>NC_080192.1:47058672-47704817 GCF_030028045.1 Hippopotamus amphibius kiboko
CCAGAATTCACTAGTTTGATTATATCTTTTTATTTTGGGATGGATTTGACAAAATACTCACTGTAATACTTTCTAGCTAGTAAAATTTCTGTGTCTATTAGCTAAATTTTTTTCCTTTAGCTGATTATTAATAGTAACAACCACTTTCTTACTGATTAAGTATGACACCATTTGCTAAAGTGGTTTTATATATCATATATTCTTTAATCCTCATAACATCCCTGATACATATCAATAGGTATTAATTACCCCCATTTGCAAATGAGAAAACTGACACTCAGAGAGATTTAAAAATATGCTCAAAATCCAAATCTGTAAGTGGCAGGTCTGGGATTCAAACTTGACTCTGTTAAACCCTGTGGTCTGTGCTCTCCACATTTAAATCCTCTCTGACCATTTCTATTTGAGTACCAGAAACTATTCTGTAACCTGTTAGCAGCATGACCTTGATTGGTCTGTCCACCAGGTGATGCCTCTCTTGTCAGCTTTTCTTGACTTCAGAATTTCTGACAGCTCTTCCAAGTTGAGGCAGGAACTCCAAGCCCACCCTGCATCCCACACACCTTCCTGGTCAGCTCCCAGGTCTTCATCTGCAATCTGATTGGTGGCTCACCGTCACCTCATTATCCCTCTGCTTCCTTCTTCCAAGCTCTACTGACCCAAATATGCCTCTGACACATGCTATAATGAGTGTTTCCAAGGGATTCTTTCCTCCCTTGGAACAGCTGCATTCATTCATTTATTCAGATTTATCTGTGTTGCTTTTCTTTCTGGATTTTGATGATTATTATTAAACTACCTTGAGATAGTTCTGATTCTGGATCTCCTCCTCACAACATAAGTATCAATAATGGCTCCATTAACTGGATTTATGTTTGAGAATACCAGAGAATGCGTGTGTGTCAGATCTATAACATAAATTTTGATATTTATACTATAAAGATAAAAACCCACCAAATATAATAATAAAAATTTCACTTCTAATTGTCAAATCTGTGTTGTTTTATATTTTAAATAACTGTAGGCTTTAAAATAAACAGTTATAACATCCCTTGAAGTACAACACATCTAATCAAGAATGTAGTAAGTAGCATATTCATGAGAAAGTAAGGTCAAAATGTCAAATCTAGGGTTATTATTCAATAGTTAATGTAAGTATAATCCACTTAAGACACTTTTTAAAGCACATGAATAATTGGAAAATGGACAATTTTATGAAGTATTTTGCTCCAAATCCAATGCATTAATCATATAAAAATTTAAAAATATAAAGTATTTAAAAATAAAATGTTTACTATGTCCCACTGTCTAATGACCAATGACATTTATGTATTAAAAACATTACTATTTAAAACATTCAGCAATTAAAAAGCTTTTGAGATACATCAGCTTAGGCAGAAAAGAACAAGTTATTGCTCCTTAAGAAAAAAATTGAGATTATTTTTGCTTAATTGTTTGCACTGAATATCACTTGCAAAGCAGGCGCAGAAGTATAATATCATAAAGGGCTATGCATTTTATTTTTGCTCCAGATTGTTTCTTACAGGAGCCCAAAAACGTTACTTTGAAAAATTATCAATTTACTGTGACAGATATGCTGAACAAATTCCAGTAACCTTTGTGCTTGGTAAGTATAGGTCACACGCAAAATGCAGCCACACAGCTGTCTCCGTGAGGATGACACCAATGACTCTGCATGGGAGTGTTTCCAAGCTGAGAGGCATGCCAGAAAAGTCACTGCTTGCCATAGAACCAGAATCACGCACAAGGTTTACCTTCAAGGCTGCTTGCGCTAAATTAACACCCAACAGGTTTGAGGTAATAACCTGCTCTTGGACAATTAAGCTTTCTCTTCACTAACTCTCCATTTTGGCCATCAATATTTGAGTTCTAATACTCACTTACTGGGTGCTATGGCGTTGCCAGGCACAAATTACGTTTTTTTTTCCTCCGGAGGGCAAAATGATAAGATATGGATAATGACATATTCTTACACCCCGATCCCTAAAAAGGCTAAAATTCTGCTAAAAGCATCAGTGTCAACAACGTATCTGCAGTAAGAAACTGCTTCACGGTTTCCTGTTATTCTGCAGGGTTTTATGTTACTCTGGTAGTGAACCAATGGTGGAACCAGTTTGTGAATCTGCCCTGGCCGGACAGGCTGATGTTTCTCATCTCCAGCAGTGTTCACGGAAGCGACGAGCATGGGCGCCTGCTCAGGAGGACCCTGATGCGCTACGTCAACCTCACGTCCCTGCTCATCTTCCGCTCGGTGAGCACCGCTGTGTACAAAAGGTTTCCGACGATGGACCATGTGGTTGAAGCAGGTATTGGGAATGACTGTTCCTTCCATGGGGCTCCTCTTGACCTTGATGAGAACCTTCAAAGTTCCTTTGAAAATGCCTTTTATTTATTCATTCGTTCAAGAAACAATTACTGATTACCTATCATGTGCCAGAAACAGTCTTAAGAGGTGAAAATAAGTAAGTCATGGTTCCTGCCCTCAAGAAGTTTGAGATAGCAGACAGTCAATCTCAAATTAAGTTGCAAAGAGTCACATGGTCCATAATAATAATTGTCACATTTATTTAAACCTTCTGTAATATTGCCCCACATTTTCTAGGACTTTACAGTTTATGCACTGTCATATATATTATTTCATCTGGACCTCAAAAAAGCCATGAGAGATTCAGAGAAGTTATGACCTGCCCTGGACCACATAGCTTATTAGTGGGAGAGCCAAAATTTCAATTCAAGCTCAGAATTCCTAGCTGAATACTTTCCCCCAAACACAGCAGATTCTGGTAGGAGCCAGCAATGTGGCTTTTCAGCTAGGCAGACCCTGAGAGGTGGCAGTAAAAGGCTGCTTCAGTGGGGGTCTGTTATCTCTCCTATTCCTCAAAGTAGATGCAGTTTTGTTCCTGGGCTCCTGGACACAGGATGCCGGGGACAAATCACATTCGAAGAATGGTTCTCTTTGGTGTGTTAATATTTAGCAAAGAAGCTGTTAAACCAGCCTTCAACAGGGTGAGGATTAAATGAGATCATTGTTGGCACGTACAGAATAAAAACGGGTTGTTGTGCTGGGTTGTCTTTGATCAGTGTGAGAGTATGCTGGAACGTATAAATGAATATAAAGTAGATACAGGAACCATGAGATGATTCTGCCTTCATATTGAGTACAGTCTCAAAATAGGTTGCTTTTATCCAGTCTCCTTTTCTGAAATGTCCTTGAAATATATATATTTTTAAGAGTAGCAATTTTGCATTTGTTTTTGGAAGTTTGGGGGGTATTTATTTATTTATTTATGGCTGCATTGGGTCTTCATTGCTGCGCACTGGCTTTCTCTAGTTGTGGCGAGTGGGGGGGCTACTCTTTGTTGCTGCGCTCGGGCTTCTCATTGCGGTGGCTTCTCTTGTGGTGGAGCACAGGCTCTAGGCATGCGGGCTTCAGTAGTTGAAGTACATGGGCTCAGTAGTTGTGGCTCACAGGCTCTAGAGCACAGGCTCAGTAGTTGTGGCACACAGGCTTGGTTGCTCCACGGCATGTGGAATCCTACCACACCAGGGATCAAACCTGTGTCCCCTGCATTGGCAGGCGGATTCTTAACCACTGAGCCACCAGGGAAGTCCCAGGCTTTTGTTTGATTTGGTTTTGTCTTCTCTCATGGCAATGTAGATAGTAACTAAGAACACAGAGTCAGAGTTCAAATCCTTTTCTACCGCTTACCAGCTACGTGAGCTTGTCAGAGTTATTTTACCTTTCTAATGCTTCAGTGTCCCTGAAAGAAGCTTACAGTGATTTATGATACCTTCTACCTCATCTACCCAATAGGCTTGTTGTGATGGTTAAATAAGTGGATATTTGCAGTGTCTAGAGCAGTGTCTAGCACATGGTATGACACAAGTCCCTGCTATTAATAATGAAATCATCTAGTACAACGGCCTAACATAGCCCTTTGTTCACTTTAGAAGACTCATTTTATGTGACATGCCAGCTCTTCTTGATCCGCTATAACCAGGAGGCTGTGAAAGTCAAGGTGGAAATGAGGAAAGAGGAGGATAGAAGCTGTTGTTCGGACTGTAGAGTAAGATGTGAGAAAGTAACGGGGAGCAAGGAGTCAGTTACAGGTTCAGATGAAGGGGACAAAGGGCCTGGCAAATGTGCAGGTCTATTATGATGTAAAACCAGTTGGAACTGAAAGAAAATTTACCTGCTACCCTTCCTCCAAATTTAAAAGTGGAATACTGTATCCAAATTGACCAAGTTGAAAAATGCCACTGGATAACTTGTTTTTCTTACCCTGATGTCTAAAGGATCAAATGCGATAAGAATTTTGACCTCTGAAAAAAGTCCCAATAACAAACGAGGAAGGGTTGGCCCATTGCAAGTAGGTGAGTGAGAGCTTTACATGGATGAATAAAGGTGACATTTCTTTAGTCCTGACACTTCCTTGGAAAGAAGAAAGTACATTCTGACGGGACTCAGACTCCAGCCCCAATTCTCAGAGCGAATCTCAGCCTCTCAGGATCACCTTCGTATTAAAAGCCCAGGGGAGGCAGCCAGGGTGGCTGGCGATGGACTGTCCTTTGGGGCCTCTGGTCAGACGTGAGCTCAACGAGGCCTGAGTTGTCCTCAGGTCTGGGGGCAAGTAGAAATGGCAAGATGAATGGGAGAATGATGAGAATTCTTTTCCTTTAGGTGCACTTTTCATAATGCCGACCTCTACCCCCTATCAAATTTATGCCAACGCCTGTCAGGTACTTGCATCTGCCCTTCACCCCTTTCCAAGGCATTTGGAATATGCGGATACTTCTCTCTCCCCAGCCACCAGTACCCCCAACCATTCCAAGGGCACATGGAAGTCACTCACTCCTTGATGTGCATTTAAACAAGTATATCTCAAGGTATGATCCACGGACACTCGGCCCTTTACATCTTGAATAACTTGAGTTGTTTATTTAAAATGAACACTCCTGGGCCCCACCTCAGAGCTACTGAATCTGAACCATTGTACATTAGGCCTGGGAAACCTGTATTTAAATGTGCTCTTATGCTGCTTTCTTTATACATTGAAGTTTGAGAAGTATTGAGTCTTTTCTGGGACGCTTATTTTTTTTAATCCTTTTTCTCACCTCTGGGGTAAAAGGCTTTGGTATCCACAAATAGTTCATTACTCATAACAAAACGACAACAATTAAGAAAAGGGTGAATTCAAGGTTTTGGCCGTCTGGAGCTGGTGGCTCCAGAATTGTAGGGGGCTTCCGGCAGCCGTCTGCTCAGAGGCTACCGTCTAGGGGACTTGGATTAGAGCTGCCTGGACACAACGAGCATCATCCTCACTTCAAGTGTTTGGTCAGTTTGTGTGGCGTGTCTGAAGGAGGAAGAGAACTGGAGAGACAGGAGGGGGCTAAAGCCTTTGCAAGTACCCTCTGGGGCCGTCTCTACTGCTCTCTTTTGCTTCTAAGTGTTTGCTCGAAAGGCAGATATAAAGGGGTCGTGGGTTCGTGTGTGCCTACAGGAACACAAGGTTTGCATACGAGGTGGTGGGGCAAGTGCTCCGGGGGCCACGCTTCCCAGGCAGGGTCCTTCCTGGTCTGCCCCACCGCCACCCACCTGGGTGGGCACCCTCTCTGTCAGCTGGCAGCGCAGGCTTTCCAGACTTCTTGCTCCTTTCCCCAACGGAGAAGGCTGATTCAGTCTGCACGTGAGGACAGTTTCCAAGCTCTCCCAACTGGGCACATAACTCCGCCTCTCTCTGTCTGTCCTTGGCCTGTGCCAACATTTCTGGGAAGAACAGGAAGTTCAGGGATGGCGGAAAATGTTTGGCAGGGGCCCTGAGCCCAGAGCCAGGACACCTGCTCCGCCTGAGGCCAGGGAGGGCTGGTAGCAAAGCACAGGGGCCCCAAAGGAGTGGGGGCAAAGGCAGGATGCAATGTTGGGGGCACAAAAAAAAAAATAAAACCTCTCGTCAGGGGACTCTCCTACATAAACCCACCTGTCAGGGAACGTACATGTTCTCAAACTTCAGTGCACCTTAGATATTGTTAAAAATAAATAAGTATTGCTAAAAATGTAGATGCTAAGATACCACCCCCAGAGAGTTCTGATTCAGTAGGTCTAGGAATGAACGTATTTAACAAGCTCCTGGAGACTTTGAAGCAGGGGAGTCCCTGATCACATTCTGAGAAGCAGTGGGCTTTAAGGCCGTGGGATTTTCCCTCCCACCTCTTTGTACTGCTTCAGGGAGGGTTCGTGTCACAAAGATTCAGGACTAGCGGGAGGAAAAAAGAGTGAGAGGGCGGAGAGGATGAAGATCAGCATCTCCTTCTGAAGCACCTGGCAGTTGCTTGACGACAGCCGGTGAGCTAGGTCACTCACCTGCTGGGCCCTGAACATTCCTTGCTGTGACGTTGGACACTCAAATTAAATTATTCTGGGAAATTAAAAGGACCATTATTCTGGGAAATACATATGCTTTGATGTTACAGGTTACATTTCTAAAATTAAAAGTGAAAAGTTCTTTATGTTCCCATGAAAATAGAAGTGTAACAATTGAATGCAAAATAATGTCTATTATGCTGGAAATTCCCTGAACTGGTCTGTTACCAAACTGTTATTTACCAGAGGAGCTGCAATGCAGGAGTCTCTGTGACTTTCCCTCTTGGCTACAAACCTGCCCTGGAAAATTCCAGTCGTTTCAATCACCTGCCTTGAAAAATGTCACTCATTCTCAGTCAAGTCAGGTGCACAATTCCAGATCCTTGCCAATTTTAAGTGATGGCCTTCATTGGATGTTTACAGTATGGCATGAGACGGAATCAAAACACTTTATCTGGGGCTTCACCATGATCAGGAGAAGAAAACATCTCTCTTCAGAATTCCTCACCAGAAGCACAAAAATAGGAAATGGGAAATTATATACATTCCTCTAAAAGAAACATCACTAAATCTGTTGCTAAATCTGTCCTGCACTTGCTCATTTAACAAAGATTTGTTGAGTGTATACGGTATGCCAGGCACTGTGCTAAGCACTGGAGCACAGCTGAAAGGAAGATTGGATATGGTCCCTGTCCTCAAGGATCAGTAAAGATTACTACACATCTTTTCTTCTATGAATCATTTTCAGAGACAAGCACAAATACATTTATAGCTGAACTTCACATCACTCCATTGCATTTCTATTTCTCTAAAATGGTTTAAATGGTTTCCTTCTGTGCTTGGTAGCCTGTAAGAGTGGTTAAAAGACGGTAAAATTTAAGGAAAGCACACTGCTTCGTTTTCTTAAAGGCCTGAAATCTTAACACAAAGTCCCTTGAGCTTCTGCTCTGACAAGAGAGCCTGTGGAGACCCCATCAGGACTTTTAGAGACACGCATCGTTAACAGGCATAAATACAGCGGCACAAGCTCCCAATTGTCAAGTGACTGTTGAGATAAAAGTTCTAACTTTAGATGCACTGGCTGGAAGACTAGCACCACGCTTAGATCATTTAATCTGTGATCTTCTCTCACTAAGTAAAATCGAATAGATTTTGTATAACTTTGACTTTCTGCCCTGGGATGTGCTCTTCACGTTTCTCCTGGTGCATTCTGCGGTGCTGGGGTTACTTGGTCTCTTTGAAATCCCCCACTGCTCTGTGTTACAGGAGAGATGATCAAGGGGATGGTGGTGTTCATGGCTGTGCCAGCTTCTCCTCTGTTTGGCTGAACTTTTACAGGCTGAGTCAGTTACCCCTATAGTCTCACATGGTGAGCCCACAGCAGACCGAATGTCGTCTTGTGAGTGAAACTGGACTCACCTATGCACGCTGGCTCTTCACAGGAAAGAAGGTACACACCTCCTTTGGATTAATGCCATGGGTGGGCAGTCTCAGCTCAGTGTTTGCAGGTTCCCCACAGCTCTGTTTTAGGAGTTAAATCAAGGCTCGCCAATCAATGCTTCTCAAAGCAGGATCGTAGAGCACCACGTTCTCTGAATGATCGAGGGTGCTTATTTACATTGCGCATCCCAGACAGCCTATGGACTCTGAATCTCTGGGGCTTGGGACCCAGAAATCCACTTCCAAACAAGCTCCCCAGAAGCACTATATCTGACCCAGACCAAGGATGCTAAAATGGCCAGCTTGCTGTGTGACTCTGCACTAGGTGCAGTTGTTCCCAAACTTCGTTACAAGATGGAGTCACTAGGGATCTTTTGAAAATAGTGATGTCTGGCTCACACCCCCAGACGTTAGGACTCAATATGTAGATGGTGCAACCTGGGCATCAGGAGTTTTTAAAGCTCCGCAGACCATTCGAATGTGCTGAGAAGTCTAGGAACCACTGCACCGCAGCACATCTATTAACTCCTCCAACTTTACCTGCAAATTGCCTCAGATCTATTTACCCAAAGCAAATGGAATTCTGGGCCACCTGGACAGGCCAGGAGTTAAGAGTACTGATTTTGTGAATGATATTTCCTGTGAGCCATGTGTAGAAGGCAGTGAACTACCAAATAGGATACTAATTTGGAGACAGGAGTACGGCTAACTAGAGATGTTTTGCTCACATTAGGAAAATAGAGGTGTCTCTGTTCCTCATTGCTACCCCAGAAACTGATTCTACTCAACCATACCCTATTTCAAGCTTTTCAAACTGTGGGTTGTAACTTACTATTGGGTTCTTAAATCATTTTAATGGCTTTGAGACAACATTTTTTGTGGAATGGAATGGAACAGAACAAAAAATATCAGAGAGCACCTCATGCAGAAGAGCCAATAATTGTTTTGAGAACCACAAATATATCTTACTATGGTTTATGGTAAAAAAAAAAAAAAAAAAGTCTGAATACTACCCTCCACAATGGCTTCACAATGTGATTCCATCTCTCTCTCAATCCCATTTTTGCCTCCCCCTGATTTTCCCAGTTGACAGGGATTTCTAAACTTCTGCCATTGAATTTAAAGAACAGCTACAGTTGAATCTGGTGGCTTCATTCCATTCATTTGGAAAGTACAGAGAGGAAAATGAGCCAGGCTCGTTGCAATGTTCTTGAAAAAGTCATCTCTGAGAAAGGCTCAGATGCTGAATGAACAACTTTTTCTTTCCGAAAGAGTTGGCAATAAACCCATCCTGCCTAAAAGTTTTAAGAATCAGAGCTTTTAGCTCTTCTTCTAACAGAGCCTTATGTACATACTCTGCTTTAAAGGCCAAAGACATCTATGTCAGCTTCAACTAAATCTGCGATTACCAGAATATTGTTTATTAATAGACTTAATTGGTTCCTTGGTTTAAGGGCAGTAAGATTTTGCCTTAAAGTAGCAGCTCCTACTCCTTCAAACTACAAGTCAAGTCACAAGTAAATATAAACGTATATACGTATGTGTGTGTGTGTGTGTGTGCGCATATATATTTTTTTACTCTGATTCAAAATATTAAGAACGGTTATTTGGGATAAGCAATATGAAAATTGCTGAGCAGAGCTGAACCAGCCAAAAAGCCAGAAGGAAAAGAGGTAGCAAGAGAAATTCAAGGCAGATGCAATGGCAAGATATTGGATAAAACAGCCATGTCAGGGGTATGGATAGGGCCTGAGGGAGCGTGACATGAAGACAGACATGTGAAAGAGACAGGGTAGCGTGAGGACCAGCCAACTGATCATGCTGCCAAATTGCAGCAAATCAATACCTGCGGTTAACATAGCCTTAGAGACCAGGGTAATGACCACATTCTGAAAGTATCATTGGTCTCTGGTTAAAATGGCCTGAAGCACTGATGAGGATAACATTCCGTTTAATAACAAATGGTCTTTGAATTGATTTGATTAACAATCTAGACTTTTCTTTCAATGAACCAATAACTCAATTTCCAAAGATGGGGTTACTTTGGATAAGATGTTATTTCCTGCAGGAAATAACAAAAATGGTTCTGCCTGTACACTCTTGGAGGATATATTTAATGTCTAGTTCATCTTTCACAGCACCTAGCAAAGTACTCAATAAATTTGGGCTGAACATTTAACCCCCCCCCCCCACACTTTCCTAGCTCTATATATGCCTTTCCAATGAGTTGGTGTGCTATACAGTGGGGATGGAGGGTGGGGGGTACCTAAATCTTGCTTTATTTAGTGTTTGCATTAAATAAACCCTCACTCTGCATATTTTTGCTTTCTGCTAAGAAGCCAAGAAAGGACTTGCCAGCACAATTTGATCCATACTCCTGAATAAAAAATAACCAGAGGTAAAGTTATTCTTTGGTCAAATGACAGAGATTGCAGCCAATATATAAATGCAGTCATTTTTGGAAATTGCACTATAAATCCCAAGACTATAACAGACAATTGATATGAAATGTCTGAGAATAGGCTTCCAGGGAAAGGGTAAAGGGTTGCAGCAAGTCTTTAAGCATAGAGCCAAGACAGGGCAAGTTCATCTGTTAACTTCTTATCATCAGATTTAATCATACTCTGCAAGTCTTTAAAAAGAACCAAATAGATTATCCAGATCATGCAACAACTTTGAAATGTACTGAGAAACAAGACAAGAATACTCAGGCTCATTCTTATTCTTCGACCACCAGAGAGAGTCCAATTCCCCAGGCATGGGCAGACCCCTTCAAAGCTAATAGAAACAACCTGAGTATTGTCTAAAACTAGTCTCTTGTTGGTAAATATTGGCTTTGTGGTTGGTACTCTGTTTATTTCAAATACTGAATAAACAGAATCTTTATTCAGTGGGGCAGTGATTTTCAAACATTGCTGTAGGTCAGAATTTCCTGCAGAGCTTGGTAAACATGCAACTGCCTGGACCCAATTACATTAAATTACCCAGGAAGATTTAAGAGGATCCTTATAACTGGACCTCACTCTAGACCAACTGAATCAGAATCTCTGGAGATAAGGCAAAGGCACTGGTATTTTCTAAAAGGCATCTGGAATAAGGCAAAGGCACCTGAGACTGTAAGGTGTAACACTGGGTCAAGAATTCCTGCCCTATTGAGTCTGGTTTAGCAGGTAATGGTGGCGCCTAGGCCTCTCCATATGTAATAGGTGTCACAAGTGATTCAGACGCCCATGATCTGTGGACCATCTCAAAACACCGGCCGGGATCACATCAAGGATCTAGGTAACTCCAAAGCTCTGTGGGTCAGTGACTTTCAAAATGGCACATCTCACCTCTCCTTTGACTTCTTTTCTGTTATAGCAAACCTCTTAAATAAAACGCAGTCTACATGGTAAGGAGGGAGGATTACTTTAAGCAGGAAAACCAGATTCATAAACTGATTACAGATGTTTAAGGATATAAACTGTCACAGCAAAAGTTGATTTTCATCTGAATGTGTTAGAATTTCATAAGCAAATGATTGCATTTCTGAATCAAAAGTAACTCAAAATTTATATCTAACAAAAATCAGTTTTAGAAACAAGCTTTAATTCAGAAAACACTTATACTAAATCATAATTAACGTTTAAAAGTCCACTTAAAAAGCCAAGGGCGGTAAGTACAAGGGTAGTCATTGCAGCGTTATTTTTAGTGGCAAAAATATTAAAACAACTGAAAAGTCTATTCAAAAGAGGGCTAGTTGTGTAAAATATTGTACACAGCTGACTAGAATGCAGCCATTAAAAAGATTGATGTTCCTCTCTACATATGAACAAAAAAATATCTCCAAGATATAACTTGAAAAATAGAAGCAAATAGCAGATTTGTATGGAGTATAAAGTCATTTGTGTTTGTAAAAATTTGGCCTGTATGAAATCCATGATATTTCTCTGGAAAGATACACAATAACCTAGCTGTACTGATTTCCTTCAGCGAGGGAAACTGGTTGGTTGGGAAAATGAGACTTACTTTCCCCATTAATATTCCATTGGCCCTTTTGGATTTTTGCACCATTTGAATTATTCCATCAAATTTGACAAAAAAAAAAAAAAAGGTCAAGTGTAAACCGTAAGCTTTTGAAGCACATCTTGACATGAACAAATGCTGGTATATAACAGACATTCAATGGATGTTAATAAATAAACCTGCTACCTTATTCCTCCTCTCCTATTATTCAAGCCTCTTCTTTCTCTGGTGTGCAGGTGGTGGGGGTGAATCAAGTTGCACATAATATATTATGCTTTGGCACTTACTGAGTGCTAAGTATGTGCTAAGCATTATGTTAACCTCTTGACATATGTTCCTCATCTCAGGTACTTCTACAACACCCCTGTGAAGTAGATATGATTATGATCTCTCTTTTACACCTGAGAAAACTGAAGCTCAGAGAGGTCACTGCAAGCTCAAGCAAATTTTGTTATATCACACACAGCCATACACACACATATACACACACACATACACATACAGAGGCACACAAAAATCAAAGAAGCACTTTTAAAGTATATGCAGGGACTTCCCTGGTGGCGCGGTGGTTGAGAATCTGCCTGCCAAGGCAGGGCACACGGGTTCGAGCCCTGGTCCGCGAAGATCCCACATGCCGCGGAACAGCTAAGCCCGTGTGCCACGGCTGCTGAGCCTGTGCTCTGGAGCCTGCGAGCCACAACTATTGAGCCCACGTGCCACAATGACTGAAGCCTGAAAGCCTAAAGCCTGTGCTCTGCAGCAGGGGAGGCCACTGCAGTGAGAAACCTGTGCACGGCAACTAGGAGTGGCTGCCACTCACCGCAACTAGAGAAAGCCCGCGTGCAGCAACAAAGACCCAACACAGCCAATAAGTAAATAAATAAATAAACAAACAAATTAAATAAATAAAAAGTATATGCAAAATGCTGTGAGGACTATGAAGATAATACACTTGTTGCCCTTCTAAAGGGTCTTAGCAGGGGAAGCATTTGTGTCTAACGTTACCATGATTCAAGGTAAGAGAGAGCACCGTGGTGGAGCTTTGAAGGGGAGAAATCCCTGGAGAAGGAAAAGGAAAGAATCAAGGAAGTCTTCCCAGAAGAGGACCTGGTTAATTAGGAGTTTGAAAAGGAGGAGTCTGGAGGAAATATCATGTGATTCACCTGTTTGGCACTATACTAAGTGCGTTGTATACATAATCACATTTTATTCTTTTAATCCGAACAATTCTAAGTATTCTGGTTCCCAATTTTAGATGAATAAACCAAAATCTAAAGAAGAGACCTTCCCCAGATGTCCTAGTCCACACTTAATGTTGCCTTGCTTCCTACTGACCACCTCTGCTAGGGATTGCTCAAGTGCGTTGCCTCTTATACCGAGCTAGAACTTGTGTGCGTGCATGTGTGCACTCGTGGGTACACATTTCTTATCTCCAACACAGGTAAAAACTATTTGAGACTACTTTGTATTTCTTGAATATCCCCCGCTATATACTCACATAGTAGACCCTGAAATATTTTGGGTAATATACTAATGCTAAACCAATTCTATAATCTAGCTGTTTTCATTTTGTGTTAAGGTTTTATGACAGCAGATGAAAGAAAATTATTCGACCACCTCAAATCTCCTCATCTGAAATACTGGGTTCCATTCATATGGTTTGGAAATCTCGCAGCTAAAGCCCGGAAGGAAGGTAGAATCAGAGACAGTGTTGATCTTCAATCACTGATGACTGTAAGTACATTGTAAACTGTTGGTAAAAGATGCTAAGCAGAGACCAACAGGGACCTGGATGCAACAGGTTGGACCTAGATGAGTCCGCTTTGTTCGACCCTGGTTCCAGAGGAACCGGAAAGACTGGATTAGTATCAGAACCCTCGGATGCAGGAGGAGAACAGTACACAGGTTTAACTCAGGTTCATTGGAGGTGGTTGCTTAGAGACTCTGTTTTAAACAGAAGTAGGCGTTGTAGTAGGCTCTGTAAGAAAATGTCCTCTGATTGATCAGTAATGTCTGCCAGGGCTCTGAAGAATCTGGCGCCTTCAAGGCGTATTTGCTGTTGCTAACTCCAGGATCCTAGACCAAATCTGGAGTAGAAATAAACCTCCCCAGTCAGTTCTCCCAAATTGGAATATCCCAAGGTTAACCCAGCTTTCCAGATGCTCCAGGAAACAAAACTGGGTTTTCATTAAATGAAATAATCCTGAATTCATTTGAGAAACAAATTTATAGAAGGGCTAGATAGATTTTTTAAATTAATTATTTAATTAATTTATTTATTGGCTGCATTGGGTCTTCGTTGCTGCAGGTGGGCTTTCTCTAGTTGCAGCGAGCCAGGGTTACTCTTTGTTGTGGTGTGTGGACTTCTCATTGCGGTGGCTTCTCTTGTTGTGGAGCACAGGCTCTAGGCACGCAGGCTTCAGTAGTTGTGACACGTGGGCTCAATAGCTGTGGCTCTCTGGCTCTAGAGCACAGGCTCAGTAGTTGTGGTGCATGGGCTAGTTACTCCGCAGCGTGTGGGATCTTCTCCAACCAGGAATCCAACCCGTGTCCCCTGCATTGGCAGGTCATTCTCAACCACTGCGCCACCAGGGAAGTCCCAGGGCTGGATTGATTTGTGCCATGACAGTCTCTAGCTCCCAATTTAACATATACTCTTTTTCCCAGTCTTAAATAATAACTTGTGTTCAATAGATAAAAAAGAAATCAATGGATCCCAATCCTTCCTGCTTTAAACATAGATACATTTTCTGTCAATAGAAGCATTCTAAAGCCTTCATTTGTTGGGGGAATGGTTTAGGATGTATTTAGTTCTTTTTTCTAAGATCCACAGTGCATGTTTTCAAAAGAGATAGAAGAAACAAAAAATAATCTGTTCTTCACATAATTTAGAAATGATTTATTTAAAATATTAACCACTGACTTCCCATCACCACTTGGGGCCAATATATATGTTGGAAATTATGAATTCAATAGAGGAGGGGATATTTCTATACAGTCCTTATTTATCTTAATATTTTTTAAAATGTCCAAATGAACTCATCCCTTTTGCACACTATTGAATGATGTTGATAGCTTATCATTTTCAAATTTTTCCTTTTGGAGTGGCCTTCAGAACCAATTTCTAGCCTTTCAAAACTGCTCTCATCATTTTGTAGGGGTATTCCTAAAAGTCACGGCCATATTCTGAATCCCAGTAAATATTTATTACCACACCCATCACCTTAGTAAATCATGTTTAATTTGTTTCTGGCTTAGGAAATGAACCGATTTCGCTCCTGGTGCAGCCTCTTATTTGGTTATGACTGGGTTGGGATTCCGCTGGTTTACACCCAGGTATCAAATCCTTGGCACATGATTTTTCTTTCTACTTGCCCACTTTGGTGTACTGGCTCTCTCGGACAGCCAGCGCTGTGCTCTCACTCAAGATTCTCTCTGTTTCAGGTTGTCACGCTGGCTGTCTACACCTTCTTCTTTGCATGCCTGATTGGACGCCAGTTTTTGGATCCCACCAAAGGCTATGCAGGGCATGACTTAGATCTTTACATTCCAATCTTTACTCTCCTGCAATTCTTCTTCTATGCAGGATGGCTCAAGGTAACCAACAGTCTCAGTGCCTGAGACCCGCTCTGTAATCTCCGTCATGTTCCAAACTCTGCACACTGATCCCTTACTGAATCACTCACTCATGAGTGAGTCAAAGCTAGATTTAACGTTTAATAGCTCAGAGATGTTATTACTTTTCAACCGGGGATTACAGTGGCAGGGATGTGGTGAGTACTGTGCTACAGTGGTCTGGAGCAGCTCATTTATGCAAAGATGTTACAAGAGTACTCTTTTATGGCCATTGATTGTTTTAAGTCTTTGTGTACACCAATTAGGATTACAACAATGTAATTAAAGTAATAAGTGTAGCTGCATTGATATTTTATACCAAAACAAGCAACTAGGCAGAGTAAAAGAGAGTAAATAAGAAGCCTTGTATCTCAGACGTAAGCATTAATATTATATTATTATCTTGGTTCTGCTCAACTCTGTAAATAGTTAGCTTCTATTACCTGAAATCCCACTAGCTGTCCCCCGACATTAAGTGCATTCCGTTCTCAAAACCAGAATTGAGACTCAAAGGAATTCATTGGCATCAAAACCAGAAACACCAGGATTAATGACAACACATGCTTTGCCAGGGAAGTAAAAACAGGTCAGAGCAGTGAAAACAACTAGTCCAGTCATCAGGGTAGAATCATATTTGTTCCCACCAACCCCAGATGTATTTATTGTAAAAATATCAGAGGCCCAATTCTTCCATCTCTTTTGTATGTGACAAAAAAAGATTAAAGACAATGGACAGTTTGAAGATCACTTAAATAAAATAGAATTTGAAATATCTGACCTTCCAAACAGCCATATGTCATCCGTCGAGGCCTTCCAGGTTGTCGCAGCATTTTCCCTGCAGATGACTTTACTTTCATTGGTTTGAATCTTAACCAGGAAAAAATAAATATGTTGGCATTTCAAGTTATTCTCCAAAGAGTAAAGCCATTTCCTTTACAAATGGCAAAAACATTTTTAACCAGATGACAGTGACTCAATTATTTTTACCCATTTAAGATAGAGAAAGAGCAAGAGAGACTAATAGCTCTTATTTCCCATTAGAGAAAAAAGTAGACTCTACTTTTATAAACAGAAAATCACCACAATTGGCCCAAACTCTCCATCACTCTGGTCTTCTATTGTCCTTCCCCCTGGAGCTGTACTGAGCTTTTTATTCTTCATGTGTCCACATGAGGTGTTCCGCCAGCCTGGAAGGATGAGTCAGCAGTTCCTGCCCTCTGAAGTGCTCTCTAAAATATTAACGTTCTTTTCCTTTATGAAATATTTTTGAAGGCAAAATATGAAAAGACAACCTTAGCTCTATTAAGAGATAGGCCACCCTAAGAGAAGGGAGTTTTCCCACTCAATGGATTGGATCTCAATTTCTAAACATTCTAATATTTATAAATCTTCTCAAAGTGTGAAAACCCATCTTAACCTTATGGACGGTGTATTACTCAGTTATTAGCTAGAAATGGAGCCTCCAAGTGAGTAAAGGCATAGTCAATTTTGTGACATAGTCAATTCAGAAACGTGGATATCATTTTGGTAGTTAAATGTAGACTCTAATACTATATGCAGGATGGATCTTCTAGATGTAACAAAACTATTTGCAGGACCCATTTAATTTAAGAAAGACCCCAGACAAGAAAGGTAGACAGCCCCTTGGCACTCACAGTGAAGGACTCTGATGTGGATGTTGCTGGGAGGCTGGCTCACCCGGGCCTGGGTCCTGCCACAGGCTGTCCCTTAGAACAAGGGGGATGTCCTTCCCTAAGTCAGTGGTTCTCAGCAATGGCCATGCATTAAAAACTCCCGGGAGCTCTACTCAATACTGATACCTGGGCTCAACCTCACACCCATTAAACCGGAATCTTGGCATTAGCGTGGGGGGCCGGACCCAGGCATCAGGCATCACTTTTCTTTAAAAGCTCTCCAGGTGATTTTGATGTCGTGGCTAGACTTAAATCCTTAAAAATACATAGGTAGATTCTCTACCAGATAGTCTCAGAATCTAGGAACTCAACTAATCAATGGTGCCTTTATTTTATACACTTGTAAGTTTTTTACATCTAAGCCCAATGTAAAACCTCATACACACACACACACACACACACACACACACACACACATCCGGGTAATAAAAATCAAAGGGAATTAATAAAAAAATAACAGGTGAGTCCTATTTGGCATATAAATCTCTCATCAAGAAGGCTATTCAATTCAGGAACATGGTAAGAACATCTAATACTGACCAACTATTAGAAGATATATGATAAGAAGCTACTTCTAAGTAACTTACTAGATAGTAGTAAATCCTTTAAGGTAAAACTGAGTAAGAAAAATTCCAGCTTTATGACTTACTAGTTCTCTGACTCATTCATTTAGCAGTTATGTCCAATAATTATGAAATCTTGTTGTATTATTCTCTTTAATTGTGACTTAAGTCCTTTGCTGTTTAACCTTGCCCACGTTTACAATTTATCTCATCACCTGGCTCTTCGTAAATTCTTTCAGAGCACAGGCTACGTACCCCTCGAAGGGCCTAGCACAGTGCCTAGCACATTGTCAGTGCTCCTTCGATATTTGCTGGCTGATTTGTCCCTGAGAATCAGTCACTTGGCTCCTAAACAGCCCATGGCTTCTCTTAGATGGGCCCTGCATTGTCACCAGCTGAACAGACAGAGTCTTCGGAGAACAGACCCAGGCAGGTGCATGATTCACGGTCTGAGAGTCCATTCTCAATGGCTGATAAATACCTGTGTCTGCGGAACAACCCACTCCCCTCTAGGCTCCCTGTGATAAAAGGTGGCCAAAGAAAGCAGAGAGTGAAAGAGGAATCCCCTTCAGCCTCCACTCAGTCTTCCCAACATCATGGTGGACTTATTCTGTGTTCTCAATTGCAGGTAGCTGAGCAGCTTATCAACCCTTTTGGAGAAGATGATGATGATTTTGAAACTAACTGGTGCATTGACAGAAATCTGCAGGTTAGAGGAGCTTTTCTTTCCTTTACAAACATTAATAATCTAAACAGACCCTGAATGCTGACCCCTGAACTTCAGAGCTTTAGCCACAAACAAAAGAGGTGTGGATTTTCGGTAAGTTGTTTCAAGGTCCTATTGGAACCTCACAGGTCCTTGATCTCAGTTCCAGTGAAATTTAGTCCCTCTTAGATAGAATTTCAAGACAGTTTTCTTTGTAAGTGTATTAACTTTGTGTAGCCTCTTCTGTCTCAGTACGGACCAATATTTTAATTTATTCTTTAATCTGTTTCCTATTGCCTCCTAAAAAGATTAACAGTGACATAAAATGACAGCCAGACATAATCCAATGTGAGTTCCCAAACTCATGTCATGTAGGTCCCTACAGTCAGATGTCCAGCAGCTGGACACTGGGAACATGGGCCACGCCAGCTTGTGTCTCAAATCTCTCTCAATCACACCAAAGAGACCCCAAGGCCTTTACCCTGAAGCATGATTTCAGAGAGATTTTTCATGAAGAAGCTAGCGTGAGAGAATTTTGCTTTTAGATAAGACTCTTCTCCAACCATTCTCTTCCCTGAGAACTACAGACTGAGAAAAGGTCTTCAACTTGCACATCTGTTTCAAGCCCTTACTCAGCTCTTACACAGATTCAAACATTTTACTGTTGGTTCACAAACTGGTCTCCGTACACAGAGAGCAAGGAGAGACCAAAGAAAAGGCAGACCGCTCCAGATTGGTAGGTGGCAGGTTTAACCAGCTAGGAACTTACTTAAGAGGCTTGTCCTCAGTGGATACAGAATGAGTAGACCTCCAGACCTACCTGCCAGAATCCTAAAATTTGATACAGAGGCCTTCCTGGAGTTCAGTCATGTATTCAGTCCAGATGGTCTAAACAGCACATTACTCGCTCAAGGTTGTGTCCTTGAACCGGCTCCAACTGTGGGAAGAGTGGGCAGAATGCACATTCCAAGGACAGGGGAGAGGAGCCTCCTATTACCCTGGTGCAACCCACAGATCAACTGGCAGGTCATGACCTCTGTATGACCTCCAACAATCACTTTGTCGGCGTGTTAAGGAGGAAGTGTAATGCCTACAGCACTCGGTCTTTGTAAAAATTAGATTTCCAGAGGATTAATCATTTATTCACGCATCAGTTTGTCAAAGTTAAGAGGAGACCACTATAACCCTAAACAGTATAGACTTGTTGATATATTTTTCTAAAGAAGTAAATAAAAATTCAGGGCACATAAGGAATGATATCAAGTATAAATATGTTTATGGAGTCAATGAAATGAGATATTGAAATCTTCAGCTTCCTGTAATATCTGGGATTATGTGGTTGCTGTCAGGATAGCCACTAGATATTAGATACCTTTGAGCAAAGGAAAAAAAGGTGTCTCTCCTGCCTCCAGATAAGATGTGCTCCACCCTGTGGTATGTGGCTTGATGAATCTAGCCTGGGATGTTGAATGGTCCCACTTACCCCCATTGCCAAGTGCTCTTGTGCGGTGAACAACATGTACAACTCTCTGTAGCAGCCCTGGTTGTAGCAAATATGAACTATAGACATTTGTATATTCACTCATTTACACTGTGTGCTATCCCATTCCAAACCCCATCCACTCCCTGGAACTTATTCTTTCTTTATACAATTCACATCTGAATTATTCTAACACTATAACAATCATTTTAGGTCTCTCTTTTAGCCGTGGATGAAATGCACATGAGCTTGCCCAAGATGAAGAAGGACATTTACTGGGATGATTCAGCTGCTCGACCACCATATACGCTGGCAGCTGCTGACTACTGCATACCCTCATTTCTGGGGTCAACAGTCGAAATGGGGTAAGTGCCTTTTCAGTAATCATCAATATTTAAAAAATAAGTTAGTCACTGTTCTGATTTCACGTGCTGTGATCCTGAAGTTACTTTCATAAGAGCTCTCAATTATTAATATCTTACAGTAGTAGCCTTTTCAAATTATCAGACATAATTAATATGTCCAAGAAAGTGAGAAATTAAGGAGACTGTAGTTTCTGGTTTAAATATGGTGTGTGCGTATGTGCGTGTTTTGAGGTAATTTGCATTTTACCTTGCTTTCATAGTATACCACAGCAAAGTTTCCAACAGTTGTGAACCTATCCACTTCTTTTCCTTCCAACTTGAAGAGTAGTTAATTAATTATATAGTTGTTTATTATTTAATTATGACTATCATAATGAAATGCATTTTAACAAGTATTTATTGAGCATATATCATGTGTAGGCACTGTGTTAGAACATTTTGAGACAAGCAAGCCTTAAGATAAATTTCATCAAAAGTTCTCTAAGATTATAATTTGATAAAACTGACTTGTTTAGTATACAAGCCAGCCTCTGTTCAGTGGTTTTAACATAACAATTTGTCCCTATGTACTATGAGCTTTAAATAAATATGCTGAGGCCTGCAGTAAATCATGCACAGTTCTTGAATAATTTTATTAAATCTGATAATGTATTTGATTTTGGAGAAATGTGTGAATGTGGGGGAAGTTTCAGTATATTTGCTGAAGGCAGATGTCACAGTTTCCAAGTAACTTAAAGAGAAGAGTGTGGACAAATTTAGAAAAGTAAAAAGGACCCCTCCAAGAAATTATAGAAAAAGGAGAAACTTTTATGGAATTTTTCTTATAACTTTTGTCAAAACTATGGTTCATTTTTCCCTGAGGCCAACTCTAAGCAGATTTGTGAAGTGTGATCGTGTCTAAAGTTGCCACCTGTGACCTTCTTTCTCTTCCCTCCATGCTGTTCAGCCCTCCTCCTTCTCTACTGTTAAAAAACAAAATTCAACTGAGTGAATTTTAAAGATCTTATTGCTTTATTCAACAATTCATGAATTGAGCAGCATCCAATCTAGCAAAGAGAAAGGAACTCCAAGGAGCCATACAAAGGAACGACTTTTATAGGCAAAGGGAAGAGGAACAAGGCCGTTATACCAGGCAAAAAAAGTGGGTTGGTTATTGCAAGGTCACTTTCCTATAAGAGATGTCGGGGTCTGGTAGGCAGATTCCCTAACTAGTGCTGATCAGACAGTTCCTGATTGACTGGTTTAAGATTCCGTTTCTGGAAGAACCGAAACTATAAGTCTCAGTTTGGTGACATGGGCTTAGCATAAGTGACTCCATTTGGGGCCTGTTGTCTTGTTTTTAATACTACTATGAGAATATCTAGCTTCAGTCCTATCCTTATAAGACTCTTAGCTCAGTGTCTCCTAATTGCCATAAATAATGGTTTGGGGTGCCCCTCCAAAAGAAACTCTGAGGCTGAAATCCCTTCAAGACCCAGAGAAAAAGATGAGTGAAAGTGGAATTTCAGGAGTTGTGGCAAATGATGCAACGATGTAGGAGCCAGGAGACCCTCCTTGCTGTCCTCAAAGCACAGCTGGATGAAGGTTGCCTACTCCTGGCTAGACTTGCTTCTGCCCCTACGTTCCTGCTAAACCTGGGCCCTCCTGTCCAGGACCTCCTCCAGGCCAAGGTACTCATCTCTACCCCAGCAAGACTGCTCAGTCTACATAAATAGCAATTTCCTGCTGTTTGCACTTCTCAGCCTTCTGTAATACTGGGTTGGCCAAAACGTTTGTTCGGCTTTTTCCATAAGAAGGCTCTAGTAGCTCTTAGTTGCCTTTAACCTTATTCAAAACAATTTTGTTAGATTGTATTGTGACAGCTGTCATATCAGTGTGCATTTAAAAAATACTTATCAAAGTGGGGAATTTTTGTGTAGCCATTTTAATATTGAAGATGGGAGAAAAAAAGCAACATTTCTGGCATATTATGCTTTATTATTTCATGAAAGGCAAAAATGCAACTGAAACACAAAAAAGGATTTGTGCAGTGTATAGAGAAGGTGCTGTGACTGATTGAACACGTCAAAAGTGGTTTGCGAAGTTTTGTGCTGAAGATTTCTCATTGGATGATGCTCCATGGTCGGGTAGACTAGTTGAAGTTGATAGCGATCCAATAAGGACATTAATTGAGAATAATCAACGTTATGCCACTCGGGAGATAGCCGACATACTGAAAATATCCAAGTCAAGCGTTGAAAGTCCTTTGCACCAGCTTGATTATGTGAATCCCTTTGATGTTTGGGTTCCACATAAGTTAAGCGAAAAAACCTTCTTGACTGTATTTCTGCATACAATTCTCTACTTAAATGTAGCAAAAAGATTCCATTTTTAAAACAAATTGTGACGGGAGATGAAAAGTGGGTACTGTACAATAATGTGGAATGGAGGAGATCATGGGGCAAGCAAAATGAACCACCACCAACCACACCAAAGGCTGGTCTTCATCCAAAGATGGTGATGTTGTGGACATGGTAGGATTGGAAGGGGGTCCTCTATAATGAGCTCCTTCCAGAAAACCAGATGATTAATTCCAACAAGTACTGCTCCCAGTCAGACTACGTGAAAGCAGCACTCAATGAAAAGCAACCAGAATTAGTCAGCAGAAAACTCATAATCTTCCGTCAGGATAACGCAAGACCACATGTTTCTCTGATGACCAGGCAAAAACTGTTACAGCTTGGCTGGGAAGTTCTGATTCATCCGCCATATTCACCAGATGTTGCACCTTCGGATTTCTATTTATTTCGGTCTCTACAAAATTCTCTTCATGGAAAAAATTTCAATTCCCCAGAAGACTGTAAAGGCACCTGGAACAGTTCTTTGCTCAAATAGATAACAAGTTTGGGGAAGATGGAATTATGACGTTGCCTGAAAAACAGCAGAAGGTAGTGGAACAAAAGAGTGAATATGCTGTTCAATAAAGATCTTGATGAAAATGAAAAACATGTCTTTTATTTTTACTTAAATGCCAAAGGAACTTTTTGGCCAACCCAATATACGCTGCAGTGGCAGTTTCATGGATATCTGGCAACTCTCTCAATTTTGAAAATTAATGAGATGTTTTTCTGAGTTTGTTTTTAGATCACTAAATAAGCTTTAACCTTCCTCTCTATTCCCATCACTGATTAATGCAAAGTACTTGAAGATCTGACTTGTAAAAGAAAAGAGATCAGGACTTCCGAGGTGGCGCAGTGGTTAAGAATCCGCCTGCCAATGCAGGGGACACGGGTTCAAGCCCTGCTCTGGGAAGATTCCACATGCCACGGAGCAACTAAGCCTGTGTGCCACAACTATTGAGCCTGTGCTCTCGAGCCCGTGAGCCACAACTATTGAGCCCATGTGCTGCAACTATTGAAGCCCATGTGCCTAGAGCCGGTGCTCCACAACAAGAGAAGCCACTAAAATGAGGAGCCCGTGCACCACAATGAAGAGTAGCCCCCGCTTTCAGCAACTAGAGAAAGCCCGTGTGCAGCAATGAAGACCCAACACAGCCAATAAATAAATTAAATAAATAAATAAATTTTAAAGAAAAAGAAAAGAGACCAGAACCATTGCTAGAGTGGGGGAATCGTCGTGATGACTCTGTTTGAACTGTGAGTGCCACTTGTGCTCCATTTCTAATGTCCATTGAATTGTTTTTACATGATGGTTAAAATGATAATTTTGTGGGTCCTCAAGATTCTCACCTTGATCTACGTATTCATCCTGATCATCATAATTTTACATCCTGTGCAAGTGTCCATGTTCTCTAGAAAGTATTAAAATATGTATTTCTCCTATTTCTAAATATAGAAACATAGCGTTAAGAATTTACAAGACCTTGGAGAAAATACCTAACTCAAGTGATTGTTGGGAAGATTAAACAGGATTGTAAGTGTGAAAACTCTCTAAATACAAACATAGAGCGCTATAATTATCAACTACGTACATTACAATTAGATCAGCTAAATAAGTACAGATCTCTTATGTGTGGATGTCAAACTGAGGCACAGAAAGATTAAACAACTCTAAGCTATTTTTCATATTAAACTAACCTTGGAAATTTGGGAAAGAAAATAAAATGCTAGAGAGGAAACCAAGAGGTACAGTATCTTAAAATGAAGCAAAAGGGACTTCCCTGGCAGTCCAGTGGTTGAGACACTGTGCTTCCCTGCAGGGGGTGCAGGCTCGATCCCTGGTCGGAGAACTAGGATCCCACATGCACACAGTGCTGCTTAAAAAATAAAAATTATTTAAAAAAAAAGGGGGGAGGGAGTAAATGTTCTAGTTCTAGAGCCACAAAATGTTAGTGAAAATAAGTCAATAGTGGAAGAAAGAAAAAAAGAAAGAAAGAAAGAAAGAAAGAAAGAAAGAAAGAAAGAAAGAAAGAAAGAAAGAAAGAAAGAAAGAAAGAAAGAAAGAAAGAAAAAGAAAGAAGAAAGAAAGAAAGAAAGAAAGAAAGAAAGAAAGAAAGAAAGAAAGAAAGAAGAAAAAGAAAGAAAGAAAGACTCATCTCCTCACCTACTTTAAAAAAAAAACAAAAACAAAGAATGGAGCAAAAAGTTATCAGTTGTCAGAGATAATCCTGTAGTTAAGAGAGCCTATTTATGAGCAGGATGGACCAGGCAAAGGCAAAGGCCAGAGTCTATTAGGGGAGACTTAGAATTCTGAGATGTTTAACTGGACTCTACTAGAACCAACTGATCAAAGAAACAACTAGGAAAAAGTTCACTTGATCTTGACTTTCTGCATGAATGAGGACCCTAAAGGGGAGCCTCGCAATCCAGGAAAGGTCATTGCAGGAATTCAGGCTTTTGGAAGCCAGCACTCACAGGAATGCCCTCTTTGATCCATTCGTGTTGATTCTTTCCATGATTGTGCTATTAGACAAGATGTTTCTGGTTGCCTATGACAGAAAACCAACTCAAACAAACTTAAGCAAACAGAGGGGTTTGGGGGCCACATCCAGAAAGTAGCCTAGCTTTGGAGGTGGCTGCATCCTGAGGCTCAGGTGTGTCACCAGGACCTGCATTGCCCTCTCTGTCCCTCAGTTCTACTTTTCTCTCCACTGGCTCAGGTTTCAGGCAGGCTCTCCCCTCCTGGTGGCAGAAAGGCAAGGTGGTGGCCAGTGGCTCCAGGTGTACAACCTATCTTCTCAGCAAATCCTGTGCAAAGAGCACATCTCCTTTCCGACTCTTAAAACTAAAGTACTGGATTTATTATGATTGCCTGGCTTGGCTAATATGTCCATTCATGAACCAATAACTGTCACAGGAAGACACAATATTTTGATTAGCTAAGCATGGTTCATGAGGCCATCTTTGGACCAAGCAGTGTGGTCAGCCTCAACCAACCATATGGAGTAGGTGACGTCTTAAGGAAAATTGAGGTGCTGTTACCAGGAGAAGGGTGAATGGTTTGCTGGGCTGGCAGAAACAACGGATGTCCTCTAAAATCTTAAAAGATAATTCCCTAAGCATTGACTTGTTCACTCACCAAATACAGCATCAATACCAAGTAAACCATCTGAATGAGGCTCAGGAAAAAAGGCAGGTAGAAGTAAGGATTACTGTAGCACAAATGGTTGATGATGACTGGACCAGTGAGTTCTTTGCATTAGGATGAAGACTAGGTGTTAACACGGTATGGATGCAAGCTTTTCAGTGTTTGCTGCTTGATGGACATATAAAATCCTTTCCTGGATGAATAAGTTTTTTTATTTTTATTTTCTTATTCTATTTAGGATATATGTTCCCAGCATACTTAATTCAGAAATCAATTTTGCCTCATCTTTTCAAATCAGTGTTTCAGGTTTGTAATCACAATTTCCATGACCCAGAAATTCCAAAATTGAGGCAATGCCCTTCAATAACTGAGCAAAAGTACTATCCAAGGGCAACTTGAGAAATTACTCTGTCTCCTACATACTTTCACATTCAGCACACGACTAATTTCCACATAAAAAGGAAACTCAGAGACAATTCCTTTGTTCTCTATATTCAGGAACATGATCAAAATATTGCCCTATTTTCTACACATTTACCAAATATACATTACTAAAAGCAAGTAACTCTCCCCCCTCATTTTTATCTCAAGTGCAAACTTAAATTATTACGTTTTTCCTTGTATCTTCACGGATGGAATGCACTCATTCATTTATTCAGGCAAAATTTTCTTTTAGGCCCTAGTATATGGTAGGTTCTATGCCAGATGCTAGAGACAGGCAAAAACAAAGAAACAAAAAAACACACCTTTTAGGCTCACAGACATAATGAGGAGACAAGTTATAATACAATGTGGTAAATGCAGTGACAGAAAAATGCTGAGACTCCTATGGGAACGCAGTGAAGGTACACTTCACAGGGTCTGGTGAATCAATGTGAGTTGGGGAGTCTAATATGCATCTTTAAGAATGAATTTGGAGGGACTTCCCTGGTGGTGCAGTGGTTAAGAATCCACCTGCCAGTGCAGGGGACATGGGTTCTAGCCCTGGTCCTGGGAGATCCCACATGCCACGGAGGAACTAAGCCCGTGCACCACAACTACTGAGCCTGCACTCTAGAGCCTGCGAGCCACAACTACGGAAGCCCAGGTGCCTAGAGCCGGTGCTCCACAACAAGAGAAGCTTCTATTGAGTGGGTTGCCTTTGAGGCATCTGTGGGCAGTTCACATGGAGATGGCCAGCGGGCAGGGAGTACAGAGACAGAGTCTAGGCAGGGGGATGCATTTGACCGTTATCAGGACATGGGTGTGTTAGAACTGAAAGAGTGGGTGGGTGCACCCAGGAACCATGTCAAGTGAGTAGGACAGAATACAAAGAGTAGAACACTCTCACTTAAAGGGTGATCAGAAGAAAGGGAATCCTAGGAAGAGAGTAGGAATGATCACCGCAGATGCAGAAGGAACCAGAGAATGCCCTGTCCTAGAGACCAAGGATGGAAGTTTCAGCATGAAGTCTGAAAAACACCATAGGAGTTTGCATTTTAAGGTCATTGGAGACTTAAATGAGAGTGAGGAGATCAAGATTGCCAGTGTCAATTATTTTCAAAATAATTTTATAATGGAAAAATACAAACATATACAGAAGTAGAGAACAAACTGTAATAAACCTCATGTAGCCATCACCCACCTTCAGTTATCAAGTCATGGCCAATCTGGTTTCGTCCATCCTCCCACACACTTTTACTGTCCCCACCACTGGACTGTTGTGAAGCAAATATAACCACAATACCATTTTCATGCCTAAAAAATAAATTTAAAGAAAATAAAAAATAAACAAAAAAGTCACAGAAATTCCTTAATTCATTAACTATCCATGAACTATTTTTTTGAGAAGTCTGGATTGGAGGGAGGAGATAGACCAGAAAGTATCCAGTGAGAGACACAGAGTCGAGGGTCATGGCATATTTTTTATTTGCTTTATAGCATTTCGGAATGGGAACATCTTAAGCGTGTTTATAGGGAAAAGGGAACCTGCCCTTTCAACCCTGCCACCAACCCTTGGAATTGCTTCAACCATCGTTACTGAATTTCACTTTCCTGTTACACCCCAGTCTAGTCTGGACAGATCCCCTAAGACTCCCTTTGGTGTTTACTGTAGTGTTGTCCACTGTATGACTTAGCATCCCTTTTACCAGAGGGCCCACGGGGGATATTTTATCTCAAACATGCATGGGAAAAAAGAGAGCTTTGCCCCTTCTAGGTAATGCTTACACTATTTCTCTTACAGACTGTGAATTTTATACGGATGATGGTCTTTTCATTTTGGCTGCTGGAAGCTGGAACCCCAATCTGTAGCCCACCTTTAGTCAGTTTGTGGGATTTTTTGGCATGTATCTCTAGGTACCCTGTCTGTTGGTCTCATCTTGCTAGTGTGCCTTATTCTAGCTCTATCATCTTAGCCTAACTTTATATATTACTGCATTGTATTTATTTTAATAAGCCACCTTAAATCCTTTATAAGATGAAGCAAGATGTAATAAAGAAACAAATTGATGACTCTTCCTGCTCTGAGAAAGGAACAAAAACGTCTCAGGCAGAGCGAACGGAACTCCCTGGAGGAGAGGGAAGACCCAGGAGGCAGGGGAATTGACAGAGAAGGGCCTAGAGAAGTTGGGGGGGGGGGTGGAGGCAGCAGGGGCTGGGGCTGCTCACAAGGAGGGAGGCCTCAGAGCCTGAGCTGGAGGAAGGAGCTGAGGATGGATGTTGTAAAGGGCGATGGGGAGATGGTGCCTGTGCAGCTAGTGAAGCAGGAACCAGTGTTCTCATCACATCCAAGCATCATCACGTCCTAACCCAAAGACGTTATAATCAACAAAGCCCATCTTTCTCTGTCGAATCTGATTTAAACATTTTTAAAGGCTTCTGTTTTAAAACAGCATTTTATAATTTCTGACACCAAACCAATGCTGAAGTTGCACCTCCTGGTCTTTGTATGCAGCATGTTAAAAATCAACTTCAGAATGACCACTTTGAATGAAAAACGGCCAATTCAAAATCTGAACCGAGCACTGAGAATAGAAACGCTTTCATAGATATATTTGTCTTGAGCATTTAATAGACTATGTTAATTATTGCATGGCCACTAATCTCCACTTAGTAAACCATCCTGTGAATCAACTGAACAATGAAAAAGAATCTTTCCTATTTGAACTCCATTCCCATTACCGCACCTAAGATGACGTCAGCTGAGGCTCTTTAGTTTGTTCTTTGTCATAATACAGAATGCTTTCTGATCTGCTATTTTGATTAAGGCATCTTTTCATTAGCTGAACCATGGAGACACGAGTAGCCAAGATTAAGAATAAGCCCACAAAGAGCCAAAAGAAGAGTTGTCCATAAGATGCACATCAAGAAAACACACCCAAGCCCTAAAACGAAAATAGGTCTCCTTTGGGCAAGAGTAGACACTTACGCTTGATAACCTTCGCTTAACCGAAACAAACCTAGAGTGCTCAAACTCAAGTCAACGTTGCTGAAAATAAATTTCTTTTTTAAACAAACAAAAAGTAAAGTCCAGGCCCAGCCTAGCACAGCCAGCTTGAGGTAGTATGCTTGTCTTCACACTATACCATCATGAGTTCACTCCAAAATTCTTATTATTTATTAAATACTTAGGATCATCCATTAGCACTGATTTTTAAGGCTCTGAGGAATGGAACACGTAGAAATTAAAGACCTGAAGTGTCATAACTCCCTTTAATCCTGTCTTGGAAATCAAAACTGCCAAGAGTAAAGCAGCAATAATCCCTTAGAGGCACTGGAAAAACCCTAACAAAATATCCATCCATAGCAGCTAAAGGATTTGAAACTCTGGAGAAGAGAGGCTGCAGCTGCTTATGAAATGGATCATTCAAGTGTGTGGCGAGGGGTGTCCACGTGGGACTGTGCTCACTCTGTCCTGCTGGTGGAAGAGCATGTGCTCAGCCTGGCAGCCTTAAACTGCTGACTGCAGTCCTGTTCAAAAAACGCTGTTTTGTTGGGCTTTCTGCCATGATTCAAATGCGTCAAAATTTCCTCACATTGGTAGCGATCTCAAGGAATGGGTCTGTGAAGTCAATTAAATATTCACTTAACAAAGAGGAAAAATATTCAAATTTCTGTAAGAATTCCTTCTGGTTAGGAGTTGAAAACTTTAAGATTTATTCAGTTCTGTAAAACTACAGCCACATACCCAGAAATCATTCCAAAAGTTCTAAGAATATGTAGAAATAATGCAATTACTTTTTTGCAATTATACATATATATATTTTTTTTAATAAATTTATTTATTTATTTTATTTATTTATTGGCTGCATTGGGTCTTCATTGCTGCACATGGGCTTTCTCTAGTTGCTGCGAGCGGGGGCTGCTCTTCATTGCGGTGCACAGGCTCCTCATTGCAGTGGCTTCTCTTGTTGTGGAACACAGGCCCTAGGCGCGTGAGCTTCAATAGTTGCGGTGCATGGGCTCAGTAGTTGTGGCTCACGGGCTCTAGAGCACAGGCTCAGTAGTTGTGGCACACGGGCTTAGTTGCTCCGTGGCATGTGGAACCTTCCCAGGGCAGGGCTCGAACCCATGTCCCCTGCATTGGCAGGCGGATTCTTTACCACTGCGCCACCTAGGAAGTCCTATACATATATATTTAATGTGCACAAAGCATTTAGGGTAGTACAGTGCAGTCAGAAGTATTCTTAGTGATATTAGTTCAAATATATCAAAATATGTATTCAAGCAAGCAAAGACTTTATTAAAGTGTGGTTAAATATACTTCTAGATGAATGTTTTATTCCATAATCCCCTCTTAGCCAAGTATATTCAAATATTTTAACTTTACAAGAAAATACATACTCATATATATATATATACTATTGCATGCTTGTGCCATAAACAACCAAAAATATCTCAAATTCTGAATCACTAACTTCAACAAAAATGTATTCTTGGAACATTGATTTTCACCTAATGTACCAGAAAGGAAGGAGAGATGGAAATTCCCAAGGAGATGAATGTGCGTTAAGTTCATAATTTTAGAACTTGCTCAGGGATTCTTTCGTGTGCCGATGTGGGGTCACCATTAGTGCTCAGTTTTCACCTTCTAAGCGGTATGACCGGTATAGATGGCTTAATTTCCTTTCCTAACAAAACTCCCATAGGATACAACAGTCTTGAAAGGTGGGGACTTTGACTTTGGGCCACAACTTCTTTTTGCAGCAGCCAGTGGAGCATAACCAGAGTGGAAATGTGAGGCTAGGTATGCCTGCTCTTTAATCAGATTTGCCATAATCTTTGGGGCAAACTAGCAGAGAGGCAACAGAGAGGCCTGGGGAAGGTGGTCAGCTCTCTGGGCTCAGCAACTTCCGGTGATGCCCCACTGCTTGAAACTCTCCCCTAGCAGGGGGGCTGGGGCGGGGGCGATGCTGGGTGGATACAACCTTCTGTTCACTGGATTTTCCTCACAACGGTCAGCCCGCGCCTCCCAGCTTCGCGTGAGAGGTTTTTTTTTTACTCATTTTATAAATCCTTGGCTACAGCTTTGACAGTGATTCTGCAGTGCAGAAGGTTAAAAATAACAGTGTGTGCCTCTAATGGGTTTGAAGAGTACATTTGCTTTGCCCATGAAAAAAGGCTCCTGCACATGTGCCCCTGCCCTGGTAGATTTTCAGGCAAATTACTGGCTCCGTCCAAGGCAGCTGCCTGACTTTGAGTACACTAACAATTTGAAAACAATAAATCTGACGTGAGACGTGGAACTCATCGTATTAAATATCATTTTCCTAAATTCGTCATTTCAGTTCCATTAAAATGACCTCTTATTATTTGAATTTAAATTGTCAAAATACCACTTTAAAAGTGGCCACAGAGAAAGAAAACAAGCATCACCTAGTTTTATTCTTCAATCTTTGAAGCTCTGTATTTACCTAATCACACTAATAAGAAGGGGTTTGCTTTGCGAAAAGCTTGCTCTGAAAAAAAACACATTAAATCTTTCAAGTCATTGGGGCCGTTTTGGTCTTTTCATGTGGGACACACCCCGAGAAGCTGGAAGTTGGCTGCCTTCCTCAGTCCTGTGTCCTGCCTCTCCTTTGTTATGGTAACAGGACGTGACAAATGTTCTTCTGCACCCCTCACCAACCCAAGCATCTTTTCAAGAGGCCTTAACTACATCACAGCTGCTGGAGCCCTTAGGTATTAGTCATTGGCAAGGGAGACTGTGGAGCTGATGGTTTTGTAGGTGCTCAATAGATTCTTTTGCAAATTGGGGTTGAGATTGAAATAAACACATCCCATCCTGACATTGATTTGACCTGTAGAAATAACGCGTGCTCTCCCTCCTTCCAGACTCACATAGAACCACCTAGCCTGCTCAGCTTAACATAGCCTATTCTCTCTCCCCCATGTACACGTCTCTTCCCTTTCAAAAATAGCCTAGTACGTGCCACAACCTTCCTCCTTCTCACTTTTTCTGCATTGATGGTTTATGCTGTGGCATGAATGTTTACGGCAGGACTTGACAATGTCTGCAAATGGCACAGAATCCCGTACTGGGAGGCAAGTCAGGGCAGTCCCACGACCTGCTCGGCCTTATCTTCTTTGTCTCAGAAAACCCAGCTTCCTCCCATCCTTATATTCCCCCTCCATCTGCTCAATACCCTCCTCTCATCATTAAATGACTCTTGCAGTCATCCCTTCCAACATGTTAATTATTAGGTGGTACTTTCGAGGTGCAGTAGCATTTTTAAAGGACACTCTTGGAGGAGAAAAGGGAGTGACCTTCAGACAACACTGTTATTTCCTCCAGCCCTGTGCAGTCGATGGTGATTTGGAAACCATCTCTGAAAGTGTGCCAGTCGCAGACAGCGTCCTTTGTACATCACCTACGCGTCAAAGCTTTTCCACATATATTATTCCTTTTGAATTTCCAAACACCCTTATAAAGCAGGTAAAGTGAGTACTGTTGTCATTAGTTTATCAAGTATGATGCTAAGCCATGGGGAGGTTAAGTGGCTCTCTGAAGGTCACACAGCTAGTTAGTGTCAGTCTAGGCAGCAGGAATCCTGGCTCTGCAAGCTCCCAAAATAAAGCATTCTCCTCACCACAGAGGCAATTCTCAAATTCCATCTGCTGGACACTGATGGCTGCGTGGCCCTTTCCATGAGTGGCCTCCAGTCTCTAATTACCTGCCTATCTCAGTGCAAGTGAATTCCACAACAGAAAACCTAGGTTTTTCAGCTGACCTTCTCTAATATATAGCAATACAATGAGGGTGCTTACATTCTAACATACAATGTTTCTGCTATAATTGTTTTGGGGCATTTTAAGTGGTGTTATATTTGGGCCTCAGGATTGTACGAGTCCTACACTAAAGGTACACTTTAAAAATCAAATAAGGAGGAGCAGAAAGTCTCAAAGGACTTAAAATGTACATCCTTTCAACGGGGAAATAAATAATCTTTAATGTATTCTATTCTGCATGTTTTAAGCCTTAAACCTTTTGTTCTCAAACCACAGTCTCTGCTATCATATTGGGAACCATGACTGTCAGAGAAAGGAGATGGGCCTTGGGTGTCAGCAACCTTCCATCATAGAAACGTTTGGAAGAAAGGTCATTAAGTCTGTCTGCTCTTTGATATAGTGAAGAGTTAGAGGGCTTCCTTCATCACTCCAGCAAGAGATTCATAAAACTGCCCCCTCCTCCCAGATCACAGACCACCAAGTGTTCTTCTAAAGACCCACTAATGGGTCTTTCTGACTAATGGTGTGGAAAGTTCCCAGGTCGTGTTTCTTATTCAAAGCATTTCTGGATGAGAACACTTAACAATGTTGCTTTCCACGTAGCTTTTCCCACTTGGACACAACTGCCAAATGACACACCTCTAGTTATGCCCTCCATTCGCAAAGACAACCCACAGCTGCCCTCTGCCTCTGGGGTAAAGTCCTAATCCCTCTGCCTGGTATATAAGACTCCTCATAACACAGTCCAAGGCTGCCAGTTTTATGCCTGACAGTATTCTGTGTGTTTGACACAAATCTGAGTATTTCCCATTCCTCACAAACACCTGAAGTTCCCTCCTGTCTCGTTTGCTCAAGTCACTTCTTCCACCTGGAACATTCTGTCCCTTCTCTGCCTATCTGATTCCTATGCAGTGTCAAAGACCAGCTCAACAGCTCACTTTGCCCGCAATTTAGTTATTTATATTCATGCCTTCTCCCTCCTTTTAAATTATGTTATACAGAACTTAATGCAACAAATGTGTTCACGGTAGATGCTCAATGCATTTAGTTGGGTATGTGGCTAAATCTCATGTGTCCACACCACGGCCTCAGAGGCAGAAAGGTGCAGTAGGACCTCAAGGGCAATCCTACCCAATGTCAGTGGATGAATCAGTAGAACATCAGCAAGAGCACTGGCCTTTTTTGCAGTTTGCTCTTTGCAACTGGTTTCTTTTTCTCCAGTGTATGACCCAGGGCCTTAATCCTTTGCCCCAATTGAGGGTATACATCCACTACATCGGTGCATAGTTAGAAAGTTTTTTCCTTAGGGTTCACGAAGTTTTGAAGTAATAATAATATAAACTCTTTTTCCTAGACGACTTTGTCATCCTTACAAGGTTGTGTGGCTTAGAAGTAGTTAAAGAAAAAAAATCCCTAATAAAAAGTCAAGATCCCAGATGGAGGACAGAGGCCTGTCCTATGGAGAGACATTGCCAGCTCCACCTCGGATGCCCAGAGCATGTCCAGCGTGGCAATCTTAGTGCCCAACTGCTCTGGTGTCCTCCGTAACTAAATGGGTCCCTGAGGTGTGACTGGCGATCTGAGCTAATGCAATGCAACAAGCAGGGTCACCGAGGCTGCTGAAGCATGAGTCTGCATTTCTCAAGTCCATGTAATGGAATCTGAGCCGTGCACAGTGGAGGGTGGGGCCAGGAGGCTATCTGGTAGCCAAGGGCACTGCCGAGGCTGTAGGCTAACAGCACAGGGTTGTAATCAAATGCCATCCCAGGACATTTAGCCAGTTAATCATCTCAACCATCCATCTTTTATTCATAAACACAGAGAAGCAATGTTTTCTTTGGCTGCTCACTTTGCCCCTTCAGGTTACACCAATAGTATGCTGCTCCAACTTTTTCCTTTATGTCCCGTAAAATGCACCTGGTTAAAGCATCTTGTCACCACGATGTCAGTGCAAACCCTAGACTACGATAGCCCCATCACTGCTGCTCCCAGAGCCAGTGGGAACATCTGTAGTTTAGGGCAGGGTTTTTCTTGGAACCTCATTAAGACTGTATATCCACAGAGATGTGAGACAAATACCCATGTAATCTGAGGCAGGAGCCTGCCTTGCTAACCAATATCCCTTACTGTTTTCTCAATTATCCATTTACTTCAGCCTCGAAGGAGAAGATTTGAAACGGTAGGATTATTTGTTTTATGTCTCAAATGTTAAAAGTTCAACAGGATATTCTTAGCAATAAAAAATCCCTCGGACTTCATCACCAGCGGAGCCCAACTGCATTGTGAGTCCACACCATCTTCATGGATGTACTCTTTCCACAAGTACAAAAGTGCAAAGCATGGACCAGGAATGTTAGCAAATGACCTTTGGGCCAGGACTATGGTTTACCCATTATTTTGCCCCCTGGCTGTACCTCATCCCTTGACACCTATGTAGCAGACTTTATATAGAAGAGATTAAGAACAAAGGCTTTGGAATCAGACTTCTGGGTTTAGCCCTCACTAGCTACATAGCCTTAATGAATCTCTCAGGGCCTCAGTTTCCTCACCTGCAGCATGTGAATAAAAATGATACCAACACAACGATTACTGCGATAACTGAATGAATGAATACGTGGGAGGTGCATAGGCAGTAAATGTTAGCTGTTGTTTGGATTGTCTTGAATTTAGCTGTGATCCATTGTTTTGGGGGATTACATGGGTCCTGGCAAAACATGATTTTAGTTCTCCTGTAACCAGAGAGAAAGAATACATACTACGTGTTTTTTTTTTAATGTCCAAGTCTCTAGGTCAATGATTCTCAAAATATGGGCTGGGGACCTCTGGAAATCCCCAAGAACCAAGACCCCAAGACCCAAACTATTTTCATAATAACATTAAACTGTTATCTGCCTTTTTCGCTCTTATCCCTTTGTGCGTGTACAGTGGAATTTTCCAGAGGCTGTGTGCTACGCGATGATGTCATCACTTCGTTAATGGAACGTGTCCTTGCACATTCTTGTGCTTTTTTATATCCCTCAGTCATCATTTCTAACACAGTAAATAGCAATAAACACATAAACAAATCTCTCCAGGGTACTCGGTAATTTTTTAAAAGTTTAAAAGGGTCCCGTGACCCAAAAGTTTGAGAACCTCTGCTAGATTATCTCACGTTAAAGTCCCCCTCCCTCCTCCATTTCAAAATCTGTAATGTGAAAATACCAAACTCAGCGCTTAACTTTGAGACTCTGGCCCCAAAGTTAGGGCCCTGACGCTGCTCTGCCCGCATCTTGTCCTTGTGTGTTTCAGGCTGTCTGGGTCCGAGCTGCCTGGCGAGGAGTGGCTGTGGGATTATGAGAAGCATGGCCATCGCCGTTCCATGATTAGAAGAGTCAAGAGGTTCCTGAGCGCCCACGAACACGCCTCCAGCCCCAGAAGGAGAAGCTACGGGAGGCAGGCCAGCGACAGCTCCATGTTCTTCCCCCCGAGCAACCTCAGCCCAGCCACGGATCTGCCGGACGTGCCCTCAAGAAGCCCCCACCGCGCCTCAGCCACCTGGAAGCATCCCTGGCCCCCCGGGGGGAGCCCCAAGCTGCACTCCAGCCTGGGAGAGCTGTCCACCATCCGCGAGACCAGCCTGACGCCACAGTCCAGTGTGAGGGGCTCCCCCACCAAAATGCCGCAGGCCCCTGAGGTGCTGGTCGCAGCAGCTGAAGCACTGCTGCCTCTGGCATTGGACGACCACCGCGACTCCACGGCTTCCATCCAGAGCCTTGACTTCACTGGGGTTCAGCCGAGCCGGACTGGGCAGCAGGAGGACCCGGTGGGGTCAGTCCCATTCCCCTCAGAGAAAGGGGCACCTCCTAGGGACCCCAGTTCCCAGACTGTTCCAGCCAAAGCTGAGAGAAACATCCTCCAGTGTGCCTCTGAGGAAGACCCTCATGAGAATGACAAGTCCCCAAAAAGGCGGAGCCCCCCGAGGTTCCTGGAGTCCGGCCGCACCTCCCTGGCAGGCCCAAGTCCGGAGCCCGTGAGCCCACCCGTTCCTTTACTTGACGTGGAAACATCCTCAGAGACTAGTGGAATCCGCGTTGCAGCTGGTTCTCCTGATGTGCTGTATTTAATGGAAAACCTGGACACCAAAGAAACAGATATCGTAGAATTTAACAACGAGCAAACAGAGTCACCCAAAGGAAGGCCAGAAAGTTCTAGGACCTGGTTCTAGCCTAGATTCTTACTTTCCCAAAAAGTTCAAGTGTTAGTTTCAGAACATACCTGCGGGCTGGTCAATTTTTTTTTTTAACGATCATACTGTATAAGCTACCTAAAACTTTGAAGGGCATTATGGTCCTGACTTTTTGAGAACTGAGAAGATTAAACACATTCATGCCATGCACTACAAAGTGACTTCACAGAAGTTACGCAGACCACAGTGACGTATCTTAACCAAATAAGGAATCTTTTATATATATATATATACACATATATATATATATATACCTACCTTATAAATTCATAGATCGTTAGCTTTGCAAAGGGCTTTATAGATCATAGTCCAATCCCTAGTTTTGCCAAAGGGGAAACAAAGGATTCTGTCTCTGCTTTTTTTCTTTTTTTCCTTTTTTCCTTTCTTCTTTTCTTCAGTTATAAAGACAGGCAGATGGCTCATAGGATGCTTCAAAGCCCCTTCCTGATGCCGGTTCCTTGTTTGAGGCTTTCTAACCCTCTCACTCCACTTTCTGTAACTGTCCTCATTTCCTAATTCTTAAGCTTCACCAGCATCAGAAAGCTCCATCTCCCTTCAATTTCCTTTCCGACCTCCAGGACTTCATTTTTCTCTCTTTCCCCTTTATTCCCTCATCCTATTTCTTCTCATCTCCCTAGTCTTGCTCCTTCTCCAGTGACTCTCATCCATCCCAGCTTTCAGGTTGTAACATTTTCTCCTGCGGACGCTGTTGCTTCCTTCTTACCATGGTTTTAAAAGCAGGAGGCCTTGGTAAAGCCTCCTACAGAACAATTAAAGTGTCAGCAAATCCAGCCTGACTCCTCCCAGCCTCGCAGGAAGGGGCGTGGGAGCTGCTGTGTTTCCCCACACCCTCTGAGCCGTGGCCCTCTCTCTCTGCCTTCCCGCTTAGGTCTTGAACACTGGAGAAGCTACAAGGGCATGGAACCAGGGTAACCAGATGCTACGGAACCAAGTAACAAGGCTTGAAACTCTTTCACTCAGACTCTTAAAGCAAAAATCCCAATCGTGTCATGACATGGGACCAGTTACTGTGTCTGGGATGCCCGGTTGTTTGGGATGAAGGAGGGTATTGGAGCTGGAGGTTAAGGGGGTCCAGGACTGTCCAATGAGGATGGGACATTGACTAACTTCCCCCCAGGAGTTCTTGGGTGGCTGTCGTTGGGACTCCCAACTTTACCCAGAAGGCAGAGTCTAATGAGTACTGCTCTCACTATTTCTATCATATGATGAAGCTTGACTACAAGCGTAAGAAACAAAATAGCCCTAATTGCTACCACTTGCTGAGTGCTCACAATAGCAGGTAAAGTTCACAGATAATCCCCTTAATCCTCATAGGAATCCTGTGAATTGTTTTACTATTATCTCCATTTTACTTTATTATTTTTTAAAGGGGTCTTTCACTTCTTAATGTTAGTTGTTTTTCTTTTATCCAAATAATATACCTTAGCAGACCAATGTTCTATTTTATTTTATTTTATTTGGCCGTGCAGCATGCAGAATCTTAGTTCCCTGACCAGGGATCGAACCTGCACCCCCTGCAGGGGAAGCGTAGAGTCTTAACCACTGGAAAGCCAGGGAAGTCCCTATCTTCGTTTTAAAGATGAAGAAAACAGAGGCTCTAGAGAAGTAATTTGACTAAAATCACATAGCTAGGAATTGGCAGGGCTCAGGTCCAAGCCCAGGTTTATCTGACTCAAGAGGCCACACTCTTGTCCAAGGCACTTCGTCACTGTGCCGTGCTGTCTGTAGGGCCCTGAATCTGCCAGCAATTCGCCCAGAATTCCGGAGGATGCCCCACAGGAGCCAGGCCTAAGTCACTCCAGTCTTGGAGTCCTGTCTGGGTCCTGCCTCCTCAAGTCCACCGGGACCTTAGATGCGTGCGTACAGGAGGGCAGTGCTCCGACTTGAAGCCTAGCCATAGTCCTCTTCCTTTTTCTGACAGATGAAAGTTATCAGGACCCTCTCTTCCCTTCCCCAACTTCTAGTATGCAGTGTTATAATTAGCACATTTTTACAAGACACTGCATCCAACTGGGCCATCCCAGCTACATGACAACAGTGATATTGACTTAAACTGATTTTTCTCAAAGGACTAAAAGGTAATAATGTTGGAAGAAATGCTCTACATTGTTGGCTCGCTATGTTGGTCAATAGTGTTAGCACCTGAGAAAGGCACCCATGTTCCTGAAGTATTATACACGGACTATGCAATCAGGCCCCAGGGAAACACTGCTAAAACGCAGGAACCCTAACCTTCTCCCAGCCTCCTAATGCTATTTTCTTGGATGTTTCAACTTAAATCTTCTCTTCTCTTCGGCTTTATCTATTGCTCAAATTCAAATAAGTTTCTACTTAGCTGCTTTTGAAATATAATCAATTTTTGTTCCTAAACCGAAGGTGATAAATTATACACAAATAGAATTATGCATTTTGTGGACGACTAGGAGAGTTCATTTATCTCTGCTTCTCTCCATCCCTTATGCACCTTTGTCCAAAGAACTGCTTAATTTCCTCAATATTTCATCAAAATTTGAGGTGGCCTCTATTTCCTCCTTGCACTGAAAACTGAATAATGGCTCGTTCAATGAGCCCATGCGGTTGAATTCAGCTATAAATTCAAGCCAGCAGTTGCCCAGATCAGATGAAGAAATTCTCTATTCATTCTAAAATGAGTTTTTACCCAACACAGACTGAAGTTGCAAAAACAAAATGATTTCTTCTCCTGTGCCTGGTTTTATCGCCTGCTTAGCCCATTTTCTCCCGAGCTCTGGAAACTTCCACCTGCTGAATGAACGGTCACAACGTCCAGCAGCTTAGTCGTTTGAGCTTATCCATTCCAAGAACAGGCTTAGCTCTGCTCTGCATTAAACATAATTCGCAGGCCAGAGGGGCAATGAGGCCAAGCCCTACTTACGCTTTCTCCCTCTGTTCTCCAGAGATGATAACTCTGTCCTGGTACTGGGGTGCACAAGTCAGTAAAGATACAGGCCCAGGAGCTTTTTCTCTGTCACCCAAGAATTTAGGGATGACTGCCCCCTCCAAAACAAAGAAGGCTACTCTATCTTTAATGGTCCCGTCTATTTCTTGGGTCGTTGCCTCCACAACTCCAGGCATCCATTGCAGCCCAGTTCAGCTAAGCTATGGAAAACATATTTTCAATAGAATGGGGAAATATATAATTTACCATCAGTTTAAAGAAAAGACTCACTTAACCATACACCCCTCTTTTATAGTGTTTCCCCTCTAGCTTCCTCCTTCTCCAGAGAAACTGATCTATTCCTCAGTCGTCATTCTGGGACCTTCTTATCATAAAGTCTGCTCCCTGAGAATCTGCTGAGCCCCAGGCAGGCATGTGGTATGATGGGATGAGGATGAGAAACCAGTGTGTGGCTTCCCTCCGAATGGCTTTGTAAACTTCCACGAGGCCTCCCTCTTTCCGTCTCTCATATTCACATCTGTGAAATGGATTCTTCTCTGCCCTGTCTCCCTGGGTGTCATGAAGAGTTGAGGGAGTTTCTGTGGCACGGGGTGGGGGGGGGGGGGGAGCCCCAGGCAGTACCGTGTGGGTGAAGGGCCCGACTGGGGACTGATGCCCCCGTGAACTCACCACCACCTAGAGAAGAAAAGACTTCTCTTTCCACTGCAGTCCTTTGCCTGTCAGCATCCCCTGTTTTCCAGGATTCTAATTTCTTTCATTCAGAAAGCTTGCCATTTCTTTTTGAGCTGCATTTTTTGGGGTGTTTTTTTTTTTTTTTGGCCTTTCATATGCTTCCCAATGTCATCTCCCACATCCTCCTTTTCTCCAGGGTTTTTCTCATTCCTTCCCTCCCCACAATAGCCAGCCTCATCATCATGGTGATAAGTTCCGCCCCTCACCCATCTGACATATCAATCTCCTCAATCAAAATGTGGAACTAGAGAGAAATCAATTGCCTTTGTTCTTTCCACCATAGTTCTAGGGCATTTAGCATCTCTGGTGTGCAGTTGGAGGACCCTCTTAGGGCATCTAATCTCCCTAAAGCTGGTCTTATGCCAGTTAAGGAGGAATAATAACTACAACTGTAAAGAATCCCTAAGCAGGAGCCAAATGAGAATCAAATTCCTTTTCCTCTTCACAATCTTCATCTACATGATCAACATCAGTCATTGTCTGCAGTGCTTTGGTATCAATAGGAGGAACCAAGGATTTCCCTCATTTTGTCTTATTGAATAATCTCAGGTAGATCCTCAATCCTTTCACATGCTTTCTGGTTTTCTTAGTTCCATGAACCCTAATTTTTAGGACAGTCTTTTCATGGTAATGGCTATTGAGTCAAAAGAACGAATTCAAGAATACCAGGATTGCTCTCATAGTGCAAATCTTAGAAAGCCCTTGCGATGGCAAAAAGAAAACTGAAGCAATTGCCCTGGAAAACAGGGACACAAAAAACACATTTGCCCTAATTATCTATTAACTCTGTGTGGAGATTCCATTTTTGTGTTTTGCTTTGTTTCTGAGTTAGTTCAGAAAATGGGCCCAAGTCTTCCTTTCACCAGATGGTTACCTGGAACCATCTTTTCTGAACTTCCAGTTTTAGATATTTACCTAACAGAAGCAGCAAAAGGAATGTTGTATCTTGTATCCTGAAAATGGATAAGAACATTTCTAAAATAGCTTTTGTACAGAAATGCTGATGTGTCCCAAGTTCTTTGTCTAGCTAGTGGTTATTAACCTGAGGCAATTTTGTACCCAGGAAATGTTTGGCAATGTCTGCAGACATTCTGGGTTGTCACACTGGGGAGTGTTACGGGCATCTAGTGGGTAGAGGCCAGGGATGTTGCTAAACATCCTGCAATGCACAGGACAGACAGCACAACAACTACGGAGCCCAACCCACTCAGCTTGGGCACTCTGACTTAGGCCAACAAGAAGGTAAAAATGAGACAACCACCGAGGAGATTCATGAAGAAGGATAAGCCAGAGAAAGAAATAGAACTAGAGGAGAACAGATGCGTCTGGCTAAAGTCTTATTCTGTGTACAAGCTATGAACTAATCACCATTTCTCCCTTGATGCTAAAGGATCTGATGTGTCAAACCCAGAAAAACTGGACGGAAACCCTAAGGTTCACCCTTAGGGAATTCTTTGGATGGTTCTTACCAGTAAGAGTAATTAAACACCACTGCTAGCATGACTCTCATTTGCTGAGAATGTGGCTTACATAAATATGCCAAATACCATACAAGAGTTTGTGCCAATAAACTGCTAGACCACGGACAGATACCTGATCCAGCCTTGGCCTTCATATATGTCTTACATAGGACCAAACAAATAAATCATATGTTCTAGACAGATAATTTGCCACTTTATTTTTCACTAAAAAATAGTTAAAATGGGTAGGATCAGTCTACCTCCTCGTCCTGGGCCAAGCAAATTCACGGATTCCTCTTCCTCATGCATTCTTCAGCACTTCCAGGAGAATAATGTCAGAGGTTTAGCGAAGTTCTGGATGACGTCACCAGTTGAACTTTTATTCATAATCATTCATGAAACATTAGCAACTACAGGCTGTCAGGCATTTAGCTAAAAGTGAATGGGTGGGAGATTGGCCCCTCTACCCTCCTCACCCACCTGTCACTCTCTTCTGCAGGTCTAGGTAAATATCAAAATGCCCTCTGACGTTCAGCCTGTTTGCTTATGTGCATGTCTGCTTGCTTGTTTCCTTCCTCTCATCTCCAATCTTGTTCCCCTTCCCAACCATTTTAATTTGTTTACCGTAAAGCCCTTTGTTTGTATACAAATCTTACAAAAGGTGTGTTACTGTATTTTGTGCAAGTGTTCTTAACTTCTGGAAATGTTTATACTACAGGCCTCATCTGTTTCTTTATTGGTTTGTTTTCCACTCCATGCGGTGTTTTAAGATCCTCCCTATTTCCCTGTGTTCGTCTAATCCATCGCTTCTAACTCCCGCATGGTCTCAGATGCCTGGGAGCTTCCTTACCAACTCCCCGGGTTGCCTCCACCTCCATCCACAGTAAGCCCCTCAGAGGCGTTCCTTTACGGCCCTGCGGGAGCTGCTCTGGGGTGTAGACCCACGAGTAGAGTCGCTGGGTCACGGGGTTGGACTATATTTCATCTGACCACTATTGCCAGATGGCACTCCAGAATGACAGCCCCGACTGGCACCCCCACCCCCAACAGCAAGCGTGTCTCCACTAGCCCCTCCCTGCCCCACGCCTGGCATCACCTAGGTTTCTAACTTTTGCAGTCTAACACGTGTAAAGTGGCACCTCCTTGCTGTTTAGCCGGCATTTGCCTGCCAGTTAAACATTACTGATTACTGCATGACGTTTATCTAATTTATTAGTGACATCAAGGATCTCTTCGTGTATCTGTTGATTCTTTGGGGACTCCTCTTCTGAAAACTGCCTTTTCAAATTCTTTGCCCTTTTATCCATATTGGGGATTCTATATTTTTCTTGTTTGTTTTGGGGAGCCCCTTTTATATTCTAGAATGATAGCAGACCCTTGTTGGTTTTGGACATTGCAATAGTCTTTTCCAGTTTTTTGTGTGTCTCTTAAAAGTGTCCATGGTATCTTTTATTGAATAGAAAGTCTTAACTTTGATATAATCAAGTTCATCCATTTTTTGTTTTATGTTTTTGGAAGTTTCTTGAAATCTTTCTCCACATCTATGTCACAATACTCTCCCACCTTTTTTTCTATTATCTTTATAATGTTAGGTAGGGATCTGGTTTTATTTTTCTCCATAGAGTGAGCCAGCTTTTCCCCAATACTCCCTACTAAACAATCACATGTAATAAGTTCCACATATTTCTTGTAAAGGCATGAAATAAAATAGCAACTGAGAGAACTGAAAGACTGGGTGGTATGAACGGAAAAAATGAAAACTGAGCCTTAACCTCATAAAACTCATGCTCCTCCCCACTAAATACAAGCTTTCTCCAAAAGGCATCTCCCTCCTGTTATCTTTCAGCTGGAGATTTTCCCCATTTGGTACCTGGAGTGTGTAAACTCTTCCTACACACCTTTGCACAAAAGCCTGCTAAAAATAGGCCAGCTCTTTGATCAGGCTGCGATTAAACTGCAAGAGTAAAGCTTCATACATAAGGTGCTCTTGCTAAAGAAGAAACGGTGATGGTGTCACAGGGACAGCCTGGGATCCTTCAACACTCAAAAGGCGGCAGGATCGAATCCAGAGTGGTGGAGTCCACGACAAAACTATATTTAGGGCCTGGGATCCGCAGAGGAGGAGGTGCTATGCCAAGAGGCCAGCGTCACTTGTCTCACTGGCTGAGACTGCCCTGGGCTTTTGGGACTTTCCCACAGTCTGCCTTTACCCTCCTGGAACAGGCTGTGCTCTGAGTGGTGGATGTCAGGTGTTTACTGCTACCCCAGCCTTGCCCTTAGGAATCAGCTGTCATGCTTGAGACAGTTGCAGATGGTTTTAGAAGAGAACTAACTAACCTCTCCTTCTCATTATCCCTCAAGGAACAAAGCTTTCCTTGATACTAATGACAAGCTTGTTATTCATACACATGGTCGGGGACCCTACAAACTCCAAAGGGAAAAGCACTTTTCAAGATTAGAAAATACCTTCAAACAAAGGATCAGTCATATTTTTTCCCAGTAAAAGTGGAGTTCGTTTACTTTCATCACAAAAGAAAGTGAAGGACTTGCCTGGTGGCGCAGTGGTTAAGAGAAAAACAAGTACTGTTCATTAATGCACATATGCGGAAGATAGAAAACCAGTACAAATCAACTGGTTTGCAAGTCAGAAACAGAGATACAGAAGTAGAGAACAACAACATGGACACCAAGTGGGGAACGTGTCGGGGGGGCCGGTGGGGGTTGGGGTGGGATGAACTGGGAGACTGGGATTGCCATATATATATTACTAATAGGAAAAAAATATCAAATTGTACAACTGAAATATATGCAGTTTATTGTATGTCAATTACATCTCAATAAAAGTTTCTTAAAAAAAGAAGAAAAAAGAAAAAAGAATCCACCTGCCAACGCAGGGGACACGGGTTCGATCCCTGGTCCAGGAAGATCCCACATGCTGCGGAGCAACTAAGCCCGTGTGCCACAATTACTGAGTCTGCGCTGTAGAGCCTGCGAGTCACAACTACTGACGCCTGTGAACCACAACTACTGAAGCTCGAGCACCTAGAGCCCATGCTTGGCAACAAGGGAAGCCACTGCAATGAGAAGCCCTCGCACTGCAACGGAGAGTAGCCCCCGCCCTCTGCAACGAGAGAAAGCCCGCGCACAGCAACAAAGACCCAACGCAGCCAAAATAAGTAAATAAATAAATAGAAAAAAATTAAAAAAAAATTTTTTAAACAAAAAAAGCAAAGAATGTGAGAGCACAGGCGAGTTCTTGAATGACTCATTCACCTCTCTTCAGTGTAAGTTTGCTCCTCCACAGTGCCCCCATTCAGGGGCTATGTGCCCCCTGCTATCCTGCCAAGGAAGAAGGTTCAGGTTTAGCTGTGAGAGGTCAGTCTCGTGGGTATACTGCAAATGGGACGAATGTTGACCTGTCCTGGGGGGTAGCCATGACTCTCCCACTGGGCTGTAACCTCCATTCACTGACTTACTTAACGAGTGTATCCCCGTGCTCAGAACAGTGTCTGAAATGACTCAAAAAAAAAATTAGCTGAATGAATATTTGAAATAAAGAAAAAAAATGAATGAATGAATAAACCAAATTAGATCTGGATCTGAAGTTAGGAGACCTGATACAGATCAACTGGTTTGCAAGGCAGAAACAGAGACACAGATGTAGAGAACAAACATGTGGACACCAAGGGGGGAAACCAGGGGTGGGGGGATGAATTGGGAGACTGGGATTGCCATACATACATTACTAATAAGAAAAAAATATATCAAATTGTACAGTTTAAATATATGCAGTTTATTGTATGTCAATTATATCTCAATAAAAGTCCTTAAAAATAGATTTAAAAATAAAAAACAAATTAGGAGACCTGAAAATCTCAATCAAATGTGGCCACGACCTTCGCTGTGTGAACTCGGTCAGGTTACTCAGACCTTGGGACTTCATCTTGCTCAGCTCTGAAATGAGTGGTTGGGCCAGGTGATTTGAGGTCCCGCTCCAAGGCTGGTCCCAATAACATTTCTGAAGATTCTGTACTCAGGGAGGAAGGAAGAGACAGTCACGATGAATATGGAGAAAATGGACTCAAATGGCAGAAAGCAACAAACAGGCGAGTGGGGCAAGGGAGGGGAGAATTAACACCTATTGGCTGCTTGGGGTGTGCCTAGTGTTTCACATACATCATTTCAACGGACCCTCACAAAGGACTACTACCCATTGTGTAGGAAGAAATAAAGAAGTTAAATAACTTGCCAGGGGTTCACAGCAGTTAACATTTCAACCTGGGGTTTCAACCCAGGTCTCTTAGGCTCATTGCTGATTCTATTACCCTATTCTGCATCCAAAAAACAATGAACTAGGGGAGGATAGAAATTTCTGTATGTAGATGAGCAGTTAATTGCCATAACCACTCAAGCAGCTCCACTGATAGCCTTCAGAGTCCAGTGGGGAACCTTGGGAGCCAGCTTTTATTGAACACCTATTATGTGCCAAATGCTATGGTTTAAATGCTGTACATACATTATCATATCTAGTTCTCTTAACAACCTGTGAGGTGTCACTACGCTCATTTTACAGATAAGGAAACTGAGGTCCAGGGAAGTGAAATATTGTACGCATGTCACAGAGCTGATAATATGCAAAGGAGAGATGCAAAATCAGGTCTGCACATAAACTACGAGGCGAATACATTGTTTCTCTACAGAAGAGCCCAACCCCAGAGTCTATTTCTCTGTAAACACCTTCCCTGAAATTAAACCTGTTGTGTTCATGATCCCTGCCTTCACTGAAACAAGCTTAAACTCTTGGCTATAATCTAGGATTGTACTTTGCCACTGGTCAAAGCCTGAAACAAGTGTGAGGTTCCAGTGCAAGACCACCAATGCCTTCTTCTTTGCATACATGTGAGGTATATAGGTGTATCCTTCCAAATGCTGGAATCGTATTAAATGTGTGTGACCCACATGAATTCAACTAAGTGAGCTCAGCAAAGGAAAGAGAAGCACTGTGTACGCACATAAATGAAAGAGCCCCCTCACTTCCACCCTCCCCCAAGGAACACAGGCCTCAGAGTGAGTGGAAAATGCCAGATCTAAAGCCCACTCAATCAGCCCCAGTGATGTGCTGAGAGTGATTCCGGTGCTTAAAGCACAGCTCTAGAATTTCCCAAACAACTTGGCTCCTAAACACAAGCCGACCATTTCATTTGCAGTTCAACTGAAAGACTTCCAACAGGTTTTAGCATCGAGGCACATGGACTTCCTGAAAAAGGTACTAATAAAGTGCACAACGTGGAACCTCCCTAAAAGCTTTTCAGTGGCAATTTTCACTCCACCGATGTTCTCCTTGTGTGCTGACTTTAGGGCCTAAACTCTGTGCAAGGTCACTGTGATATGTTCATTCCCCAAGGGTTTATATTGGGGCATCCCGGAACCACTTCCATGAAGAGAGAGTGCAACAGTAGAAGCACTTAAAAGCAATTTTATTGAATTTGCTTTTTCATACTTTTTTTTTTTACATTAAGTGGAATAATGTTAACTAATAAGATCCTTTGGGCTTCCCTGGTGGCACAGTGGTTAAGAATCCGCCTGCCAATGCAGGGGACAGGGGTTTGAGTCCCCGTCCAGGAAGATCCCACATGCCATGCAGCAACTAAGCCCGTGCACCACAACTACTGAGCCCAAGTGCCACAACTACTGAAGCCCACATGCCTAGAGCCTGTGCTCCGCAACAAGAGAGGTCACAGCAATAAGAAGCCCTCACACTGCAACAAAGAGTAGCCCCCACTTCCCACAATTAGAGAAAGCTCGCACACAGCGACAAAGACCCAACACAGCCAAAAATAAATTCACTAATTAATTTAAAAAATAAATAAATAAGGTCCTTTACTTATCAGTCTCAGACAAAGTTAGACACACAACTTTGGTCTGCAGTGGGAAATGGTGGTTGGTGGTCTGAATCTGATTTTCTGATAGCTCTTGCTTAGCCAGGATTCTCCAGTTTACTACAGTCTCCACCACTCTCTGTCGCCCTATGCTTCAATCAGTTGTTGCCTATTTGGCCCTGGCGGGTATCTTGAGTTTGCAATTCTTTTACTAAAGCATCACCAGCTCCATGGAGACCTCAACCACTGTGAGTTCCCTAAACTGAGCAAAGAGGGAAAGAATAAGAAGAGGCAAAGCCAGTGATCTCAGAGCATCTTTCTACTTATTGCTATAGACTCCAGCAGCCCCATGCTGCCAAGCAGACGTGTTAAATCTGTACTTGTTTCTTTTCTGACCTGTGTCTCTGGGTGAACTGTACAGTCTCAGTGTTCTTTCTCCCTGGCTCAACAACAGTGCAGATCATTCAAGACTCAGGGACTCATGACACTAACCAACCTTGCTTGACAGGCCCTGTTGGCAGCAGACCTTGCAGGGCTGTCACATCCCAGGTGACCCAGGAACAGCATGTCATTTCTGTGTCATTTCCGCTGGAGAAACCGGAGCCTCTCCATTCGGGTTTGCATAGCCGCAGCTGCTGGTCACAGTCCCTGGCAGGCTGGTTGTCTCTGACCATGGGCAGAGGAAGCCCGGAGCCCTCCTGCTATCTCCAGCCATCGACTTCCAGACCCATCAGTCACTCTGAGGTCAGCTCCAGAGCAAGTGGCACGGAGCACTGAATAACAGGGGCAGCTCCGCAGGGAGAGGAGATGAAAGGATGTGTAATTTTTAAAAGCCGACTTCACTCTCCTAAGGAAAAGGGCAAGTCAGCAAGAGGGAGAAGAAGAACTAGCTAAGCCATAGTTGGTAAAGCCTGTTGGAGTGCGGGCAAGTGATAGCTGGGAAGAAGATCAAACCTACTCACTGCCTGGGAAATAAAACCTCTAAAAGCCATAAGGGAAATTGATAAAAGACTGAATGTCAGGAGAAGCACCAAATACAAGAGAGCAGAACACTCCCCTGTTTGTAGTGCTTTCCCAGAAGGGCACTGGCGTGTGTTTAGCCATCACCAAGTCCAGGGGTACGTTCCTCAGGGACTCTAAGGGATACTCAAAGAGCCTGCAAGAGGGGCCTTGAGGATTTTGAGAACAAAAAGTAGGAAGCCCGACGTCAGATTAGAAGTGACCCTCTCCCTCTGTCCCATCGACCTCTATGAGGTCTGGCCCCACAGCCACCAGGGCTGTTCTGGCAGCTTCCTCACCCATTCCCCAATGCCATGCCCAAACCGCACCCTGTTGTTACCCCATCAAACATGCAGTACAATTCTGGTATAAACACAGCTCCCAAGACCCAGGGCCAACCAGAGCTGGTGGGAGCGTCTAGAGCTTGAAAGCTGCTGATACACACAATCCCATCCCTCAGGGCCTCCTGGAATCAAAAAGAGCAGACGTGGCTCATGTGGGTGTCGCTGCCGCACTGCGTCCACAACATGAGGCTGGCTGGGTACCAGGCTCACACTTTCCTGATGTAGTTTTCAGCAGACAGGGTGCACTTCTGTTGGTCAGTGGTAAAGGTCACATGAGACAAATCATTAGTCTTTTGTGGTCCACACTATACCAAGGACGCAGAAAAGACTGAGCTCTTGTTTTTACTTTGTGTTCAATTGATAAAATTAAACTTTGAATGTGGCTTAATGAACCTGTGTTAAGAAGAGACCATAAAGGGCAAGAACGTGAGCTTTTGGACTCTGATTACATGGGTTCAAATCCCAGATCCGCCACTACTTGTGACGTAACTTAAGCTTTTTGTGACTTGGTTTCCTCACAGATAAAATGGGGATAACGGTAATGCCTATTATTGTGAGTATTAAATGAGTTAGTTCATACAAAACTCATTGCCTGTTGCACAGTAAGCACTTAATGAAGGTTTGCTCTCACTATTATGTCATCATGTTGTTAAACAGTATGGAGATTAAGAGCCGGATCACCAGGTTCTACTCAGGCTCAGACACTTACTCGCTGTGCAACCTGGTCAAGTTCCCCGACATGCCTGAACCTCAGTTTCATCAACTGTAAAATCACTTGAATGCCAGTACCTTCCTCATTGGGTTGTTTTAACAATTAAATGAAATAGTTTATTTAAAGCAATTAATGTAGGTTCAGGCGCAAAGTTATGGCCCAATAATTGTTAACTATCTTTATTATTATTTAATGAAATGGGCTTTTCATTTTCCTTTTTTTTAGAACAAAAGTAAGATTTGAGAATGTTTAATGTTTCTTCCCCAAAGTACAGAAATGACTGCTTTGCTGAGTCAAAGATCTACGTACATAATTTCTTAAATTTCCTGCCGTAGGCCCTTTTGATAAAACGGCATATAGCAAACTCCGCTTGCAAAGGCAGAGGCCAAAGAGAGGGATGAAAGTGGGGCCGTTCCTTACCAACCCAGCTGCAGCCTGCCTCCAGGTGGCAGCGTCTGACATGTCGAGCTTGAGAAAGCCCCTGATCACACCTCCAGTTCAGCCATCCAAAGCCGAGGGTCATAGCTATACTGAATCCTGCTGGAGGTTCTCAGATGCACTTGAAATTGCCTCTCAGGGAGGAGGGAGGTCTGGGACATAGTCAGGGCTGTGGTTTCAGGGCCCCTGTCTCTGTAAATTATATGAATCACCTCAAATCAGCATGTCTTTTCTGAAGGTCCAATCTCACGCAAAAAATAAGAAAAAAAAAAACAAAAACATAACACCTGTCCCAAACACGATCCCCTGGCTCAGCAGGTCCCCTGGCACCAGGGCCTGGCCACAGGCCAAAGGACACCCCTACAAGCTCCAGGATGCCCTGCGTGGATGGCACCGCCAGCCCCACCAGTGCCAGCGCCAGGGGCAGACTTGCACATGAGACACTTTAGAGGCCAGTGTTCCCAAACACGGAGGGGAATGCAGGTGGGAGCGAGGCTTGCTAGGGGCAAAGGTCCCTGGGCCTAAGGTAATAAAAAGGAAAATAAAAGAAGGACGCATGGGACAGGAACGCTGGAAAGGCAAAAATGGGGAAGGGGTGTCCCACACAACCTCCCAGGCCCACTCAGTACCCCCAGTGCCATGGGTGGCCTGGCTCCTCCTTGCGTTCTGAAGAGCAGGCCCACACACTCTCGGTAAGCCAAGGGTGTTACCAGACTGGGACGAAGGGCAGCCCAGTCTCACACACTTATTTCTTAAACTCTCTGTTAACATTTAAAATCTCATCCAAATAGGTTGTTTACCAAAGAGAACAACCAAGAAGTTGGCAGCTAAGAGGCTTATCAGGAGGGAAAGTGCAGTAAGGATGAGTCTGTTATCTGAGATGGAGGAGGTATTCGACAAGCCCCTTCCCCCTACCCCCGGGCGAGCTAGTCCCTGGGGATGTTACTAAGGTGGAGGCGGTGGATCAGGATGGGGACAGAGGAAGCGAGGCTGCAGCCACAGACGCCTAACGCCCAGTCTGAGCGGAGCTGGGGGCTTCAGCCTCATCACACTAGGGGCCCCCCAGATCCAGCTGCTCCTCTCTTTTTGAATCGATGGGACATTATGGAATAGAGAGTCTCTTCACCTGCAGGACATCGAGGGACAGACCCCAGAGGCTGCTGACAGCCCGCTGGCACCAGCCTGGTGACAGTAAATGCATTCACGTTGGGTCTCTATGCCATCGATCTGCCGTTCCCAGACCCTTGGGGTGGAAAGGAAATTTGAGCATCCCCTAGTTCAGTGCCCCATTGTGTGACAGAATTCTCCCTACAACATCCCTGCCGAGATTCATCCAGCCGAACCCCTCAAGTGAAAGACAGTTCACCTCCGCACGGCGAGCTGGAACACCACACTCAGGAGACGGCCTTCTCCACCCTGGGAGGAAAGCTGCCTCCTGGCAACCAGATCCCACGGGTTCTCAATCTGCCTCTGGGTCCATACCTAATGAGTCTATCCTTCTCCACATGGAAGACCAGCCTCAGACATCTGAAGAATGAATGTCATTACGCTGCATCTGTGTAAGCTCCCAGCTCGCGCGCGCGCACACACACACACACACACACACACACACACACACCGTGTTTTCTTGAGACCAAATCTTGCCAAACCAAGACCCAAATTGTTCTTTACATCTCATGATCTCGAATCCCTTCAGATCCTGATCTCTCTCTGCTGGGTGTGTCATAATTTCACAATGGCTCTACTCAAACCTGTACCCAGAAGCTGGCACAACACTTCTCGTATTTTTGTGTGTTCTGCTTTTCACCAGTGCACAGCAGAGCAGCATGGTCAGCTTCCCTGTTATAGACACTCAGCTTCTCTTCACGCGGCACCGTGACAGGGGGATCGTGCCTGTTCTGTTCACTGCTGTGCCTGCCCCCAGCCCCAGGGATTAGTCTACTGTCTGGCACTGCGTGGACGGACACTCAAGGAGTACTTGTTTAGTAAATGCATGACATTTTGAGACTACAGAGCCTCTCCTTGTTTTGTTTTTGTTATAGCAGTAGTTGGTGCTTCTTGTTGCTGACAGGAAGAACAGGTTTATTTTGTGTATATTAAACCCCATCCAAGTAGACATATCAAATAGACAACTGGATAGACAGACGAGTCTGGAGCTTAGAGGAGAGGTCAGGGATGGAAAGAGATCATGGACTCCCCAAGAATGAAGCTGTGTTACTCCTGGAACTTACCTAGGGATTCAACTCATCCAGGATTCTACCCTCTTTCCACGTGGTCTGCCAGAGCCAGCGACCAGAAAGACAGAGCTCATGGGCCTCTCCTCTGTCCCCCACACTCACCTTTCCTCCATCAGACCGGCTCACCTTGCCCTCCTCTGCCCCTACCATCCCTGGGAGGTCCCGGTTCAGTACTGAAGGGAGAATGTCTGCCCTCCTTGTTTGTGGCAACTCCAGAGGAAAGATCTGAATCACATGTGCATTTCTGGGAGCGACGTGGTCAGTTTCCACCACTGCTAGAGAAAGTCAGCCACTTCCAACTCTCATGCTGATTTCTTTCTCAGCACATGGCTGGGATCTCAGAGATCAGCAAGGGAGGAAGGGGCGTCTGTGTGCTTTCTTCTCGCAGCTACCTACCTAGGACCGGCACGCAACATTGGAATCCTGGCATCCCGAGAAACGCCAAGCTCCATGGTGGACTCCCAGAGCGAGGAGTGCCCTCTGGTGGCCATAATAACACTGATGATTTTGAGAATAACTAACACCGTGAGCTAGTTAGCTGGTGATCAGAGTAACTAACACTTAACAGGAGCATTTCCCATGAGCCAGACTTGTAATAAAAATTTTACCCAGATGAACCCATTCACTGCTCCTCCTAACCTTATGAAGTCCTACTATTCTGCTGTTTTCCCCACTTTACAAATGAGAAATTGATCAAAGCAATCAGGTGATTTACTCAAAGTCACAAAGGGCAGAGAAGATTGGCTGGCCTCCTCGTGGTCTATCCCCTTCTAACTCCTAAAGAAAGACATACGCCATCCTAGAAGGAAAGGGGGAATTTAAATATCTATGTTTTTCATTTAAAAAGTAAACACATCACATATTTTGGAAAAACTGGAAAGAAAAATAAAATGTCTATTATCAAAACCACGTCTGCATTTCAAAATGCTTCCTTTCAATCTTTTTTTCTCCCTTCCATCTTTTTTTTTCTTAATTATAAGCAAGGTATAATATAAATTCTTCACTGAAGAATATTTTTAAAGATTTTTTTCCAAGAACTTTCTGTTCTTAGATGTGATTTTCACATTTTTTTGTCAAAGCAACAAGTATCTGCTTGGACATCCAGCAAGAGTCTGCCATTGCGCTCCCAGGCAGGAGTTCTGTAATATCCCAGCCTGCCCTGGGGCGCTACCCGGAGAGCCAGGGTTGCTATGGAGACCGAGTGTAGCATGGAACCTCAGGACAGGTCACAGGGTCAGTCATCTGACTGCACTGCCCTCAGGGCAGGTGTCCCAGAGGGAACTTTGGGGACTGTGGCTGACTCACTTCTGTCAGCACAGAGGCTCGGAGCATGGAGAGCCCCAGGGCAGCCATCCACAGGAGCTGGGATTCTTGGGAAGCTTTCCTCTGGCCGCCTCAGGGACTCGGCTCCGTGGCAGCTTTCTCATGAATCTGTTTCACTTTTCTGCACTGTTTTTTGAAACGCGCCTTCCCCTCACCAGAAGCCTCTGTGCCTCTACCTTAGAACAAAGATACTCCCTACCAATGAAGTCCCTGTGGGGCCTCCGGAGTCAGACTCCTAAATCTGTCCCTTACTAGCTCCGTGACCTGCATGCCAACTTAACCTCTCAGAACGGTTTCCTCGTCTGGAAAATGAAGATAACAACTGTTCACACTCGCAGAGTTGTCAGGAGAAGTAAATAGCCATTTAGCTGAGTACTAAGCACACAGAAAGAGCTCAGTGTATGGTGGCTGTTGTTCTAGAAACCTACAGACAGCTAGTGGAGGAGGGTGTAGAGCAGCTGTCTGTGCAGCGGGTAGCTGGAGACCACATGTAAACAACTTGTCATTCATCTGGAATGTCCAGATTCCTGCATCCTCTTAGTTCTGTGCAAGTGCCAGGGGAGCAGAGACACTGCCTGAGTCCTCTCCTGCTCCCCCTCACCTCTCTCTCCATCTGCCTGTGCCATTTCCCAAGAATACAGAAGGACCAGGCCAGAGGTAATACTCAAATTATGTAAAGACTCAGACTGAAGCAATATGGTGCCACCCATGTAGCTGAAACAGGGTCTTGGGAGCGTCCTGTTGCACCAGGTGTTACCACCTCGTTTCCTGGATTGTGGGGAGGTGAGGGGTCCTAGGAGAGGGGCCAGGAAAACTGCAGCAATGGAGAGAACACGTATTAGTCTCTGGGCAAGGGTTCTTTACCAACTGATATAGAAATATCAGTTTACATTTTAACAATAAATATGGCCAAACCGTCATGTACCGACTGATTTATCCCCAGGTGAGACCCTGGGAAGCTCACTGTGGGACACCCTTGAAGAACATAGAGACCACAGACTGTGTTAAGCTCATCTGTGGCCCATGCCTTGTTGCAGAGTAAGTGAGCTGGAGTAAATGCCTTCATCGCCCAAGAGTCTACTCGAGTGCTAAAACTTGCCTATCCGTGCCATTCCTTACTGCATGCCTTGCTGATGCAACAGGAAGAAGAGACCCAGAACCTGGATGATCCTAAGTCAAATACCATTGTGAATTCCTGCGGTGGGGTGTCAGTGCTGACAGCCCCAGAGACTGGGCCTGTAGGAAGAATACACCAAACCCAATACTGCAGCCCAGCACTGGCCCCTTAGGCCCATTCCGTCTTTCATTCCACGAATGCTCATTAAGTCCACATTAAGTGCCAGGTGCTGTCCTGTGGGCTGGGTGTACATCAGAGAGCAAGACAGGGTATCTGCACTCATGGAGGCAGACATAAAAGTATAATACAGGGTGATAAGAACTAGAATGGGGAAAAGAGAGGGTGCTGAGGGAGCAAAGGAGTGCACCCAACCCAGAAGTCTTGCTGCAGGAAGTGATGTCTAAGCCAGGACCTGAGGGTGGAGTGGGAGCTGGCCGATGAAGAGATGGGGGAAGCATGGAACAGCATGTGCAAAGACCAGAGACGGGCTGAGCCATCAGTAGAACCAAACAATCAACCTGGACTTCAATATAATCATGTTGATGTGTCAAGTTTGGGGTGCGGTTAATTCTAACATGTGGTCCTCGCTTCTTGCTTAACCAGAGAATGGTTTGGAAAGACTGTAACCCAGTAAACCTAAATTTCAACCAGGTGTAGTTTGGCAGGGATACCAGGTTAGAGGTCGTGTCACAAGGTACGAAGTGCAGGACTTTGGTATAATGTAAACTCAGGTTCAAGTCCCAACTCTACTTCTGAGCTGGGTAACCTTGGCTAAGTGAATTCAGCCTCTCTGGGCTGTAATTCCCTCATCTGAAAAAGGAGAATAATGCTGGTGTCCACTCTGTAGTATAGCAGCAGTATTCAAATGAGATAGATAGTATATGAAGTCCTCAGCATGGTGAATGGCATGGGGTCTACTCTTGTTATTGAACATAACTTTGAACCCACCCCTAACCTAAACATCATTTTGTGTCCAAGAATCTCGTGTTTTTTAGAACAGAAATCCAACCCAATCTAAACATCACAGCTAATGGTTATTAAGAATTTACATAGGCCAGTCTAGTCCTACTTGCCTTACATGGGTTACTTTAATTAATCCTCGTGCAAACCCAATAATGGAGGTGCTACTGTTTTCCCAGTTTCACAAATTAGGAAACCAAGGCAGAGAGGTTTAGCAACTTGCCTCAGATCATCAAAAGCTTCAAAAATCCAGAACACTGACAACACCAAATGCTGGCAAGGATGTGGAGAAACAGGAACTCTCATTCATTGCTGGTGGGAATGCAAAATGTTATTGCCACTTTAGAAGACAGTTTGGTAGTTTTTGACAAAACTAGGCATTTTCTTCCCATATGGTCCAGCAATCATGTTCCTTGATATTTACTCAAACCTATATCTGCACAAAGACCTTCACACAGATATTTATAAATAATTGCCCAAACTTGGAAGTAACCAAGATGTCCTTCAGTATGTGAATGGGTAAATTGTGGTATATCCAGACAATAGCATATTAGTCACCACTAAAGAGAAATGAGCTATCAAGCCATGGCAAGTCATAGAGGAAACTTAACAGCATATTATTAAGTGAAAGAAGACAATCCGAAAAGGCTACATACTGCGTGATTCCAACTATAGGACATAAAAGGCAAAACTGTGGAGACAATAAGAAGATCAGTGGTTGCCTATTATGGGAGAAGAAGAAATGAATAGGCAGGGCTCCGAGCATTTTTAGGGCAGTGAAACTATTCTGTATGATACTACAATGATGGATACATGTTCTTATACATTGTCCAAACCCAAGGAATGTACAACACCAAGAGTGAACCCCAATTAGACAATGGGCTTTGGTGAGAAGGATGTGTGAATGTGGTTTCATTGGTTGTAACAAATGCACACTGTGGGGTGGGATGTCCATAGTGGGGGAGGGGGGAGGGGGGACAGGGGTGTATAAGAACTCTCTCTACTTTCTGCTCAATTTTTCTGCGAACGTAAAACCGTCCTTAAAGATACAGTTTATTAATTAAAAAAACAAAACAAAACAAAACACAGGCTTCACATCCAAGAGTTTGGGTCCAGAGTGCACCCCTTTAACCACTGCACTATACCATTTCCCAACTTCTAATGGAAGGAAAAACCCAACTTTTGATTGAAGTAAAAAAGAAAAAAAATATGTACATATAAAGTAAAAGAGAGAGATTGCTGGGTCTTGGGATGTGCATGCAGTTCAGGTTGCCAACGCGCCCTCATCTTTTCTAGCGGGTGAGCAAGGCTTCACGGCTGATGAAGCGGACTGCTCCTCTCGGGTAGTGTGTGATGAAGAGCGCCTGACGTGTGGCGTGAGGCGAGCATCTCCAGGGCCCTTTGGTCTGGAAAACAGCTGTGAGTAATCTGGGGCACCCGGAGCAGAGAGCTTTATCAGCTGGTCTGTCCCAGAGCCGCTGGGAAGGCTATCTGCTGGTGCAGCTATGCCTCCAACTGTCCTATTTTTAGAGAAGGGCATTCTTTCCAGGGCTGTGCTTCTGACAAAGGAGCGAGCCAGCTCTGTCCCAAGGAATAGCCAGTGAACATCAAGCCACTTCTACCGGTTTGCCTTAGGGCCCATTTTCTGCAGGTTTGTACACCACCAGCCAAAGCATTTAACCCAAGGACTTATAAAATGCCAGCTCATTTCCCAGCTGGGAGAACCTGGAATGATACTGCTTTCTACCCTGGGAAGGGAGGCATAAGACATTGTATATAAGGACAACTTAAGACTATTCAAACAACAGCATCTTGCCAACATTTAAAAGAATACCATTTAAGGTTAATAAAAAGCCTTTTTTTTTCCCCTGTAAGGAAGCAAATATCTGCTTGGGAGACCATAGGATTAATTTATGTTTTAATCATCATGGTGGAAGGAGAAGTTGGGAGAGTAGATAGTGAACCAAAAGGACGTAGAGTTGGCCCGGTCAGTTTCAGGTCTTCCCAACACCAAACCAGGAAGCCAGGTAGGGCCCGGGAATTGAGAGGAACAACCCCAGAGCTGGCTCAGGGCTCAGCTCACTTGGGCAGCTACTAGAACTCCCTGGAATAAACGCAACTCAACAGCTAATAATAACATTAATAATAAGCGGATAATAATATTAACCCTTTTCAAGCACCTTCTGTGTGCAAAATACTTTAAACACATTATCGTATTGACCTTGGGACAATCCCATGCTGTGGGTGTTACTATTCCAATTTTGCAGGTAAGTGAACTAAGGCTCAGAGTTATTTTACTTCTGCCTAGTGAATGGCAGAGCTAACACACAAACTCAAATTTTTCTAACTCCAAACCCTATGCATCCTCTTTCCATTTGTCATGCTGGCCCCCCTACGTGCCTTGGAGGGGGTTACACAAAAGGAGACAGGGTCAAGCTCTTTGCCATTTTAACTCAGTGTCCCAGAATTAAAACTAAAGCAAAAAAGACGATATTTCTCTCAAGCACAGTCCCCACCCCATTTACTCCACCCTACCCTGCATTTGCAGCTGACTGATACATGTTTGGTGACCCCAAAGTGATGCAGTGGGAAGTCCCTGCTGCCAATCTTGATGGGGATCTTAGGGACTACCTGGTCGAACCCTCGTCTCCAAATGAGGGAAAGAAGAGCAGAAGTTCAACAACTTGCCCAAGGTCACACAGCACTTAGAGAAATGCAAACACAGATCTGCACAGTCCATGTCTGGAGGCCCTCCCACAGTATCAACCCCACCCCATCAGTATGACTGTAGCTGACCAGGACTCAGACGGAGCTCTCCTGTCTGAAAGTCACCTGAGATGGGGCAATATTGAAACCATGCCACTGCTCCTTCCAAAAGTAAATGGGAGAGGGAAGTCCCTGGTGGTCCAGTGGTTAGGACTCTGTGCTTTCCCTGCCAAGGGCCCAGGTTCAATCCTCTAATTTTTAAATTTTTTTAATTTTTAATTTTTTTAATTTTTAAACTTTTTTATTTTTTAATTTTTAATTTTTTTAACTTTTAATTTTTAAATTTTTTTTAAATTAAAAAAAATTTGTTAAAGTAAATGGGAGAAACTCTCCAACAAGAGAAAAGCACAGCCTCTGGGGAGTCCAGGTTGGTTTGTAGCCTTTCGGAGCCAGAGGTCTCCTGATTCCCAACCTACTCACATAATCTAGTCTCGTAATCACACACCTGCTCTTCTGTCATTCTCTCCTATAAATAGACTTACTGAGGGAAGCATCACAGATATCTACAAGCAAAAACTTATGGCTGGTGGTCTTCCATGAACTGCTCCAGGGCCCCTGGTTCTCCAAGATGATGTCTGCTGGACTTCACCTGAATCAGAGAAATCCTGACAAAGTTAGAGAGGGATAGGTAGATGACAGATGATAGATAGATAGATATAGATAGATGATAGATAGATAGATAGATAGATGATAGATGATAGATACATAATAGATGATAGATAGATAGATGATAGATAGATAGATAGATAGATAGATAGATAGATAGATAGATAGATAGATAGATGATAGATAGGTAGATAGTAGATAGAGAGGGATGAGTGAGCTCGTGGTGTCACCCTCCTTCAATTCATCTCATTCCAACATCAGTTCAGCAGTGTGTGGAGGATGGTAGGTGTCAGTCAAGAAGAGATGATGTCACAGCCTCCAGCTGTGCCAAGCTTCCCTTAGCTCTTCATGCCATGATGATCCGAAAGACACTAGAGCCAAGAGGACCAGCTTCATTGTCCTTGTTCAGTGGTCGCTTGCAACATATCAGACTTTGTGACAGCTCATTGGTTCCCAAAGTTGTGAGTTTGTTCCATCAATTTTGGAAGGTTCTACATTGGTAGTAATTTCAACAATGTGGCTGAAGCTGACCACAAAATTAGGCAAATATTGACATTCCTTAAAGATGTGAGGTGCTATCAACCAAGTATTGATAAGAAAGTTTGCAGTGGGAGGGGGGATAGTTGACATGTACTAAGCTTCTGTATTCCAGGTATTTACTGTCATTTAATCCCCACCATGATATTAATATCATCTCCAGCTGATACATGTAGAAAGACTTTCAAAGAGGTTCAGCAAGCTCCCCAAGGCCAGAAAGACAGGAAATGGTAGAACTAAAATTCCACCCCAAATGCCAACCCCCACACACACCAGACGTTCCCGTGGCAGGCAATACTGGGTTCCTACCTAACCCCTCCTATCCTCCTTGTTGACAGAGTCCTCGTTGCTTTGAAGCAGCAATGTGCCCAGCTCCAGGTGGCCCCAGAGTTTCGTAGCATCTACCACCCTCTGAACTCACCTCTAGCTACTGGGCTGATGCTTGAGCTGCAGCTTAGAATCTGTTTCCTTAGAAACCACCTTACACACAACAGTCAGTAAGACTACAATCGCTGTATCACCAGCACACTTCTGTCGTATAAATTAACCTGGAATACCACAATTTATAGCATAAGTTCCATGGGAAAATGCATTAAAAGATCTACATACCTGCTATTCCCTCCCCCTCCCCCTCCAAAAAGAAAACAACTTAAAGGAGACTTCATGTTTCCTTTATAAGGTTTAAGTTAATTCAGATTTCCCAGATCCAAACTCAAAGTCACTTTCTTATCATCAACATTTTACTTATCAGGAAGATTTAGGTATATCAAAAATGCCAAAGGACAGTCCTGAAAATATGCTTTAAATATGGGGTACTTCTATTCAATCTTACCTCTCTTTATTAAATTGAAAGAAAATCTTTCCTACAACTGAAAAAAAAAATGTGCTCTAGTCAAGAAGATGAAATACTTAGCTGTTGTACCCATTTGCCAATTACAGTGACACATTTCCCTGCAAGAAAATCTCCAGCATTCCCAAAGCGCAGGGCTTCTTAACCTCAGCTCTATTGACATTTGGGGCCAGAAAACGCTTTGCTGTTGGGGCTGTCCTGTGCATTGGAGAATGTTCAGCAGGGTCCGTGGCCTCTACCCACCAGATGCCAGGAGCACTCTCTCTCTCTTAGCTGTGACAACCGGAACCATCTTCAGACATCGCCCACTGTCTCCTGGAGGGCAAGCTCCCCACTAGTTAAAAACCACTGGCAAAGGCTGATAAACTAGAAGGACCTATTTCCGCAAAGGGCTGCAATAAACGTTATAGAGCCAGGAAACATGCCAATAAAGTAAGAAGGACTGAGCCATGTTCCGATAGCAAATCCTACTCCGTAAAGCAGGTAGCAGATGGTTGCTGAAATGGCCTTCGGCTGTAAATTCGAATAGGGTCCGTTATCCAGACTGTCAAGAAATGCAGCTTCAGAGACCGTATCCCTTGTTACTGGTTCCTAGGGATGAGGCAGAGTCCCCTCAAGGCCCATCTTTCTGGCCTTGGTTCCTTTCACTCACAAGCAGGCTATAAAAAGGCTGCCTTTCCCAGTTCTGTTCATTTCCCCCTGGCTCTCCATCCAAGAGTCATGAGGCATGAGTTGAACTGATGGAACGCCTTCAGGGTTCATGTTTCATTTCACTGCTCACTTCTGAAGCCCCTTTCTCGGAATAACTGTCCTAGCTCAGCAGGGCTACTGAACAGATTCCAGTAGTTCAACGTTGAGTGAGAATCTAATCAACCTCACAGAGTACTTTGGGAGACTTCTCTGGAGTCCAGTTTTGGACAAGTTCACGGAGCGGGCACATTTCATAGTTGTAGGCTGAAATCTCACGGGAAACCCTCACCTTCCACCCCAGCATTGGTGCTCTAGAAAAGCACAAAATTGCAGTTTATCCTACAGGTTGCCAAGCAAATAAAATTTCTTTCCAGGTTTTTCCAAGCCTGTGTATATCTTGTTAACTATTCTCAATAAATTCTGAGTCTTTCTCAGAGCCACTCTCTTTTACCTCAGTGACCATTGATGGTAGAAAAAAATATCTATTGACTCATAAATATGTATTAAGTCACTGGCTACCAGCAATTTGAGTTTACCTTCTCAAACTGAGAGTAATACGTTATTCATTCATTCATTCAAATACTCCAGGAAGGCAGGGAATTCTGTCCTTATTTGTCAAGTAAATTAACACCCACTTTGTTTCAGGTGCTGTCATTAGTGCTAAGAATTCAACAGCGAATAGGATTGGCACAAGCTCTCCCTTCAGGCAGGTCTCCTGCAGCAGGAGAGCAAGAGAACTAAGAAGTAAATAAAACAATCACCAACTGTGGTAAGAGCTAAGTGGAGAGGAACTAGGGAGTAGAAGCAGCCAGCTCAGGTAGGGTGGTAGGGAGATCCTCTCTGAGGAAATGCCCATTAAGCTGAGACCTGAAGAAGAGGAGCTGGCCTGAAAAGATTTTCAGGGGACCACACACATGCACACAAACCACACGCATGCAAATCACTTACATACATACATACATAAATACACACACACACACAGAGATGCACATATACACACACCTATACACACATACATGTGCAATACATTTATACATACATACCCACATACACACACACGCAGATATGCACATATACATACACATATATACACACATATGCAGATACACACATATACATACACATACACAAACATACACACAATAAACCCTTTGGTTCAAGGGAACATTTCAGGGCTGAGGGAAAAGAGTTTCCACAAAGCCCCTGGGACATATTGTTTGTATTATTCATTGAAAAGAAGATTAAAAGATACTATTTGTCGTAACAATTGTATTAACCATAACACTGGGTGATATGTATGTAAGAAGACCTTGAACTAGTAATGGTGCTGGAGGTGATAGGAAAAGAAAGAACTTTATTCCTGGGTTTAACCCTGGATGGAATCCCAGATATACAGATTTTATGACTATGGGTTTTTTATTTAGGGAAAAAAAATTGTGATTAAAATACCAACCAGAAGGGACTTCCCTGGTGGTCTAGTGGTTAAGAATCCGCCAGAGATCGCAGTTGGATTCCTGGTCGGGGAATTAAGATCCCACGTGCCGTGGGGCAACAAAGCCCACGTGCCACAACTAGAGAGCCCACCTGACGCAACTACTGAGCCCACACACTCTGGAGCCTGTGCACCACAACTAGAGAGAAGCCTGAGCACTGCAGTGAAGTATCCTGCATGCCAACTAAAATTCGACACAGCCAAAAATAAATTTTTTTAAAAATGTCAACCAGAAAAGTAACTGTATTATTGTTAGTTATTCTACATCTGCAACTCTCCATCTCTTACTCTCCTTTTCTCAAAGAAACAAATACTTTTATAGTGTGAAATTATATATTTATATACTATATATCACATTATGAATACATGATAAGTACTACTGTATATATAAAACGCAAGGTTTTTACACAAGGTACTACCTATGAGGGTGAGTCAAAAATTATCTGCACTCCGGTTACATTAAAACTTCTATAAATTCTACAGCCAGAGTGCAGCTAATTTTTGACTCACCCTTGTATAGCAGTAGTAACAGGAGATAAGTTAAATCTATGGTCTTTCCTATATTTAGTGCTAACTTTAGTATTTAAAAACTTTTTCCTGTGTGCAAATCAATGCCTGCTTCACTAGCAGCGTAACCATTTGCTCATTTATTTTTGCTGGCTGAGGACTCACCAGGAACCCGCAGTGAGGTAGAGACAGCGGCCTCCACCAGGGAGCGAGTGCCAGCAGAACTCTGCCCACGGGGAGGTTCAAGTCCAGGGCGGGGCGACGGGCAATCAACAAACATTTACAGAAAGCAGGACTGGCAGCACATTATAAAATCACCAGCTCAATATGAAAGGTCAGGAAATGACCCGTAAGGTGGGACAGCATGAATGGGTAAGAGAAGAGAGAGGTGGGGTGGGGGTGGGGGTGGGGGGGCGGCGCGTGGGAAGGCCCTCACGAGGGGATGGGGGGGGAGGCTGGCACCTTTGAGGCGGGGCAAGAGGGCAGCCCGGAGGAGCTGGAGAGATGCCCATGGGCCAGGTCCTGGAGGGTCCTGGAAGCCTCGCTGAGGAGTCTGCGCCCAGGCTGGCGGCGGGGAGTGACGATGCCTCGGCAGCCCCACAAGGAGGCGCTGCGGCCGACGCGTGAGAAAGGGGTGGGGCGGGGCCGGGGAGGTAGAGAGCAGCTGAGCGCAGAGATGAAGCGACCTGCGCTCTTTTCCGCAAGCCTCAACTTCTCAACCCCTCATGCGCGGAGCAGTGGGGGAGCGGTGAGCTCAGAGCCTTGGGAGACCTCCCAGGAGCCGGCACAGCCGGGAGCAGACCTCTCTCCCCCATCTCTTGGTCTTAAACCACTACCTTCTTACACTCAGGCCACGGTTTCGACGTTCCTTTCCAGGCTTTTATCATCAGCTTTGGTTCTTGGCTGAATTGAGCCATGAACATCTCCTAGGAGTTCTTGGAGATAAACCAGAGCAGAGCCCTCTGGGGTCTGAGGTGACTGGCTCACAGGGGTCACATGACATGTTCTAGACATTCACAGACATCTGTGGCCAGAGGTCGCAGTCCTTCCCGTGACTTTGGGAGAAGGGCCTGTGTGATGCCACTGAATCAGTGGGCTGTCCCTTTGCCCGTCAACATGTCAACAGCATAGGGTGGATCAATAATCCAACCATGGTAATAATCCATCACCGACCATTTTACTCACTTTAAACCTGATACAGATGCATGAAAAGTGAGGGTGACACAGAATCCCCCAAAACTGAGTTCCCTGCCTAGTTTATGACTAACCTCTCTATCCAAAACTTTATTCCTTTTCTTGTCCCACACCTGTTTCCTTGAGGATTGAGGCGTATGAAAGAAAGGGAGTGACTGAAACTGAGCAAGCCCCTCCGTGTCCCGTTTTTTGTTTGTAGAAAAAGGTTTTAGTCTCCCAGGCCTTTCCTGAGTTCCAGAGAACAGACACAAGCAGTTACTAGTTAGGGAAGTGAGGGGATGCAATGAAACAAAGCCCTAGTTCCTCCTCAAGGGATACACATAACAACCAGCAAGTACCTTTGAGTTGTTCTGCAGGAACTGAGACCCCCATCTGGGTGGAGGGTGGTGACTTCATGCTGAGCACAAGCATGGAACCAGAAGATGAATGATTCCGATTCTCAAAATATCACCCTCTTACCTCACTACCAACCGACTAGAAGAAGGTCGTTCCTCCTGCAGCCCTCACCCCAAATGTTATCTTTAAAAACCCTTCCCCGAAAGTCATCTGGGAGTTCGGATCTTTGGAGCATGACCTGCCCATTTCCTTGCTTGGCCCTGCAATAAGCCCTTCCTTTCCTTCATCACAATTTGGCATCAGCAGATTGGCTTTGGGGCATGGAGGGTGAGCAGGCCGAAGTTCAGTTCAGCTCCGTAGCAAGGGCAGGACAAACCCGGAAGGCAGACAAAATCCACTACAAAGGGTTAAATGGTTTCAACTCCCACAGGTGGAACCTCAGTGGGAAGGGGTCTCCAAGACTGCCCATCTGCTCTGTCAGTAAGAAGGATGGAATCCTTTCTGCCCTGGAAAGTGGCTTTCTGGGGAATCCAGCAGAAGGAGAGGGGAGGTAGAATGGGGCTCCTGTAAAGGGGATGCATCTGTTGGGCAACAAGAACCACACCAGCAATGGGATGCTCAGATCTGCCTGGTATTCTTCGTCTGGGCTCCCCCCAGGAAGTGCACACATGAAGTTTTCCATTTGCTTTGGGTCTTTATTGTGCAAATTGAGAAAATGCAATCTGGAGACAGCCCTCAAAGGGTTGCTGACAGCTGTTTGTGGGAGAAAAAGAATGGCTACAAAGAAAGCTAGGAGAAAGTAAGACCGGACAGCCTGGGAGGGATTGGGAATAGGACAATGGCAGGGAGCTGGGGCTGGATTGGTACAGAGGCAGTGCTCAGGGAGATGGCCTTTGGGGCCCCCGCTCTGGGTGGGAGATGAAGGAGGGAAAGGCAGGCAACTCTTAAGAAGAATTGCTGGGCATCATGAACATCATGTCCTCTGTCAGTTTCCCAGGTGACTATGATAAAGATTTAAACTGGGTTTCATTATTTTGGGATACTGTATGACTTTTTTTTTCTTTTGATGCAACGCCAAGTCAAAGCAGGATTCCAGGTTATCTTGGTTTATTGTATCAGCATTTGCTTGCCTCTCATCAAATACTTAGTCCATCCATTCTAGTAATTCACTGACACCTACCAAGTGCCAACTATGTGTTTGTCCTGTTCTAGATGCGGGGCAAACACTCCCAGAAGTCTTCTAAAACCCCAGGTCTACTTTAGCTGACAGGGGTCACAAAGCCAGGCATTTACTCAGGTTGTAGGCAGCTTGTAGGTAGAGCACAGATTCAGCTCACTCACTCTTCAATGAACCCAGCACAGTGTCTTGAGAAAGCACAGCAATAATACCAGCTCATGATTCGTAAGTCAGATGCTGTGCTAATTATGTTAAGTACATTATCTCATTTAATCCTCACAGTAACTCAGTAAGGTAGAGCCCAAGATAATTCCCATTTTACAGATGAGGAGCCCAAGGACACAGAAACTTTGTCCAGGACTTCCCTGGTGGCGCAGTGGTTAAGAATCCGCCTGCCAATGCAGGCGACACGGGTTGGAACCCTGGTCCAGGAAGATCCCACATGCCATGGAGCAACTAAGCCCCTGCGCCACAACTATTGAGCCCATTTGCAGCAAATACTGAAGCCCACGCACCTAGAGCTAGTGCTCCACAAGAGAAGCCACTGCAGTGAGAAGCCCAAGCACTACATCGAAGAGTAGCCCCACTCGCCGCAACTAGAGGAAGCCCACGCACAGCAACAAAGACCCAACGCAACCAAAAAAAAAAAAAAAAAGAAAGAAACTTTAGAAGCCCCCAACTAATAAATACCAAAGTCCAGGTTCAAACTGTACAAGGTCTCGTTAATGCCAAAAACCTTGCTTTTAATACTAAACTCTACTGCTATCTCAAAAACCAAAATAAGATAGTAAAACTGTGAATTAATCATAAATCTAAGTTACAGATTATAGTAATACGAAATATTTTCTTTTTTACTTTTAAGTGCATAACAGAACCAGGCTAACCAAACACTACCTAGTAGGAGTCCTGTTTTGATACATTGCTTTCATTTCATTTCAATAAGTGTTTATTAGTAACTGATGGAAATAGTTCTTATCCATTAATGTTTGATTGACATGCCATTTTCCTGAGTAAGTAGTACTGTCATCTGCTGATACAGCTGTCACATTGAATATTCCTGGATTCTTTTGAAGGTCTTTAGATTATAATCCTTCCATTCAGTCTTTTAACATTACACAATTGTTTAGGAAACTAGCTATGTTCCACCTCTGAGAATTCCACATATATTCCATATTAATTGTCTGCTTTAATAAACTGCTCGCAATAGTCCTGTAGATTTAGGAAGAAAAATTAACTGTGCAGGGTCAGACAGGCGTGGGAAGGTGGGAGTAAAACCACAGGCTGGTTGTGATGGGTATTTGTGATTCTTTTTGGCTGTCAGTATACAACTCACTTTCCTGTGTTTGAGGAATTTCTCGCCTTATGAATCTTGGTAGTAGAAAAAGGCCACGCCCCAATGACAGAATCCAAAACCTCAACCCTAGCTTCACTTAGGTTAGGATGGGCATGTGACCAGTGAGACCTCTCCATCAGATTCAACTGCCAGTGATGCAAAGAAGCATGGCCTATGAAAAATCCCTTTGAGGGGGGTGGGGGGCGGCAAGGGGGCTACATCCAAGTTTAGGGGCAGCATTCAGCGAGTCAAAGGGAAAAGCAGAGGGGCTGAGTCCAGGGGTGCCATTGCTGCACTGAGTTAGTACATGATCCTGGCTGCAGCATCCAAGCCAAGTTCCTCAGGGCACCCAGGGAGTCCATGAGCATCCTACCACCTTGTCATAAATTCCTGTTCACTGAATCATCGAAAGATGTTTTTATTGCATTGAAATTAGGAACCCCAATACTAGAACTGAAACTTAAAGCATCCGAAGACCCAACATCAGTTAGTTCTGGACCAAATTTTTGGGCAGACACCTCAGTGGAGGAGTCTGGAGTCAAAAGCAACAGGTACACATGGTCAGACACGACTCCGAGTCTGGGCTTGGTTTTGGGCTTGAGGAGGAAGAGCTTGCTTCTGGATCACTTTTCTTGAAGGCCCAGGACTCTGGCTGTGGACACGCTTCTCAGCATCTGCACCACAATCCCCATGAATTCTAACAAAGGAAAAGCCAGCTGCACCTCGATGCTAAGTACTGGAACACAAAGCAATTCACTTTACGTGTTCTGCTTTCAAGAGTTTTTTGCATGTCTTTTGCAGCATGGATTGTCTTTTCTTTGGGATGTGCATATTGGTGCACGAGAGCGTGTTCTCCTGCTGATATAGGTTGTTTGTTTTAGGGGCCACTATGATAATTTCATACCAGTTCATCATGGGGCTGAATCCAGTAGAGTGCAGTGAAGCTCAGCCATATTCTTCCTACCTCTTCCCCCACTCACACTCCGTGCGTATTCCTACCCCAACCCCCAGAGAGCATCTTGGGCAGATCCTACAGCTTTCTTGACACTTTCAGATATTTAAACATTTAGTCAAGTCTACATCAACATTTTCACATCTCATCCAATTTAAAACTTCTTTCTGGGGGGAGGGTTGGGGTGGGATGAATTGGGAGATTGGGATTGCCACATATACATCACTAATAAGACAAAAATATCAAATTGTACACTAAATATATGCAATTTATTGTATGTCAAAAAAAGAGAGAATCAGTGTCATTTGTACAGTACCAATCTAATAAAAAGCTTGCAATGATAAAAAAAAAAAAATGTCAAGGAACCGCTGTTCTCATTAATCATGCTAAAATAATCCAAAACTCCAAACATGGAAGAAAAAAAAAACCAACCTCTTTCTGCCAAGCTGAGCCCTGGCCTGTGGCTTGGGGACCAACAAAGAGAAAGGAGTTGGCATTGGAGGTAGGAGATACATAGTCTTTTCTTTTACTCTCTTGGCTCCACCTCCTCCTCTCCTCCCCCTCCCCTACCCCAGACCCCCTGGGGGTTGCATCCAGCAGGAGGGAGAGGTAATTTCCCTCACTCCAGATACACAGTTTTAGTTCTCCTTTGGCAGAAACTTGTCTTCTGTCGTGGCAGATACTCACATGCTGGCCGTTTCCCGGAGGTTCTTTTGGGACCCTGCACACTGCACTCCCCCGGCACAGCCATGCATCCTCCTGCCAGTGGCTCATAGAACTCCGGGAAATACTTGGGTTTACCAGTTTGTTAAAGAATATGATAAAGGATATAGATGAATAATTAGATGAAGAGATACTCTGGGTGAGGTCTGGAAGGGTCCTGAGCACAGGAGCCTCTGTCCCCGTGGAGTTGGGGTGTGTTATCCTCCCAATTTGGATGTGTTCACCCACCTGGAAGCTCCCCGAGCCCCCTAATATAAGATTTTATGGAGAAGCCCCTCACATAGGCATGATCCACCATTAACTCCATTTCCAGCCCCTCTGTCTTCTCGGGAGGATGGGGGAGTGGAGATGAACATTCCAAGCTTCTAATCATGACTTGGTCTTTCCGGTGACCAGCCCCTATGCAGTGGCCACCCAGGAACCCACCCAGAGTCCCTCATTAGAACAAATGTGCTCCTAGTGTTCTTATGACTTAGGAATTTACAAGGATTTTAGGAGTTCTGTGTCTGGATGGGTTCAAAGATCAAATATTAGAACAAGAGGTGCTCCTAATGGTTTTTTCTTTTTTAATTAATTTATTTATTGGCTGTGTTGGGTCTTTGTTACTACACATGGGCTTTCTTTAGTTGTGGTGAGTGGGGGCTTTTCATTGCCATGGCTTCTTTTGCTGCAGAGCACAGGGGCTCTAGGCATGTGGGCTTCAGTAGTTGCGGCACATGGGCTCAATAGTTGTGGCTCACAGGCTTAGTTGCTCCGTGGCATGTGGGAGCAGGGATTGAACCCGTGTCCCCTGCATTGGCAGGCAGATTCTTAACCACTGCGCCACCTAGGAAGCCCCACTCCTAGTGGTCTTATCACATAGGAAATTATAAGGGTTTTAGGAGCTCTTTACCAGGAACCAGGGCTAGAAACCAATATATATTTTTTTCTACTATCTCAGAAGTGTATATTTTTTAGGGCTGTTGTAAGAATTAAGTGAGCTAATAACACTGTAACCAGTACACAAGTGTTACAGTTAACTCTGAAAATACTGTAGTAAAATTAGTTAAGATTTTCTTCTCTCCCCTGCTTTCTTTCTTCTCTTGTTTGTGTTTCTTGATTTCTTTTACTCTGCTTATTTCAGCCTCCAACTCTTATGTACAAGGCTTGTCTCGTGTGTGGTTATCCTTAGCTACCTGTTCATATTTAGGGGCTGGCATTAAAATGCTGAGTGGAAGTGTGTGTGAGGGCAGTTTGTCAACTGGTGTAACCTAACTCCACTCTGATAGAACTGTATACTCTGTGAGATCAGGCTCCTTTCTATCTTGTTAGCCACCAGATTCCCTGCATCTAGAACACAATACGTGCTCAGTAAATATTTGATGTTATGCTTATACCTCTCCGAGCTTCAGTTTTATCTGAAAACTGAGGATAAAAAAAATATTTCCCTGGCAGGAGTTGTGAGATGAGAGAGTATATGTAAAGCCCCAGCACAGCGCTTAGCACTTAGTTATAAATAATAACGGGTAGCACTCAATATCGTTATCATTTCTAGGGACGACATCAGGGCAGCAGCTTCATAACCATCTGTGGTCACCACTGACCTTGCTAAATATAGAGCCAAAGCACAGTACCTGTTGAGAGGCTAGTTGTTACAGGATAAATCAGCAAAGCAAGGAGAGGGCTTAAGATAAGAGCCTTTGACATTCAATGTATGGCAAGTCCAAGGACACGGGCTTTGGTCATGACCGAGAAGAAAGAAGTTGGGTAGTGATGCTGCATCGCCATGTAGCTCTGTAGAATGGACATTCACATGGAACTCTCCTCTATTGCTCTGTTTGGTCTGTTATAAGCAACTTAGCAGTAAAGGCATTGGAGGAGGTTAACTGGTGTGCCAAGCCTTCCCCCAAACCTGACACTCTCTCCAGACAGCAGGCAGGCTCTTAGAAATGGAGACAACCACAATTTTTGAAAGTAATATATGTATATAGTTAAAAAAAAAAATCAAACAGTACAAGAGGGTATAAATGGAAGAGTCGGCATTCCTATTACCCCAAACCTTCAGGCAGATTCCCCAGAGATAATCACTGTTATAGCTTACAGATACTTTTATACTTATGCAAGAATATATGCATATTTTTCCACAAATGTGATGGTAAAAAACACATCTTAAACTTGTTTTTTTTGCCCTTTATTTATCCTGAATATCTTTGCACATCAGTATATATAGATTTATGTCCTTATTTTTAACAATTGCTCTAGTGATTAAGATAATGTAAGTGATAAGCCCTCAGATCTCGATGGCTTAACATAAAGTGAAGTTTCTCATTTACCTAAATCCAGCTGGTGGTTGTGAGCGTATGTGGGAGGGGGAGGTGTTCTGACCCAGCACTTACTCAGAGATCCAGGGTACCCAGGACTTCAACATATGACTTCCACATACTTTGTGGCTCCTAAGGTCACCCTGGTTGTTAGATGGGGAAAGGGTGTGAAGGAAGGTGAGGTTTGTTTTAAATGAACCAGGCCTAGAAATGTTTTATATCGCTTCTGCTCACATTCCACTGGCCAGAATTAGCCTGACTGCCCAAGACTAGTACTAGGAAATGTCCCAGATGGACAGCTGCTTCCCACAGCAAGTCAGCTCCACGGAAGGAAGCGCAAACCTTTGAGGGCAGTGAGCCACATCCAACACAGACACACTGCAGGAGTACATCCTTATTTCTTTAAGCTTTAGAAGGCTGGTTTTCTTCTTCTCTTTCTTCCGTTTTTCTACTTGTCTTTTATCAAAGGCAAATTTTTTAAGTGTGGAAAACTATTACCTGGTAAGAATGAAAAAATAAGAAAACGGACACTTGTGTAGCATACACACTGGTTCAGATTTTGGTAGGGTTAGGAGGGAGACACTAGCAAAGAAATGTCTTTAAAGGATGCATATCTTTGACCTAATAACACTTCTAAGGACATTTCCTAAAGAAATCAGTGGATAACTGCTCACACTGTATGTACAAGGATATTTATAATAGCGACACTTTGTAAGCAACCTAGATGCCCAACAACAGAGACCTGTTTACAGTGTATCCATGTAATGGAATGCTTTGCAGGTCCTGCAAACATAAAAATATATCCATACGTTATGATAAAAAATAAGACTCTTGAACAGTATAATTTTTTAAACAAATTGATTACTTGTAGCAAAAAGGCTGGAGGACATCTGTTAAGACATTTACAGTATTTATCCCTGGTGGGTATGACTATGGCTGTTTTTCACTTTCTTCTTTTACACATTTATGTAATGTCTCAATGTTTTATCATTAGAAAAAAACAGTGAAGCTATTTTCAGTTTGAAACAAACAAAAAAATGTATGTAAAGAGGACTGGGGCTTAGGTGACTGAAAGCAAGTATGTGAGACCCCGCCTCCAGGACCCTGCCTGTCTGTTGGGCCTGTCACCCGACACTCAAGTTGCTATCGGGACCACTTTTCTCTGCTGAAGTGACTGGCTTTTGTCACGCAATCCCCAGGTTATATTGAGAGGGGAAGATAGGCCTCAGAGAGAAGCAGCAGTCCCATGGTCTGTGGGCTGCGGCTTGCCATGGGGAACACCATCAGGGCCCTCACGGCCTTCATCCCTGCCGACTGCTTCCAGAACTACATGGTTAGAGACCTCCGGGAGATGCCACTGGACAAGATGGTAGATCTGAGTGGGAACCAGCTGTGCCGCTTCCCTGTGCACGTGTGCTCCTTCCAGGAGCTGGTCAAGCTCTACTTGAGCGACAACCACCTCAACAGCCTGCCTCCAGAGCTGGGGCAGCTGCAAAATCTGCAGATCTTGGCCCTGGATTTCAACAACTTCAAGGCTCTGCCCCAGGTGGTATGTACCTTGAAACAGCTCTGCATCCTCTACTTGGGCAACAACAAACTCTGCAACCTCCCCAGTGAGCTGAGCCTGCTCCAGAATCTCCGGACTCTGTGGGTCGAGGCCAATTACCTCACCCAGCTGCCGGACGTGGTCTGTGAGCTGAGTCTCCTTAAGACTCTGCATGCTGGCTCCAATGCCCTGCGTCTGCTGCCAGGCCAGCTCCAGCGCCTCCGGGAGCTGAGGACCATCTGGCTCTCAGGCAACCTGCTGACTGAATTCCCGCCTGTGCTGCTTCACATGCCTTTCCTGGAGGTGATCGATGTGGACCAGAACAGCATCCGCTACTTCCCCAGCCTGGCCCACCTGTCAAGCCTGAAGCTGGTCATCTATGACCACAACCCTTGCAGGAATGCACCCAAGGTAGCCAAAGGGGTGCGGCGCGTGGGAAGATGGGCAGAGGAGACCCCAGAGCCTGACCCTAGAAAAGCCAGGCGCTATGCATTGGCCAGGGAGGAAAGCCAGGAGGCACAGCTGCCTGCCCTGCCTCCTCCACTCCCTCCTACCAACTCCTGAGAAGCTTCAGTTGTAGGTCAATGCCAAGGACCCAACTCCAGCATCTTCTGGAGACCTCTCCATTAGAATGCAAAGGATTGCTCTGGGACATGTGGGGCATCTCTGCCAGTGGAAAATGGAATAGAGGCAGATGAAATGCCTACCTCACACCAAGAAGAAAATACTCGTGGCCAACAATGTCTCTCCCAAAACGAACTGAGTGCTACAGGTAGCATGACAACTTCTTTGCAAGAAAATCAGCCTCTCCAAGCAGGTATTTTGAAACACTGAAGAGCAAGAAAGGCTGGGACACTCGGGCCTCCTCTAGTCTCCCAGAGTGGTTGGTCATGAGGCTCAAGGGCCCCTCAAATAAGGTATTTTTGTTACAGAACTCATCTAAAAGGTCAGGTGGCCTGTCTCCAGCCCTTTGCAGGATGCATTTTCTTACTATGAATGACCATAAATGGTACGAAAATATTAGTAATTCAGGCCACTTGAAAATGACATGTCTAGTCAGTCAGATTCAGACTTTTTGTTGTTGCAAAGGCTCAAGATGAAGCTTTTTCCATGCAACTCAGCGGCTGCTGAGAAGACACCCCTGTTGGAGAATGCCTCCTGGTCCAGCTGCCGCTTTAAACTTGACTATGGTTCTTGCTGATTTCACTCATTTTCCTTGAAAGATTTAACCAAAGGTCTACTCCCACCTGTTTACTGCCACTGGCAATGCTAAGTCATCTAGAAAATAGAACCTCTCTTTGGCAATGTGGTCTCATTAAAATCAAGCCTAGTTGTAATTGGCTGCCTCAGTGCAGCAGAGCCTCCCTGTTTACTTACATTAATGAACGAGAATTAAATTGAATCCCTTTCCATCCAGGGACCACATTTCCAGAATCACATTAGGTTAAAAGTTGTAGGTGAGAAATCTGTTTGCTTGAAACAAGCATCTGGAAATTGGACTTGCCCGTTGCGGTAAGCGTCTGCCTCTTCAGCCTCAGTACCTCTGCCTTTGCTCTGATTTGTTTTGATTTTTGTAGATAAAATCTTTTGATGGTTGGTGTATAAACCTAGGTATTCAGGCCGCTATTTCTTTGAAGTATGTTAATTATGACTTTTTCTTCTCCCTATGAATACGTCAACTTTAAAGAAACTGCCGTCAGTGGGTAGTTTAATAACACAACACTTTGTGTTCTTGAACGCTTTCAGCAATCAAGGACACAAGTGCCATCTTAACTACAACACTGAATTTAGCTTTTCAGAAGTACTTTTGCCACAAAAGCATCTTAACCCAGCAAAGTTTGGTTCTAAAGTGACATTACACAGCAGACTATTTTCATGTTTTCCTACCACAAATATTTCTTGTTAAACCAGAGGAAGAAAAAGTTTCATTGTTTCACGTCATCTTTCACATAGTCTCTTCTTCGCCACCTCCCAGTCTGTAGAGTATCCCCAACCCATTGATTAGACTGCCAATGGGTCCTTTTAATCACTAAATTGTCAAATACTTAACTCCTTTAGTAACGAGTCCAGATTTCTATTAGGCAGCTAGGATTTAGTCTATTTACTCATTCCTAATAACTGCAATTACACTGTACTGAGTTGATACTAGAAACTTTCTGCCCACAAGACTGCTTTCTGAGCTGTATCACAGCCTCTCCTTAACAATGGCTATGACTTTCTTTTGACCCTCTCTTCCCCCTCCCAAGATTAAGGGGCCCACCTTTGCCAAGGAAGCCACAGGCTGTAGCCATTTAACTATAGAGTTTTCATCTAATGATCTAAATAGTCCAAATCAGATGTCAAATCATAAACATTGTGACACAAAACTGAACTGTTTTCTTCTAAAATAATCAACACACAACAATATAAACATTTCTCCAACAACATGGTTAAATGCTCAGCATGAATCTTGCTGTCCAAAAATGTTTTCACTATAGGATTTCAATCAGTTTTATAAAGAAACTATGTAAATGCATATTTATATATCCATAAACCTCTGATGTTTTCTTGAAATTCTAACATAATTATAAACTTTAAAAGGGAAAAATGCTGAAGCACCAAACATTAAATTTCTTACTTTTTTCTTTTTTTTTTTTCTTTTGCTGCACCATGGGAATCTTAGTTCTCCAACCAGGGATTGAACCCAGGCCATGGCAGTGATAGCACCGAGTCCTAACCACTAGACGCCAGGGAATTTCCAATATTTTTTACTTTTAAAAGTCCTGAAACCAAAGGTGCATTACAGGAAATTTCTTTCAAAAGTTTATGTAGGATTTTAGCTTCCACAAATATGAATGATGCCAACTAAAATGTTCAAAATGGATTCTCTGGAAGTTTCCAAGTTTTTTTCCTTTTGTCCTAAAACAACACTAACAGTTTACAATTTCACACTTAAAAAGTCAGCTTGTACTCTAAAAGTCGGACTTTAACTCAGATTTTAACTAAAAGCCCATATCATACACACAGTAACATGGAGGCAGTGTACTATGATGGTTAAGAGCATGGATGGTCCTTCAAACTGCCTGAGATCAAATCCTATCTTTATCATTTACTGGTCAGATACCTGTGTGCCTCAGTATTCTCATCAGTAAAATGGTAACAGTTTCTGCCTCTCAGGGCACTGTCAGGTTTAAACAAATTACTGTGTATGAAGTGAGTGGAACAATGTTTGGCAGGGGATGGCTGTTTACTGAACACGTTCTTTTAGTAAGTGTTATACCATGGCAATACAATACTTATATTTACCTTACAATCAGTATAACTCCTTGTTTGAAGGAAAAAAACATAAGAGCAATAGAAAAAGCTTTTTCTCTCTCAGTAAAACTTTTGACAATAGCATCTCTAGTCTTGAATGTAAGAAATAGAACTGCAAAGTGGTCAAACACTTCTAGCTTACCTACACAGGAAAACACAGATATGATTGCCAAGGATTCATGTTTTAAATTTCTAAAGGAATATACTTTGCCTTCTGCCTGTTATTCTAGAATTTGCAGAATCACCAAAGTACATGAAAATGTGAGAGTATTCATTCCTTGGCACATGACATGAAACCCATTCATGTCATGAGGGCAAGAGACATGAGACTAAAGACATGGGTGTGTGTCTGCTAGACAATTTACTCTCTGCCTCTTGCCACTGTTAAAAAAATATATATATACCTGGTAATCTCACTACCTTAAAAAGAATATTAATGCTATTAAAAAACAAGTTTACATGCTTTCCCCCCTTCTGGACTGTCCACTTCTGAGAACATGAAGCAGGTGGTATTTATCTTTGAATCCGCAGTGCCTGGTACAATTCTACCACATTATTTGAATTTTGGAGTTTCTCATGCACCAAGGCCACAGGACAGGGGGACACACTGACACTCATGGAGCACTACTGTAGGTCAGGCACTAGCCTCAGGGTCTTATTAAGTTAATTCATATAGTCTTTTCAATACCCCTTTGAAAGAGGTGTTATATACTGCTCACAATTTTAAGATGTGAACTCTTTATTCATATTGGGAATACAAAATGTTCTATCATAATACTAAGATTAAAAAAAGGTTAAGTTCTCTTTACATTTCTGTTCTAATGATGTTCTAAAACACTAAACTAGGTACAAGACAAGACAGACTGCAGAAAAGAATTTTATACAAAGTATTCTACTTTTACGAGTCAGGGTCCTGACAAGGAAATGTATTCACCTCATATGGTTTACAAATAGACTTTGAACAAAGGAACCATTACTAGACAGAATTAAGTGGAGAAAAAAAAATCAGGATAATATAAGTAATTAATTGTATTTGGCATAATTAACAGCAGCACCATCCCCAACCAGAAGGCTGAATGAACAGGCAACAGAAATGTTATCAAAACGCTGTAAGAGCCAAGAGCCATGAAGAGGCGCTGCCCAGCAAGCTATAATGGTAGGTCTCACAGGGATGCAGCCAATTCCAGAGACAAAGCAAAAACAGGAAGAAAATACCAATTCCCTTTCCCCATATCCTACCAGTGCCTCCTGAATTAAACCACAGGAAACCAGTCCACAGGGAGCTGTGAGGCAGTCAGCAAGGGTAAGCGCCATGGCCTTCAAGCAGGCAAAGAATGGATTCTGACTTGAGAGTAAAATAACCAGCATACATATTATCCTTCTTCCAAGAAAAAACAGGCTACTAAAATGGATTTAAATATCCTAAGCACTTAAGACAATTTCTACGTAGTTAACTACCAACGTACATTCCAAAAATCTCTATTTCTATGTCACAAAAGTCTTATGAAAATAAAGAGAAACTCACTGCTTCCATAATTGCTGTTTCTGAGTTAAAAGAAACTTCATCCTAAAACTCTTACAAGAAATTAGAGGGGGACTTCCCTGGTGGCGCAGTGGTTAAGAATCCACCTGCCAATGCAGGGGTGTGGGAAAACACTCAGAAGTCTTTCTGAAACCCTGAAAATGTTACTAAAAGTAATTAAAGTATGTGGGCTGAGCGACTGGATGCAGAATGTCCTGCTTGAGCAGTGGAGGAACTAATGGTGCTGGGCGTGGAGACCACGGGGGCATAGGCTACCATGGAAACAGAATATTGACCCTCTCTGGGGGTGCAGCCCCTTTCTCACTTGCACACCTCATATCACTCTGTTTGGCTCCGGACGATGGCTGGTTAGCCAGAGACGGGTAAGATCCCTCAGGGGAGGAACAACCTAAGACAGGCACAGTCGCAGAGGGGCCAACAGGGGTGGGGCACAGACCCTTAATCCTTCTGAGAGAGGTCTCCTGCCCCCAGGGCTGCTTTGCTCTCCACGCCCAGCTCAAATCCACACCCTGCTCAAATCCACACCCTGCTCAAATCAGACCCAGGAGGCAAACAAAGATCATTGCCCCCAGTCATGTGAGGCCTTTGCTTCTTTACTTCAAAGATAACCTTGTTTGTGGGACTAAACTGGGAGTGTTAGACCCTTAGACTATGCCAAGAACTCAGTAAAAGCGATGTGGGATCAATCAGCGAGGCTCTTGATCCTAGAGGTCTTGAGTCCCCTGGTCCCATCTTTCTCTTAAATCTGTGTCTGTGTTTTCTTTAAGCTTGCGGCACCCATCACTCACCTCAAGTCGCCGAGCTGGTCTCGGCACAGGGGGAAATGGGTTCGATCTCTGGTCTGGGAAGATCCCACATGCTGCGAAGCAACTAAGCCCATGTACCACAACTACTGAGCCTGCACTCTAGAGCCCTCATGCCACAACTACTGAGCCCATGTGCTGCAACTACTGAAGCCCGTGCACCTAGAGTCCACAACAAGAGAAGCCACCACATTGAGAAGACCGTGCACTGCAATGAAGAGTAGTCCCCGCTCATAGCAATTAGAAAGCCCAAGCACAGCAACCAAGACCCAACACAGCCAAAAGAAATAAACAAATAAATTAAAAAAAAAATAAACCCTGACTTAAAAAAGAAAGTTGTGTTTAAAAAAAAAAAAAGAAAGAAATTTACCCCTGAACTTTACCCCTGAAATTGAAAAAACTTTGTAATTTGTGAACTCAGGATATCTAGGCCTGTGAATAAAAAATCTGTAAGGGCTTCAAATGATATGAATTCAAAGAGGGAAAGAAGCATGGGTGAATTCTTGAATATACAATTAAGCTCCCACATTTCTACCTCCTTGTAGATTAACTTTAACACTTACTGGTGTATCCTTTTTAAGACCTTTGGAGAAAATGAGCCTGAATACACTTCAGATTAAAATCCTACTCCAAGCTATCTGTTTCCTCAGGATAAATGTTTAAACCCATCTACCTCTCTCACTGAAACCTCTGCACATTTTCTAGGTCATGATATGCTCAACTGTGCCACCTACCTGAGCTGTGAGATGAACACTGAAGTTATGATTTGTGATAAAGTACTTTAAAAGAATTACACAGAAAATGTACTGCTATTAATGTTTCTAAAAGTGAAAAAAGTAAAAATCTGTATAATCCTCTTTGATGATCTCAGATTCATTTTTCTGTGAATGTTGAAGGATATAAATTAGTATCATAAAACCCCCAAATATTTCCAGTTTTAATGGCTTCTACAAAATAGTATTAAAAGGCTGAGACAAACTTTTGGACAAAAACAAAACAGGTTGGTTTGTCAGTGTGTATTTGAAAACCCTTTTGGCTCTCTACATGAATAAAATGTCTCTCCATGATGCTAGTGGAGATACCCAGTAAAATCTACTGCTGGGCTTGTTTCATTTCTTGTGCATTCTGCTGTATACTGACAAATTAATAACCTCCAAATCTAAATTCACATTTAGACCATCAAACTCAGCACATACTTACATTCTATCTAGGATCCATCTGCCAAAAACAAAAACAAGAAACCCTAACAAAACAACAAGCAACAAGGCTTACATCTAACTATATCCATACCCTATAAAATATCAGAGGTGCCTAAAGCAGCTTGCAGCAACCAACATTTAAAATATAACTCTTCCACACTTGAAGTAACAGGAGACACCATAAGTTTTTTGCTATGAAGAGACAGTACTTAGACTACACAAAGTACAAAGAGTACTAAAGTATATGGTACTTTCACAAAACAAAATGGTTAATAAATATTATGTATGATTGAGAATCAAAAGATTCATCTAAGTTCATCACTTCTCACTTGGACTTACATTAACCAAGATAATTTTTTTCATAAATGTGTAACATTAATCATTACTTAAGCTGGAACAACTCTACACCGAAACTATAATCATTCACTCCCATTAAGTAGAGTTAAAATGGGGTACAAATCACTAAGTCAGGTAAGAACTAAGTAATTGTTCAAATTTTTATTTTGATGCACAGTATGAGAAATGAACTCTTAAATCAACTGAATTTTATGGAAAATGAAACAGCAAATAAATTAGACCCATGTTAAAATAGAAGGTCAGTTAAATGTCCAAACTTAAGGAATAACAGCCACAGATAAACTTCAATTCTATAGTCTTCTTTCAGGAGGTCGAAGTCTTTTAAACACAACTTTACTATGCACTGGTCCACAGCTCAACAGCACATGGGAATGCTTAACAAGGGTGGTGATCAGGGACACGTTTCCTGCGAGAATCACAAAACATACACTTAAGAAAAAAAGGCAGCGGTGAAAGTGAAAAGCATGATTGTAACCAAAAGTCTATATTAAATATAAACACAGCTAGAATCCTACTTTTATTAAAATCAATTTTAAATGTATAAAAAGGATGTTTCTACTTCACAATTAACATCCCTTAATTACTATATCAGTAAGAGGACAGAAAAAATCTGCGGAATGTGAAGGCCTGTAGGTACTCAGCAGTTCTCAGCTTCTCATCCAAACAACCTACTTACCGAATATATATTCTCCAGAAAATGCTTAATTGATGTTTTAAACTAATATGTTAGTGAATTTTTCTAAATGAGTCAAAGATGGTTCTCTCAGTGATGACAAGGCTTTGAGGCTTCTAAATTAAAACTTCTCGATCACTATTCTAAATGAACAAAAACAAATGCCAATAGATAAGCTGGTGATGGGGTTGGGTAATTCACTAAAATATGCCAACAGTACCTCTCACATCTTTGATGTTAAACATTTATTCTCTGGTGACCATACAGTGAATCAGGAAGAGGGTGTAGTAGGGGTACTAGAGAAATTTTTTACTTAATGACTGTGGAAACACTGCTTCTAGAGGCAAGCTGAACAATTAAGAGAAGCAGAAAGGCATGAAAACAGATCCACAGAGTACAGCATACCGGGATCATACAGAGATAAACCTTCCAACCTTAGTAACTTACGGGAGTATGGCCAAAGGATGTCAATAAGAAAAAGTTATCAACCAGCTGTCACAAAACAATGATCTGAAAAATTAATTCCCTGGAGATTAATAATAAGTATGAAGAGAAGTCCACAGTCCAGTACACTTGGGAAGGCTGAGTGAAACAAAACTATTCATATTTCTTTACTGCAAATTACTCAGTATTTCTAACATATTTTAAAGACACTTAAAAAGAGGTACTATAATTTATATTTCAAATGTGGTTGAGGGTGCTAAGTTATTACAAAGACTTCTGAGGGTGAGTGCAATTATGTGACCTTGCCTGCAAGTCAGAAAATTTTACTTACACAACTCAGTTTCCTTCTGCTTGAAGACAACAGAAAAAGTAACTGTATTTAACCATCTTTGGTGGCAAGGCTTCCAAGAAAGCTTTGTCAACTTTTCCTTCCCTCACTAATTTTCCATTTCAAAATATAAGTGCTCCTCATTACCCTATCCTCCCAATACCAGGGGGAGAAAACCTAGATTTTTTCAGCCCAGTCCTTTCCACTCACCACAGTAGATTTGAATACCATTTCAGCTTTTCGCTCCACATCCAAATCACTATTTTCTACTCTTTCCTTCCTCTATCAGTAAGAGGAGAGCTGCCATTCATAGAAGAAAGCCAATGAAAGGAGTGCTGCACAAAGAACTCAGTCCACATAGGGCGTAAATTTCTAATAACATTCCTACTTCCCTCCTGTCCTCCTCTTGTTCTGTAGACATAGCAGCTGCTGGTGGACTGCGCCCCTCTTCTGCACTGATCATTTCCTCTCTCTGAAACTGCTCACACTTAAACACACTGAATTAACACAATAATAACCCATACCTCCTCTAGCTACTATCCCACGTCTCTGCTCCCATTCACAATACACTCCTCTAGAAAGCAGTCTATGTACACTTCCTCCAGTTCCGCTTTTCCCAGCCTCCATCGAATTTACTTCAGACTTCTGCCCCCTCTATTCCACTAAAACTGCTCATTAAGATTACCATCGACCTCTGTTGCTAAATCCAATTTTTAAAGTCAATTTTCAGTCCTTACCTTACTTGACCTATTTGTATCATTTTGACAGTTGATCACTCCTCCTCCTCAAATACTTTCTTCATTTGGCTTCTGGGACACACATTCCCTTGGTTTTTCTCCTACCTCAGTGGCACCCGCCACCTTAGAATTTTGTATTATGGGAAATTTCAAAAGTGTATAAAAGTAGAGACTGTATAATGAATCCTCATGTATCCATCATCCTGTTTAATAATTACCTATACTTTACAATCCTTCTTAGTAACCCTTGATGGTTGCTCTGAAATCTTTCCAAACTTGTTACTGAAATTCTCAAGCACTCAGTCCTAAAAAAATCCTTTTCCCTTCTTTAGCTACATTCACTGTCTTGGGGACTCAATCAGTCTCACAGCCTTATATAACACATACAGGCTGACAACTTCTAAATTTATAACTACAGCTTGAACTCTCCCCTGAACTAGACTCAACTATCCAACTAACTGCTTTCTCAACAGACATCTCAAACGTCCCAAACTGAACACCCCGATCTTCCTCTCCAAAGCCTTCCTCCACCTCAGGTACGAGAAACTCCTATTTTTCTCAACAAAAATCTTGAATTATGTGCCTCAGTAGTTTTATTTGTTTGTTTTGTTGTTGTTGTTCTGGTGGTTTGTAACTGTTATTTTATTTGCTGGGAATTTACATGTTTTATTCCTGAATTAAAAATGTTTAATACTGTCATGTTAAAACATAATTCAGATTTTTCTGACAAAATTCCTCTCCACCCTTGAAGAAATGGAAGTATGTTTAACATATTGGAGAAATGTGGCAATTATTAACGAGCTTTGAATAAAAACCTTATAAGACACCCCCCACCCCTAAAAAAAACCACCCTTGAACTATCCTTAATTCTCTTTCCTCTCAGATCTTACATCCAACCCATCATCAAATCTTGCCGGCTCTACCTTCACAACTAGTACCAATCCCTCTCATCACCTTCACCTCTATTACTGGTCCAAGCCACCATCCTCTACCATCTCCCTGAACTTCCACTAAATAAATGGTTTTGCTAACTACTAATTAACAATTAGTAATTTAATTAAAATTATTAACTGAATCTTCAAATGTTAAGATTTTTCTGGCCACTTAATCATTTTTGTGTGGAGTTTTTAAAAGCATCTTCATCTTAGAAGAGCTGCTGGAGGGACTTCCCTGGAGGTCCAGTGGTTAATACTCTGTGCTTCCACTGCAGGGGGCACAGGTTTGATCCCTGGCAGTGGAACTAAGTTCCTGCATGTCGCGCAGCATGGCCCCCCCCCCCAAAAATTGCTGCTAGAATAGGAACATATAAGGAACTCTGCACATAATGTGCCTAAGAACGTATATGTGAAAAAGTGGGGACTTCCTAGGTGGTGCAGTGGTTAAGACTCTGCCTGCCAATGCAGGGGACATGGGTTCAATCCCTGCCCCAGGACCATACCACATGCTGCTGAGCTACTAAGCCCATGTGCCACAACTACTGAGCCTGTGCTCTAGAGCCCGCAAGCCACAACTACTGAGCCCATGTGCTGCAACTACTGTAACCCGTGAGCTTAGAGCCCGTGCTCCACAACGAGAAGCCAACACAATAAGGAGCCCAAGCACCACACTGAAGAGTAGCCCCCACTCGCCGCAACTAGAGAAAGCCTGTGTACAGCAACGAAGACCCAATGCAGCCAATAAATAAATAAATTTACTATTAAAAAAAAAAAGTGTACCCAGGACAGAAAATGACTGGAGCCAACTCATCCTGGTAAACAGACATCAGTTCTTACTACTACACCCCCACCCCCAAGCTCTCTGGTTTCTGACCTTCCCAAGCCTGGCTCTTTATATGCCTTTTCAATCTTGAGGGCTACCCTGTGTTATCCACACCCTTCTCCCCACCTAAGCTTTTCTGGCTTAAATCTAAGAGTTGTGACTACATATTTTAAATAACTTGCAAAATACTGTTATCGAGACAAAATGGCTCCACTTCCCATCAACTACAATTATCAAAAACATACCTATCTTTTTGTTTCCATGTTAGTTTTTTCCTAAGAAACGTCTTTTAAAGTGTTACAATACCTTGGTGCTGCCTTGATGATGTTGTCCACACGAAGAATCACCTCTGCTGCTTCTGCTGCACTTAAGAGAACTTGTCGCTTCACTTGGAAACTTTCTGTTATACCCAGTACTGCCATATCTCCAATGGTACCTTCCTTCATATCTGAAAAGTATTTACTAAATAAACAACTAGTCTTAACAACTAAAGTATCAAAACATACCTAATGACATAGCAAATAAAATTAATCCTGATTTATAAAAAAATAAGATTACAACTAATTACTCAATTTAATTAGAGCATTCCCATCAGACTATCACTCAAGGAAAACCTTTTAGAAAACTGAAAGGTCAACTACTGATCATCTGTATTAATGGAGGGTAACTATGTCAAATAATAGAAGATTTATACACAACACTATATCACCTGTCTTTATCTATAAACAAAACTGCAGAAAATCTGCTCATCACTGGATACACCATGGATTCTTAAGAACTGGAAGAGAATTTAGAAGTCATCTACTTTTCTTATTAGAATCCCCCTTTGTCTCCTGACAGATCATTATTTATTAGCTCTCTCGTCCAGTGACAGGATTATCAAACCCCTACAACTGTTCCTTTTATGGCCTAGACATTTTGTTGGGAAATTTTCCAATTTGAATTAAGTCTTTTTCTGGCCACTTTTATGTATGTATCAGAGACCTGCTCTCAAGAATGTCTCAGAATAAGTTTACTGTGAGATTAGGAGTTAATACTGATTATAAAAGATACAGTAAAGTTTAAACTTACTTTAAAATATAAGTACTATTTTTATATATTTAAATTCTACAGTCATTATATGACAAACAAGTTGAAAAACTTCTAACTAATGTTACACCCCGTAGGGAATAATAAAAGTTTTGACAGTGTAGAGATTATGAAGTTAAACATTTTTCTAGACGGTATAATGGTTACAAAGGCAAGGGCCACAGGAGTCTTTTATGTGGTTATTATGAAAATTCATCTTTAAAGAAAAATAATAATAATAATAGAACCTGATAAAGAGGTACTCTTAATAGCTACCACAAGGTTCCAATGAATTTCTTACCCAGTCCAGCAGTTGTATTGCCTTCACTGTGGGCAGCTCGGAGCTGTGCCACCAGATCTGCACTGTCATAGCCTGCATTGTCAGCTATGATAGTTGGCAACTAGGAAGTGAAGAAGACACGGTAAATATCTATTTACTAAAAGAAAGTTAATTTACTAATTAGAAGAAAAGCTTTCTAAAATTACACATTTAGAAACAATGTAAAATCTGCTTCCTTTTAATTACTGCTCATAAAGGGGATAACCTCCAAAATCAAATTTAAGCAGTGTGAACTAATTCTTAAAGCCAAGAAAGTAAATACTTTCTGTCCAAGGTGGAAGAATGTATTCATTTAAAAGCCATCAATAACTACAAAATTTAAATTCAGGGCTCTCTTTTTCATTAAGTTACCATTCTCAGTGCTTTAGCATAAGACTCCATTGCAACGGCTTCTTTGCCTGGTGTTCTACTGGCGAGCTGTGTCACGGCATGAGCCATCAGCATCTCAGAAGAGCCTACAGGTTAAAATTCCAAGAACCTATCATTTATGCTTAGTTGTCTCCAAGACACTAAATTAAACTTCCCTTAAGAAATATTAAGCATTAAAAGTTAAGTGCAAAGGCAATAGGAAGTTCCTAAAAAAAACATTAAAGCCCAAAGCTACTACTACACTTTAAGAAATAAAATATGTTCAGTATTTTTCAAATGCTTACCTCCTCCATAGACTGTTCTAGAATCTTTCACAGTTTGGGCAAGAACACAAAGAGCATCATGCAAGGATCTTTCTGCTTCATCTAAAATTTGCTGAGTGGCACCACGCAAAACAATGGTGCAAGCCTCACCTAAAGTGAAAAAAACAGTAATGTTCTTATGTCACAGAGAACATTTAATTATAAAACACTGAAGTTTGCCTTCTATTATTTACGAAGGTTATATTTCGTTTTGAAAGCTGACGTGTCTTCCATTATTACACATTCTCTTTGCTAACAATCCACATTCCTAACAGTCCTAAGTTATCTAAAACAATTATACTGAATATGCACTGTTCACAAAGTTAACATAAGGCTACCCCCAAGAGACTGAAATTAATATACACCATGTTTCTCAAGAATTAAGACATATATTCTAGTAACTATAGTAACTGTTTCTTTCACTTCAACAGAGCCTACCAAAGATTTAGGAACCTAAACCAGGATCTACAGATCTACATAATCACTCACCAAGAGCTACCCCAGAAAAGTGAATGAGTTTGTCTTCTCCAATCATGACTTCCTCAATAAGTTTGCAACTTCCAAGCTTCACTAGTTCTGGGTGGTCAAAGGTAGAGGCAATTTCACCACCTATGAACAAAAATATACATTAATTAAATGAACAAGATTTAAAATTTGTCTTCTAACAAGCAGTAATGAACAGAAAACACAATTATTTAAGTTGACTGCTTACTATACACCAAGCACTCTGAAGCGCTTCATACAAATTGACTAATAATCATTTAGTCTTCACAACAACCCTAGTAAGATAGGCTTCATTTATCACCCCATTTAGAAATGGTAAACCCAAGGCAAAGAAATGTTTAGTTTCTCATCCAAGGTTATATATTATATAGTTCGAACAAATACAAAGGTGAAATTCAAATACAAGCAACCTGGCTTCAGACCTATATGCACATACTATATAATACCACCTCAATTGAGACTTTGACATTTACCTTGAAGTCTGAATTTAAATTCAGATTGTCTTCTAAATTCAGTCTAGAAGACCAGTACTCTTATGATCCAATATCCCAAAACAAAACATGAAAATATTTGACTATATATCAACAGATGTACTAACACTAGGAACTGCTTAAAATAGTGAGCACTCAGTATCTGTTAATTATCACAATAACTGAAGTGTCAGAAAGATCCTGTAATGCAAGGCCTACAAAAAAAAAGGAAATGTATACTGAGGATTTCCAAGAGCAAATATAATGAGAAGTCAAAAAAATAAATTCATTTTATTCCTTAGGTCTTATTTTTATTCCTATTTTCCCTCCATCTTCCAATGCTATAAACATTTCCTTTCCAGGTTCTTAATTAAGCAAAAGTTAGGTTTCCATTTTAAAACCCTTTTCTCAGACTTCCCTGGTGGTCCACTGGTTAAGACTCTGCAAATTTCACTGCAGGGCGCACAGGTTCAATCCCTGATCTGGAACTAACACATCGTATGCCACGTGGCCAATAAGCAAGCAAAGATTTCCTCAATCATCAATCAACCCCTTTTCCTACACCTGACTGATAAATCTGAATAATTGATGCTTTATTTCTATTTTACAATTAATTTATAAAAAGGACTCTGGTCTTCCCAACCCTACTAATTTATACTCATAATCTGTATAGCTGAAGCTCTTCTTTACTTTTAGTTGGCAAATTCCTGAGACTGCTTTGTGCTCTAGACATGAGACACAACATATGTTTGGGACATCATATATCCCAAATGAGACCAACCTGGCTTACGAGAATTTTCACTTAACCTACACTCACTCACACACATGCATCTGCTTACAAAATATTTCTAGACATTTTTAAGAAACAATTTCACACATCTTGACAAAAGATGAGTTACTAAAGATGGGAGCCACCACAAAGTCAACTTCACAGTCATATAGCTGGTGTGCTCGGTGCAATAAATTTTCTTCTGAATGTATGTGGCAATTTCATGTTATCAAGTGCTTATGACATCAACTTATCCCACAAGTGTGCTATCATTCACATTTCTTATGTTTTAATTCTGCTGCATTAGGAAAGAATTAAATAAACATAAGCATCGTAAGTTTTATCACCTTAAGCATCAAGTATGCAATAACTTTTATAGCAGGTAAACCCACTTCCAAGTAGTTAATGAAAGAAAATGTCACTTTTTAGGCCAAAAGACTATGCTTCTCAAATTATTAAAAATGGCTTAAGAAACTACTTTGAAATGAAACCAATTCTACTATCTACTTAGTATAGTTTAGTTTCTTCTCACATACATCAGTTCCAAACTAAATCTGATGTTCCTAGTGGCTTTACATCTAAAACACCACTCTCCTTAATTCTGACTGCCAGATCGCACAACTTTCCAACCTATTCATTCTTTTTCAAGCTCCTGAAAATTAGAGGATAAAGACTGTTATACCTAGTTTTCAAGCTCTACTTAGCGGTTACTTTAAAAACTGTTACTAAAAAAAAAGTGAACAACTGCACCCTATGTCATTTTCACATGGACGTATCTGTAAACGAACTTTCTAGCCACACCAGGATTATAAAATTCATACCTCTATTGAAGGATACTGGAGTAAACTAACTTTTCATCATATACTGCTGGACTGTTTCACACTTACTCAACATTTATTACTTTCATAAATTTTTAAAAATTAACAAAAGTATTTGACCCACTGTCTGGCATATAGTTAAATGTTCAATAAAGGTTACTATTCCAACTGTACTACCACACAGGGCACAAAGCATTCAACTACTCACTCAGTTCTAGAATTAAATGAATAAACTACGTAAGACTTAAGACTCCTTTTTTTAAGCTTTAGTTTATTTAGACTATGTTTAGAACAGTGGTCCTGTGGGTTTGTGAGAAAAGATACAGTATCTTTAAAAGAACACAGCAAAAATAAATCTATACCTATGGTGAAGCTGGCATTTAATTTGGTATATTAAAAATAATGTAACTAATGATGTCAAAAAGCATGTCACATTTCAGAATAACTGTTCAGATTCTAGGCTCCTTAAGGGGATTTCTCTGTACTTTTAGCAATGAGTTACATACACTAACACTCAATAAATCCAAGTGTTTATTCTATTAGAAATTAATGCCTTTTTCCCATACCTGTGACAAGAGCGAGGCGTTCCACACCTGCAAAATCTGCATGCTCAATAGCCATAACACCAGCAGCACCAAAAAGCTGTTCAGGATAATTATAAATTAATTGCCTGTAAATAAAATACAAAAAAATATTGCTCAAAATTGTTACTTCACAAGATAAAATACATTAGACTAAAAAATATGGAAACATTTTTACCTCACCAGTAATCAAAGAAATACACATTAGAACAAGATAACATTTACTTATACAATAAAATTTAGATATGTGTGAGAATTTTTATATAGAACAATAAAACTTTTCGACGTCCTCAATGTCTACGAGGGGAGTTTGTGTAAATCTCAATTTACCAATTGTGAAATACTTGACTTATACAATAGGAGTAAAAAGGTCATCTGTTTAAAAGTCTGTGACTTAAAAAAAGCCAAAGGAAAATTTTTTATAATTAGCATAAAGCACTGCTAAGCAAAGTGTGTCTTAACAGATTCACAGATCTCATAGAAGTTTAGAAACTTACTTTTAAAAGCCTACACACATTTGGCTTAAAACCATTATTTTCCATCAAATAGTAAATCTCTCTCAAAGTTAACAACTGCCTTTTCACTAACTGAAATGCCGCTTCTCTTGGTATTTTCTCCATTCAAAACAATCCATAAAAACCTTAGATACTGATGATAATTGACAATACATGTGGAAGGTTTACTCATTTTTTTTGCACAAATTAAAGATAAGCACTAAAACTTTTTTGGGGGGGGGCCTGCATTCAGTCTTCGTTGCTGCACATGGGCTTTTCTCTAGTTGTGGTGAGCAGGAGCTACTCTTTATTGCAGTGTGTGGGCTTCTCAGTGCAGTGGCTTTTCTCATTGCGAAGCATGGGCTCTAGGCATGTGGCCTTCAGTAGTTGCAGCACGAGGGCTCAGAAGCTGTGCCTCATGGGCTCTAGAGAGCAGGCTCAGTAGTTGGGGCACACGGGCTCTTAACTGCTCAGAGGCATGTGGGATCTTCCCAGAGCAGGGATCAAACCCATGACCCCTGTATTGGCAGGCAGATTCTCAACCATTGCGCCACCAGGGAAGTCCCAAAACTCCTAATGCTTTTCACCTCTTCATTCTTGTTTTATTCCTATGCTACCATTAGCTTTTTGCTACTTCAAACCCCATCATTTAATGTGGAATAAAATCTCTCTTCCAAATACATGTATACTATAGCCAAAACTAATAATGTAACTGCCAAATCAGAAAACTGTTTGTTATTGTTGACACACAAAGGTTCAATAAAGTATAGTAACATAAATCTTCACTAAAGTCACTACAAAGCTTGCTGTATAATTTTATTTGTATTTGGGAAAAAAACAACATTTCCTAAATAACAAATAACTAAATTCAATACAAAAGGATTTTCCTAAATCTCTGCAGAAAAAAGTCCTTCCTTGGATTACTATAAATATTGTTAGCACAAGCATACACAGACCTGTTAATAAAGCAATTTATCCCATGCTTAAGAATACGTTCAACTTTCTCCTTCATTTTTTCCTTTTCTGCATGTTCTATTTCGGCAACTTTTGCTGCAGAATCAACTCTAACCCGGGAACCAAATATCTAAGACAAAGGAAAGCATAAAAAAATAACATCACTTTCCCTACTCGCAAGTTTCAAAACATATTCAAACTTTTTAATGTAAATACACCAAAAACTATGTGTGCATGCACGTATGCATGGGTATAATATAAATGCATATTCATATATATTCTAGTTTTTTTAAGTGCAGCTGATTCCCAGCCCAAGCTGACAGCAGCTAGCAATTAGAATTCCAAGAAATGTAGTTAACGTACCTTAATTTTGTCTGTATCCATACCAGTATTTGCAATAAGAATTTTAGCATTTTCAATTCGCTTTGGTTGATTTACTCCAATTTTTTTATCCAACAGAAAGCCTATAAGGATAGTATTGTATTCAATATTTCAAGGCTGTGTTAATAAATCTTTTAAAGTAATTTGCTTTATCAAATTGCTCTTTCAAAGAATGCATTTAAGTCCAATTCATCAAGAACCTAAAAAGCATTCCACCAGAGCAATGACCATAAAAATCAATTTAGATCATTTAGAAAATAATATGCAAAACAAAATATACGAGCACAGTAGAAACATTAAGAGTAAACAGAGCAACCTATATTTCAATATAAATTAGTCAATTTAAAAAAAAAAGTAAACAGCATTTTGAATCTTTTGTCTCAGATACATACTACATTTGCAGCTGTGTGGGGCTGCAATGCAAAGCTATTGAGTCCACTTTCATCAGCTTAAAACCAACACAAAAGAAAACAAGCCGTGAAGATTCAGATACACAGGGTATTGCTAGAGATTACTGAACTTTTTAAAAAACTGAGGCTGATGATAAAATAAAATGCCTCGGACAGAAGTCAGACAAACCTGGCCCCCATCATGCTCATGCTGCTTACAGGCTATGTACGCGACCTTGGACAAACCTTCCAACCCTAGCTACTCATCTATAAACAGGAATACCACCAGTGGCAGAGATGCTAGTTACCAGCCTAGGGCCCTGCTAATTTGGAACTATCATATGAACTAAGTGTTGCATATCTATCCACGCTTTTTTTAGACACATATGTAATTTTTACCTTATTAAGCCATTATCACCTTGGGTTTTCTGCTCTATATTCAGCTGAACTTACTTCTCACTCACTGGATCAACATCATGAGAAAGAAGTGAGATTTTTAAGTAAAATTCCTATTAGAATACCTGGCACAGAGCAGACATTCAATGGTAGCTATCCTTGTTTTAATTATCTTTCCCTAACAGCAACCTCTATTAGAAATGTTATACAGCCCTTGCATATAAATTCAACCAAGAATATTTTCAGAATTGTTACTCCTGTGAAACAGAGATAAACAACACACATTTTTGTAACAAAACCCAGACTCCAATTACTGACTGGTAAAGCAGAAACTGTAAAGCACAATTTATCCCCTTTTTTCCTTCTCTACAGAAACAGAATGCCTACACTTTCTACAGTTCGTTTTGTGAATACACTGTGAAGATGCTTTGAAAATCCATACTGCAAGAACAAAACATACTATTCTTATGGAGATAGCAGTTGCTAAGACTCATTTATCACTCTTCAAGAACACCAGAAACTATACCCTCAACACCTGCCAACTAATTGGTATAACCTACCCAGACCCTTCCTAGAGACACATGTAATCCTGGAAAAAAGTGTCATTTGACAATAGCTGACTTCTCGTAAAAGAAAACTACTTCTCTTTATTGGAGACTGTAACTTACTACATGGTATAAAGTAAAACCTAGAGGTTATCAAAGAAATGCTGGGCAAGTATGAGAAGATCAAGCACACTGTCAATATAACAAATGGATTAAGATGACAAAAATGGTTGTAATGATTTGTATCGTTAAAGACAAGTTTTCTGACTTTGTAAAATGTCACTAGTCCTGACTAAGAGGATTCATTCAGTACTTAGCTTTCAACATCTGATCAATGCTTCTTTTCCTATATTCAATACATACATACCTTCATCTAAATAGGAATCTGCCAGACTTCCTCCTAGCTTCTTGATGACATGAATTGCCTCCAGATTACCAGAGCCTTTCAGTCTGAGAACAGCTTCCACAGCTAACTTAGTAAAGTGGTCTTTGTGATGAGTAAGAAGTTTTGAGGATAATGTTGTTCCTGCAATGTTCATTAAATCTTGACGGAATTTAACTTCGTCAGAACTAAAAAAAAAAAAAAACCAACAAAACAAAAAAACTCATGCCCGTTCTTAACATGCTTCTCTGAAGTTATCAACCCTGTTTTACTTTTCAAAATTTATTCAGACTTGTTTGTCAATAGATACTTTCACCTCAACCAGTCAGGGCTCTAAGTCACATGAAAAAAATTAAACCTTATCAGTAATCAAGAAATACAAATTAAAGGATACTATTTTCCCCACCAAGCTGGAAAACTACGAAAAGAGAAACACAAACAAACAAAAATTTCAAAAACACGGGAAAAAAGATATTGTTACACAGCTAGTGGGACTGTAAATTAATGATTTTTTTTATAGAGGACTACTTGTAAGGTAAATAAAAATGCCTTTAAATACATACACACCTTACTTTTTTAAGTAACAAGTCTATCACAACATTATAAAGCTAAAAACTGTCAAAATACAAATCTCCAATTATAGACAGGTAAACTATAGCAGTCACATAATCAATTACATACCTCTATTAAAACTAACATTACAGAGAACACTGACACCTAGAAATTGTGTCTGTTATTCAATTAGGTTAAAAAGGCTAAAAAACCCTCTATACAATGATATTATTTTGTTTATTGTGATTATATATGCAAAACACTGGAAACCCAAACTTTAACTTTAGGTACTTTCTCTAGGGGGTAATGTGGGTTTTTTTGGTTGTTGCTGAGACACCATGAGGCAATAGTATCATGTTTCTGTATGCTTTTCACTGCTCTCTAGACTTCCTGCATTGAATATATTTTGAAAAGAACATTAAATGTTTACAACAGTAGTATTTTGGTATACCAACCCATGGTCGACTGCAGAATTCAACAGAGCCTGTCTTGCTGCCTTTGTGGCTTCTCTCCAACCCGCAATAATGGTCTGTGGATGAATCTTTTTTGCAATTAAAGATTCTGCTTCCTATAAACAGTGGAAGACACACATGAATACTAAATCTGTAGTAAGAAAGAACTTGATTACTTCTGACAGTCAAAACCACAGAAGCAAAAAAACCAAGTAAGATGAGGTTGAAGTTGCTTAGATATTCTCACCCTTAGTAATTCTGCTGCTAAAACAGTAACAGAGGTAGTGCCATCCCCAACTTCATCATCCTGAACTCTTGACATATCTAGGGGGAAAGAACAAATCTAGTTATTAACTCACATTTGATTCTGCTTTTTAAATTACTTCTCAGTAGCTTACCTAATTCTCCAAATATATCCACTACCAATCTAAAACTCACTTATCTAGGTTTCCTCACCTGACAAATTCTTTGGAACTTTTCAGTCTGAAATACAACAGTTTTACCACCAGTAAGTACATGGCACACCAGAAGTTTGTATTCTGTAAAAAATTTTACTGAAGTATAGTTGACTTACAATGCTGTGTTAATTTCTGCTGCACAGCAAAGTGATTCAGTTGTATGTATATATATTCTTTTCCATTATGATTTATCACAGGATATTGAATATAATTCTTTGTGCTTTATCATAGGGCCTTGTTGTTTATCCATTCTATATATATCAGCTTGCACCGGCTAATCCCAAACTCCCAATCCATCCCTCCCCTTCCCGACTTCCCCCTTGGCAACCACAAGTGTTTCTGTTCCTATTTCATAAATATGTTCACTTGTGTCACATTTTAGATTCCACATATAAGTGACAGCATATGGTATTTGTCTCTGTCTGACTTACTTCACTTAGTATGATAATCTCTAAGTTCATCCATGTTGCTGCAAATAGCATTATTTCATTCTTTTCTATGGCTGAATAATATTCCCTTGTGTACGCATATCACATCTAGAAGCTTATATTTTAATAAGTCAATTAAAAAGTAAATATTCAATTAATCGAAAGGACAGTCAACACAGCCTATTTAAAATTGTTTCCAAATGTTAACAAAATGTCATCCTCAGACTCACCAACTAAAACTTTAGCAGCTGGATTGTCCACACCAATGTTTTTTAAAATAGTTGCACCATCATTGGTTACCATAAGAGAAGCATCTCGTCCACTGCTTAACAGAATTTTGTCCTAAAAGGAACATGTTTGGTTCAAGTTAAGATATAAGTACACCTGGAAGAACGCACAGATTAATCAGTACTCTCATATATTGCTAATGTGTAAATATTCTGGATGGTTATTGGCAGAATATATTCAAATTTCTTCACTGCATACACCCCAAAAACAAACCTTGGTGTCCTACCCTTATCTACCCCTAAAGACAGCAGAACAACAAAGACATGAACAAGGCTGTTTCAGTACTGTAATAGCAAAAGCAATGGACACAAACTAAGTGTCCCTCACAATACAATAATAAATATAAACTATAAAATAAGCAAGATGCAGAATACTACTTGACAGAGAAGAGGCATTATATCCATTTATACTGTAAGGAATTAAAAAAACCAAGCTACAGAAAAAGTAACATACAAATAATATCTACGACAATAGAAAACAATGTTATCTATTACAATGAGAATACATAAAGCAATAACTTATAATACATAAAATACCTGTACATCTACATAAGAATAAAGACAGTGGTTAGATTTACATCCACATGGTAACAGTGGTTGTCACTGGGGAGGGGAGTTGCATTGGGGTCAGTGGTAGAAGGGGACTTCAGCTGTAAGGGTACTACTTTGATTTTTAGTAAGGAAAATATATCCGTGTCTTAACTTTTATAATTAAGTTAAGTTTTAAAGATTACAAAGCATCCCAAAAAGTTTTAAGATCTAAGGGCTCTAAAACAGTACTAAAAAATTAAAATTCCCTGTTTTTCTTACCATGCCCTTGGGTCCCAACGTGCTCTTTACCAAGTCTCCAATAGCGATGGCACCAATAAAAGAAGACTGCAATAAAAATCAGAGATGGTCAAATAAAAATCAGAAGTGGTCAAAATCAACTTCACAGTCTTACAATTGTAAAAACAAACAAGCAAACAGTTTTATCTTTATAAGAATGAGAAAAAGGCTTACCAGACGAGCTGTCTCTGCCCTCTCTTCATCAGCTCCAGCCTTGAAGATGTTTACAGGTGCAAGGGAAAGGGACGCCTAAAACAGAAAACCAAGAATCAGTTTGAATACCAGTATTCTTGAACACATATACTTAGATGCCCTCCACTAGACTTACAAGTAGATACCTAAGAGAAAATTAATTTACAGAAAACAGTATACTGCTTTAAGCAAATGAAACTCTCCATCATTGGGGCATTTATTTAAAGCGAGGGAGGAACTCAGGTGACATTGTTTCTTGGATCTCTAAGCAATTCAGGAAGAAAAATTCTACACCAAAGAGACTGACTGTAAGCATGGCAAGACCAAAGATGGCAAAGATGCTTTTAAACTGAGAAGAAGGCAGGCGGGGTGGCTGGCCACTCGCCGGACGACCGCCAGGAGGCCGAGGGAACGCGGCGGCCCCGCTTCCACCTCCACCCTCCGGACGCTGCAGGCTCCGCCCCGAGAAGGCGGGCAAGGCCCGTCTCGCCGACCCGCCCTGTGCACTAGAAATTTCTTCGGGGGTGAGCCCCAGGCCTCAGGGTTCTGGGGCTGTGGAGAGGCCGGGTCAGAACAAGATGCTGGCCTTGAGGCCCACCCCTGCCCCTGGCCCGCAGGGAGGGCCTCACCTGCGGGCCCGGCGCAGGCCACACGCCGCGGCCTGCGCCATGTGCGGAGAACCCGGGGGACAGACACACGGAGCCCGCGGCGCCGGGATACAGATGAGGCAGCGGCCGGCGCAGGACGGCGGGCCACGGAGGGCCACGGCTAGGACCTACGGGCCCAGACTCACCATGGTTCCGAGGAGTTCGGCACACACGCTAACCCCTCACAGCTCGCGCCCGTGTCCGGAGGGAAGAGAGGCCGGAAGTGACGCCAGACGCTCTGCCGCAAGGGGCGGGGCCCCAGCCGGCGCGCAGCTCGTCCGGGCACCGCCCTGGGGGCAGGGAGGGGTAGCGTTTTGAGGAGAGCCCTGCGGCCTGGAAGAGCCGTCTGGTCACGCCGGAGGGGCGGGGCCTCGGCTGGCGCTTCGCTCCCTGTGGAGGCAAGCCCGAGACCAGGAAAGGGGAGTGCTGGACGCTTTGCGTGGGACCCAGAGGTTTGGGAGCAGGACCCACCCAGATGAAGAGACGCTGCACCTTAGGAGTTGCCGTAGCAACGGAGTTCTTTCTTGCACGTTTAATTTTTCTTTTCTTCCATTTAACCTTTAAAAAAACGTTGCTTGAAGTACTACTTATATAGAGTTTAAAGAGTTATATACTAATGTAATAGGGGCGGAGGCAGGCGCGTGGCTGTTAGAGACCGACTGGTCGTGCCTCCCCCCCCCCCCATTGGTTGATGTCACAGTGTCCCTCCCTCTCCCTTTCCTCAGTATAAAAGAAGCGTGAATTCGGACTGAGGGAAAATAGTTTTTTGAGACATTAGTCTGTCATCTTCTTGGTCTGCTAGCTTTCGTTTTAAAGTCATTATTCCTTGCCACAGCAACTTGTCTCCTGATTTATTGGCCTGTTGTGCGGTGAGCAGAGCAAACTTGGGCTCAGTAACAAATTGTGGTGAAGTCAGCCAGGAGCCTTGTTGCTTGTGGCCAGCCAGCCCTGGTTTGGGAATTTTGGGGTAAGGCCCTAGCAGCTGCTGGGACCACTTGTCTTGAGGATCTTCCCTTCCCTTCCAAATTCCCTAAAGCAGCACCAGCTGCCCCAGCACTTGGCAGCTGGAGCAAGGAATCAACATTTGGGAGCTAACAGGCTCCGTATAGGAGGGTAAGTCACTCTGATGTGTACAACTGGGAACATTTGTTTTGCATTTGATTGGGGTATCCTGTTGGAGAGGGGAATTGCTTTTGGACTCTATCTGGTTTGTGAACCGGTTTTGTTTTGCTTCTGTTTTACATTCATTCATGATGAAATCTGTGCTTTTGGCACTGGAATTTGCACGTGCTTTTTTTTTTTTTTTTTATGTTTTGTTGTTCTTGAACTTATAAGTATGGGAAATACTCCATTTGCCCCTTAAAGAAAGCCCTTTGGGGCATATCTTAAATAAATGGGTAAAACATAGCTGTGGGCCTATGACTAAGAAAGAGATGATATTCTAATGTAGTAGTGTGTGGTCCCAGAATATTGATATGTTAAGATCAGGAGAGGGATGGCCCTTGAATGGCTCACTTAATTATTATACGATCTTGCAATTAGAATTGTTTTGTGAAAGAGCAGGTAAAAATGATGAGATTCCATATGTAGAAGCATTTATGCTATTGCATCAGGAGGACAAGAAGTCAGACAGCTGCCACCTTATAGTACAGCAGTCTAAAAGGAAAACCAAGGGAAAACCTGTACTGCAAGACAGAGAGGGAGAAAATGAGAGTGAGGACGTGTTCTTTCAACACTTAAACCCCCCTTCAGGCAACCGGGCTCTCCCACTGGCCAAGCAGGCTGCACCAGCAGTTGTTCTTACCCCCACCCCTGTACCACCAACATAGTCACAGCCTCCTGTTTCCCCTACTTATGGGAATCAACGAGAAGTTTTTATATTAGCCCCGGGGTACAGGGGCCTGGTTTGGTGTCACCATCTAAGACCTGACAGGGAGCCACATCTGCAGCAGGGCACTTTCCCTTGTGCCGATGGCCTTCATACAAATGGCCAACCAGGCGGGTTCCTATGGATGCACAGTCCATCCTCCACTTCAGATTTCCTTAACTGGAAAGACCATAACCTGCTTACCGAGAGGACCGCCTCCGCGTGACTGAGCTTTTCACTTCTATCTCTGCCACTCACCATCCCTCTTGGGCAGGCATTCACACTCTTATGAATATGATGCTTACTGGGGATGAAAGGAGGATGGTCATTGACAAGGCTAGAGAGGAAGCACTCCAGTGTCATCTAGCAGATCCAGATGGAACTCCAGAAGCAAATCTGGCAGTTCCTATTGCTAAGCCTGACTGAGATCCTAATAATGGAGATATGCCACACCTAGAGAATTATAGGAAGTGTATCCTAGTGGGTCTTTGAAAGGGAGTACCTAGGCAAAAGACCTTAAACAAAATTCAGGAGATACACTGAAAACCCAGTGAGGATCCATCAGAGTTTTTTAGAAAGAATTTATCAAGCTTACTGGCACTGCACTGATGCAGACCCTGAGGCCCTTGAAAATATGAGAAAAGTAAATATGATATTCATTGGGCAAAGCACCCCAGATATAAGATTATATAAGTCACATGGTGCATTTGGAATGAACCCTTCTCAACTAATAGATGTTGCTTTTAAAGTGTTCAACAGCAGGGAACAATGACAGAAGCAAGAGAATGCAAGAGGGAATGCCACTTTTCTGGCAGCAGCATTGCATTCCAGAAGGCAAGTAACCCAAAGAGAGGTAAGCCACCATTGGGGAGGGAACAATGTGCTTACTGTTAGGAGGAAGGGCATTGGAAAGAAGATTGCCCCAGGCTAAAGAATAAGAAAACAATAAAAGAAAGATGGGAGCTTCTCATATGGTAGGAGATGGACACTGATGGTGAATGGAGAGGCCTGGGGGCTCGCTTGGACTTGAGGTATCCGATTCCAGTTTCCGGGAAACTTTGACAGTGAGGGACGAGTTGATTGCCTTTCTGATAGATATGAGTGCAACATACTCTGTGGTAAATACCAAAGTGGCACAGAAAACATCTCAATCCATCCTGGTCTCAGGAGTTTCTGGAAAAGTACAAAATTGTTCTTTCTTACAAACTCTAGAATGCCAATTAGGGGACCTTACTGTGAAACACAGTTTCTTCTATATGCCAGCGTGTCCAATCCCTCTTTTGGGCCAAGATTGCCTTTGTAAATTAAATGCCCAAGTAACTTTTTTGCCAGGACATCTTGACATCTGGGTTCCACTGGAGCACACTGTAAGCCTAGAGATGGCACTCATGGATGCCCCAGAAAAGGAGACAGAGCTCTCCCAACCTCCAAGGTCTACAAACAGGTAAGGCCAGAAGTGTGGGTTGATGGCACCCCAGGGAAAGCCAAAAACGCATGGCCAATACAAATCCTGTTTAAAAGGGATGCTGGGGAACTTCCCTGGTGGTCCAGTGGTAAAGAATCCACTTTCCAATGCAGGGGACGTGGGTTCAATCCCTGGTCAGGGAACTAAGATCCCACATGCTGCAGGGCAACTAAACCTGCATGCCACAAATACTGTGCCTGCACGCCTGAACTAGAGAAACCTGCACACCAAAACTAGAGAGAGAAAACCCTCATACCACAAGTAGAGAGAAGCCTGAGCGCCTCAACGAAGATCCTGCATTCTGCAACTAAGACCTGACGCAGCCAAAAATAAAAGAAAATAAATATTAAAAAAAAAAAAAAAAGATGCTGGGACACCTAACCTAAAATAATACCTTCTGAGGCAAGAGGCCCAAAAGGGAATTCAGCCAATTCTCAAAAAGTTTTTGAAAACAGGACTGATTAAACTTTGCAGATCCCCGTATAACACCCCGTATCCTCCCAGTCAGAAAGCCAAATTCAGCAGAGTAATGCTTTGTCCAAGACTTGAGGGTGGGGCAGGCGCAGGGCTATAATAGTCTGTCATCCTCTTGGTCTGCTTGATTTCTGATTAAAGTCATTATTCCTTGCCCCAGCAACTTGTCTCCAGATTTATTGGCCTGTTGTGCAGCAAGCAGAGTGAGCTTGGGCTCAGTAACACTAATAATGGAAAACATAATTCACCAACCACATTAATTCCTCTCCTCAGAAGCAACCACTCTCCACTTTTTAAAAAATTTACCATCATATTACTAAATAATATATTATTGATATTTTAATTTTAAACTTTTAAACATTATTTATTGAGTAAGATGGAGGAAGACTTACATTTCTTTTATTGAATCGTAAAACACTTTTTTTTCTTCACATCTTTATTGGAGTATAATTGCTTTACAATGTTGTGCCCGTTTCCACTGTACAACAAGGTGAATCAGCTGTATTTATACATATATCTCCATACCCCTCCCTCTTGAGCCTCCCTCCCTATCCATCCCTCTAGGTCATCACCAAGCATCGAGTTGATCTCTCTACGCTATGCAGCAGCTTCCCACTAGCTATCTATTTTACATTTCGTAGTGTATATATGTCAGTGCTACTCTCTCACTTCATCCCAGCTTCCCCTTCCCCACCTATGTCAAGTCCATTCCCTACATCTGTAAAACGCTGTGTTTAATTGGACTGTCCAGGACAAGGTCTTGTGAGCTCTGATGGAGACATTTACTTTGTCCTGCTTGCTCACTTTCAGGAGATTTTGCATTTCACTCATTTTCCCCTCCCCCCAACACAGTTGTAGAGATGACTAACATCCTCTTACATAATGTCCTGGTAGAGAGCAAAATCAATCCCAAATATTTCCGTTTATTAAGAACAGTCTTCTACTTTTTCTAAGTTGACCCCCTGAGACGCTTAAAGCAAAATTTTTGTACTTAAAAAAATCTGTTTAGCTTTGCATCTGATAACTTTTTCTCCCTTTGACTAACTGATCTCCTAGCAAGCTCTTGGATTGTGGCAATTGTTAACATTGATAGATTTTCAATTTCTTAAAAAATATTTATTTGGCTGTGCCGGGTCTTCATTGCCACATGTGGGATCTTTGTTGTGGCAAGTGAACACTTAGTTGTGGCATGTGGGATCTAGTTACCTGACCAGGGATCAAACCCAGCTCCCCTGCATTGGAAGCGTGGAGTCCTAGCCACTGGACCACAAGGGAAGTCCCAATGTTTTCAATTTTTAATTGTCCTACCCTTCAGGTATATGCTAAGAGGGTTAGTTTATACCAGGGATTGACAAACCATGGGGAGTCAAGACCAACCTGCCACCTGATTTTGTATGGCCAGAGAATTAAGAATGATTTTTACATTTTTAAGTGACTGAAAACATAAAATCTTCTGTGGTACATTAAAATTATATGAAATTTATATTTTGATGTCCATAAAGCTTAGTTGTAACACAAGCAAACTCATACTGGGCAGTACAATACAAAGCTATATAATGGAAGAGTTGCGTAGTTGTGACAGACTCTATGGCCTATAAAGCCTAAAATATTTACTATCTGATCCTTTACAGAAAAAGTTTGCTGACCCCGGTTTATACTATTTCCAAGATCCACCATGAAAAAAGGTGTTCAGATTGGCCAAATTATTTTAAATCTACCAAGAGTTTTGTGCTCTTTGTGGGAAAACTTGCTCTTCTTTCAGGAAATGCACCTCACCAGCAGATCTCAAATCACACACTGGAATGAAGAGTCACAATAACAAGAAGCTAGGATACTTGCACAACATTGAAAACAGCTGTTTTTATTGTGGGCAAAATCACATATGTGGAAATATTATTATGTCCTCTGGCAGACAAGTCTGAAACTACAGGTGATGGAGAAACCAGCGCCCCCTCCCTGCTGGTCTTTGGAGGGGGCGGTAGGGAGGAGAAACGTAGCCAGGGGCTCTTGGATAGGGACTGGGAGGCAGGCTCTGCCACCTGTGGGGCAGAGACCAGAGACGGCCAGGAGGACCCCCTATGAGGGGACTCCCAGCAATTTGTCCTTTCTCCATTGTGTTCGTTTTTGACTTTTTCTCCTTTCCTATGTCACTTGGTGTCACCCTTGTGCCCCAGGGGCTAAACACTCAGCTTCAGGAACCAGACTGTGGGGCTTGGATTTCAACTCTTCCATATATTAGTTTTGTAATTTGGGGTGGGTTCTATAAGCCTGCCTACTCTAATCTATAGCAATGTGAGAAATAACCAAATGATTTATTGTTTTAAGCCACTAAGTTTTAAGGTGGCTTGTTGCACAGCAACAGATAACCTAAACACTCCTTTTTAATAATGCCTTTGAAAAAGCATTTATCCAGTTTTGCTTCCGTTTTAGTCTCCCTGCCTTATTAAAATGTCCTCTATTGTATTCTCCATATTGATGTCAGAGTCAACTTTATGTTATTTCTCCAATGTTTAAAACCCTTCAAATTCTCTCACCTCATTTAGAGTAAAACAAAAACTCCTTCACATTCTATACCTACGTGCTGTCTCTCATTTCTCCCTTCTTCTCTATCCCCCAACCTGCCTTTGCACCCTGTGCTCCTGGCATATGGAGCCTTTGCCACCACTCAACATTACGATCTTTCTACACCTGTGTGCCTTTGCTCATTTAATTTCTTCTCCCTAAAATATCCTCTCCTCTCCTGCCCTAATCTGTGAAAGCTCTCATCAAACACCCCAGGGATTACCTCCTCTAAGCTTTTCTCGAAAACCTCCATTTTCAGGCTGTTAGGTGCCCTTCCAAATATGTGCCTTTATTACATCATATATTAAGAATTGGAGTGATAATTTTTTTCAGTTCTCCTAGGTATATAGCTACTACTATTCTAGAGGTATCAGAGAGATGGTAATTCTTTATATATACTTTATATGTTAGGGCTTAGTTCTCTGGGGAGAGGAAGGGCACTGCCCTCAGAAGGGCTGTTCTAAACTACAAATTCTTTTGAGAACAAGAATTACTATCTTTATTACTAGCATAGGGCCTAGTTCGTGCTCATTCATTAAATAAGAACATGTGACTAGTTATTGTCTTCAAAGGAACTCAAAGGAAAAATACAGAAATAATCCAAAAAAGCTTTTAATTTCTGAGAACAAATACCCAAGTTTTGCAAGATGTGGTGTCCGTCACATCTTAACCCGTGTATGTGTTCCATGGTGTCTGGTACATAGTAAGCACCTGATTATTTGTGGACTTGTCTATTCCCTTTACTGTTTAAATGATCCGTCTTGAGCTGTACCCAAATAAGCTTTGCAGTGCCACTCAGTGACAAAAAACAGGTCTGGAGTCCCAGCCCTGAGGACTACTAGTTTGAATGACCAAGAAGATAAAAACTGTGAGAGTCTGTCAAATACTTAAAATTTCATTTCCCTTTGAAACATAATCCTTGACCCATTATATGTTCACTTTGAAAATGGAGGCTGTGATATGAGACTAAGAAATAAAACCTCTTACCATAAAGCTTCAAGAAATGTGTGAAGTATAAATACAGTGAAACTTTAAATAGGTATCCAGCCAAACTTTTATTGGGGTTTTATTGCAATCTACTTTTGGCAATAAGGGGAAAGTAACCATAAGAACTCCAATCAGATTTTATTCAACAAAGCAGCTTTTCATGAATGCTTAAGGTTAGTGTATAGTCAGCTCAGCTTCCAGTATCAACTTGAGTACCTCGTCATGGGGATTTATGCTAGAATGACAACAGTAAGGCATTGCAAGATCCTAAATCATGTAAGATTAAACCATATTTTACATATAATTTTTAGGACAGTATACTAATACTCTACAATAAATAAGGATTTTGAAAACGTGTTGCTTAGCCCTTGTTGAACTAAATTCAATTATTAGCTTATTCTTTAAGTACTCCAGTTAATAAAGGATTGACTGTACTTCAAGAACTCTGACTTTTCCAAAGATAAGAAATTACTTCCTATTTGTTAGGACAAAAATTAAGCTTAAAAGCACATTCACACCTGACCTTAAAAAGCATGTTCACATCATATATGAGATAACTTCCTCATGCCTGGGAACATGGTTTATATAGCAAAAAGTCATATGCAAAGGACAACTAGAGGGCAATCCTCCCATCTCCACATCCTCCAGAAAGCCACACTTGGCCTCAGTGTAAAAGTTATATTTTATTGCCATGCTACAAAATGTATGACGTTGGCACTGACAGGGAGAGAGAGAGAACAAGGGTGGGGAGGGCTAGAGGGCAAAAGATGTTGTTACATATACAATAAGGTTTAATCAACAGTGGTAAATTTTGCCAGTATTAAAAATGCAAACCAAAATTTAAAATGCTGATATGAAACAGCATTAAAATACAATTTATGCATAGTACAGTATCACTTATGTCTTTTATTAGAGAAATATGGAATGTTTATAAATGAAATTAACCATAGGGGGTAAAATTCCTATTTCACATACAATTTGGCAATGGTAGTCCCACTGTTAGACAATTTTTTATAAAAGACAAAATTAAAAATCTAATAAACTACCTTTATACAAAGTTGCTATATTTATGCCTTTACGTAGGAAAAAAACATTTATAATGCAAATTAGGACATACAATAATCTTACAATATTATACAATGTAATGAAAATAAAAACATAACACAAAATTTGTCCTTTATAAAATGTATATTTTGCATTTACTAATGCAAATGTGGCACACTGGTGACTACTGTACTATTAATACCAGTCTGTTTCCGTGCTACTATTGTCCAATTGTCATAGAACTGCAATTGTAATGATGCTACAGAAGATTGTGTTATACCCCCCCCCCCCCAAAAATGAGGAAGTAGGGATGGGGAAAAGGGATATAAAGAACAAGAAAGATAGGGTGCTGGTTTGGGCAGAGTATATTGTGGCATGTCATAAAAGATTTGTTAATTTTTCAAGCCAAAAACATTTTCTGTACATTCTGTGGTTTCGTACCAATGCCTTTATTCAAATTTGGCAAACATCAGGGAAAAGGTAATTTAGTACCATATACCTCACATATCAGAGATAAGAAAGAGATGCCAATACATCAGTTAGTTCTGAATGTTGTCTCTGATGGTATGTCTATTTCAAAGAGACATATATATGTATATTAGTATATACATATATATATTTATACACACACACTACGCATTGCACAAAACACTTGGACATTATGGGTTAGGAACAGCACAAGGGGAAATGGGGTGTATTTTTTATCTTGTTAAAACCTATACCTTGAGGCAAACATATGTGGCACATTATTGGGAAATTATGAAAACATAAGGCCCCTGTCCCATTTTTAATAGAACATGATTGAGGTACATTTTTATATGTTGTGCCACGGATTTTTTTTTTTTTGGGTGGTTGGGGGGGTGATAAACAAACACTAGCCTGACTTATAACATTGAACTGTGGGGTCAACATTAATATTTATAAAAACAAAGATTGCTTGGCAAATTTTCTTAAGTCCCAAATGTGATCTATTTCTGGATATACTGAGAAGTGAAAAGCTTTTTGCTGAGTCTTCAAAAGTAAAGTGCATATCTCATCACTCCACAGCAGCAGTAAATAAAAGGAACTATTTGCCAATCTTCCTGGAGGGAGGGAAGGCACCATATTTTCATTTTTAAAGGAAGATGAACCCGGGAAATAAAACACACTAAGAAAAACACATGTGATACCCATATCAGTTTCCAACCCTGCTCTGGGATAAAAGGTGTTATGATCTATAAGGATAAAAGAGGCTTCTATGAGGGGGAAAACACAGGATCAGTGATTCCATTTCCAAAACCAGAAAGTGGGATCACGTGATCTATCAACAGAACAGAATGTCTAAAATTAGGTCTGTCTCAGAAAATCTGAAACATATGGCCACAATTATATCCCAATAAATTATTTCATTCTAAAATGCACCTAGTAATTGGTACAATTCTTCCAGGACAGAGCTTAATGCCCATTACTAGACTACCGCAGAGGACAAATAGTGTTCTACATTACTTTTTATTAAGTAGGAACACAGGTGATTTCCAGAGACATCTAGAAATTAATACCATTAATGTAGAAATTAATTGTATACATCTTCCCTAGTACTCGTAGTACCTAACAATCAAATTCTTAGCAGACAAATTGGTCCCACTTTCGTTTTTAAAGCACACAGTATTTAAAGCATAAACTGCAATGGTTATATTATAGTTGCTTAAAAAATATAAAAACTAATCAGAAGGAAAAACGAAAAGGCTGAGAAAAGTAAGAAAAGAAAGTATCCAACCTCCAAAATGAGTAAATAGGTCAGCCCTTTCGTTTGGAGGTTAACGTTCTGTCTTGACAGCTTGTTTCGCAGAAAACCACGTGCGCTGTTTCCATCATAATTCTTATTCCACATTACAAAATTCATCACATAAGTTTGGCACAATCAGCAATCTACTCAGAAGAAAGCATGAATGGAACAATACATTGAAATGGAAACTGCACACCTATACCACTGCTCTCTTTTTAGAGAACAGTGAACACTTTAGTAAGCACCAAATTCACAGGAAAAAAAAATTCTGCTATGCACATAAACCAATGGCACTGAAAATGATAAAGACACCTTTAATAATTTATTTTCTTTATAATGGTCCCGCCCTATTATTTGCTAATCCATTCACTGTCCTATAATTAGGTCATTTATGGAACAGATTGGATACTATATGACAAACTTTTTCATGCTAAATTAACCTTAGTTACATCTGGTAGATCCAGATCATAATCTCAAACTTCCTCACACTTGAGAGGAAACAGTGACATAGTTTGCAAGATTATCTAACCTTCTTTCTACTCTACCTTCCCTTGTCTTCTTTAGGATTTGGGAAACTGGAAAATTCTTGATTTTCCAAGAGCTAGACGTATGGACTCTCATCAGTTTATATAAACTTCAATTCACTTTCAGTCCTAAATTATGACACAACATCACTGCTGTAAGACTTCCACTGTACCTGCTATGCTGGCAACAATCTTAACATTCTATTAAAACCAAGGGATAATCCAAGATCCAGCTGCGAGTGAAAGGACAGCAGAGCTGAGGAGCACTACAGTGGGCAGAGTACAGCTGCAGCCGTGTGACTGAGGCAATCGCTGCTAAAGTGCTGGCAGAGTGCCCACAGAGGAAACACAGTACCTTCAGGGAACTTCGCCTGTTAAAAGTAGCTTCTTTTTTTCCTTCTCAGCTGCTTAAGAGATCACCTACGGACACAAGTGAAATTTAAAATTGAGAAAATGCTTTTATCAGCTTGAAAAGTAAACAGCATATAAATAAATACTGGACAAGGGCAACCCTGTTATAGAATAACAGTAAATTCCAAATGAACCTTCAAAACCACAATTTGACAAAAATGCAAACTAAATAATGAACACATAATCCAATTTCAAAACTATATACAAACTCAAACATTTTAAACTGAAAAAGACATGAAGCAACAAAATCAGACATCCCAAACACCAAAAGAAAAAACTAAAGGTAAATAGCAATCTAACGGCACAAATGCCTCCAGAAAACAATGTTACTGTTAATTATCTGTAGGAGAGAAACTTTCAAGAGATCACGGTTCAGATTTTCAATTGTTTTTGGATAAAGTGACCTGAGACTGACTCTCGAGCCTATTTGTAATGCTGATTAAGATATCTGGGCTTGCCCTTCAAATGACACCATGAGATGAGTAAACAGAAAATCTCGTCTTTCCTGCCTTTCAACACACCAACAGCAAACCATGTTCACCAACATAGGACTCTTTCTAGAAATGGGGAAGGCAAAGGAACTGACTGATACACAGGAGGTATGGTACTTCTATTTCCATTACATGATTTGGCTCAAGTCAAAAAGCCTACAATTAATGAAAGGATTCCTCATGTTACATGCTGGAGGCCACACACCATGAATAGTGAATCTACAAATAGTACTTTCAAAGCCTAGAGTTATCTGTTAGCAATGCACATTATCAAGAGGCTTTATAATATGTTTTAAATGCCAACCATGACTTAGACATGAATGATATGCATGAGTCCATAACCTTGATAGAAAACGGACCAGCATGTTACTCACTTCAACTCTCATTTTAAATAGGCACTGTGAAAATGGGAATGCTGCTGTACAGTAATGAGTAGTAATATAATGAAATTAGTGTTCTTTTATGAGTACCTGCTCTACATTAATTCCCTTTAAAGAAGCACATGAAATATTCAGAAAAAAATGTTTTTATCGGTCTATAAAAGGAGTTAGTGTTTAGAAATAAAAATGAAGCACTTGCATCTTCATTTTTTAAAACTTCACAAAGGTGCAAACAACGTAATGCTTTCCGGGCTCACATGGGCAGATCAGTACTATTGTGTCTAGTTTTCCTAGATGTACCATCGTCTCGTGGCAGTGCTTTCTGCAAATTTGACATAGCAGCAGTTCTCTCGATGTCTATCACAGCATACAGCTCTGTGCGCCTGGTAGGGGTCTGTGGAAGGGGAGTGGTAGGAGTTTTTGGAGTCTGAGGGTTGTCAGAGTCACTGCCACCTTCCAAGTCAACCTGTATGTAATTGAGCTGCCTGTGTTCTAAACTCGGGCGTCTGATATCAAAGTTAAAGACTGTCGGTGTACAGTCCCGACGCCTCGAATATTCTATTTTGTGAGCACTTGCCGGCACTGTTACATTCTCTGTATTTACATAGTTATGCATTGGGTCTAGATTATTATGGTAGCCGTTGAGAGATGGGGTCTTTGGTCCTAAATTGTCATCTTCATCCCTACTTAGCTTGCGGGCTTCCCAAACAGGAGGCAAAGATGGTAGATTTTCGTAGTTTAACAATGCAGTTCTTCTCTGAGCTGAGTTGTTGATATTCTGCGAGTCTGAGGTACTAGCGGACGGCAGACGGCCTCTCCTGAGCCCTGGCGCACCAGGGAGGGCCAGCCCATTTAGGTTTTCATATACCAGCTTGCTACCAGAGGGCGCCTCTCTTCGTTCATCGCTGTCATAGCCAGTGTCCCATTCCGTGTTATTTGCGCCACTTCCGCTGACCTGATCTCTTCCAAGTTGTTCCAGTTTCTCTTTTTCCATTAATTGCTTTTGAACTGGGGTTGGTCCCAAGACAAACTTGACTCCTTCGGGTTCAAGAAGAATCTGAGGGTCCCTGTCCTCAATATTACTTGGTTCTTCTTTCGGTGTGTTGCTTTCAGCATTAGAAACCCTCGCCTCCAATGGGACATGTACACTTGTGCGATTTTTCCGTTCTTCTTGCACACCTGTAGTGTTGACATAGGTATGTACCTAAAACAAAACAGGAAAGTGAATTAGTAACTTGCTTTAAAAAAAAAATTTGCCTGACTATATCAATTAATTTTATTAACTTCCTCTCTAAGTATATTCTTACCTCAAAGCTTTTGTACCTGTTTTTTTTTTACCAATAAAAAGGTTGGGGAGAGGTGGGAGAAATGCAGAAATGTCTTCCTAGCTTGATAAAAGAATAACTACTTTAAAATATACATGATGGTGAAACATGATAAGCATCCTGTTAAAGGAAAAAAAAGTCAGGAACAAACGGGGATTATTACTTTGATGTTGTTCTAGAAATTCTCATTGATGCATTAAAACCTGATTTAGAAACAGCAAATGACAAGTATTAAAAAAGGAGAGAGAAATTTATCATTATCTATAGATGATCTGACTATATAAAGAGATAAACCCTTCTACCTTCAATACGAGTTCTGTAAAATGCATAGATATAAAATAGGTACCACCTAGTAGGAAATTATCACTACTTAAAAAAGTCTGTGGTATTCTGGGGGGGACAATATAAGAATATTTAGAAATCTATACATAAAATTTGAAAAACTCAAAAATAAAATTCAAAACTGAGGGAAATTTAATTAAATAACTCATTTAACATGTAAAGAACACAAAGAAATGGATTTTAAAACAGTAAAAATTTCTTACTGATAAACAACCATATTGTTGACAAAAGATAAGTATAACTACGTAATACACAGTCAATGTCCAACCAGATACTTCATTCCTAAATGGAAATAGAACAGTCAGGGATACTAAATTGCTCTGTTAAAACACTGACAACAAAATCTGCCTTATTGCTAGTAGTCCACTAATTATACAAACTGTAATATAAAAAGCTTTCACTGGAGGTTACTGTAACAGAATTGGCCATTAGTTATTCTATCTTTATCTATAGATGCAACCTCTTCTGTGAACCCACAAACTTACTGTAATGCTAAGTTTTCCTCAACACCTATACATATTTGTGTATATGTCACCAAATATATGCTATTTCCTCTGAATCTTCACTACAGAAGTCACAGACAAACAGTGACAGCTAAAATTCAAACTGACTAAAACCTTCAAGTGTTAGCGCAATAACACTCTAACCCCACACAATACTGTTAGACAGCAGCACATGCTTACTTGTTCCTCAGCCACAAGCAAAGGATGTGTAGATTCTTCACCCACTGAAGGCAGGCGTGCACTTCCCACAGAAGGATGTCTGCTTGAAGGATGGGATGAAGCATCTCCAAATGAGGGGTATCGGGGATATCCATTAGGTAAGTTCTGAGCAGCAAACCCTGGAGCTGAGTTTTTGTTTGTTTATTGGTTTCAGAAAGGATATAGGGTAGGGCACAGAGAATAAAAATGAATGAGAATACAATCGGCACTGAGAGGTTTAAGGAAGGTGTTTCTGGCAAGACATATGAGAAACCAGAGCAAAACAGCACCCCCCTCCACTCTAACTTTCCACTTACATTTTAAATAATATGAAACAACGTTTTCATATTTTAAATATTAAAAATGTTTATAATTATAGCTAACAGTTTTTTAAAACTCACAAGCACTATACTTATGTTAGTCAATGGTAATTCCTAACATGTTATAGATTAAATATCCATAATCTATAGTTCATAATAGAAGAGGGAAAATGGACACTTACTTGTAGGTGTTCGAGGTGTTCTGGGGACTTCCAATTCTGTCTGATGATTATTCCGTTCAACAACTGGCTCTTCCACTACATTTATACTATTATTCTGCATAATCTCTTGCAACATATTAAATAATTCTTCTGCACGAGCACACTTAAAGGCAAAGATTCCTACAAATATAAACCAGAAGACAAAAAATGGTCACTACATCTTTAAAAAAGACATAGGAGCACCTGTCAAAAAACAAAATTGTAAAGTAAGCATTCTATGCACCAATAGCAAGAAAGGCCTTTAAAATAAATGTCTAGTTAATTATATTCCCTGTTTCAAAACATAAACTTCGGGACCTCCCTGGCGGCGCAGTGGTTAAGAATTCGCCTGCCAATGCAAGGGACACAGGTTGATCCCTGATCCAGGAAGATCCCATGTGCCGCAACTACTGAAGCCTGTGAGCTCTAGGGCCTGCATGCCACAACTACTGAGCCCATGTGCTGCAACTACTGAAGCCCATGTGCTACAACTACTGAAGCCTGAGCACCTAGAGCCCGTACTCCACAACAAGAGACGCCACCACGATGAGAAGCCCACGCACTGCAATGAAGAGTAGACCACGCTCGCCACTAGAGAAAGCCCACGCGCAGCAACGAAGACCCAGCACAGCCAAAAAAACCACATAAACCTAACAGGAAGTTTTAAGACTAACTTTCATTTGCCCATAGGTGATGGCTCAAAATAAGGAAGACAAAAACAAGATTTGCATGCTTACTCTAGTCTGCTTTTTAACAGCAGGGGGAGCCCAATTTATCATTACCAACGGAATCCTTCACCATTTGACAGGCCCTTGCTCTGTGGTTTACAGTTGTTACCTTGTTTAATTACTGGATTACCATTCCCCTGGATTACCACTGCCACATAGGCAATTTTCTGGGACTAGTCATTTACTTACTGCAAATCTTAAAGTTAATATGACCAAAATTCTGGACACAGAAAACATGCTTAATAAATGCTTGATAAATGAATAGTGTACTATATCTCTGTTTTACATAATCCACTTATTTGAGAATTTTTTCATTCAGGATAAAAGTAAAACATTAATTTAAACATTACATATAGAATAACTGAATTATAGAATGATATTTCAAATATGATAATCTTTGGAGAAAAAAAATAACAGCTCTACCTACCTTGTCCAGTTTGACACCTTCGACCACTTTCAAAAGAAAAGAGATTCGAATCATAGCCATAGCGTCGGAGGCAGAGGTAGTGCCATTTTACCGAGTCACGTTTGCGAGTGTATAAAATCAGTTCCGTGTCTGTAAGTTCCATTATGCCAGAACCTAACTCATTCCCATCATCATCCACATTAATGACCTAAAAAAGAAAGTTTAATTAGTGCTGACTTAATGCTCCCACTTGACTGTCATGCACATATTTCACTAATTTGTCAGGAAAATGTACTATTGCTGATTGGTTCAGTTATTGGCTCCTTTGTTAGTTCATTCAACAACCAATGTGTATTTAGGGCATGGACTATGTAGCAGTATAATACCTGGTTCATATCCACAGAGAAATACATTCCCACTGAGGAGATAAGATATACAAACACAAACACCACCACAAAACTGTAAATGCTTAACCTTAACTAACAAATGAGTACAACAGAGGCTACAAAATGCAGAGACTGTGGTGGAGGGTTGTTGGAGAAGCCTTCACATAAGAAGAGGAGGGGCTTTAGCTGGGCCTTGGGTATAATTAAACTTAGATAGGACATAATTTAAGAGGGAAAGCTGGTGGGTCAGGAGTTAGGGGCACATCTTGAAAATGCAGAGCTACAGCAGAGACAAGGAAGGTATGTTTTGGAGAGATCAAGACAGGACTGGCACTGAGTTCATGTAAGGAAAGGCCTTGCACTGCTGAGTTTCAGAAAATGGCCAGAGACTATAAAGAACAGATAACACTTAAGGAGAGTTTACTATATCCCTGGGTTGGGCAAAGCACTTTACTTGTATTTCTATCATTTAATACCAATCCTAAACTGCAGGTAATAACTATTTTCTCCATTGTACACAAATGCACAAAGACTCAGTGATAATGTAACCTGCCAAAGCTCACAAAGCTATGAAGCAAGAGGGTTGTGAGTTACACCTCAGTTTGTGTGGTCCAAAGGCTATGATTTATAGCCAGAATGAGGTCAGAATATGAGAGACATTAAGGGCTATGGATAAGTAAGGAATGGAGCACTTAGTGTCTAAGTAACAGAATACCACTGAAGTTTTAGAATGATGAAAGAGAAAGATTAATTTGATGTCAACTGCAGGATGGATCACAGGCAACTGGAGGCAGAGTTCAGTTATGAAATTATCCAGGCATTAAACAATGACTGGGAGCTGGTAATGGAACTGAAGAGGCACCTATACAGTGGCATTTTAAAGACAATATTACCAGTAGGTCATTTCAAAGAGGGCTGATAGGACCGAACAGATAGGCTCTTGTTGCTGTGACCAAAGATTGAGTTCTCCAGGGGATGTAATAGTCACTCAACAGTGCTATGTTTTCCTGATGGAGACAGAAGATTTAACCATTCATATCCATGACTGGTGATACAGAAAGGTAAAAATAAATGTAACTGTCTTCCAAGTTAAAAAAAAAAAAGAAAGACAGTATTATTGGAATTGTGTGGCTCTAATTGGATAAGGAAGACCAAAGGAAAAGGAAACGAGGATTTCACACTGTCAGTAAGAAAATGTTGTCATCATTTGTTAAAACAAGAAAAGGCAGAATGGACAATAAGGAAAATAAAAGGGTCTGAAGATAAAAGTGACGAAATAATAAGACATGTTAAGTGAAGTAAAAGAAGAGCATCCAGGTAGGCAGTGAGAGCTACAACTCAACCAGTTTTTACTGACCTTAAACTTGTTCCGATGGTTATCTGGGACAGTGTCTTTATCTGGACAGCTACAACAGCTACCCATGGCTTCTTCAGAAGACCATGTGAACACTATATGAAAGATAATTTGCAAAAAATTATTAGATGTAAGATACAAAAATCATAAAACAGAAAAATACTACTAGAAATCATCTAACGTAAGTCCTGCATTATTTTGATGAGGAAAATTAAGCCCAAGAAAGCAAATAGCTAGAGCTAGATTTCACACAGCTAGCTGGAGAATTTTGCTCAGTAACATGAAGATAATTTTGTGAGGTAGACTTCACAGAAATCTCAAATTTAATCTGCAACAGTCTACCTATTTTAAAATTATTTAAAAGAAACCAATTTAAGGTCTCTATACTTAACCCTATTAAAATAAAGTCATTTGTGGAAATAATAACCCTTTATGGCTTATTAGGAATTTCATATCCATCTTTATTAATAAATTTCCAAAGGATGCTAGACTTCTGGCTTGGCAAGTATTCTGATTCACACCATGCATTGTAGTATTCTTTATGTATCCCACCAGATAAAAGTGGTTAACAAATTGGTTAAAAAACAAATCTGGAGGGCTTCCTAGGTGGCGCAGTGGTTAAGAATCTGCCTGCCAATACAGGGGACAAAGGTTCGATCCCTGCTCCAGGAAGATCCCACATGCCGCAGAGCAACTAAGCATGTGCGCCACAACTGTTGAGCCTGCGCTTTAGAGCCCGTGAGCCACAACTATTGAGCCCATGTGCTGCAACTACTGAAGCCCACGCGCCTAGAGCCCGTGCTCCGCAACAAGAGAAGCCACGGTAATGAGGAGCCCGCACACCACAACAAAGAGTAGCCCCCACTCACCGCAACTAAAGAAAGCCTGCATACAGCAAAAAAGATCCAACACAGCCAATAAGATAAATAAATAAATAAATAAATAAATAAATAAATAAATAAAACAAAAAACAAGTCTGGAATAGTTCATTAAGAGAGAAATACAACTCAAAATTTAAGCAGTAACAACACAGAGAATACTAGCAAAACCGAAAGAGTATGTCTATCTAATCTCTTCCACAGAAGGTTAGAGATAGGTGGTTCAAGAATACTCCAAGTGAATAAAGGAAAAATTCAAAACTTCACTTACAAACAAGGGAAAGAATCAGAATGGATGTGACAGTATTTGAAAAAAGGGGGAGGGAAGGAAGCATAAGAAGCCTACTAAACATTAAAAACATAAATCTGCTTAAAACTTGCCTAAAATTCTTCAGCTGATCTTGATTACCTTCAGGAAAAAATGCAAAGCTTATCAGTATGACACAAGGTCCTTCACAATCTGGTCTGTGTCTACAAATCCAGTCTAACCTCTCCCTTCTCTCTATTTCAAGTCCTACCCAGCCTTACTAAACAGTTTCCCCAGAGCATCTTGTTCTTTCACACCCTTCCATGCTGCTCCTTTCTCAAGATTCAACTCAGAGTACAGTGCCTTCAGGAAGCCTTCTCTGACTCCAACCAACTGGGTAAGTTATATTTCTTATGTATCCCCAAAGCATCCTGAGCTTCCCAGTATCACAGCATCTTTCACACTGTTTACTTAGTAGAAGTTGTGTTTACTTATCTATATACTTCCCTCCACTTTGAGCGCCTTCCCAGCAGGGATGGACTTTATTCTTTCTTGCATTCCCCTTGCCTAACACAATACCTAGCACACAGTACACCTACTGAGCCTCTTGTGAGCTGAATGAACTGCACTAAAGGAAGATAAAGAATGCTGGCAGGTATACGGACTAAGCAGATGAAAAAGGATACGAGTGTATAAACCAAAAGAAGCGATAAATAAAATAGTAGAGTTAAATTAAGACTCATATTTGGTGTTGTCCTCACACTGGTCAGAATGGCCACCATTAAAAAGTCTATAAATAATACATGGATGGACCTAGAGGCTGTCATACAGAGTGAAGTAAGTCAGAAAGAAAAAAACAAGTATCGTATATTAACGCATATATGCGGAATCTAGAAAAAGGGTACAGATCAACCAGTTTGCAATGCTGAAACAGAGACACAGATATAGAGAACAAACATATGGACACCAAGGGGGGGCAAGTGGGAGGTTTGGGGTGGGACAAATTGGGAGATTGGGATTGCCATATATACATTACTAATAAAAAAAAATCAAATTTTACACTTTACATATATGCAGTCTATTGTATGTCAATTATATCTCAATAAAAGTCCTTAAAAAATAAAAACAATAAAATAAAAATTAAAAGTCTATAAATAATAAATGCTGAAGAGGATGCGGGGAAAGGGAACCCTACTACACTGCTGTTGGGAATGTAAACTGGTACAGCCACTATGAAAAACAGTATGGAACTTCCTTAAAAAACTGAAAATAGAATTGCCATATGTTCCAGCAATCCCACTCCTGGGCATATATCCAGAGAAAACTCAAATTTGAAAAGATGCATGAATCCCAATGTTCACAGCAGCACTGTTTACAACAGCCAAGACATGGAAGTAACCTAAATGTCCACTGACAGATGAATGGATAAAGAAGATGTGGTACATATACAACGGAATACTACTCAGCCATAAAAAAGAATGAAATAATGCCATCTGCAGCAACATGGATGGAACTAGAGATTATCACACTAAGTGAAGTAAGTCAGACAAAGATAAATACCAGATGTTATCACTTACATGTGGACTCTAAACTATGATACAAATAAACTTATTTACAAAACAGAAACAGACTCGCAGATGTAGAAAACAAATTTATGGTTACTAACGGCGTGGGGTGGGGGGATAAATTATGAGTTTGGGATTAGCCGATACAGACTACTATATACAGAATAGATAAACAATAAGGTTCTACTGTTTAGCACAGGGAACTATATTCAATATCTTGTAATAAAACATAATGGAAAAGAATATGAAAAAAATATATATATATAAAATGGTTGCTGTACACCACCAACTAACACAACATTGTAAATCAACTATACTTCAATTAAAATCATAAATTTATATAGAGAAAATGTGTGATGACATAAGGATAAATAAAATCTTGTTATATAAAAGAAAAAAAAAAAAAGACTCCTATTTGGTGTCTTGCTCTAACTAATATGCCAGCTAAGTATCATGGTGTAAAGATGACTAAGTCACAAGATGTAGCACTTAAGAGTCATGTGTCTAAAGGGAAATATAGAGATATCAACAGATAATGCATTATGATAAACCTTACATTAGACTCTAAGAAGAGTTCCGTGGACATAGAGAAAGAAACAACTAACTTTCTGGGTTAGGAAGGGCAAGAAGCAGTATTTGAGCTGGTATGTGAGCAGAAACAGTGTGCTAGGCAAAAAATAGAAATAGGCACTTGAGACAGATAAAAACGTAGGTGCAAAGATAAATGTCAGGAAAGGTGGCACTGTATTCAGGAGAAAGTGAGGCATCCAGTACAACTGCTACATAAGCACAAGCCAAAGCATAAAGCATCCTAAACAACGACCTAGGGATCTGGGACTCCAACTAACCTGAAGCTAAGCTGGCCTCCAGTGTCCCCACAGTCAAATGAACATGACTCTATCATGGCATTTATCACATTCTACAGTGATCTCCAGGAAGAGAGGAACCTTGTCTTCTGAATTTTCTAGGGCACTAAGCATACTGTTTGACATAGCAGATATTCAATAAATGTTTAATTTTTTTTAATTAGTATGTGTTTAATAAATTAGAAGATGAGAAGGAGGCCAAAAGAATATTTTTAAAAAATTTTTAAAGCAGACAGATAATTGATAGAAAGAAAAAAGTCTTCTTGAAATTGCTTACCTATGCTCACCACTGAATACAAAAAGCTAAATGATTACTACAGCGTCGCTTTTGCCTGAAAAAAGAATGTCTCAAATGAACATTTTTCAACTATTTCTCAAAAGAAGTAGAAAAATCATTCTTCCACTTGATACCTTCACAGGCTACCTGTTAAGGCAGCACCTCCAATTTTGTCAGGGATATATGAATGGTGGTACAACCCTATTTGGGGACTCTATCCACAATGAATGTTTCAGTTCAGCACAAAAATAATTTTCATCCTACACAAGATGAAAAGCCACTGAAGTATTTTAAGCAGGAAAGTGAGGTGGTCAGGACTTCATTTTAGATACTTCCATCTGCAGGGTAATTTTAAGTGGGAGTTTAGCTCAGAGGAAGGGGAGCCATTTAGAGACTATTGAAAAATGAAATTTGCCAAAGACTTAAAACCAGAGCAGCAATAGTAGGAATAAAGATGAAAATGATGAATTTTAAAAATACTTAGGAAGACAAGTCAGCAGCACTGAGTGTCTGGCTAGGTATACAGGAAGTAAGAGGCAGTTTTCAGCGCAGCAGGTGCTGCTTCCATTACTTGAAATAGGAAAAATCTTCTCAGGTCTTCAAGAGGAAGTAATGGTGGTTTGTTCAGTTTTAGACATGTTAAATTGGGATTCCAGAGAACAACCAAATGGAGACATGCAACAGAGAGTTAAGTACATCAGTACAGGTTTGAGGGAAGAGGTAAAATATTGGAACACATGGTATTTGAAGCTATAAAACGGAAGACACTGCTCTGTATAAAGAGCAGTCTGCAGTTGAAATTCTGGGGAACACAAATGTGTAAATACTGGAGTAGAGAAAAACAAATGAAGGAAAAGAAAAACACTGGAATAGTACAAATTAAGAAAAGAAAGTGTCAAGAAGGACGATTCTATCTATGGTGGAGTGTTCGGTAGAGGCGGAAGCCATTTAGCAATGAGCAAATGGAAGATGAGGAAGTAGTTTTCCAGAGAATAGGAAAGGCTCTTTCAAGAACACAGTGAGAAAGGAAAGCCTAAACTGATAAGAGTACGGTTGGATATGGTTTCGAAAAGAAAACATGGGACTTCCCTGGTGGTTAAGAGTCCATCTGCCAATGCAGGGGACATGGGTTCGAGCCCTGGTCCAGGAAGATTCCCACATGCTGCAGAGCAACTAGGCCTGTGTACCACAACTACTGAGGCTCTTGCGCCTAGAGCCCATGCTCCACACGAGGCCCGAGCACCGCAACTAAGAGTAGCACCCCCTCGCAGCAACTAGAGAAAGCCCGCGTGCAGCAACGAAAACCTGATGCAACCAAATAAATAAATAAGATACGGTCTTGCAATACAGGGGACACGGGTTCAATCGTTCGATCCCTGGTCGGGGCACTAAGATCCCACACGCCGTGGGGGAACTAAGATCCCACATGCCATGGGGCAACTAAGCCCACAGGCCACAACTACAGAGCCCACACACTCTGAAGCCCATGCACCATGAGAGAGAAGCCTGCACATCACAATGAAGAGCCTGCGCACTGCAATGAGAGATCCCGTGTGCCGCAACTAACACCTGACGCAGCCCAATAAATAAATAAATGTTAAAAAAACAAACAAAAGAAAATATGTTTCTTGAGTTATTGTCTTAAGATGACATAGACTTATGCAGGTTTGTAATCAGTATGTCAGTAAAGATTTAAGAAAACAGGAAAAAAACAAAGGAAAGAGCCAGCTACAGGATAGATCAAAACAGTGGGGAGAGACTAGAGAAGATGAGTTCCAGGGCCCAGACTAAGAAGTGTGCCCAGAGGAGAAGGAATGCCTCGTTCTCTGAGAATAGAGCGCAGAAAATAAGGGTGGGTGGAACATATTAGAGAAGCTGAAATAGATAACATCTATCATCCTAAATTTCTTCTGTAAAATAGAAGGCAAGTTTGCAGAATGAAGGACTAGAAATTATTCACTGAGGAGCTACCCAAGAAAGGTGGCAGCGTTATTAAGTAGGCTATGCTGAGACTTAGCAGAAGCTGGAGAGTAAGATTACACTATTTTTCTAACTGTGCTCAGCAGTCCAGAGGGTAGACAGTTCAACTGACCCAAGGTCAGAAAGTAAAAGTGTCCTTTTAAAGGAAATTAAAGGATATTGGCAATACAGGGGTCTGAAGTGATGGGCCATGAGGTCTGGTCAGGAAAGAAGCAAAGAAAAAAGAGGGCTGATGAAATGGGAGAAAACGGAGAGAGGCAAAAAGGAACAGGAGGCCTCAGTAAGGTTAAAGAATAGACTTCGTATGAGTGAGACTCTGAAACAGCTGGGACTACCAACAGTTGTAGTCAATCTTCCAACACAGAAGGAGGCTTTTTTTAATGTGGAATTTTCACCCACATCTCTGACTCCTCCTCCTGAAGCACAAACTCCAAGGCAGGGGAAAAGGCAAGACACTAGATATTCTGCATATATGACAATCAGGTTCATACTTGGAGACCATCTGAGTTATGTAAGACCTAATAATATGCACAAATACTGTAAACACTTGATGAGAAACCACGTGATCTCATCATCTTACCCAATCAAGTTTACAACTCAGCAAAAACACAAATTAAAAGCACTATACTCCCTCAAGAAAGCCACAGAGGATAACACGGGTACATTCAAGAATAAAAGGTAGCTTCTGTTTGGGAAGATCAATATCACAACAAGCGTGCGGGATACTGTAAATTAGGAAACACTGTCGTGTTTAATTAAAGCCAACTGTCCTTATTTGGGGGGAGTGGGAGGTGACAATGTATCAGGAGGCAAAATAACTGTACTTAAGAAAACATTATAAAAATCTCTAGTTTAAAAAATATGATTTATGGACTTAACGATTTTTTTTTTTTTCAGTTCAACTTACCTAGATCTGGCCATTAATATTCTTAGCCTCTGCTGCAGCATTAGGAGTTTAATCATACTTCAAAATACCATGTATTCTTTGCTGACAACCTAGAATGAGCAAGAAAAAGTCAAGAATTTGTTATTTCTTTAAAACTGGTTTTTCTTGTGAGACTTCTGGCAGCACTGTTAGTTCAGTTAATCTATTTAAACAAACTAAAAAGTCTAAATTTTTGATTAAAATATATTTAATATGTAAGATCTGTTGTAAAATTAATATGTGTACGTGGTACCATTAACACAGCCGTTTCAAAAAAAAAAAAGTAAAAATGCAATAGCTTACATTCTATGTTGTTTGGCTGTCAGGACCTTTAGAAGCCATTGATTCTAGCTTCTCCACTATAGCTGTGACATTAGACAACACACTTCTCTATACTTATTTCCACAGCCATAATATGAGAGGTTAGACTAAATAACCTCCAAGGTTCCTTTCCAGCTCTGAAACCCCATTTTAGCCAATGGCAGGCTAATTCTCCATCTCCAGTCACTTAGTTCAAACCTCACTGTCACTCCTCCCAAAGAGTTGACTCTCTTTAGAATCCACCCTCTGTATCTTCCTAATCCACAAGAACCCCCAGAACCAAATCAGAAGAGTCAGTCATCAAAAAACAGTCAGTACAAACAAGCATGCCATAGAGTCACAGAATAATGATATAAATAGCAATAAATCACAATCTAGAGTTTTAAGAGATTTCAATATACTTTTGAAACATTTCTGGTTAATTAATTCACTTTTTACAACACACAAAAAATCAAACTCATTCAAACACAAGCACTAGCATTTACTGAATAGCTATACTATAGTAGGCATATATGTTAGGGGTTTTACAAATAATCTCATTTTAATCTATATATTAACTTGAGTTAACAAATATGATTGATACCCAAAATGAACACTTCCAAAACCATGAACCCACATACAAACAAAATTTTTCATTCTGGACTTATAACCTGTGCATAAAATCAGTGGTTCAGCCAGGTGTTTGCTTATACCCTTTGTGAGCTGCTGCTACACAGTGCGCAGCAACCCACTGCCTTTTCCTTAGCGCAGCTTTTTTTTTTTCTCCAGCAGTTTAACATACATCATGCTTTGCCTATGGCTTATAAAACTGTCCAGCGAATTTTACCATAAATCATTTCTCTTATGTGATGTTTGTCTAGCTCTCTCTCTGAAGAGATTTTAGCCAATTAACCAAGAAAAATCTCTCTTCCTCTTTTTATTTGTTCCACTCATAAGCATCCCACAACTCCTATCCTAAAATGAGTTTATCCATAGTAAATGTGGTTAAGAGAATTGAGAGTGATCCATCTATACCCCTATGCCAAGGAAAAGCTTTGAAGTGAAGTTAAACATACAAAAGAATCAGTGTGCCCACCTATAAAGCTCTTGAAAATATAAAAAAACCTCTTAGAAACTCTGGAAAATTTGTATTCTCTCTCACCTTCAGATCTTTTTTTCTTTTTCTAATTTCTAAAATTGTGGTAAAATACACATAACATAAAATTTACCATCTTATCCATTTTTAAGCATACAGTTTAACAGTGTTAAATATAGTCAATATTGTGCAACCCATCTCAAGAACTTTTTCATCTTGCAGAAATGAAACTCTACACCCATTAAACAACTCACTTCCCCTCTGCCCAAATCCTGGCAACCGCTATTCTACTTCCTGTTTTTCATGAGTTTGACTATTCTAAATACCTCATATAACTGAGATTGTACAGTATTTATCTTTTTGTGCCTGCCTTCACAGTTCATCCATGCTGTAACATGTGTCAGAACGCCTTTCCTTTTTAAGACTGACTAATATTCCACTGAATAGATACCAAATCTTGCTCGTGCAGCCACCAATGGACATTGATCTACCTTCTGGCTCGTGTGACTCATGCTGCCATGAACACAGATGCACAAATCTGTCTCTGAGACCCTGCTTTCAATTCTTTTGGGTGCATACCAGAGGCGGTACTGCTAGATCATATGGTAGTCCTATTTTTAATTTTTTGAGAAACTTCCATACTGTTTTCCACAGTATATCTTCTTTAAAGAAATGTCTATTCAAGTCCTTTGCCGATTTTTGAATCAGATTGTTCTTTCATTGTTGACTTTTAGTGTAAGTTCTCTATTCTGGATATTAATCCCTTATCAAATATATGATTTGCAAATATTTTCTCCCATTCTGTGGGCTGCCTTTTTCATTCTGTTGATAGTATCTTTTGAGGTAAAAAATTTATTTTTCATTGAGTCCTATTTGTCTACTTTTGCTTTGGTGCCTGTGCTTTTGGTGTCACATCCAAGAAAACATTGCCAAATCCAATGTCATGAAGCTTTTGTCCTATGTTTTCTTCTATGAATCGCATTGTTTTATCTCTTATATGTCTTTGATCCAATTTGAGTGAATGTTTGTATATGGTGTAAGGTAAAGGTCCAAGTTCATTCTTTTGCATGTGGATATCCAGCTGTCCCGGAAGCATTTGTTGAAGACTTCTTTCCCACCAAATGGTCTTTGTACCCTTTTCAAAACTTATTTGACCATATATGTGAGGGTTTATTTCTGGGTTCTCTACTCTATTCCATTGGTCTATATGTCTGTATTTATGCCAGTACAGACTCCTTTCTCTCTCTCTTCTCTTTCTAGGACTCCCACAATATATAGCTTTAATTATGTTGAGGTGGTTTCATATTTTAGACTCCATGTATAAGTCATATCATATGGGATTTATCTTTCTGACTTACTTCACTTAGTATGATAATCTCTAGGTTCATCCATGATGCTGCAAATGGCATTATTTCATTCTTCTTATGGCTGAATAGTATTCCATTGTGTATACATACCACATCTTCTTTATCCAGTCATCTGTCAATGGACATTTAGGTTGCTTACACGTCTTGGTTATTGTAAATAGTGCTGCTCTGAACACTGCGGTTCACGTATCTTTTTGAATTAGAGTTTTCTCTGGATATACGCCCAGGAGTGAGATTGCTGGATCACAAAAGGGTGCCAGTCTTTTAAATTTCCTGGAAGTCACTATAGCAGGTGGGGGAGGGTCTTGCAACAGTGAGGTATATGCAACAACAATAGCTGCCCACCTCTTTGTCTGCACCTCTCTGACCAGAAGCGGCAATCTCTGATCCAAGTACAGATCCCTGATTTTGGAGAAAAGGGTACTGTGCCTACTCTGGCTCTAAAAGCTGTGTGCAAGCTGCACAAGGTAGCAGAAGAGGATGGCTACAACTTTATATCTGAGACTTCTCCTGGCAGTTGCAAGTCTTCAATAGCTCCATAGTTCCAAAATAGTTACATCAGATTCTGCCTGTGTATTTGTTAACTAGGTGGGGAGATTGATTTCTGATGCTTCCAACAGCCATCTTCCCAGAATTCCCTCCAGGCCTCTTTTTGGGGATTAATATATATTCAGTTTCATTGTTTAAAATTACTTTATTAGCAGTGCCAAAATATTGTGATGTTTTTGCTTGCTTTTTACTGCTTTTCAGTGTAAACATACAGCGTATCCGTTGTATCAGGAATTAAGACTTTACGTGCCTCATTTAAAAGGATACTTTCTGTAAGAAAATACATTCTGAGTTCTAAACAACTGATATACCACAGCACTCCTACAATGAACACAACCCAATGGACTGAGGATACCTTGTCTTGACTTTGGAACATGAATGCCTCAGATACCCTCTTTGGTTTCTTCTGACTAGTGTAAGGCTTAGAATTGAAAGGTAACTGGGAGGTAGTGAGAGGGAAGAGGTAGTCATAGCCACTACACAGAGCTATAATCTTGTAACATGGAATGTTTTTCTTCTATAAAACAGGTATATATTTATGTAATCAACTATGAGTTTATACTCAAGAAGAATATAATGATTTTTACCAAGAAAATTATCAAAAAGCTAAAAATTACACTAAATACAGCCTACTTAACACTATTTTTTTTATAGCAAACGGATTTTAAAGCCCCTGCTTGATACCAGACATAGATTCGCTTGGATTTCTCAATCCACACAACCACCCTTTGAGGTACGTAGTATCATTACTTCTGTGTAGCAAATGAAGAAACAAAGGCTTGAAGAGGTGAGGTAGCTTTTCCAAGGTTAACAGCTGATAAAAGGAAGAGCCAGAATTAAATCCAGATCTGACTACAAAGCCCAAGCTCTTACTAATTAATATATGTAAAAAGCTTAAAACAGAGCTCAGCATATAGTAACCATGTAGTAAATGTTAGCTACTGAAATAATACCAGTAATTTATTATAGAACAATACTGTATGCTTTTGGCAGTCAGTCAAAATTTCTATGCCCCAAATCTCTCATTTATAAGATTAGGACACCTATTTCACAGAGTTACTGCAAAAACCAAGTAAATTCTGGCTAGAAAGCCGTTTAGAAAAATATACAGTGTTTAAAAGACAGGCACTATTATATCACCACTACACGTAAAATCCTGTCTCATATCACAGAGGAGCCTTTGCACTGTAAACACAAAAGCCTAGAATTTAAGCACGATCCTCACAAGAGTTACATTAACAAATTTAGTAAAGGTGTCCTAAATTATTCCAATAAGATTCTTGCAGAATGACAAGCAAAGAGAACACTGAACTCCATTCACTAGTGTGATTATAAATTTGTTGCTCAGGAAGGTATATTTGCTCTTTCAGTTCACTAGCATGGAGGGCAAATTTGGCATATACTACAGTAGTTCTGTTCAAATACAGCCAGGACAGAATATCTATAGTTAGAAGCATAGCAATATAACTCTATATTTTTGGGCACAGCTAACTGCCATATTTAATTTCATTAAGACAATCAAGAGAATAGCATTCAAAAACCTTGTTCTTTGTATCAATGGTCTGACTGTTTTTAAACTATCTGGGTATGTCTTTTTTTTTTATTCATATACCTTAGTTTTATGTTTATCCTTAACACTGTTAACGATTTTTTAAATTACTTATATTACTCTAAGGAAGAGAAGTTTAAATAAAAAAGCTAAGGAGGCACATTCTCAGTATATTCTGCTAGTCACTAAACCAGAGCCATTCTGTAAAACAGTAAGGATACACGCAACATAGTTTCCTTGGTTAGCTGAAATTTTAAAATACACATGTAAACAGTAAACCAAAAAAGTACCCAAGTATTTTTAAGTATCTATCCATGAATATGGTTGTATCCGCATACCTCTATATAGATTTTCTTCCTTTAAATTTTTTATTCTACTAAGGGCAATGCTGGTGAAACACTTTGCAATTCACAACCCTCTTATCCCCTCTCCCTTTTTTTAACTCTCAAAGAAATCAATTACATTACTTACAAATCACTTCAATATCTGGTACTTTATTTTTTGGAAACTCTTTATGTCTAATCTAAATTCCTTGTATTGCAATTTAAACCAGATTCCTCTCATTTTTGTTTTCTCTGTAAGAGACAAGTAAAACCAGGATGATCAAGAAAGATTAAGCATATGCTTATATACATTTAAACTGCCATCAATTCATTTTCCTATGGATAAATCTAAAATAGTAATAAAGAAGCATTTCTTTTATAGTTTTTTCTTTTTTTTTTTTCTGTCTGGCGCACGGGCTTAGTTGCTCCGTGGCACGTGGGAATCTTCCTGGAGCAGGGATCGAACCTATGTCCGCTGTATTGGCAGGCGGATTCTTAACCACTGTGCCACCTAGGAAGCCCTCTTTTATAGTTTTTGAATTAAGCTAACAAAAGGTTACTTAGTAAATAAAAATGAGTATAAACAGCTATCAATATTAAGAAGAGAATAAAAAATGAGTCCATTCATTTCTCCATCTATACATTAAAGCATTCAACAAGTATTTTCTGAGCACCAACTCTCTTTGCCAGGCATGAGTTAAATGTTAAAGAAATAAAGATAACATACACATTCCCTGATTCTAAGGAGCTTACTGTTTAGTGAGGGAGGCAGAAAAGCAAAGAAATACACAGCAGAGTTACAGATCCATGCACCACTGCCATCAGAACACTTAACTCAGAGCAGAAGGAAAGACAGAAGTAACAAGGGAGCCTTCCTAGGAAAGGTGACCACTAAGTCAAGTCCAGAAAGACAGATGGGAGCTTGCTAGGGCAAAGGCAATCCAAATTAGGAAGGGTGCATACTAACGCACAGAAACCTAAAAGAACATCGCAGCCTCTGGAAGCAAATAGTTCCTTTTAGTTGGAATGTAGGGTATGCATGGGAAAATAATAGGAGATAGGCAGCAAGTTAGTTAGGCTCAATTTCACGAAGTGCCAGTTTGCACTGCTAAGGAGAGTTCACATTTTCCCTTACAACCTTAAAGACACCACTAGTATCCTACCAAAATACTTTCCTATAGAAGCAGAAAGTCTAGAATATATACAAGGACAATGTCTAATTCCTAAGAATAAAATTAATGGTGTTTCACTATGATGCCTAAACTCTAACTTTAGAAGTCACAGCATCTATCTATAAACATAAATATTCTCTCAACAGTATCCAGACCTGCAGTGAGTGTCATTTTAAGATGATGACCTGAACCTCAGATTCTCACCTTTCATTTCTGGAAAATGTTATTCACTTTAACCTCATATTTCACAATGAATTTGACAAAGTCACTTTCAATCATGCATTTGGTTTTATAACAGAAATCCAAGAATCCATATATATATCTTTATCTGCCATTTATATTTCTATCAATCAAGAATTGTGTGTGTGTGTTTAGCAAATACTGAGAAAATGGTACTAAAATGGCATTATGATACAAAACACAACCTTTACCTTTAATAACACCAGTCATAATTTAATCCTGGAATCATCTATAATCTTGGAACATACTCATACCCAGAAACACTGCTGATGAAATTTACACAATTAAATCTGGGTGCCCATAATCTCTGCACTAAGTTATAAAAACACACCTACAGATGTGCAAACCCAGCAGATGAATCACACTCTGCCTTAACTAATTCAATAATGTAATCAGTACCAAAGGCAACAATCCCAGAACCTTCAATCACAGGAAAAAATATCATCAGCCTTGGGAACTCCCAAAGAAAGTCTTAGTTTAAGTGCTCTATGTTGCAATCTAAAAATACGTAGAAGAAAATCAAATACTGTCCTCCAGCAACATCAAGGGGTGAACAATCTATATGACAGATCACGTATCTCTCCCTACTAAAAGTCACAGATTGCACTACAGAAGGAAGACACATGATTGTAAGGTATCAGTACAAAAGTATAGGCATTCTCCAAAAAGCATTTATCATTAATTCTGAAAACTGAATGAATACATATATTTGATCTTATAGATAATGCATTCAGCTTTCTGTATTATACATCAGAATTCCATGTTTGCATTCTTCAACTCAGTTATTATTTCTATACATCAATTCTTAAAACTTTGTCAAATTAACCAATGATTGCTTAACCCTCATAATAAACCTCTAGTTTATAAACTTACTAATAGACATTAGTCCTCTAATAGGAACTGAACCCTAGCATAGTAACTATTTAACTTATGAGGTTATACTAAACTGACCAACAAAAAGAGGTAAAATCCAAATATAAATTTTACAACGTTTTCCTTAGTATGATACACCTAATAGTTCTTAAAAATAAATATACAAATTATTCAATATCAATGCAACTACAAACATCAACAAAGCACTATAAGACATACAAGGAAATCTCTAGGCATCTTCACTTTTTATATAATATGCTTAGCCTAAGAACTAAACAAATATTAATGAAGAATAACAGAAAAGTAAATAAAAAGATAATTTTCAAAACTGAATACACATGTATAGTATAAGAAGAATATACCATAAATCCATATTTTCAAACTCAGGTCGTTACCATGCTAGTTACTAGGCTCTTATTAAAAGTCTAAATATTGACTGTGTGTATGTAAAATGTACACACATGTTCAATTTGCTCAAAATATGCTAAGCCAAATGCCAAGCAACTCTAAAAAAAATCCTTAAAACAAACTGCTTCGTAAATAGGTCACTCATGACTTTCTGCATGTCTCAATCTAAAATGCTCTTAAACAAATTCTCTAAGGAAAATAAGCTTGATTATTTTCTACTTTAGAGCAATGCATTCAAAATAACTGCTATAATCTAATTACTAATTATAATCTAATTACTGTTATAAACTCACCTAACTCAAGTACCCCACTAATAAAAATGTTTGATGTGTTTTCTCACACTTCCCACCCTCACAAAATATAAGAAAAAATAGTTAACCAGAAATATTTACACCAGAATACATCTACCTATCCATTTGATGAAATGTCATTAAAGAATATTTAATGACAAAGAAAAATGTTCATGGTGTAAAAGGTTCAGCAGAAAAAAAAAAGATAAAACTGTTCTTTTAGGGCTTCCTAGGTAGCGCAGTGGCTAAGAATCTGCCTGCCAATGCAGGGAACACGGGTTAGATCCCTGCTCCAAGAAGATCCCACATGCCGCGGAGCAACTAAGCCCGTGTGCCACAACTATTGAGCCTGCGCTTTAGAGCCCGTGAGCCACAACTATTGAGCCCATGTGCTGCAACTACTGAAACCCACGCAGCTAGAGCCCGAGCTCCGCAACAAGAGAAGCCACGGCAGTGAGGAACCTGCGCACCACAACGAAGAGTAGCCCTCACTCAACGCAACTAAAGAAAGCCCGCGCACAGCAAAAAAGACCCAACACAGCCAAAAAAATAAAAAAATAAATAAATATTTAAAAAAAAACAACTGTTCTTTTAAAATGCAATATAGTATTCTGGATTGGATCCTGGAACAGAAAAGGACATTAGTGGAAAAACTGGAAAGATCCAAATAAAGTCTATAGTTTAGTTAATAGTATTATACCAGTGTTAATTTCTTAGTTTTGACAAACATACCTTAGTTATATAAGATTAACATTAGGGAAAGCTGAGTAAAGGACATATCAGAATCTCTCTACTGGCTTTGCAACTTTTCTGTGATTCTAAAATTGTTCTGAAAAAAAGTTTTATTTTAAAACTTTGCATGCCCAGTGGCAAGTTTGAGAGGATTCTCTTTTAAAAAAAATAACAGTTACTTTTCTCTCTCCCACTCCTAAACAAAATACATAAACCTAGGAAAAAGACCAGACTAAAACACACTAAAATGTTAACACTGGTTCACTTGGTACTAGGATGAAAAGCATTTTTCTCTTCGTATTTTCTATAGAGTCTGAATTGCTTTTATAATCAACAATAAATTGTTAACTAATCAATATACAAATCAATACTTTATTAAAGGCTTCTTCAGAAAGAAAAGCTATAAAATGCCTAAGCAGAGCCCAAAGGCAGATGACATACAAAACATGTTAGGGCAGAGTATGAAGAACACAGTGGCCAAGAGAAATTGCCAGGAGAACCTAAGTAGGCAAAACCTAATTAGTAAATGCTGGAAACCTGCCAATACACAGAACTTAACGTCTACTCTTAGTCTAAAGGTGCTCACAATCAGCAATATTATGGCTCAGAATTCACGTCTTAGGGGAATGTCCCAAAAGTCCCCCTAGTACTAGGAATTTATGGGATACATACTCTGGGTTATTCCAAACAAAAATAATGCAGTCAGACATGCACAACTGCCCAGTGAGAGCTTCTAGAAATACATCAGGATGACTGTGTATTCTCCACATTTTTCTTTCTCTACACCTTCCTCAAGTCTATGCCCAGTCTTTAGCCCAAAGACCTAAAAATAGTACTCTGATGCCATTTAGTAACATGGGTAGAGACCACTAGGATAACAGAATCAAACCTTATTCAAGATGTCTGACAGGTGAGTATCCACAGAAGTTTTTCAGTACTTTCAGAGCAAAATATGTTCTGACAACCTCATTCAGCCATAAGAGGGGAACATTTAATCAACAACAAATGCTCCCCAATCAAAATAAAAAAATAAAATACATTTGTCCCTTAAAGAATGTGCCAGTGGAATCAGAAAGACTGCATTTTGATAAACAACCTCTTCCAAGGGACTTCCCTGGCAGTCCAGTGGTTAAGACTTCACCTTCCAAAGTAGGGGGTGCAGGTTCAATCCCTGGTTGGGGAGTTAAGATTCCACATGCCTCACAGACAAAAAAAAGAGAGATAGAGAAAACCCCCATAAAACAGAAGCAATATTTTAACAAACTCAATAAAGACTTTAAAAATGGTTCACATCAAAAAATCTTAAAAAAAAAAAAGAGAGAGAGAAAAGAAAAAAAAAGCCTCTTCCAAGCTGTAATCTGGGTGATTTGCGTGTGTCAGGCTGTCTGCCCCTCCTGAAATAGTGCTATGTGGCCTTTTCTGGGTTTTGTGTTGTTTTGTTTACTTTCAAAGATTTTTTTAAAAAAATCTATTTTATTTATTTACTTATTTCTTTATTTGGCTGCACTGGGTCTTCATTGCTGTGTGTGGGCTTTCTCTAGTTGCAGCAAGTGGGGGGCTACTCTTCGTTGCATTGCATGGGCTTTTCACTGCGGTGGCTTCTCTTGTTGCGGAGCACAGGCTCTAGGCACACGGGCTTCAGTAGTTGCAGCTTGTGGGCACAGTAGTTGTGGCTCACAGGCTCTAGATCACAGTCTCAGTAGTTGTGGAGCACGGACTTAGTTGCTCCACGTGAGATCTTCTTGAACCAGAGATGGAACCCGTGTCCCCTGCATTCGCAGGCAGACTCTGTGCCACCAGGGAAGTCCTTTGTGTCGTTTTTTTAAAATAGATTTTAATTTTTACTTTATTTATGGTCACCCTCATTCTCAGTTGATAGTTAGCAGATCCTAGAGCTATCACTTAATAAACATGTGTGTGCATTTTTTTTTTAAGTTTATTCTTTTGAATCCTGGGCTCTGTAACCAGATACCCAAGCCTATTAAGAACAGGTTCAAAATAAGGCCCTCTACTCAGAGACCACAGAATATTTTATGTTCAAGAACATGGTCTTACTTCATGAGATTCTTAACAGCAATTGTAAGCATTAGAAGCCTCCTCTGCTTACTTTCCAGTTCTTGCTCATGTTTAAGAAAGTAGAGGCTAAAAAGTGATCGTCCGGAATGGAGACTTCAATATCATCATTGTTATTACTTTTAATACCAATGAAGATACATACTGTTTTCATCAAAAGAGACACAATTGATTTTAAGACTGATATTTTATATCCCACCAAGAAACAGAAGTTGTTGACTGAACTATGACATGTCACTGATTGTAAGATACACCCAAATTTCAGTGAATAAAATTGGAAAATGTCCCTTGGAATCAATTAAATAAATATACAGTTAACAAAGACTATCAACTCATTACAAATAACACTAATGAAAGGATGTTTAAAATATCTTTTCTTTGCTCCTTTCTATTTACAAGAAGATAGTTACAATCAAGTAACAGGATTTGAGTGTCCAAGACCCAATATTCTTTTGAGCCATGATAAATTTTTGTCTAGAGAACAATTCTGTACTGCAGACTGCTGAGAACTATTTTTTCCATCATCAAATGGGGAAATGAAGGAAAAAAATTAATCAAGATTTTACTGGAAGCCAAATTTATAATTTTTAGTGTCCCTGTCTACCACTTTAACAAAGACAATATGCACCCTATCCCTAAAGTTTCTGTGGTTTGTTTTCCTTCAGATTTATTTTGATCTTAAACTCAAGATCTCAATCATCCATAGTAAACGAAATTCTGAAGAGCTATATTCAAAAGCACAGCTAAGGTCACTGGGGCTATTCCCTCTGAGCACAACTTATTATAAAATAGAATTTGAAAGCAACAGTGAGAATATCTCCTTTCTTTTTTTAAGACAAACGTGGAAAAAACAAATCTCTACAGAAAACAGACAGAATTTCTAAGATGTCCCACTTTCAAAATGTTTCTTCACCAGTACTGGCTGAAAGCCATCTACCTTTAATCCTCTTTGAAAAACAAACCAAACTCTCACCCCCCCCCCACCCCCCAAAAGAAACTGCACTATGAACTTAATTCAACAGTTAGCTACAAAGAATATCAGTCTCATAAAACATTCTTGTTAAAGCCTTAAAATTTTTAATTTTCCTCATGCAAATTCCAAATTTGAATTCTCTGAAACTATTAACCCTGCTAAATAGAAGGCAGAATATGACTAAGGCAAGATTTTAATCCTCATATAAACGATAAATGGCCTACAGCAGCTCTGCTCTCTAAACGCACTTTAAAATACCACATTAGCATCTAAAATAATGCTTCATTTTAAGCATTCCAAATTCCTCCAGTAGAAGGCAACATCAATCTGATAATGCCAGTAAGGTAGCATGACACAGTGAAAATATCATGAGCTTTAGAACTAGAGAGAACTGAGTTCTTACTTAACATCTCTGAATATATGTTTCCCCATAGGTAAGTTAAAAAACATCACCACCACTGCCTACCTCAGATGATTGTTACAGGCTTGGAGGCTGCTGCAGAAATCTGGAGTCTGAATTATAGCAGTGAACAATGAAGATGGAGAAAGGAGAATGGATTAGAGCAATACTCAGAAGTAAGCATCAATAACACCTGATAATTGATGAGCCTGGGAAGAAAAGCAGGAGTCAAGGAGCATGCCTACATTTTCCATTTAGGTAACAGCTCATTCATTGAGTTAGAATGATACAAGGTTTAGAGAAGCAGAAAAGCTCAGCTTCGAACATATTGTGATGCCTGTCAGATATCCAAGTGGACATGCTCAAAAGACAAACAGAAACACAAGTATGGAGGTGGAAGAAAGATCTGAATTGGAGATAAGGATGTAGGAGACATCAGCTTATGGATGCAAGGCACGGGAAAAGATAAAATCGCCCACTGAGAAGAAAAGTAAGACCTAGAGAAACTCAGAAACACCAACATTTAAGGAAACTGCAGAGGAAGAGAAGCCCACAAAGGAGACAGGACAGGCACTGTCCAAGAAGCAGGAAGAAAATCATTAAGAGTGTGGTATCATAGGAGCCTAGAGAAGACAATGATTCAAGGTGAGATGGTGTACAAAGAATAGTCTAATATCAGTAAGGTAAACTGCAGAAACCATGGTAAGTTAGCTTGGAGAAAATATTTAACAGTAAGGAAGAGGAAGTCAGCTGTCTTAAAATTTCTGTTTTATGGAATAATGGACTTCACTTGGACCAAACCATAGACACCTGTGAGAATAAAACAGATTTCCATCTATCTAACAAAGAATTGATTTCCCTTTAAACGTTGAATTCTCAATCACTACCAATATTCAGTAGATTTCACTACTGGTTAAGAAGTTGAATGAGATGACAGTTTCTTTCAACTGAAGTAAATTGCAAGAACTAAACTAAATCCGAAATACTTTGCATTAAAAAGAACAAAGGGAAAGGCATTAGAAAAAAGCTTTTAAATACTTAGAAATATAAAGTAATGGTTCTATAAAATTTTAAAGACCATATTCGATTAATTCTAAGCAAAACACATAGAAAAGATAAAAGGGAAGAAAATGAAACAGAGATAAACCCAAAGAATAAGCAAGATAGGAAACTCACTCATCATTTTTTACCCATTTCAAAGTTGTTTACAGTTTTTCCTGACAAAATCTTGTGTGGCTCCCCGTTTCCCTGAAAGTAAAACTTTTTAATGGCCTGGCCTACAATGGCCTAAATACTTTGCTATCGTTTTCTACCCTTCTGGCTCCAGTACTGATCACAGGTACTTTACAACTCTCCCCCCTCCACACTCTGCTCCAGCCATACTGGTCTCCAGGCTGTTTATTTTTCTTTTTTTCTTTTTTTTTTTTAGGAACTTTTATTGAGATACAGTTAACATGCAATAAACTGCATATACTTAGAGTGTACTATTTGGTATCCCAATCTCCCAGTTCATTCCCATCCAACCCTCGCTGCTTTCCCCACCTGGTGTCCATATGTTTGCTCTCTACTTCTGCGTCTCTATTTCTGCCTTGCAAACCGGTTGATCGGTACCATTTTTCTATAGTGCACATATATGTATTAATATACGATATTTTTCTCTTTCTGACTCACTTCACTCTGTATGACAGTCTCTAGGTCAATCCATGTCTCTACAAATGTCCCAGTTTCATTCCTTTTTACAGCTGAGTAATATTCCATTGTATATATGTACCACATCTTCTTCGTCCATTCATCTGTTGATGCACATTTAGGTTGCTTCCATGTCCTAGCTATTGTAAATAGTGCTGCAATGAACACTGGAGTGCATGTGTCTTTTTGAATTATGGTGTTCTCTGGGTATATGCCCAGCAGTGGAATTGCTGGGTCAAATGGTAACTCTATTTTTAGTTTTTCAAGGAACCTCCATACTGTTCTCCATAGTGGCTGTATCAATTTACATTCCCACCAGCAATGCAAGAGCATTCCCTTTTCTCCACACCCTTTCCAGCATTTACTGTTTGTAGATTTTCTGATGATGCCCATTCTAACTGACGTGAGATGATACCTCACTGTAGTTTTGATTTGCATTTCTCTAATAATTAGTGATGTTGAGCAGCTTTCCATGTGCCTCTTGGCCATCCGAATGTCTTTTTTGGAGAAATGCCTATTTAGGACTTCTGACCATTTTTTCATTGGGTTGTTTCTTTTTTTGACATTGAGCTGCATGAACTGTTTATCTATTTTGGAGATTAATCCCTTGCCTGTTGATTCATTTGCAAATATTTTCTCCCATTCTGAGGGCTGTCTTTTTGTCTTGCTTATAGTTTCCTTTGCAGTGCAGATGCTTTGAAGTTTCATTAGGTCCCATTTGTTTATTCTTGATTTTATTTCCATTACTCTAGGGGGTGGATCAAAAAAGATCTTGCTGTGATTTACGTCGAAGAGTGTTCTTCCTATGTTTTCCTCTAGGAGTTATATGGTGTCTGGCCTTACATTTGGGTCTTTAATCCATGTTAAGTTTATTTTTGTGTATGGATTAAGGAGCACTCTAATTTCATTCTTTTACATGTAGCTGTCCAGTTTTCCCAGCACCACTTCTTGAAGAGGCTGCCTTTTCTCCATTGTATATCCTTGCCTCCTTTGTCATAGATTAGTTGACCATAGTTTATCTCTGAGCTTTCTATCCTGTTCCACTGACCTATACTTCTGTTTTTGTGCCAGTACCATACTGTCTTGATCATTGTAACCTTGTAGCATAGCCTGAAGTCAGGAAGCCTGATTCCACCAACTCTGTCTTTCCTTCTCAAGATTGCTTTGGCTATTCGGGGTCTTTTGCATTTCCATACAAATCGTAACATTTCTTGTTCTAGTTCTATGAAAAATGCCATTGGTAATTTGATCGGGATTGCAATGAATCTGTAAGTTGCTTTGGGTAGTATAGTCATTTTCACAATATTGATTCTTCCAATCCAAGAACATGGTATGTCCCTCCATCTGTTTGTGTCATCTTTGATTTCTTTCATTAGTGTTTTATAGTTTTCTAAGTACAGGTCTTTTACCTCCTTGGTTAGGTTTATTCCCAGGTATTTTACTCTTTTTGTTGCAATGGTGAATGGGATTATTTCCTTAATTTCTCTTTCTGATCCTTCATTGTTAGTGTATAGAAATGCAAGAGATTTCTGTGTGTTAATTTTGTATCCTGCAACTTTACCTAATTCATTGATTAGCTCAAGTAGTTTTCTGGTGGCATCTTTAGTATTTTCTATGTATAGTATCATGTCATCTGTGAACAGTGACAGTTTTCCTTCTTCTTTTCCAATTTGGAATCCTTTTATTTCTTTTTCTTCTCTGATTGCTGTGGCAAAGAATTCCAAAACTATGTTGAATAGTAGTGGTGAGAGTGGACATCCTTGTCTTGTTCCTGATCTTAGAGGGAATGCTTCCAGTTTTTCACTATTGAGAATGATGTTTGCTGTAGGTTTGTCGTATATGGCCTTTATTAGGTTGAGGTAGGTTCCCTCTATGCCCACCTTCCAGAGAGTTTTTATCATAAATGGGTGTTGAATTTTGTCAAAAGCTTTTTCTGCATCTATTGAGATGATCATGTGGTTTTTATCCTTCAATTTGTTAATATGGTGTATCACATTGATTGGTTTGCGTATATTGAAGAATCCTTGCATTCCAGGGATAAACCCCACTTGATCATGGTGTTTATGAGCCTTTTAATGTGTTGTTGGATTCTGCTGGATAGTATTTTGTTGAGAATTTTTGCATCTAAATTCATCAGTGATAGTGATCTGTAATTTTCTTTTTTTGTAGTATCTTTATCTGGTTTTGGTATCACAGTGATGGTGGCCTCATACAATGAGTTTGGGAGTGTTCCTTCCTCTGCAATGTTTTGGAGGAGCTTGAGAAGCATGGGTGTTAGCTCTTCTCTAAATGTTTGATAAAATTCACCTGTGAATCCATCTGGTCCTGGACATTTGTTTGTTGGGAGATTTTTAATCACAGTTTCAATTTCATTACTTGTGATTGGTCTGTTCATATTTCCTATGTCTTCCTGATTCAGTCTTGGAAGGTTATAACTTTCTAAGAATCTGTCCATTTCATCCAGGTTGTCCACTTTATTGGCATAGACTTAGTTGCTTCTAGTAATCTCTTATGGTGCTTTTTATTTCCGCGGTGTCCATTGTAACTTCTCCTGTTTCAATTCTAATTTTATTGATTTGCGTCCTCTCCCTCTTTTTCTTGATGAGTCTTGCTAGAAGTTTATCGATTTTATCTATCTTCCCAAAGAACCAGCTTTTAGTTTTACTGACTTTTGCTATTGTTTTCTTTGTTTCTATTTCATTTATTTCTGCTCTGATCTTCATGATTTCTCTCCGTCTACTAACTTTGGGTTTTGTTTGCTCTTCTTTCTCTAGTTTCTTTAGGTGTAAGGTTAGACTGTTTATTTGGGATGTTTCTTGTTTCTTGAGGTAGCATTGTATTGCTATAAACTTCCCTCTTAGAACTGCCTTTGCTGCATCCCATAGGTTTTGGATCATTGTGTTTTCATTGTCATTTGTCTCTAGGTATTTTTGGATTTCCTCTGATTTCTTCAGTGATCTGTTGGTTATTTAGTAGCGTATTGTTTAGCCTCCATGTGTTTGTGTTTTTTACAGTTTTCTTCCTGTAATTGATTTCTAATCTCATAGCGTTGTAGTTGGAAAAGATGCTTGAAACTATTTCAATTTTCTTGAATTTACCAAGGCTTGATTTATGACCCAAAGTGTGATCCTGGAGAATGCTCCACGTGCACTTGAGAAGAACGTGTAATCTGCTGTTTTTGGATGTAAAGTCCTATAGATGTATATTATATCAAGCTGATTTATTGTGTCATTTAAAGCTTGTTTCCTTATTAATTTTCTGTGTGGATGATTTGTCCATTGGTGTAAGTGGGGTGTTAAAGTCCCCCACTATGATTGTGTTCCTGTCAATTTCCTCTTTCATAGTTGTTAGCATTTGCCTTATGTATTGAGGTGCTCCTATTTTGGGTGCATATATATTTATAATTATCTCTTCTTCTTGGATGGATCCCTTGATCTTTATGTAATGTCCTTTCTTGTCTCTTGCAACATTTTTTATTTTAAAGTCTATTTTATCTGATATGAGTATTGCTACCCCAGCTTTCTTTTGATTTTCATTTGCATGGAATATCTTTTTCCATCCCCTCACTTTCAGTCTGTATGTGTCCCTGGGTCTGAAGTGGGTCTCTTGTAGACAGCATATATATGGGTCTTGTTTTTGTATCCATTCAGCCAGTCTGTGTCTTCTGGTTGGGGCATTTAGTCCATTTACATTCAAGGTAATTGTCAATATGTATGTTCCTAGTACCATTTTCTTAATTGTTTTGTTGTTGTTTTTGTAGGTCCTTTTCTTCTCTTATGTTTCCTGCTTAGAGAAGTTCCTTTAGCATTTGTTGTGGGGCTGGTTTGGTGGTGCTGAATTCTCTTAGCTGTTGCTTGTCTGTAAAGCTTTTGATTTCTCCATCAAATCTGAATGAGATCCTTTCTGGGTAGAGTATTCTTGGTTGTAGGTTCTTCCCTTTCATCACTTGAAATATATCATGCCACTCCCTTCTGGCTTGCAGAGTTTCTGCTGAGAAATCAGCTGTTAACCTTATGGGAGTTCCCTTGTATGTTATTTGTCATTTTTCCCTTGTTGCTTTTAATAACTTTTCTCTGTCTTTAATTTTTGTCAGTTTGACTACTATATGTCTTGGCATGCTTCTCCTTGGGTTTATCCTGCCTGGGACTCTCTGCACTTCCTGGACTTGGGTAGCTATTTCCTTTCCCATGTTAGGGAAGTTTTCAACTATAATCTCTTCCAATATTTTCTCGGGTCTTTCTCTCTCCCTTCTCCTTCTGGGACCCCTATAATGCGAATGTTGGTGCGTTTAACATTGTCCCAGGGGTCTCTTAGGCTGTCTTCAGTTCTTTCCATTCTTTTTCCTTTATTCTTTTCCACATCAGTGATTATTGCCATTGTCTTCCAGCTCACTTATTAGCCCTTCTGCCTCAGTTAATCTGCTATTGGTTCCTTCTAGTGTATTTTTCATGTCAGTTATTGTGTTACACATCTCTGTTTGTTTGTTCTTTAATTCTTCTACGTCCGTGGTAAACTTTTCTTACAACTTTTCGATCTTTGCCTCCAGTCTTTTTTCAAAGTCCTGGATCATCTTCACCATTATTATTCTGAATTCTTTTTCTGGAAGGGTGCCTTCATTTAGTTGTTTTTCTGGCATTTTATCTTGTCCCTTCATCTGGTACAAAGTCTTGCCTTTTCGTTTTCTCTTTCTGTGGCTGTGGTTTTTAGTTCCACAAGATGAAATACTGCTGATATGGCTTGATTCTGCTGTCTGCCCTCTTGTGGAGGAAGCTATCTAGGAGTCTTGTGGGTGCTTCCTGATGGGAGGGACTGCTGGTGGGTTGGGCTGGGTGGGCGGAGCTCAGTCAGACTTTAATCTGCTTGTCTGCCAATGGGTGGGGCTGTGTTTCCACCCTGTTGGTCGTTTGGCCTGAGGCTACCTAGCATTGGAGCTTACAGGCTCTTTGGTGGGGCTAATGGAGGACTCTGGGAGGGCTCACGCCAATAAGCACTTCCCAGAACCCCTGCCGCCAGTGCCCCTGTCCCCTTGGTGAGCCACAGCTGCCCCCCACCTCTGCAGGCAACCCCCCAACACCAGCAGGTAAGTCTGGTTCAGTTTCCTATGGGGTCACTGCTCCTTCCCCCTGGGTCCTGGTGAGCACACTTTTTTGTGTGCCCTCCAAGAGTGGAGTCTCCGTTTCCCCCAGTGCTGTGGAGGTCATGCAATCAAATCCCACTGGCTTTCAAAGTCTGATTCTCTGGGGATTCCTCTTCCCGTTGCTGGACCCCCACATTAGGAAGCCTGACGTGGGGCTCAGAACCCTCACTTTAGTGGGTAGACTTCTGCAGTATAACTGTTCTCCAGTTTGTGAGTCACCCACCCAGAATTTATGGGATTTCATTTTAACACGATTGTGCCCCTCCTACCGTCTCATTGCGGCTTCTCCTTTGTCTCTGGATGTGCAGTGTTTTTTTGGTTAAGTTCCTCCTGTCTGTTTCTGAATACACTAAGTATGCTCCTACCTCAAGGTCTTTGTAATCGTTGTTCTATCTGGACACTCTTCTGCTAAATACCCACATAGCTTGCTCCCACACTTGTTTCAGGTCTTTGCTCACAAATCAGTTTTTCGGACTTCCCTGAGAACTCTACAGAAGACACATAATCTTTTACCCCACAATGGTAACCCCTTTTCCTCTACAGTGCCTAGTTACTCTATAAATGAGTTATTACCAGCTGGCATGCTATATATTAATTTATTCTTTGATTCCCTGTCTCTACACTGAAGCCAAAACAAACTGTAAATTCCATCAGGACAAAGAATTTGTTTTCTTCACAGCTGTATCCCCAGTGCCTAGAGAGAGCCATACATATGTTAAAGGCTCAAATAATTTTAGTTGAATGAATAAATACCCAATTACTAGATAATCTTTCAAATTAGCAACATACATACTGATAAATTTTGCCCCTGGATTTCTCTAATGTTAAGACATATCAATAAAACTACAATCTCATATTTATACCAGTTAATATATTACTTAATAGTTTTTATGTTTTTTTCCCACCATTTTATTGAGATATAATTGACATACAGCATGTATAAGTTTAAGATGTACGGCATAATGATTTGACTTCTATCATTAAATGATTACCACAATAAATGTAGTGAACATCCACCTTCTCACATAGAAACAATAAAAGGAAAAACATTTTTTTTCCTTGTGATGAGAACTCTTAGGATTTACTCTCTTAACTTTCATGTATTACATTCAGCAGTGTTAATTACATTTATCACATTATACATTACATCCCTAGTACTTATTTATCTTATAACTGGAAGTCTGTACATTTTGGCTACCTCCATTCTTTAAAATAGAGCTTTAAATTACCACTTAGATTTGTGTAAACACTGACAGCTATTTCAGGAAAAATGATTTGAATTTTAGCATATAATCCCACAAAATTTCTCTTAGAAGCAATGCTATCATGTGGTTGTCATAGTGGGCAAGTATACTCACAAGATGTATGTGGCATCAGATGTCCTCCTTTTCATACTGCATAGATTCAAAGACTGCCATCTGGATTGTAGTTATTACAGATGTGATACCTAAAGAGTCTACCCGGGCAAGTCAATTGCCTAAAAGTCATTATCCAAGCTGTATCAATTCCTCCAAGCTAGGTCACTCCCTAAAGTTCCTGCAGTCTTGGGATGGGCCTACTTGAAGGAGAACACTCAAAGACTGAGACTATCATTTATATTGGGTTTCTGACCTTAAATTCCTTCCTAAGCTATTAACTTTTAAGCTTAAAAGGTGCCTAATGTTAACTAGTATTGTCTTTGAATATCACTTGAACTACCTGCCACGTGCAATTCCAAAACCAACATCTTTGGTCTAATTTTTTGGCATTTCTATGATTTGGTTACTTAGGAGTTATTTCAGCTGAAAGAGAAATGCAGTTACATAAGTGGAAAGCACAAGTTTAGAAAATCACAGACTACTGAAATAATGGTCCAGCTATTAAGAATACATTAGGTTCTTCAAATATTTTCTTTCTTTACACTAATTCATCTAAAAATGTGTCTAAAAATTCAAAGAATAAAGAGCTAACCTTTTTCCCCCCTTCGTCTACAAATAAGCCAAAAGTAAAGCTAAAAGAGCAAACCTTTAAATTCCTATTGATAAGGCTGAAATTGCTTAGCATTGGGTTTGCTACCATGCACATTTTTCACTTTGTTACAAAATATGTTTATTTGTCAAAACTAAGTATAACTGTTAGTAAGGGAAAATATTCAGAACATATTATCCCTCCCCTTTGCCAGCCAAGAAAATATCTGGATTGGAGGCAATAAATCCTGTTTTCCTAGTACATGGCCCCAATGACACTTGCTTTAGTAATAAAAAAGATAACCAAATAATCACTTGAGTGTCCAAGGCAAAACTGTTCTGAAAATAGAAAAATAAGTTACAACAACTCTATTTAAATTATGAAAAATGTGTTAAGATTATATTAAAGAGTTAAAAAAGAACTTTTAGGTAACAAATTACTCATTTAAAGGTGCAGTCAACATTTTTACAAGAATTTTGGTTGACTTCAAGGTTAATAATTTTTATGATAGTAAAGGACTTACATTATAATAAACATAACTTTCTAACGTTTGTGGGTAGGCTTTCAAGCTGGCAGCAAATGCAGCATAATAAATGTTGGGCCTGTTTGCAAGAACCAGTTATGTGATATAGTCAAGCCAATTATTCTTTTACTAGATTTTTTAAAACTTGTGTTGCTCCAGGAGTAATATGTATTTAAGAGTGGAATATGAGCAAAAATCTGGTAAAAGTTGTGAAACACATGCTTTCTGGGTTTAAAAAAAATACTTGAGGGACTATTTTTTTTACACTAAAGTTTATTTTTTAGAACAATTTCAGAGAAAAAATAAGAAGACAGTACAGAGTTCCCATATGCTCCACACCCAATGTTACCTATTAACATTTTATATTAGAATGGTACCTCTGTTACAGGTAACAAACGAATATAAACATAATATTAACTAAAGTCCATACTTTACTCAAACTTCCTTTTTGTTTTTACATAACGTCTTTTTGTTTCAGGATCCTATCCAGGATACCACATTACATTTAATCATCATATCTTTCGTAGACTCCTCTTGGCTATAGAGTTTCTCAGATTTTCCTTGATTTTGATGACCCCAACAGCCTTGGGGAATACTGGGTCAAGTATTTTGTTGAATGTCCCTCGAATAGGATTTGTCTAATGTTTTTCCTTTTCAAAAATTCAATTTATTTAAACTACAAAAACCAACAAAAAAAACCCTAGTCCATCCATTTCTCCCACCCTCCACCCCCTGCCTCTGGCCACTACTATTCTGTTCCATTGCGGCGGGTGGGGGGCCAGCAGGGTGTGGATGATTGGTTTGTTTTGCTTTCAGATTCCGCATACAAGAAAGATCTTATACGGATGTGTCTTTTACTGACTTGTTTTACTTAGCATAATGCCCTCAGGTCAATCTATGTTACAAATGTCAAGATCTCCTTCTCTGTTACAGGTAAATAATATTCCATCATATAAAAAATACCACTTCTTTATCCATTCATCCATCAAAGGACATTTACATTGTTTCCATATCTTGGCTTACTACAAATAATGCTGCAATGAAGACTCGCAGGGCGGAGGGGGGGGACGACGTATATCTTTTTGAGCTAGTGTTTTTATTTTCTTCTGATAAATTTCTCAGAGTGAAACTGCTGGATCATATAGTTGTTCTAGTTTCAATTTGAGGAACCTCCATACTGTTTTCCATAGTGGCTGCAACAATTTACATTCCTATCAACACTGCACAAGGCTTCCCTTTCCTCCACATCCTCACCAACACTTATTATTTCTAGTCTTATTCATAAGTCATTCTAATAAGTGTGAGATGATATCTCACTGTGGTTTTAATTTGCATTTCCCTGATGACTGATATTGTAGAGCATCTTTTCATGTACCTGTTGGCCATCTGTCTGTCTTTCTTGGAACAATGTCTGTTCAGATTTTCTGCCCATTTTTTTTCTTTACTTTGGTTGTGCCAGGTCTTAGTTGTGGTAGGCAGGCTCCTTAGTTGTGGCATGTGAACTCTTAGTTGCAGCATGCATGTGGGATCTAGTTCCCTGACTGGGGATCAAACCCGGGCCCCCTGCATTGGGAGCTCCAAGTCTTAACCACTGTGCCACCAGCAATGTCCCACTGCCCATTTTTTAACCTTTTTTTTTTTTTTGCTACAGAATTATAAGAGTTCATCATATATTTTGGATATTAACCCCTTAACAGATATATGGTTTGCAAATATTTTTTACCACTCAGTTGCCTTTTCTTTGTGTTGGTGGTTTCCTTTGCTGTGCAAATGTTTTTAGTTTGATGTAATCCCACTTATTTATTTTTGCTTTTGTTGCTTTTCTTTCAGTGTCAGATTCAAAAAAATCATCACCAAGACCTATGTCAAGGAGATTCCTATCTATGTTTTCTTCTAGGAGTTTTAATGATTTCAGGTCTTATGTTCAAGTCTATAATTCACTTTGAGTTACTTTTCAAGTATGGCATAAGACAGTGATCTAGTTTCCTTCTTTTTCACGTAGTCATCCAATTTTCCCAGCGCCACTTATTGAAGAGACTGTCCTCTCCTCACTGTATATTCTTGGCTCCTTTGCTGTAAAATAATTGACCATATACGTGTGGGTTTATTTCTCAACTCTCTATTCCATTCCATTGATATATGTGTCTCTTTTTATGCCAATATCATACTGTCTTAATTACTATAGCTTTGTAATGTAGTTTTTGACAAGGGCACATGATGCCTCCAGTTTTGTTCTTTCTCAAGATTGCTTTGGCTATTCAAGATTTTTTATGGTTCCATACAAATCTTAGAATTGTTTGTTCTATTACTGTGAAAAATGCCATTGGAATTTTGATAGGGATTGCACTGAATATGTATACTGACTTGGATAGTATGAACATTTTAACAATATTCTTCCAATCAATGAGCACTCAATATCTTCCCATTTACTTATGTCATCTTCAGTTTCTTTCATTAATCTCTTGTAATTTTCAATATAAAGATCTTTCATATCCATAGTTAAATTTTTTCCTAGATATTTTTATTTTTTTACACAACTCTAAATAGGATTGTTTTATCTCTTTTTGATAATTCATTACTAGTGTACAGAAACACAATGATCTTTGTGTATTGATTCTGTATCTACTTTACTGAATTATATTTTTTTGTTTTACTAACAGTCTGATGGAGTCTTATGGGTTTTCTATATAGAGTATCATGTCATCTGCAAATAGTGACAGTTTTACTTCTTCCCTTCCAATTAAGATGCCCTTTATTTCTTTTTCTTGCCTAACTGCTCTGGTAAGAACTTCTAACACTATATTGAATAAAAGTGGTCTAATACTATGTTGAATAAAAGTGGTGAGAATGGACATCCTTATCTTATTCCTGATCTCAGAGGACAAGTTTTCAATTTTCCAGTTGAGTACGACGTTAGCTGTGGGCTTGTCATTTATGGCCTTTATTGTGTTGAGGTATGTTCCCATTACCCCTGCTTTGAGAGTTTTTATCATAAATTCATGTTAAATACGGTCAAATGCTTTTCCTGCATCTACTGAGATGATCATATGATTTTTACCCTTCGTTTTGTTTAATGCAGTGTATCACACTGACTGATTTGTGGATGTTGAGCCATCCATGAAATAAATCTCAGTTGATCATGGTCTGTATATTTTGTTGAATTGGTTTGCTAATATTTTGTTGAGGATTTTTGTATGTGTTTTCATCAGGAATACTAGCCTGTAATTTTCTGTGGAATCCTTGTCTGGTTTTGGTATCAGCCTAATATTAGCCTCATAAAATGAGTATGGAAGAATTTGAGAGGGATTAGTATTAATTCTTCTTTGAATGTTTGGTAAAATTCACTAGTGAAGCTGTCTGGTTCTAGAGTTTTGTTTGGTGGGAATTTTTTGATTACTGATTTAATCTCCTTAATCGTAATCAGTCTGTTCAGATTTTCTGCCATCATGATTCAGTCTTGGCAAACTACATTTCTAGGGATTTATCCATTTCCTCTAAGTTGCCCAATTTATTAGTGATATTTATTCAAAGCAGTCTCTTATATGAGTGTTGTTGTGGTATCAGTTGCAACATCTCCTCTTTCATTTCTGATTTTATTTTTTAGAATCCTTTCTTTTTTCATGGTGAGTCTAACTATAGGTTTGTGAATTTTGTCTTTTCAAAGAACCAGCTCTTGGTTTCACTGATCTTTTCTATTATCTTTTTAGTCTCTCATTTATCTCTGCTCTAACCTTTGTTATTTCCTCCCTTTTAACTTTAGATTTCACTTGTTCTTGTTTTCCTAGTTCCTTGAGGTGTGAAGTTAGGTTGAGACTTTTCTCGTTTCATGAAGTAGGCATTTATCACTATAAACTTCCCTCTTAGAATTGCTTTTACTACATCCCAGAAATGTTGGTATGTTACATTTCCATTTTTATTTGTCTCAAGGTATTTTTGACTTTTGATTTCTTCTTTCACCCACTGGTTGTTCAACAGCATGCTGTTTAAGCCCTACATATTTGTGATTTTTCCAGTTTTCTTTGTGTAATTAATTTCCAGTTTCATACCACTGTGGTCAGAAGAGATGCTTAATATTTCAATCCTCTTAAATTTATTAAGACTTGTTTTGTTACCTAACATATGATCTTGAAAAATATTCCATATGCTTCTGAGAAGAATGTTTACTTTGTAGCTTCTGGATAGTGTTCTACACTTACTATTTAAGTCCATCTAGTCTAACGTGTATTTTAAGGCTGATGTTTCCTTATAGATTTTTTAAATTTTTATTTATTTATTTGGTTACGCCTGGTCTTAGTTGTGGCAGGCGGGCTCCTTAGTTGCAGCTCGCCAGATCCTTAGTTGTGGCATGCAAACTTTTAGTTGTGGCATGCATGTGGGATCTAGTTCCCTTAGCAGGGATCAAATCCAGCCCCTTGCATTGGGAGGGCAGAGTCTTATCCACTGCGCCACCAGGTAAGTCCCTCCTTATTTTCTGTTTGGATGATCTGTCCATTGATTTCAATGGGATATTAAAATTTCCAACTATTATTGTATTTCTGTCCATTTCTCCCTTTAGATCCGTTAATATCTGCTTTATATATTTAGGTGCTCCTATGTTGGGTGCACAAATATTTACAAATGTTATTCTTCCTGTTGGATTGACCCCTTTCTCATTATGTAACATCCTTTTTCCCTTTTCTTTTGTCTCTTATTAGAGTCTTTTGTCTGATATATGTAGAGCTACTCCAGCTTTCTTTTGGTTTCCATATGCATGGAATATCTTTTTCCATCCTTCCACTTTTAGCCTGTGTATGTCCTTACATCTAAAGTGAATCTCTTGTAGGCAGCATATACAGTGGTCTTGTTCCAGACACTCAGTGTCTTTTGACTGGAGAATTTAGTCCATTTACACTTAAAGTAATTACTGATAGATGTGTGTGCTTTAATGTCATTTTGTTAAGTTGTTTTCCAGCTGTTTTTTGTAGTTCCTCTCTATTCCTTTCTTCTATTGCTCTGTTCCTTTGTGGCTGGATAACTTTCTTTATTGGTATACTTACATCTCTTTCTCTTGTTCTTGAGTATTTACCATAGATTTTATTTTTGCTTTGTGGTTAACATGAGGCTTACATATAACAACTTATATCTATAACAATCAGTTTCAAGAAGGTTAAGTGTGATCCCATCATAAAGCTCAACATTATTATCCCCACCCCGTTTTATGCTTTTGATGTCACATTTAACATCTTTTTATCTTATGTATCCCTTAGTTATTATAATCATAGTTATTTTTCCTACTACTTTTGCCTTTTAACCTTTACACTACATTCGTAAATGATTAATCTACTAACCTCTACTATATGTTTACCTTTACAGTGAGATTCTTTCACATGCTTTTGCTACTAATTGGTGCCCCTTCTCTTCAGCTTAAAGAAGTCCTTTAACATTTCTTGTAAAGCTGGTTTAATGGCAATGCACTCCTTTAGCTTTTGCTTATCTGGAAAACTCTGTATCTCTCCATTACTTCTGAATGATAACTTTGTTGGGTAGAGTATTCTTGGTTGGGAGATTTTTTTTTCTTTCAGCATTTTGAATACATCATGCCACTCCCTTGCAAAGTTTATCCTGAAAAATCTGCTGATGGGATTCCCCTGCACTCAAGTTGTTTTTCTCCTCCTGTTTTTAAGAGTCTCTCTTTAACTTCTTTTTTTTTTTTTTGGCCATGCTGTGTAGCATGGAGGATCTTAATTCCCCAACCAGGGATTGAGCCCCATGACCCTGCAGTGGAAGCACAGAGTCCTAACTACTGGACTGCCAAAGAATTTCCTCTCTTTAACTTTTTGACATTTTAATTATAATGTTTTGGGACCTGTCTCCTTTGGCTCCTCTTTTTTTAAATAATTCTTTGAGCTTCCTAGATCTGGATGTCTGTTTTCCTCTCCAAGTTAGGGAAGTTTGCACCCATTGTTTCTTCAAATAAGACTTCTGCCTGTTTCTCTCTCTTCTTCTGTGAGCCCTATGATGTGAATGTTAGTTCATTTGATGTTGTCTCATAAATCCCTTATGTTATCTTCACTTTTTTTCATTCTTTTTTCTTTTTGCTGCTCTGACTGGGTGAGTTCTATTGCCTTCTCTTTAACTGATCCTTTCTTCTACTTCATCTACTCTGCTGTTGAATCCCTCTAGTGTATTTTTCAGTTCGATTATTGTATTCTTCAGCTTTGTGACTTCTTTGGTACTTTCTTATATTTTCCACCTCTTTAAAGTTCTCACTGTGTTCATCTATTATCCCCAGTTCACTGAGCATCTTTATAATCATTACTTTGAATAATTTATCAGGTAAATTACTTATCTTCATTTCATTAAGGTTTTTCCCTGAGGTTTTATCTTATTCTCTCATTTAGAACATATTCCTCTGTTTCTTCATTTTGTTTGACCCTCTGTGTTGGTTACTATATAGGAGACAAAATAACCACTTCTCCCAGTCTTGAAGGAATGGTCCTGTGTAGGAGATGAAACTGCTTGTTCAACTGTGTCTCAGCTCTTGGTTGTCCCTCAATCCTTTGTGCTTCTCCAAGCAGCCTATCATATTTTTAATAGCTCCCAGAACAACTTCCCTGGTGGTGCAGGGCCTAAGAATCCACCTGTCAGTGCAGGGGACACTGGTTCGATCCCTGGTCCAGGGAGATCCCACATGCCATGGAGCAACTAAACCTGTGCACCACAACTACTGAGCCTACACTCTAGAGCCCACGAGCCAAAACTACTGAAGCCCATACACCGCAACAAAGAGTAGCTGCTTGCCACAACTAGAGAAAGCCCATGCATAGCAACGAAGACCCAATGCAGCCAATAAATAAATAAATAAATTTATTTAAAAAAAAAAAAAAAAAGCTCCCAGTAGTTGAAGATATACCAAGACCTGTCAGCATCCCAAAGGGGAGGATCTCAGCACCTAGATTCAGGCTGACTTGAAGTCAGAAACTTGGGCATCAGCTTTTAAAACTATGAGTACATATGCAACCCTGTGAGACTATAAGCATAAGACCTGTTGGCCACCAGAGCCAGGCGATCTGGAGGTATCTGCTGGACTACAGTTGCAGAAATCTAGTCTCCAGGGGAGGGTATATGCTCTTTTGTCAGTGATACCAGTGAGCTGGAGCAAGGCAGAGGAAGAGTACAAAGATGGCAACTACATCACACATTTCTTGAGAGTACAGGCCACAGGCCACTCCACAGGCCACTAAATGTGTGCCAAGTCTGAAACCTGCTCCTCAGGCCAAAGCTCCGGGACAAGAGGCTTCCTTCACAGAAAGCCAGGGTCAGGGAGAGGGGGTGTGTGCGCGCCTCAATCCACTGTTTATGCAATGGTCTGAGCGGCAGCCTGACAAAAAACATCCCCCAGCTACCAGAGCCAGGTGATCAAAAGGTGTCCACTGCACATCAGCTGCAGAAACCAGGGCACCAGACATGTGTAAAGCTCCCCTCCAAGAGACACTGGTGCTCTGGAGTATGACAGAGGATGAGCTCAGATGTAGTATCCACCCTCTCAGGTGTCTGAAAAGGATTACAGCCAGTCCCAAAATGTGTGTTTAGTTAGAAATCCACCCTGCAGGCCATAGTCATGATGATTAACTAATAAACCTCCTTCACAGCAAGAATGAGCTCCTGGGTCTGTTGCCTCTTGCTATGCTCTGAATTCTCGCTGTGCTCTGGAACTGTTTAAGAACTCCTTTGGTTACAGTCCCGTGAGACTCACGAACGTAGGCCCCACTGGCTACCAGAGCCACACAATGTAGAAGTGTCCCCTGGCAGCAGCCACAAAAGTTTGAGTAACAGACAGGGGCTTCTGGGAGACACTGATTATTACAGTCTCATGGGACCAGGAACACAAGCTCCTCTGGTCTCTAGAGCCAGGCAATCAAGAGGAATCCCCTAGGCAGTGGCCACATGCACCAGCATGTGAAAGCTACCTTCTGGGAAATACTGGTGCTCTAGAGTACAACAAAGGGAGAGCATGAAGATGGCACCCGCCAGTCTCTGTCCCCAGAGAATGTCCCAGCAGGCTCCTAGATGTGTTTATTAAATTAGATGCCTGCCTCTCAAGCCAATGCTTTAATATTAGCAAGTCTGGGGACAAGTCAGCTGCCTCTGAGCTGGGTCCTGAGGTGTACGAGTCCGAGCACACAAGCTCTTTAACAGAGGCTTCTCAGGCTGCTACAGTTTTGTGGATCTCGGGATCCAAGCCCTGTTGGTTTTCAAAGTTAGATGTTTTGGGGGCTCATCTCTCAAGTGTATCTCTTAAAAGCTGGGATGCCTGATATGGGGTTTGAAACCACTCCTCAGGGCAAGGCTCTGGGTTTTGAGTTCCCTCCCAGTTGTAGAACGTCACATTGAGGGTGGGGTTTATGGCAAAACCTTGACAGTTTTGGTGAATTCTGGTCAAGTATTTTGTAGAACAGCTCTCTGTTGAGATCTGTCTAATGTTTTTCTCATGATTAGACAAGGGTTACGAGGTTTAGGGGAGGAAGACCATGGAAATAAAGTACCATTTTCAATACATCATATTCCTTGAAATGTACTATCACTATGACTTATCATTGCTGATGTTTACCCTGATCATCTGGCTGAGGTAGCGTTGTCAGGTTTCTCCTCTGTAAAGTTACTTCTCCCAAGATCCTTTCATTAGTATACTCCTTGAAAACCATTAGCCCACACTTAAGGAGTAGGAGTTATGTTCCACCCTACTGAAGATGAACTATCAACCTAAATTATGTAGAGGTCTTCTGCACAGATTTTCTCTTCTCCATTTCTTTATTTATTCAATCATTTATTTATATTAGTATGGAACCAAGGGTATTTACTTTATACTTTGGGTTATAATCCAATACTACTTTATTTTCTTGCTCAAATTATTCCAATTTTGGTCACTGAGAGCTCTTTCAGTTGGCTCCTATGTCCCTTTGTCATAGTCCCATCATTATGCATTTGTTTAAGTACCTTCTTACTTTTCGGCACTACAGGGTGCTCCAGGCTGCAAATATTTTTAATGTCTGGCTTTATGGAAGACAGGTGGATTCTTACGACTGATTCTGTGATATGTTGTTTTGGTTAAGGTATATAAGCATATAAAGAAAATCTAGCCTCATAAAGATACACAGAAAACAGAATATTTTAATAACTGTTTTAAAAATCATGTAACTGTTGATATTTCTGATACCTAAACTAAGTAAATAGTAGTTTCTTAAAGATTAATTACAATGTGGCTGCTAAAACCATATCAATGAACTTTTCACACTCTATTACATTAAAATTCACTGGTTTATCTTGCACTTTTAATGGATCCTTTACCCATATGTGATTTTGTATCATTATACATTGGTCATCTGGAAAATAACTGCTTCACAGATTTCTGACACAAGTCAGAATACAACATCAAGGAGGGAAAAAAAATCACATTCTTTAATATCATTACCCATATCACCAGAAAGTCTTTAAGTATCTGGGAAGCTGTCAAGCTCATGGTGTTAGATACAAATTTTACATACTTGCAAATTTCATTTGAAAGCTTGATTTTTTTTTTAAACCATTGGCTACAAATACAGCTATTTTTCTTGAAGTATTAGGCTCACTTAAGTTCATTTTTGAGAAAAACGAATGTCAAATACATAAGTTTGAATAACCAAAGTTTTCCTATTCTGTTCTTTCAAGAACAAAAAGGTTGTTACAGAAAAAAGCAGGCAGTTCAGTTCAAAACTGAATCGAGTAGGTACTTCTTCTGAAGATGAGAATCTTGGCTTCTGTGTGAAGCAGAAGTGCTTTATGAATCCTTCCCCTTTCATCACATAAAATATTAAAAAGATGTGTACTCAAAGGCAAAATTTAAAGAAATTAATATTTTTACTGCTTCATCAAAGACATTCTTAAATGAAACTGGATTAAAAAAAACTACGAACGCATGACAATGAAGAATATAACTGTTCACTTTGGTACCTTTGGTACCTAAGGCATCACTGCCTTAATGTGTGCTAAGGTGTTAGCAGTTTTATCCACCACTGCTTTTGCAGCATCACTGCAAATATTGACACAGTGAAAAAATACAAAAAAATCTGTATTATGAAAATAGTTTCTTTTTTAAAGAAATAAAGTAAATTTTATTTAGTACCTACTAAGTGCCAGACAATACTGTTGTCATAAAATTATAGATTGGAAATGATTCAGAATTTTAAAATGCTCCTATCATTTGTTGTTTTCCTCTGTATTTCTTAAATAATTAATCCCGTCTCCTTATCACCGTGCCAAATGGATAAGACCTCAAAAAAGGTCTTAAAAAAGAATAGATGATTTAAAGAGACTATGAAGTCTTTTTTCTTGGAATGTGCATCTCCCTTTAACGTAGGATTTCTTACACCTTCTAGCACTGCTATTATTTTCACATTTGAGAATTCCCCAAGGTCATAGTACTTTAACTGCTTTATTATTTTTTTCTATCTTCTATTATCTATGTGTGAATATCCAATGTGAATTTCTTCACCACATATTACTGACTTTTTTTAGAAATATTACCATTTGATATCAAGCTCAGCACTTCTACTGACTGGCTTTTTTTCCCCCCATTGGTTTGATTCTTATTTTACTGAAAATACTTCTGACCTCACAGACAGCCTGGTCGCAGGTACCCACACAGGTCCACAGAATATACTTTGAAAACTGCTCAAAATTAGATTCCAAAGACAAGAAAATATTACAAACAAAATCATAACAAAAGATGTTAAATTACTAGAAAAAAATAACTTACCAAATATGATTCAAGAAAAAATAAAAATATGAAGAGTCTTTAAAAAAAATCAATCAGGAATTTAAAAAAATCCTACCATAAAGACATTCTAGGCCTGGGTGGCTTTAATAGATGAATTCTGTCAAGTGTGCAAGCCAAATAATTTTACACGATGTATTCCAAAGAACAGTTAAAGAAGATACCCTCTCTGACTCATTTTGAGACTACCATAACCTTGACACTAAAATCCAAAAAGGATAGTACAGCCTATAAAAAAAAAATATTACAGGCTGACATGACATCCTTCATAAATATTGGTGCGAAATTCTTAAAATATCAGCAAACTGAGTCCAATAACATATAAGGTATCAAAGGTTTGTCTAATGTTAGAAAAACCTAAGTAATTCTCCATATTAATAAACAAAAGAAGAAAACTATCATATCATTGTTAACAGATTCAGAGAAGAGGAATCTTTTCAGAGGTTTTTCTTCAACAGAAAATGAAAGCTATAAGGCTGTTTTGGGAGACTCAGTTCTGTGGATTCCAGGAAAAAGCAAGCTGCAATACTCAAGGAGTGTACAGATTAACCAGTTTGCAAGGCAGAATTAGACACATATGTAGAGAACAAACATATGGACACCAAGTGGGGAAAGCCTGGGGCGGCAGGGTTGGGGTAGGATGAACTGGGAGATTGGGATCGTCATATATACATTTTTTTTTTTTTTCACTCAATTTTATTTTATTTTATTTTTTATTTTTTATTATTTTATTTTATTTTTTTGGGGGTACACCAGGTTCAATCAACTGTTTTTATACACATATCCCCATATATACATTATTAATAAGAAAAAAAAATCAAACTGTACACTTTAAATATATGCAGTTTATTGTATGTCAATTATATCTCAATAAAAGTTCTTAAAAAAAAAAAAGTACTCAAGGAAAGCAGAAGCCTCTGTAAGACAAAGGTGCTACCAGTATTACTTTTTCCAAAAGAAACAAGTTAAGGTTAATTCTAATCAGGGTATATTGGGATATATGTATACAAATAGCTGATTCACTTTGTTGTACAGCAGAAACTAACACAACATTGTAAAGTAATTATACTCCAATAAAGATCTGAAAAAAATTAAATTAAATTAAATTATATAAAAAAAAAATCCTAACCAAGTTTTTATGTTTCATATCAAATACAGTCATGGTTGGTGTGCCCTCACACCGCTGTTCTCAGTTTGTAACAAACTGATTGTTACAAACTTTTTGTAACAATCAATTCAATCAATTTGTAAGACAAAAGTGGCCTATAATGTTGCCCTGGCCACCACCCCAATTAATCATTTGTATTAAAAAGGAGATGAATGGAAAAACTGTTCTTTTATCATTATTCAGAATACCTGGGTATAATTACCTTTTCCCCTACCTCCCTGCTACCCATGAAGGGCTCCCAATCTAAAAGAAGCACTACTGTTTTCACTGGCACAGTTATTAAGCAAGTCTAGTAGAAAACATTTTATCTAAATCAAAACACAATCTAAATGTCCATCGACAGACGAATGGATAAAGAAGATGTTGTGTATATATACAATGGACTATTACTCAGCCATAAAAAGGAATGAAATTAGATCATTTGCAGAGACATGGATGGACACAGAGATTGTCATACAGAGTGAAATTAGAAAGAGGAAAACAAATATCGTATATTAACACATATATGGGGAATCTAGAAAAATGGAACAGATCAACCAGTTTGCAAAGCAGAAACAGAGACACAGATGTAGAAAACAAACATATGGACACTGTGGGGGGAAAGTTGAGGGGGGAGGGACTGGGATGAATTGGGAGACTGGGATTGCCATCTATACATTAATATGTATAAAACATGATAATAAGAAAAAAAATCAAATTGTACACTTTAAATATATGCAGTTTATTGTATATCAATTATATCTCAATAAAACTCTTAAATAAAAAAATAAATCAAAACAGTCCTGAGATTAGCTATAGTTGGTTAAATTAGGAAATCAAATATACCAATTATTTTATATGTTATATTATATAATACAAATATATTATATATTAAAACATCATATGTAATATGTGACTATGACACACACACATCCCCCCCTTAAACATTTTATTTTGGCTTGAACAAGTAAAAGGGGATGAATTATCCAAACTCAGAGCCAAGGATTTTGTTTTTAACTGGGGCCTGCTGATTGGAACTCTTTGCCATATTTCTTACATAAACCTTATTGAAAATGTGTATTTATTTGAAATGGATCAAGGATTTCCATTTCTGGCAACATGTAGATTAGACGCCCAAACTGGCTTTACTGCCTAACTCTAAAATGCTGTATAAATTTGTAAAAACTACTTTTAAACTTCTTAATTTGCCACAAACATACAGATGCTATGGAAGGTGGCTCTTGACTTTAATGTTACCTCACAACACTGCTTTGAAAACTACAGAATGCTGGAGACGGGCTACTTATCCTGAAACTCCCAATATGGAGATGTAATCAAAGAACCTTGCATATAGCTGAAAATCCAAAACGCGTACAACTGAATGAGCAGTAAACCTATCTCGCAGAAGGTGACAGCAAGCAAACTTGCCTGCTTTGATCTTAGTGCTGGTGAAAGGAAGAAAAAAAATCTTCTGTGAGAACTTATAACTACAAGCAAGTTCTTATATGAGTTTATGGAGAAGGAAAAAGATGAAAAGGGATGAGAAACATGGAAAACAGATTAAAGGTCTAACGTATGTCTAAATGGAGTTATAAACTCCTCTTTCCAAGATGACCAAGGAAAGAAGGAACAATGGTCATGCCAAAAAGGGCTACTGCCCTATACAGCCTATTCACTGCACTTACTGCACCGGATATGTACCCAAGGACAATGCCATTAAGAAGCTGATCTCTGGAAATATAGAAGAGGCATGAGAGACATTTCTGAGGTAAATGTCTTCAATGTCTATGTGGTTTCCAAACTGTATGTGAAACTACATGGCTGTGTAAGTAGTATCACTGACAACAAAGAAGTCAAGAATCATTCTCATAAAACCCAGAAAATCCATACACCCCATCCTGATTTAGACCTACAGACACTGCCTCATGACCTCTGCCAAAGCCCATGTAAGGAGCTGAATCTTTAAGGACCGAAGAATCTTTAAGGACTGTCCTTTGGGGGGAAAAAAGGAAAAAACCATACTTTTTTAAAAAGTTGTAGAAGGAAAAAGTACGAAAACAATAGGCATTATTCAGAGAGATAAAGGTCAAGCATTTAGCATAATTATTCAAAGACATCCTCTGATCGAGGAAGCCCAAAGAATCCCAAGTTGGATTACAAATAATAAAATAATAAAGTAGAAAAAAAGAACACCTCAATACATTATATAAAACTGCAGAACACCAAAGGAGGAAAAGAAGGCTTGAAAACAGTCAAATAAAAGATATCTACAAAGGAAGGGCACTTATACTTCTCAACAGTAACAACGACAGTCAAAAGACAGGAATAATGGTTTCGATGTAATGAGAAAACTTAGAATTCTACACACAGAGAAATTATCTTTCAAGAATGAGAATGAAATAAAGATATCTTCAGATAACACAAAAAAGCATTTTTTTCACTAAAAGACTTACTAAAGGAAATTCTAAAAGATGTACTTCAGGTAAAAAAAATTTATCTCATACGGAAGGTCTCAAATGCAAAAAAGGGATAATGAGCCAAGAAAATAGCAAATAAATTTAAACAAAGATTGAGTACCTAAAACAACAATTTGTCTAAAAATGTATGTATACAGGAGAGAAATATGCCAAAACTACAACAATGGATGATGGTGTTTCAGGTTGGGAGGAGGACAATCAGAGCATTTTAAGTTACATTATTCAGGAATAAGTTTAAAGATACTGATTTAGACTTTCCCTTAAAAAACAGGACACATTAAAATATACAGATAAAAGCACTAAAAGAATAAAGAATATATTAATTTATAAATAAGCATGCATGTGTACAAGATGTTGTACGGGATGGAAAAGAAAAAAACATGCCTAAATGAAGGCATTACACACAGAACTCAATACAAAAAACTGGAAGAATGGGAGAAAGGGGTAATAGGACAAATAGAAAGACTACAGGCGAAGACAGAAATAAATCTAAATCTACAAGTAATCACAAAAGACTGAAATTCTCCAGTAAAAAAATAAAGATTGTTAATCAGAACAAAAACACAACTCAACTATACCCTATTTACAAAACATAAACCAAAATACAGAACCAATGAAAAGCTAAGGAATGGAAAATACTAATATTCAAAAGGAAGCTAGAATAGCTATATTAATCCAAGAAAACAGTCATCAACAATAATGAAACTATAAGGCTAAAAATGTTTTTACATAGAAAACCTTTTCATAACAATAAAAAGTTCAATTCAACAAAAAGAACAATTCTAAATTTGTAAATACTTAATAACACAGCCTCAAAATAAATAAAATAAAAATTAACACATCTACAACAAGGAGAAATTGACAAACCTACCACTAGGTGAAAGATATTAACATGTCTTTCTCAGTAGAGAAACTGATAGAAAAGTTCCAAAATAAAACCAAACCAAAATCCAAAACAAACCCTAGACAAATGAGGCTTCCCTGGTGTCACGGTGGTTAAGAATCTGCCTGCCAATGCAGGGGACATGGGTTCTATCTCCGGGCGGGGAAGATCCCATATGTCACAGAGCAACTAAGCCCATGCGCCCCTACTACTGAAGCTCTTGCACCTAGAGCCCATGCTTCGCAACAAGAGAAGCCACAGCAACAAGAAGCCAGTACACCACAATGAAGAGTAGCCCCCGCTCGCCACAACTAGAGAAAGCCCGCACAGAGAAACAAAGCCACCCCCAAATAAAATAATAAAAACAACAACAACAAAAACCCTAGACAAACACTAAAGATTTGAACTGAACAATTAATAAGCTCATGGACATATTATATATAGTACTGTAATAAAAAAACTGGAGAATTCACATTCTTTTCAAATGCACATGGAACATTTATGAAAACTAACTACATACTAGGTCTTAAAATTAGTTTCTCAAATTTTAATATTATGGTCTCTGACCATAATGAAATCAACTTATAACTGTATAATAGAACTTTTCATTTTGAAAGTTATATATTTTGAAATTAAGTATACACTTCTAAAAATTCATGGAGTAAATAAGAATTTATTTAAATGAACAAAACCAAGAACATTATATATCAAAACATGTCAGGAAGCAGCTAAGATGGCACTTACAGGCAAATTTAAAGACAAAGAACCCAAATTTAAAAGTTTTTTAAAAGGCCAGCAAAAAAAAACCCCTATAAATTCTGAGAAAGTAGAAAGAAACAATAAACAGAAGGACTTAAAAGGTATGAAAACATTTACAAAAGAGATGATCAACACAGTCAAAAGCTCATTCTTTAAAAGAATGATTAAAATGATAGTCCTCTGAAAAAACTATTCGAGAAAAAGAAAAAACAAACTAAAAAAAATGAAAAGGGAGCAACATTACAGATGCTATAGAGATTCAACTGATGAGGATATTATGGAGGACAATTTTACAGCAAAAAATTTGAATTAAGAATATTTTGAAAAAAATTTAGAAAATACAATCTGTTAAAAATGATTCAAAAAGAAATGAGACTCATACTTTTCTATTTCAAAACTTACTGCTACAAAGCTACCATCATCAAGCATCAAATCAGCAAATGTGGTACTGGCACAAAGGAAAACATGTAGATCAAATGGAACAGAACTGAGAATCCAGAAATAAACCCATACATTTACAGTCAACTGATTTTCAACAAGGATGCCGAGAAAACTCAGTGTGGAAAGAACAGTCTCTTCAACAATTGGTGCTGGGACAACAGGATTTCCAGTTGCAAAATAATGACGTGGGACTTCTACCTCATGTTATACACAAAAATTAACTCAAAATGGATCAAGGACCTGACTTGAAGAGCTAAAAATCATAAAACTCTTAGCAGAGAACATAAATCTTCATGACTTTAGGCAAAAGTTTCTTTCATATGATACCAAAATCACAAGCAACAAGAGAAAAAACAGACAAGCTGGACTTCATCAAAATAAAGCTTTTGTGCTTCAAAGGACACTATGAGAAAGTGAAAGGATAATCCACAGAGTGGAAGAAAACATTTAGAAATCATGTATCTGAAAAGAGTCATATCTGGAATATATAAAGAAATCTTACAACTCAACAATAAAAAGACAATCCACTCAATTTTAAAATGGACAAAAGATTTGAATACACGTTTCTCCAAAGAAGATATACGAATGGCCAAAAAACTGAAAATATACTCAACATCACTAGTCATTAGGAAAATGCAAATCAAAACCACAATAAGATTCTACTTCACACTCACTAAGATAGCTATAATCAAAAACCAACAACAGTAAATGTTGGCAAGGATGTGGAGAAACTGGAACCCTCATACACCGCTTGTGGAACTAAAAAATGGTGTAACTGCATTGGAAGACAGGTAGATCCTAAAAAGGTTAAACATAATAGCACTACCATATGACCCAAGAGGTCCACTCCTACATATATATCCCCCAAAACTGAAAACATATGCACATACAAAACTTGTACATGAAGGTTCACAACAGCATTATTTATAATAGCCCAAAAATGGAAACAATGCAAATGTGCATCAACTGATTAACGTATAAACAAAACGTGGTATATAAACAAAATGGAATTATATTCCACCATAAAAAGAAATGAAGTGCTAACACTAGCTACAACATGAATGACCTCTGAAAACATCACACTAAGTGAAAGATGCCAGGCAAAAAATGCCATTTATGACTCCATTTATAGGAAATGCCCAGAACAGAAAACAGAAAGCAGATTATTGGTTGTCAGGGGATGAGGGAAGGGAGAAAGGAGAGTGACTGCTAATGGGTATGGGGTTTCTTTTGGGGATGATAAAAACATTCTGGAAATAGATAGTGATGATGGTTATAAAACTTTGTGATTATTCTTTAAAAAAAACACTGAATTTCATACTTTAAGGGGTGAATTTACAGCATGTAAATTATATGTCAATTTTAAAAAGACAAATCAATGGACCATTTAAAAGAAAGAGAGAACCTGAATAGATGAATAATCATTAAAGAAACTAAACAGCCACAGTTTAAAATCTTTCCACTAAAAAAGTATCAAGCCCAGATTTTCTTATAGGTAAGGCCTACCAAATAGTCAAGGAACAACAAATAACTACAACCTTAAACAAATCCTTCTACAGAACAGTAAAAAGTTTCACTTTCTAAATCATATCAAGGACTTCCTAGGTGGCAGAGTGGTTAAGAATCTGCCTGCCAACGCAGGGGACACAGGTTTGATCTCTGCTCCAGGAAGATCCCACATGCCGAGTAACAACTAAGCCCATGCGCCACAACTACTGAGCAGGCACCTAGAGCCAGTGCTCCACAACAAGAGAAGACACCACAATGAGGTACCCGCACACCACAATAAAGAGTAGCCCCCGATCGCCGCAACTAGAGAAAGCCCGTGTGCAGCAAAGAAGACCCAACGCAGCCAATAAGTAAATTAATTAATTAAAAATAAATAAATAAATAAATCATATCAAAATCCAAACAGGACAAAAGGTGCCAAGACCACTCAGTGGGGGAAGATACAGTCTTTGCAACAAAGGGTACTGGGAAAACTGGATATCCACATGCAAAAGAATTAACTTGGACCCTTACCTTACACAATATGTAGAAATTAACTCAAGATGGATTAAAGACCTAAACATAAGGCCTAAAATTATAAAATTCTTAGAAGAAAACATAAAAAAAGCTTCATGACATTGCATTTGGCAAGGATTTCCTGGCTATAACATCAAAGCCACAGGCAACAAAAGTAAAAACAGATAAACTGGACTATATCAAAATTTAAAACTTCTGTGCATCAAAGGAAACAACAGAATGAAAAGGTAGCCTATGGAATGGGAGAAGATCCTTGCAAATTATCTCTCTGATAAGGGGTTAATATCGAGGCTACATAAAGAACTCCCACAACTCAGCATAACAAAAACAAAAAAACCAATGACCCAATTAAAACATGAGCAAAGGACTTGATTAGACATTTCTCCAAAGAAAATATATTAATGGCCAACAATCACATGAAAAAGATATTTGACACCACTAGTCTTCAGGGAAATGCAAATCAAAACTATAATGAGCTATTACCTCACACCCATTAGCATGGCTACTATCAAAAAAACCCCAGAAAACTGGGGGCGGGGGGGGGGGGGCGCAGGGGGGCGGCCAGAAAATAAGTGTTGGCAAGGATTTGGAGAAATTGGAACCCTTGTGCGTTGCTGGTGGAAGGCAAATGGTACAGGTGCTGTGAAAAACAGGAAGATGGGTCCTCAAAAAATTAAAAATGAAATGACCATATGATCCAGCAATACCACTTCCGGGTATATATCCAAAAGAACTGAAAGCAGAGTCTCGAAGAGATATTTGCGCGTCCAAGTTCGTAGCAGCATTATCCAGAATAGTCAAAAAAGGTGAAAGCAGCATAACTTTCCATTCACAGAAGAATGGATAATAAAATGTTTTATACATACAGTGGTATATTATTCAGCCTTAAAAAGGAAATTCTGACACATGCTACAACATGGATGAACTCTGAGGACAGGAGGCTAAGTGAAATAAGCCAGGCACAAAAAAAATACTGTATGGTTTCACTTATAAGAGAGTTAACTAGAGGGTTTCCTAGGTGGCGCAGTGGTTAAGAATCTACCTGCCAATGCAGGGGACACGGGTTCGATCCCTGCTCCAGGAAGATCCCATATACCGAGGAGCAACTAAGCCTGTGTGCCACAACTATTGAGCCTGTGCTTTAGAGCCTGTAAGCCACAACTATTGAGCCCATGTGCTGCAACTACTGAAGCCCACATGCCTAGAGCCCATGCTCCGCAATGAGAAGCCACGGCAATGAGGAGCCCGCGCATCACAACGAGGAGTAGCCCCCACTCACTGCAACTAAAGAAAGCCCGCGCACAGCAAAAAAGACCCAACACAGTCAATTAAAAAAAAAAAAAAAAAGAGGTAACTAGAGCAGTCAGACCTATAAAAACAAAACGTAGAATGGTGGTTGTCAGGGGACATGGGGAGGGGGAAATGTGGAAGAGTCGTTTAATGGGTATAGAGTTTCAGTTTTGCAAAAAGTTCTGCAGGCTGGTTGAACAACAGTGTGACTATACTTAACACTATTTCAAAATGATTAAGAATGCAAATTTTATGTTGGGTGTATTTTACTATAGTTTAAAAATAATTTTAATCATTAAAAAACAAGAGACTTTTAAAAAATCCAACCAGGACAATATGAAAAAAGAAAATTACAGGCTCATCTGAATCATGCACATTGACGTAAAAAAAAAAAAAGCAATCCTACACAAAACATAAGCAAATCAATCCAGCAATTTACAAACAAAAAGATAATCCAGCATGACTAAATTGGGTTTATCCCAGGGATGCTTAGTTAGCCTAATTTGAAAATCAAGGTAACTGACCGCATTAACAGGTTAAGGGGGAGAAAAAATTGATCATCTCGAGTCACAGAAAAGCCTTTCAATACAGCTTAACATCTATTCATGATTTAAAACAATCAAAACACAACCCTTAACAAGGTAAGAATGAAACCTCCTTAATTTGATAAAGGAGGGTTTTTTCCTCTTTAAAAAACAAAAAACCTACGAGTGTAATCTTATTTTTTTAATTTTATTGAAATACAGTCAACTTACAATGTTGTGTTAATTTCTGCTTGTACAGTAAAGTGATTCAGTTATATTCTTTTTCATATTCTCTTCCATTATGGTTTACCCCAGGATACTGAATATAGTTTCCTGTGCTGTATATACAGCAGGACCTTGCTGTTTATCCATCTTATATATAAAAGTTTGCATCTGCTAATCCCAAACTCCCAATCCTTCCTTTCTACCCCACCTCCTGCAATCACGTCTGTCCTCTGTATCTGCGAAGCTATTTCATAGCTATGTTCATTTGTGTCGTATTTTAGATTCCATATATAAGTGATATCGTATGGTATTTGTCTTTTTCTTGCTGACTTACTTTGCTTAGTATGATAATCTCTAGGTCCATCCATGTTGAAGCAAATGGCAATATTTCGTTGTTTTTAATGGCTGAGTAACACTCCATTGTGTGTCCATGTGTCTGTGTGTGTGTGTGTGTATGCACACGACATCTTTATCCATTCATCTGTCAATGGACATTTAGATTGTTTCCATGTCTTGGCTACTGTAAATAGTGCTGCTATAAACACAGAGGTGCATGTATCTTTTTAAATCATAGCTTTGTCTGGGCATATGCCCAGGAGTGGGATTGTTAGATCATCTGGCAACGCTAGTTTTCATTTTTTGAGGAACCTCCATAGTGTTTTCCATAGTTGCTATACCAATTTACATTCCCACCAACAGTGGATGAGGGTTCCCTTTTCTCCAAACCCTCTCCAGCATTTATTATTTGTAGACTTTTTAATTATGGCCATTCTAACTGGTGTGAGGTGGCACCTCACTGTAGTTTTGATTTGCATTTCTCTAATAATTAGCAATGATGAGCATCTTTCATGTGCCTACTGGCCATGTGCATGTCTTCTTTGGAGAAATGTCTACCTAGGTCTTCTGCTCAGTTTTTGATTGGGTTGTTTTTTTTTTATTGGATCTACAAGTGTAATTTTAAATGGTAACATCTGAAAGCATTTCCTTTCAGATCAGAAATAAGACAGGAAACAAAACCATGAGTATCTGAAGATATCTCAGAAAGTACAATAATAATTCAGAGGTAGACAAATAGACCAAAGATATAGAAGAGAGAGTACAGAAATGAAACCACCCATATATGAAAACTTGACTTATGAAATAAGAGAATTTTGCATATCAGAAAGGAAATGAAGAACTATTTCAATAAACAGTGCTAGCATAACCAATTATTCACACAGAATCAATTCATAACCCACACTCTTACAAAAATCAATTATTGAGAGATTTAAGAATTAAATGGAAAAGGCATAACTATAAAGCTTTTAATTGATAGAGAAGAATATCTTTATGACCTCTGGATAGGAAAAGATTAAGGTAAACTATAAAGGAAAAAACCCATATATTTGACTATATTAAAGTTAAGGACTATTATAAGGTATATATGTAAACCGATTATATTCTGTTGTGTTTGCAGGGGAAGGGGTACCAGTTATAGAGAATGTCATCAAAAGTTGTCAACGTACACAAGAAAAATTTCAACTAACCAAGTGAATTCAAAGATCAAATACAGTAAAACCTTGGATTGCGAGTAACTTGTTCTGCAAGTGTTCCGCAAGACGAGCAAACATTTCTAATAAATTTTAACTTGATAAATGAGTGATGTCTTGCAATACGAGTAGTACGTGATGCCGTATGTCACATGATCACAACTGAGCCAATGGAGCTGACCACCAACGAACTGATGGATCTGCATCGCGAGCAATAGCAAGAGGTCATGGAGGAGATCTCGACGGGCAGAGGAGGAGGAGAAAAAGGTGGAGGAATCCCTCACCACAAATGAGGTTAGGGAGATGTGTAAAATGTGGGAAACAGTGCAAAATTTTGTAGAAAAGCACCACCTGAATAAGGCTGTAGCAGTGCAAGCAATGAATCTGTTTAACGACAATGCAACGTCACATTTCTGCGAAATTCTCAAAAGGAGGCAAAAGCAAGTGCCATTAGATAGGTTCCTTGTTAAAGTTGCACAAAAAGAAAAAGATTCCATTGAGCCAACAGACAGCAGTGATTCCATCAGTGATACTGAAAGCCGTCCTACACAATAACCTTCCTCTCTTGTCTCCCTCACACCAGCCATGAAGGTTTTAAAAGGTAAGTGCAGGTTAATTTATTTTGCTTTATATTTTGTATTTTCTTTATTATTTTGTATTATATTACAGTATTGTAATCATTTTTATATGAGTATTTTTGGGTTGTGGAACGAATCATCTGAGTTTCCATTATTTCTTATGGGCAAATTTGCTTTGATATACAAGTGCTTTGGATTACAAGCGTGTTTCCAGAATGAATTATGCTCGCAAACCAAGGTTTTACTGTATTTTAATCTTTTAATTTCTCTCCATTATTTTATAAATAATTCAATCAAAGAGCAATCATGTCAAAACAAGTAGACCATTGAAAAAAATTATACAATGCTAATGTAATACAGAACTGTCAATGTTCCAACTACTTCGCATCTTAAATATATTACACATTTATGCCCTCACTTAAGATCAACATGTTATTGTAGGGCCTTGGAAACAAGGATTAAAAAACAAACAAACAAAAAAACACTCTCATGGTTCAGTAAGTGTCTCTATCAACATTTGTGTCTGTATCTCACTGCAAATATTAGCAATGATACTTATGGTAAAATCTAAATAGTGTCTCAGGTAAATGGGATGTTACTCTGACCTTTCCCACTGCTCCTTGAATCAATTTTTTACCAAATTCCAGGACCTATTTTCAGATGCCTTAGGTAAGAAACACTTAATATATTAAGATAAGATTTCCCTTGGAGAAATAGTAAGGACTTTAAAAAAAGAAGAACTGGAGTAAACAGACAACATATTCTTAGGGCTTCCAAATAATTCTAAAATTAAAAATGCAAAAGAAATAAGCACAATTACAAGGAACACCTCATGCACTTGGGAAACTATTAACACTGTATATATAACTGAAAGGGATGAGATGGAAAGAACATTTATCCCAAGATAAATTTTTTTAATAATATGAAGGCATATGTCCATCAAGCAAAATAAATCCATTCCCATTTTATCCACCATGGAAAACATTTTTCCCTTTACCCAAAACACACACACACTTATATATACAAGGTAAACACTTTCAACCTAAACTGTAAGCCTCTGGCTCAGATGAAAACAAAACAATTTTAATCACACACAAGCTCCAGCACTCAGACTTGTAGTTTCTACATGCTGCCCACACAGCACTTTGCGAGCATGTGATTAGGAGGAATGATGCACAATCACACCACATTCCTTCCCTCAGCTCACACATCAAGAACTTGCCCTCTCAGCTGCATTCTTCTCCAAACAGCCATGGTCACCTTAGCAACCCTATGCTCCTAATATGGACAGCTGCTCCATTTAAAGTCAGCCCTTCTTGGCAGGGAAAATGCTTGTTCTTCAAATTGGGGGAGAGAGAAGAGGTTTTCCTTTCAATACACATTGCAGGGGTTAATTTAACTTGATCAGCACTTTTGTTCTGTGGCTGCAATTTGTGTCAAGTTTCAACCCATTTAGAGGTTTTTTTTTTTTTTTTTTTTTTTAATTCTAAAAGCAAATGGCTAAAAAATAAAATCAAGGCAGCTCTGAACATGAAACAAAAGTGTATCTGAAATAACTGTATTCTTTTATAAAATGATAAAGCTATCCACATTTTTGAAAGTTAAAATTTACTTAAATTGAACTGTAATATCTGAAATCTTAATATACAATAAGAAATCACTCAGAGCCTATTTTTGAACAACAAAAACACTGCTAAGCTTTAACTCCAATCTATTTAATAGACTATAAGCCGATCTGTATCCCTTTATCCCACCACCTACATGTGAAATCTTTCCACAGGCTCAAAAGTAAACCAGGTACTGAAACCAAATGATTAGTATTTCTGAGGACCCTCCAGACCTAGAATAGCACTGGATTACTCAAAACCAATCTTAATCTGTGCTTGTACCACTAAAGCTGGGACTGAAACCAAAGTAAGTTTTGCAGGATAAAAAATACAGGTTTATAATACAGTTTGCCTGATTTTCATACTACAAACAAATTACTTGGGGGGAAGGGATTACCATATTCTGAAATGTGAGATCAAATTGTTCATTCCATACACACTCGATAAAATTAAACACCTAATTTTTAAGTATAGTAAACAGGCATGTTCAAAACTAAAAAATTTAAATTTATGGCATTTGTTCTAGGTTGGAAAATTTATGAAATAATTTTCTCTATGACTGGTTGACAAAATCCATATTAATTTATTAAGTGCTGTGAATGTGAATGTTAAGTGAATACCATCTACATTATTTATTGGTTATATTTTTGTTTGTATATGTGTGTTTTTTAAACTTCTCAGGCTATGAGGTTCTTTTTGGTTAGAAACACTTCTTCCATGTTAAAACTATCCTTGTAATTACATCTTCTATATAGAGCAAAATATCCATTGATAGGTGGCAGTGTAGATTAGTAAAAAGAAACGAAAGCTAATTCCATTACTGGTTTCCTCACAATAATACTATCTGTCCTACTTATGTGTTAACAAAGTAGAAATAATGAAATTATTATGCCATACAAAATATTCAAAATTTTAAGAAACCAGAGAAAGGGGCTATGTTAGCAGATGTCTAATTCTCTGAACTGTTATTTTTAAAAAGAGTTGGGAGGAGTATTCAACAATGCATGGGACACAAATCAATATCAATTTCAAGAGGTTCCAGTCTCCCCACCACAGATTTTACAAATACTTAAGTGTTGACATATAAATAACTACTTCTTTCAAAAAGCCTCAACATTGGCTTTTAGCAGATGTGAATTCCCTTACCCTTTTCTATTCCACTACTGAATCAGTTCCACATTTTCTCCTCATCTAAGTGCCCCTAGGATCCTCCTCCCACAAAAAGAAACTGCTCCCAGAATGTACCTGGTTAGCTTTTTCGGACCTGATAGAAGCCCCTCCCTGATCTGATCAGTGCCTTCATTATCCTCCTTAACGTAATGCCAGGGCCCACCTTATCCTCGCCTAGGAGTTTCTCCCTCTCCCCTCTTCGTGACTACCAGACACAAACTTGGAGGCTGTAAAGTTCCCACTTTTTGACAATTTCTAGTTAGGGGATCCTGATACTGTGCTTACCATACATGAAATTGTCTTTCTGCATCCCAAACTTAGAATCTTGCATTTGTACTGTTCTTACTCTGTGTTAGATTCAGTGATGGGAATTCACAGAACATGACTCTGCTTCAATAAAGTAATAGAAGAAACTAAGATGAACATTCACACATAATTTAATGGAGAAATTAATTAACAAGTAATAGATAATGGGAAGGTTCTATAATTACTGGTATTATCTTTCACTATTAGGCTTTTGCCAGCTAACACTGAGACCAACGCATTTTAATATACTATTTCTATAAGAAAAATATATGTTTTTGTTAGGCCCTACAATTCTTTTCTTTGACTGTTCTAACAGACTCCTAGATAGACAGCCTTCTAAACATATGTTTATATTTCCTCTAACCTTCCACGAATGCGATTCAAGAATGTGATCTAATTCGCATTCTTCAATTTCAATTCTAATATAAAGAAATGAGCACAAACTGACCTTCTTAAATGCTCATTTTATGTGCCTTATACATTTACGAAATTTTACATTTAATAGCTTCATTTTAATAAACAATCTGAAATGCAATGTACCAGTTAGACAAAACAAATTAGATGAACACTCAGCAACATGGCCAGATCTTAGAAAAAAATAAGAGGAGGGTGGAGGGGACTATAAGAATTAGATTAAGACCTAATGTATAATTAAAATACAGGCACATAAAATAATAAAACCTTTTATAAGATATAAACAAAAGGACACACCACATTTAAATGTCACTTATATAGGGACTAGTTACAAAAGAAAAAGGAAGAACGGTCCTTTAATGAACCAATGATAAATGGGTATGACACAAACTGAGGAATATCATTAACTCAATACTCCTGTACTTGAGGTTAAAAACTGGTACTTCAATATTGGAGAAGATAATCACGTAACTGTTTGGATACCTGGCCTTTCTCCCCTCTATGGAATTCTTATTGCTTTATTTAAATCCATGGCTGTCTGTGGGTCCTTATTATCACCCTGACACATCAGGACAGGTTCCCATTTGATTACAGTAGTATTTTGTAAGGATTACTTTTTCTTCAACTCTCAGCTTGATATTTTTAAATGGCACTCCAAAACAAGGTACAATAGCCAGTATAAAAAGGTACATATTTTTGTGCATTTTAAATTCTGCACGCACCTAAATTAAGTTGTGTCTCATAAGCAGCAACATACCTTTTGAGATATAATTGTGGACTAGTTAACATGAAATTCTCTGCATTTCTTTACTCCTTTGTCTTTGAACTGTCAATAGTGGATAGCAGAAGTTACACCTGTATTACAGGACTATGGTAGGGTTAAGGTGAATTCCCCAGCTTAGCAATAGTGGAGAGCTAGAGCTGTCACCCACCCTCAGTCTAAAGGGTAAAGGCACATGTGGTTATTAGGACCTAGGAGAGTAGTGGCAGGAGAAGGCTTCCTGACAGAGGCGACAACAGCAGCAACCACCAGCACCACCAACTGTTACTTCAGACAAAGCCATCCTCTTTCATAATAAACAAAGTTGCCCAATATTTTAAACAATAATTTTTTAAACTGTGATAAAATATACATACCATAAAATTTACCATTTCAACCATTTTTAAGTGTAGGGTTACCAATAGTTTGTCATTGTCCTTTTAATACCTTTAACTGTGTAGCAGGGTGATACTTTATAAAGGTGAATAATCTTTTTTAGATTATTTTCTACTCTAAAAATATTATGAAAGCATCAGGATATGAACAAAAATACATATTTATTGAACACGTATAGGGGAACCCTAAGGGTACAGACAACATAATTCATCATCATTGTATCATACATTGTACTGATGTCTGAGATTTAAATCTCATTTGCCAAAAGAAGAGTGACAAAGATATAAAAGATCAAGTTCACTAAGATTAAGTTCTTTGAAGTTTCTGTTTTTACTTTAAGCACTGTGGTCCAGGAAAAGAAGGATCTGGATTTCTCCTGCAGTACTGCCTTTGAGTAGTCCCTGGGAGATCAAGACAGTGCTATACACAGGTTCTAAGACCCCCCCCTCCCTCAACCCCCTATAAGTAGAAGAAAAAAATAGGGGAAAAGAGTTTCACAAGAAACTTCAAAATGAAAACTTGGTAATTTGCTCTCCCTTCCTCCTTATCAGCTAGTGGGTACCCTTTATTTCACCCCTTTATTTTCAGTTATCAGGATAAAAACTGACTTCATTAACTAAATCTGTGAGTTTCAAAAACAGGTGGAAAAGATGTGTTTGAGGGTACATGTTCCCCTCAGGACATAGGATACTGAAAAAGGAGAAAAAATGAGAAAGTTATTGATCTGAATAATTCATTTTATAAGCATTTCCAGTTGACAGATTGAATTACTCCATAGTGATCACTACTACCTGTGCCAAAAATTCCTGAGAAAACTTAACCAAAGTAAGTTCTTAATGCTGCCAAGCAACTGGCATAGGATAAGCACACCGATAAGGAAATTTCACTGTCTACTCACTTGAACACTTCATCCTCCAGAAGTCTAAAGGGAATAACAATGTACATCAATGATGATTTAAAATCCATTGTAAAGGTGATCATTCAAGATTTTTTTTAATACTAGATGTTAATCTTTTATTATCTACCTGGTAGGAAGCATTACGCTTTTTAAACTAAATATAGAAGTTATACAATTTCCATACATGGAAGCACTGCTAAATAATCTCCTCTAACTTAAAGCCCCTAAAAGAGCTTCTACGAATCCACTACTCCCTAATGTCATTTAGATACTATTACCCACTGAGGTAAAAGGAGAATGGGGCCCAACGAAAGAAAAGAATTTTTTTCTCAGAATGGACAAACCCACCCCTAAAGATGCTAGGAATAAGCTCTGACTATGAAAAGCAGTATTTGAGTTTCAAGGTGACTGCTTTAATCACACCCTTTTAATCCTAACTTCAAATAAGATGACTTATGTCTTGTTAGCAAATTCTAAGGTAGTAAAGGAGTAGCTAACAAACTTGTGAGAATCTTGTAATAATCAAGAAATGAAATAAGTATGGGAAAAGGATTTAAAAAAAAAGCTAAAGCAATTAAGCCTATATTCAACTATATTTTGTTTTATTACTATATTAACAATGTCTTACCTTGCGGAATTCTCTTCTGAGAAAAATAGATACAATTTTGTCCCTAAAAAAATTTCAGGTAGAAAAGTTGAAATGTTAGTTTCAAACAGAAAGCCTTTTGAAAATGAAAAGTTACAAAATGCTAGCATAGTATGGAGGGTTGAGTCAACCAGCATCATCATCACTGGTCCACACAAGGCTCCAGGACTATTGCTTTTATGTTTTTTATTCCATTTATCCCAATTCTCCACTCCCATTCCCTTTCCCCATAAGCAAGCATTCTAATGTACCTGTAATCATTCAGTTAATACTTTAAACAAAAACAAACAAAAAACGCTAGCACAGTACATTTGGATTATTATGACATTTGGTATTAACAAAGCTTAAGAGAGATTAAGTCTCAAATAATAAAAGTATGTTATTATCTTCATTAAAATATTTATTATAAAATTTATTATTGTATTATAAAAATACTTATTCCACTATCAAATCATCTTTGCTAAGTACATAATAACGAGTGGCATATTTTTATATTCTAAGACATCAGTACTTGATTGGGTTTTACTCTCACCAAGATTTGATATTCTGAAGGGTACTTTTTTTTTTTTTAGCTATAAACTACCTGTCACAAAATTCATCCCTTTACGAAGGGGAAGCTGGGATGAAGTGAGAGAGTAGCATAGACATAGATACACTACCAAATGTAAAATAGATAGCTAGTGGGAAGTTGCTGTATAACAAAGGGAGATCAACTCGATGATGGGTGATGCTTTAGAGGGTCAGGACAGGGAGGGTGGGAGGGAGTCAAGGGAGGGAGGGAATATGGGGATATACGTATAAATACAGCTGATTCACTTTGGTGTACCTCAAAAGCTGGTACAAGAGTGTAAAGCAATTATATTCCAATAAAGAGCTAAAAAAAAAATTCATCCCTTTAATGTGCAAAATTCAGTGGTTTTTACTATATTCATAAAGTTACACAACCATCATCACCACCTAATTCTAGAACATTTTCATCATTCCAATAAGAAACCCTGTTCTGAAGGGTATTTTTATTCTCGGGAAGAAACATCTTAACAAATTTAATTTTAAATTTTAAAAGATATACAAGAAGCATACTCTTTACAACATTATGATCATAATTTGTTTTTTTTTTAAATGTGTAGAACAAAGACCAGAGGGAAAACAAATATTCAAAAATTTTAAGGGCGGCTGTATTAGGATAGCAGTATTATAGTGACTTTTTCATATATTTCCTCAAAGTTAAAATTTTATAATATTGCCTTTATAGTTCTTAAAAAGGTAAAGCTAAGACATAAATTTTCTAGAGCTATATGCTAGAATTTGTACTACAACCCAAAGTAAAAACAGAAATACAAGTTGACACTTTTTCAAAAGTCCACTACATTTTTTATTAAATGTTTCTCAAAGTAGATAAAGTTAGTATAAAGTTAAAAAAAATCTGGCCACACTTACTAATCTGGTTGAAAAGCCACAGCTGCATCTTACTTTATGACAAATTGACTGTTTCATCACTTTTACATCTGGGCATCTACTTCTTAACGGGCATTTCTGAAATAAAGATATAGTAATTAAGAACATATAACAAAAATATAAAATCTTTAAGGACAATTATCTAAATATTAGTGACTAGAGGGAACTATCAAAACGGTTCTTAAGCAACCTTCTAATAAAAAAACATTAACAGGGCTGAGGATGAGGTGGGAGGGACCAGAATTATACAGTTATGTTACACATACTGAGTCTAAAAATCTACAAGCTCTTCAGTCCTCAATCCCTTTCACCCATCAGAGTTTTGCAATTCATAAGGATGCCACTTACAGACGGGAAAAAGAGAAAAGGAAGATACTGAAAAGGAACCCTAAAATTGCACATCTGGCTTTTGGCTTTGGTTTGGGTTTTTTGGCCATGCTCTGCAGCTTGTGGGATCTTAGTTCCCCAATCAGGGATGGAACCCAGGCCCAGGGTAGTGAAAGTACTGAGTCCTAACCACTGGACCCCCAGGGAAGTCCCTAAATTTGCACACTTGAAAACAATAAGTTAATTGCTTATTTATTATGCTTGTCTATTTCCCCCTCATATCTATACAAATCTAAGCTCCAGAAGAGATTTTTTTCTGTCTTATTTACTGGTATCTCTCGAGCACCTAAGACAACGACTGCCATGCTGTAAGTGCTCAGTAAATACTCATTGAAAGAATGAATAAATTTATGAATAATTTAATGTTAAATCGATGAAATATTTAACCTGACAGTATGTCAAAATGGCAAGGTCTCAAAATGCCATTTCTTCCACACATACACCATTAATGTTAATGACAACTATATCACCAGTATTGTTTCTTTTCTCCAACAAAGCCCATAATTAAATGACAATCAAGACATGGTCCCCAAGCTTCAAGGAACAGAATAAAAGGCATCTATCACCTTGTAATTTTATTAGTGCAACCTCCGGGAAAGACTCCTAGAAGGGGAATTGCTGGATGTGTGATTTTCCTAAATGGTGCCAAATGGTGTGGGTGAGGGAGGGTCTTTTTCGAACATGTATGTTCTTTGAGGAGACAGCTAAGAATATAAGAAAAAACCTTTTATAAGGAGTGAAAAGTTGGCTGATCTCAAGAATAACCCTGAAGGAACCCAGCACTACCTCCTATTTCCCATCCTGTCACTGAGTTAATATTTCACAAAATGCTGCTCTTTTAGTAAAAAAAAATTGGGGGGGAATACAAATATTATTACAGAATTGCTTTTCTTCATTTTAACAAGCAGTAGAAGAATAAACCAAAATCATTTTTAAATGGTTATCTATAGAGAAAAGAGAAAGCAGGTTGAAAAGGACAGGGATGGAGGTTAGACTTCTCAGAATATATCTTGTTTCACAGTTTTTACTTCGAAGACATGTTTTAAAGTCAAATGAACACCAAGCGATAATGACATTTTGAACATCAAAATGATAATAACTACCGTCGACTGAAACCTTAAATGTATTTTTAAAAAATCCACCATCATCTTTGGTAGTCACTAGAGCAAGAACTAATTACCCTAAAAATTGATAATGGAAAAGAATCAAGGATTTATCCTGTCTTTCTTATATGAAAGGTACCCCAGAGTAACCACAGGCAGTCAACAAGTGAAAGCCCTCTTTCATAGGATTCCAAATAATAAATGTAGAAGGAATGACAGAATTAGAAAATACCCATTTTATAATCGCCAATGAAATAATAAATCTAAGAACTGATCAATGGTTGCTTAAACCATTAGATAAAAGGTTGATAGGAAACTTTATAATGGATAAATCAGGCCAAAAAGACTGAACCCAGTGATTAACCTTAACATCATGAAAAATGGATCAACCAGACTTTATGTGCAGAAGTATTCATCACTATTCATTATTTATCCTGGGGGCTCCAATTTCAAAAGACATCCATAATATTACCACTTTTACCACCTCCACTCTTACGACGGTCCACACCACCTTATTTCTCATCTGCATTAGTGTAAAAGTTCTCCATCTGATCTCCTAGCTTCTTCCCTTGCTCACCTCAACAAGTCAGTCAGATTAGTCCTTTTCAAAAGAAAATAGATCATGTCACTCTTCTGCTCAAACCTTCTAATTGAGTCCATCTCACCGGTTTAAAAGCCAAAATCCTGACAAAGACCATAAGGACCATGATCTGATATTTCCCTTCTCCAACTCTCAGACCTTATCTCCTACTACTCTCCCTCTTGTTCACTCCATTCTAGGCACACTGGCCTCTTTCCTTAAACACATCAAGCATGTTCTCACCTCAGTGCCTCAGGACTTCTATTAATTCCTCCTTCACTTCCTTTAGGACCTGGTTTTTAGAAGTTATCTCATTAAAGAGATACACCCTGGTACCCCAAGCAAGCCCAAAATATCTGTCTCGGCTTTCCTTATCTGGCAGAGAATGTGTAAGGAGAAGTCAGTCATAAATTTTGGAGACGATAATCATTTGAAACACAAATGTAATTAATTTTCATATCTTTGTATCTAAACACCTATGAAGTTATACTGTCCCCCTTTTAAAAGATTCTTATGGTCCCGACTTCAAAGAATTAATGAAGACAAAGTTGCCATAGCGTGGGCAGCTTTTTTCTTCAGCTTTTGTTTTGTTTTTAAATCATCTGTACCATAACCTTAGAAAGAAGTAGTAAAAGATTTGAATTGTATGAGTCCCATTAAAAAACAACTAGCAAAATAAATGGCATTCCCTTTCCTCCTACTCCTTTACGGATTTGTTTGAGATTATACTATAAAATTACAAGTAATCTCAGGAAAACTTTAACTACTTTCAAATTTATCTGCTACCTTTAGGCACCATGACCACCAGAAAGAATCAAAAGAACTCACTAACTCTAACATGACTAGACTAGCTATGACATGGTAGGGATGTCTGAACTTAATCATTTTTCTTTAAATAAACAAACTCCCCCTGAGCTAAGGCCTACTCTGCCTTTTAAACATCCTGTGTGTGGCTGGCAAGCTTCAGGGTCTTAAGAGAGATAGCCAGGGGACAGAGAAAACAGCAAGCATGACTCAGTGATCATATTTAATAGTCTCTGAAGACCAAAACAAAGACACCAGTTCTGGCAAGAGTTCTCTAGAATTACCCCAAAACTGACTTATCCACATACCTTTCATCTGAACAATCTATTTTCACTTAGTTTAAGGCTCACAAAGCATTTGTTATGTGCCTATCAGACCTTACGTACAAAAATAAACCAAAAGTATAATGAAAACAATCAGCTGGGGTTCTAAGAGTTGGATGATGAATCTAATGGTAAAATCTGCTTTGTTTGGGGAGGGAGGTGAAGAGAACTCTTGAATATTGTTGTGCAGAAATGCCCCCACTCATTTGGAAATCAAACTTCAGCAAGTTTAATCGCTTCAAAAAAGGCTAGTGGTATTAAAGCAACCTTTATTGAGCAACTTCTGTGTGCCAGATATTTACATTAGCTTGCTTAATTCTCAGAACTTCCCTATAGGAAAGGTATTAACAAAACACAGTGGGGAAATAACTTGTCCAAACCAGAAAGAGACCACTCCAGAATGCAAAATCTCAGTTTTTCTTTTTCACTGTTATAATCTGCAGTAAACTAGAATAAAATTATTAGCCACAAATACCACATTTGCCCCATAGGAGTAACATGTAAATCCAGGCTGTTCATTTGAGAAATCTGTTCCATTCTTCCAAAGTTGCTTTAAATAAGAGGACAAAAGAGGAAGGTTCACTGTTATACATTAATAAGAAATATGTAGCATTAGGGATGAATATGCTACACTTAGAAGAATATGCTACACTTAGCTCTAAGGGAACTGAGTGAGAGTAAGTGAGGCATAGCACAGCTCACTAATTAGTATTCACTCATAATGATTAACCTGAATCACCTCTAAGTGACTGATGGCTATTCCACATGGCTTTGAGAAGTCAGGGAAGAAATGCCAAGATTTAACAGAGTGAACAACATAGATATTTACCAAAACAGCTTCTGGATGTCTGAAATACTTCTATCTCTCTCTCTCCTGATATACAGATATATACATACACATTCATAAAATTTTTCATTAACTTTTTAAAATTTACAACAAAACTATTAGTTACAATTCCTCATTTTCCTTTTCCGGAAAATTCTCTCATGTGGAACACCTTAGCTCCTGACACTATGAGATAATACTTATTGGCCTCCGTTCTTTATGCGCAACAGAATCTGGTTTTTACTATGTCATTAATCAGAAAATATTTTGTAGGACTATTTTCTTTCTAAATTGCACATTTAATTTGTTACTAGATGCACACACTGCCTATCATACAATGAAACTATCATATCTATTCTAAAATAAAAATCAAGGTGATCACTTAACTATCGAGACACATTACCCTGGGACCTCCCTGGTGGCCCAGTGGGTTAAGACTCCATGCTCCCAATGCAGGAGGCCTGGGTTCAATCCCTGGTAGGGGAACTGGGTCTCACACGCATGCCGCAACTAACGATCCCACATCCCGCAACGAAGATCTTGTGTGCTGCAACTAAGATTCGGCACAGTCTAAATAAACAAATTAATTAAAAAAAATACATTACCCAGGAAATGTGGCCCTGCTATACTAATGTCCTTAGTTATTTGGAGAAAGTGAAGATTCCTTGAAAAAAATTATCCCCACCGACTAAAAAAACACGGTATTTAAATAATTTACTGCTTTACACACAGCAGAGAGTCAACGGATTTGTGATTTAAAGTTTCCCAAAGGCCTAGAAACATTATGCTAGTCTTCTAAATACTTCCGTCCTTGGAATTTTCAGCATAAATTAACACTTAAAAAAAAAATCTCCCTCACAATCTCAAGTTATTGCACTAATGATTAAGAATGATGAAGGAAAGAAGAGGGAAGGGGAGGACACACTCTTCTATGATACCAATTATAAATAATACAACCTTCACCTATGGTGTTTGCTGTTTTGCTTTGCATTTTAACAAAATGGAAGTGCACAGCACATGGAGTATGTATTATTTCTTGAAACTTTATCATATACACCTCTCTCCCTATAGTTAGTGTTTGTCTCTCTCTCTCTCTCCTTCCCTTCCTTCTCTTGCACACAGTATGAGTAACTGTTACTTTTTTTAAATTTTTGTTTTGTATACAGACATGCTACTCACATTCTGGCCATGACTATAAAATATATTTCTTAGTTAAAAAAAAAAGACATCTTAACATATGAGTCTATGGAGAATATTAAGGTAAATATTTCCTGGGTTAGTTTTCTCCCATGTCTTCAACATTATACATAATGAAGAGATATATACAAATCTAAATATCACAGAGCCTGTGGCTTTACTGTTTCTCATGAATTTTAATACAACATGCAAGAAAATATTCACTATGGAGGGGAGCTTGGTATTAAAGCAGATTTACTTTGACTCTATTCCAGGGAGTTGAGTTACTTGAATACCAAAAGACTTCAGTACTTTATAATCTCTTCTTGAAGATGCTGTAATGTGTATGTGCCCCCAAAACTGTTACCCAACTGTATTAACTTCCTCAAAAGTGGAAACAATTTTTACAAAGCTCACTTTAGTCCTTTTATTTTCTAGAGGATAATCAATAATTTCAAAAATAGAAGTCAACCTAGAAAAGTTACATTTTTTCCCTAAATTCCTCCTTTACCTGCTAGGAGGAAAACGCTATCTTCATTCTTTAGTAGTTCTGGTAGACTCTAAATATTTTTCAGCAATGTAATAGATACAATTTTTTCCCACAATCAAACTCTAATTTCCTATGGTGGGCACTGCACAAAAGACAATGAAAGAAAGAATGACCAATGCCTGCGATCAGTTTCCAGCAAAATGAAAAGCAGAAGTCATGTCTCACAAGAGAACCAATAAATCCATATCACAAAGCAATCAATAAAAGCTATACCTGTTTTCTCTGAACTATAACTATGAAATATTGTTTCTCCTAAAATCCACAAAACTTTCAGTTATAGCCATCAGATAATTCAAAGGAATTCAGTGGCCCTCTGTAACTTGGTCCTCCTTCATTATACATAAAGAATTTGCTTATTATCTATATTTAAATGGCACGTAGGGACTTGCTTCATGGTGCAGTGGTTAAGAATCCTCCTGCCAATACACGGGACACGGGTTTGAGCCCTGGTCCAGGAAGATCCCACATGCTGCGGAGGAACTAATTAAGCCCATGCGCCACAACTTATGAGCCTGCACTCTAGAGCCCACGAGCCACAACTACTTAGACTGAGTGCCACAACTACTGAAGCCTATGAGCCTAGCGCTCGTGCTCCGCAACAAGAGAAGCCACCTCACTGAGAAGCCTGAGAAGCCCACGCACTGCAACAAAGAGTAGCCCCCACTTGCCGCAACTAGAGAAAACCTGCACACAGCAATGAAATAAATTAATTTTTTAAAAAAGAATAAATGGCATGTAGAAGGAAAAAAATGGTAAGAAGGAGAGCGAGAAAGACAGACCTCATAAACTGGCCATATTAGAAATAACAACAGATTTTGAGACTAGAGGGAAAAAAACTGTGAAAGCATTTTATATTTTATAGATGAAGAAACCTGAAGAAGCATATGAGCAAGGAAAGAACTAAAGTTCATATTATAAATGGTATTTTACCCTAGAATTACCAATTCCAACAAATCTAAAATAGGTGTTTCAGCTTAATACATATCTAGCATATGTAATCAGAACAGATCACAATGTTGAAGAGTTTAAATGAATGCATGAATTCTGAGTACAGTATATAGGATAAGGGAAATTAGAAATGGCCTATGTATCCTTAAGGGATGACAAAATTCCAGTAAGTAACCTGATTCCTCAGTGCTGCTCTTTAGGACAATCTATGCCGGATGGATCACTACTCAGGCCCAGTGTGGCATTTCTTACTTTGGTGACTAATTAAATGCACCATTAGCTAATGTTCATAAAGATAAGAAACTGTGTATATGCCAACATCCTGTTTTCAACCTGGTAGCTTAATAAAAGGACTACTGCCCATTTGAAGGTTGCTGGTCCACTAAACCAGTTCATAAAAGAGGAATAAATCTCAAAGTAAAGTAGTGGAATAGCAGAGTATATACATAAAATATCAATTGTATTTATACAAAAACCGATTGTATACAGCCTCCATTGGACCCAAAACAAAAAAATTCAAAGAGAAGTAAGAGTTCTCAAATGTAAATTTATATTCTAGGAAAGATCAGATTAAGGACAAAAAGCAGCGTATACTAAATATTAAAAATGTAATACTTAAAGAGAACAAAAATTACTTTTAATTTCATGGACATTTACCTTACATTATTTCTCTAGCACCCAACTCACATTTAGACTGTCTACAAGAGTATGTGTGTGGAAGGGCGCTTGATCTACTCAATTTCACAAAAATTACAGCCTCCCATTTAGTCCCAAAGGTACAAGTGAACAAAATAACATTATAATAAAGTACTGTTTTGGTAGCATAGAAAAATCTGCAGAACAGACAGACTTGTACTAAAGGAATAATTAACAAGAGTTGTGGTTCATGAAGAAATACTCTAGCTTGGGTGACATCATGGTAACTCCAAGAGTCTTTCTGTATGATCTTCCCCCCAAACCAAGTTGAATATGTCCCAAGTTAAATAACAGCTCCTGTTTATTTACTCCTAGATATTACGCTTCTTTTTTTTAGCTTTAAAGTAGAAGTACATAAGTCACTTTAAAATGCAAACTGGTACAAAGGTTTAAAACTTATTATTTAAAGAAAGCATTGATGCTAACTTAAAAACAAACAAACAAAAAGGCCTCAATGACTTTCCTAAAGCAGAGGAGTTTCATTGTTTTTCAACCTACCAATACAAATAAAGGATGTAAAGGATGATGCTTGTAGAATAACATGTGTGTCCCCCATTCCTTCCATATATATTTGTCTCTGTCTCTCCCTCTCCCTCTTCCAGGGTCGTGTGCGAGCGCGTGCATGATGTATCTTCTTCCTCCCTGCCTCAATCTTGGTCACTCTATGTCCCCTCTCCTTCTTGCTGACCTCTCTTACACTCAATAACTGGCTTCCAAACACTGATGCTCAGAAAGAAAGCATTTTATCAGATTGTAGCCTGTGGCAAAGTGAATTTGAAAAATAGCCACAAAATGAAAAAAAGAAAAAAAAAATCATTCAATTAGCTGAAAACAGATAAAATTAAACCCACAAATTTTCATTTCCTTTAAAATGCCTAAATACATAGACATATCATACATATGACTTTAATAAACTTAGCAGAGTTAATCTAACAGATTTATTTACAGGATTTTGAGCTAAATACATCAGAAGAAGGGGTATTAAGAGTTAGTTTAATACAGCAGTTATGAGCACAGGCTTTAGAATCAGCTTTGAGTTTGTGTCCCAGTTCTACTGTATGACCTTGGGCAGGTTACTTACTCTCTGAGCCTATTGCCTCATTTCTAATGTTGTGAGCTTGGCCTGTGGTAATGCCTGTAAGACAATTTGCATGGTACCAAGCACACAGTGAGGGCTCAGCACACATTACATCTAAAACAGGCAGTCAACATTTACCACTCTTTTTGTCTGCCTAGCATCTGAACTTCCCTTCTTAAGTTTGGGAACTTTCCCACCTTATGTTTTCAGGAGGTCAAAGAGTTTTCCACATCTTAAATTTAAGAACTTCACACCATCTTATGATTTCAAAAGGTGAGACACTTTTCCACATGTCCTATACAGCCAGGACATGGGCTCTGCCAAACACACATGCTCAGCCCAGAGTAGAAATATGCAACTAATGAGCAGGACAAGAAGAGACCAAGAGGAACTCTCTCTCACACTACTGGTGGAGCAACTGCAGGAAGGTCAAGTCTGGGGCAGAGGTGGCAGCACTTAGAGTCAACCAGTGTCACTGGGGCAGGCTGTGGCGTCTGTCAGTCTGTCTCTACATGGTACTGGCAACCTCATGGGAATCGCTGTGCAATGTGATTTCGGGCATTGTTTGTGGCTGCTTAGCCCTGAATCTGGTTCTCTAACTCTCAAAACAATTTGATGAGCCACTGAGCTCTATCCAATATCCTTTTAAAAATACATGATATGCTTTAATTGGTTTTTACTGCCACCAAGAATTCTGACTGAAATAATCAGGTAGGGACAACATCCATTCTCACCTGCCCCAAACCCACAGGGGAAAAAAAGACTGTTTTTAATCTGTCAAAGAAATACAAAAAGTAACATTCACTTTCAACCAGTGGATTTATCCTGTGAGGTCTTGGAAATCTTACTTTTAAAAATTCTGGGTAACAATTTTCCTAATTTAGAATATGAGACATGCCTAATCAATTTTAGATTTATTTCAAAGGAACACAGTCAAGGAGAGGTGAAGACACAGGAAAATACCTATATGCAAGGAGTAAGTATCATTAAGGTAACAAATTATCCCAACATGCCTGAAATCACCCCCACTGTAGTCCCAACAGCTTTCTTCCCAGCAGGAGCTTTTCACTTGGGGCTCTATAACCAAGGAGTCCTTCCTCCTCTTAAGGGTTATTTTAAGGTCAAAATTCTTAACATTATTATCAAAAGGCCTTAAATATTCCTATTTTGTTTTAACAAATAACTCAGTAAAATATCTGTATAACAAAACCATTCAATTCTCTGTTAGGACAGTGCAGAGCAAGTCAGTGCCTGATTGCGAAAGGCTGATTCTTCAGTATGTAAAATATACTCCTCTCCCTTTGCCAGATTTCTCTGCATGGCCATGTAATGCTTTTATCCACTGTTTAGAATGCTGAAAAGCTCAAATCTGTTAATTTTATTACTTGACAATATAAATGTAATATAAGGTTTGTGGGGAGTATGCAAATGGGGGGCTAAATATGTTTTTTTTTTTTAATCTCAGGAACCAGTTACCATATAGAGTTGAATGTTTTAATGAAGAAAAGAGCAATCTAAACAAAAGCGTGATCTTTAAAAAAGTGATAGTCTTTTCAGATTAAAATTTAGAAAAAAAGAATCAAGCATTTAGAAATGTATACTGACATCTAATCTATACCTATCATATTAAAAACTCAGTAGAAATAAGCTGAATTTTGACAGAGATTTGTGAAAGAAAAAAAAAGGCCACTGAATTTTAGGGCTAAGCACAATAATACATTAGAGCTATGTTATAGGACAGAAGCTGTTGAGACCTTGAGAGCTAAGCAACTTACCCAGGAGCCTATCTTCTGATTCCCAGCTGAGTGATATCATTAAAATAGCTTCGGTTTCTCCTTCAAACAGAGTCAAAATAAAGTTGATTGCACACCATATGGTATTAATTCCTGGATTTAAAATAATAAAAAAATACTAAATCTAAGTCAAGTAATTTCAAAACTCAACTGTTAATACTCTTTTTAATATAAAGTTCTGATTTATGATAATTTATAAATACTGTGGACTTAATCAATGTAAAAAAAATCATCAAGAAAAGTAAAAATTTTTCATAGTATTCGTAACTCCCAAGATGTGTAAAATCATTTTTGCCTATGTGCTGAGGGCTATTTCATTAATCACCAGTTATAATTTATTGGTTATTTCCTGGATGCTGTCAAAACATAACATACTAAACACCGCAAATTTAAATTTATGCCATTTAACAATAAAAAAAAAAGTGTTTTTTTTTCTGGTCATAATCTATCTGTCCTAAAAAGGACACCATAATCCCTTATGGAAAAGTTCCTTTGTATTTGGTTACCTTATATTAAACATAGCAGCTTTGTACTCAGGAGAGTAAGAAGAAAAGTTCACACAAAATCAAACTCTTCTTTACATAAGGCATGTTCAGGTCAGCCCAACAAACTACCTATATTTACATTCCATGAGAGGCCTAGGAGAAGCAAGGCTAAAGAAGAACTAAGGCTAGCTCTGGATTCCTACCCTGTTATGAAGAGGAACTTATGCTATGAAACAACAGTTAACAGCCAAAACATTCAAAAAAAAAAGAAAAAGAAAAGAAAGAAAACAAAGGAAGCTAACAGACTCCCCATCAAAATAAGATGTAAGAATAAAAAGTACATGATACCCAAAAGAGAACAGGGAGAGAATATGTATATAAAGAGAGAGACAAGGTTTACAGCAAAAAATGGCAAACCCAAGGCACGTGTACTGCTATTTCCCCTTCTTCAAAACTGGCCAACACAGGTAACAGATGACAGCCCTGCAGAGGTTGGCAAAAGCCTCAGAAACCTCTAGATGGCTATTACAAAGCAATGGGAGTTATCAGACCAAGCAAAATATTGCCATTCCTTGTTTAGATTGACTGCAGGACGGTTATGGAGAAAAATTATTAAATAGGGAAGGAGTGTAAGGAAAAAGAACAGTAAGAGCCAGAAATATTTACTGACCTATTTATTTTATTTTTAAGGTTACATATACTGCTTTATTTAGTCCTCACAACAAACTTCAAACTACTAATATTATGCCCACCATATAGACAGGAAAAAAACTGAGGTTTACAGAATTTTAAATAACCAACTTGCCACAGTCATACATTCAATCAGTGGTGGTACTGGGGTTCTAACATGGACCTAAGCACTTTATCACGCCTTTTAATGGACTGGGCAATCCAAATGACCTAACCCTCTATCCACCCTCCCATGTAAATCCACCAGAACAGATTTTTAAAAATAAAAGTTCCATTATTTAAGTGACAGCATGTTTCTAATTGAAAGTCTGGAAAATACAATGGATGCACCAAAAGTCATATTTTTTATTGCTTTTATAATTAATATTTTAATGAACACCTTGTACATAAATCTGTGCACATTTTTATTCTATTTATAAAGTATTAAAAATGGAATTCTGGGTCAGTGTGAATATATTCTGCCAGAACACGTGATTTTAATATTACTGAACTGATGAAGAGATATGGTTCCTTAAGAAAAACAACTATGCCTTATTCTCCCTTTATCCACAATGCCTAGGCACATGAACAAGCATTCTCACGACTGCTGAATGAATGGAAGAGGTTCCTCTCTCCTTAGCACAAAGTCTCTGAAGTAAGAAATAAACAGAGCAGGCTCCCAAATTAGAAGACAACAGTTATGCCAAGTATCGAATTGATTAGTGGGCTACATAAAACTCTTCTTAGGGAGAGAAGAACATGAACATTAACAAATATATTTCTATGTGTTTAAAAGACTTTGGATATCTTACAGTAAATTTAAAAAATATAGTATTTTATTAGGCATATAACACTCTGAAGACATTATTTCTCCCAGTTTATTATCTGTACGCCTTAATCTGCTATTGTCCATGGAAGTCATTTCAGAACATGTCCAACACAGAAAATTCAGAGAGCTAAATATTTTAATAGTAACCAGATTTGTTATTTTACTTTGATTTTCCATCAAAAACCATCATCTATTTTCATCAAGTTCTAATGATATTATAGCAGGCAACATACCCATCAAGATGAAAAAGACCGACTACAAAACAATGTGCCAGTAGGCACTGATCTAGCACTTCAGATATATTAATTTAATCTTTACAACACTACATGATACTACTATTATTATTATGTTTATTTTATAGGTAAAGAAACTGAAACAGAGAGAGATTAGAAACTTGCTTGTTGGGGACCTCCCTGGCGGTCCAGTGGTTAAGTCTCTGTGCTTCCACTGCAGTGGGCATGGGTTTGATCCCTGGTCAGGAACTAAGATCCTGCGTGCCGTACAAGTGCGACCAAAGAAAGAAAGAAAGAAACTTGCCTGCTTTTTTGAACCTCAGTATTCTGGCCACACTTCTAATCACTACACAGAACTGACTCCCAGCAACAAGCAAAAAGCACTGAACGGCTTTCCGTGGACACTGGTGATGCAGAGCACAACGACAGTACGCGCTTCCCAGAAAACAGGAAATTCGACCAATCCAGGTAGATTGTTTATTCACTAGGTAAATAATTTTTTATTATTTATTGTGGATTAAAAACTGTATCGAAATGTGGGAGTATTCTCCAAACCTTGAGAAATACTAGGTCTAAGAAAGATGGAGACAGATCAACATAAGGTAGATATCTAGTGTAAATAGACAGATCTAACCTAGTTAGTATAACATAGGGACTTCCTTGGTGGCACAGTGGATAGGACTCCATGCTCCCAATGCAGGGGGCCCAGGTATGAACGCCTGGCCAGGGAACTAGATCCCACACGCATGGCACAACTAAGAGTTCACATGCCACAACTAAGGAGCCCAAGACACGGCGCAATTAAATAAATAAATAAATATTTTTTTTAAAATAAAATAGAATTATTACAAGTGTCACGGCACAGAAGGAGTAATTAACTCTGCCTAGGGCACTCAGAGAAGTTGCACAGAGGAGGAAATATCTCAACTACACCTTGAATAACAGACTTTTATAGAAATTTGTAGGTAAGAGTCTGTCTCCCAAAATAACTCCCCACAGAAGGAAGGGCCAGGTTCTCACTGCCATGAAAACTGCTGCAGTAGCACAGAACATGTCTCAGCACAGCGGAACTATCTTAGGTTTGCTGGAGGAGAGTATGGGGTTGCAACAGGTCTGAGTGACCAAACCCCTGTCAACACAATGGGAACCAGCGAAGAAGGAGCCTATCTATTAAGCTTAATTTTATAACCAATATAGCTACAAACTGCCTTTGTTTGACATACCTGTATTTAAAATTCCTAATTTTAGAAAAACCTAAATTTTAAAACTAATAATAAAGAATGGAAGGGAGCGGGGAGCAGACCTTCAGTTAAGCATGTCTGGCCTTTCCTTCGTGAAATCTCACCTTAAAAAGTTAAAGTTTTTAGAAGTATAAAATCCATAAGTATAAGAGAATGGGGAAAGATACACCAGCAAATAAGTCAACAATATTTTGGAAGCTAGAAATGGAAAAAAAAAAAAAAAGAGGTAACTAAACTAACTAAACCAAGAAAGCTGAAACCTAGACCTGAAAGGAAGAAGCCATCAAGCTGATAAACACAGAAAACAGAATAATGATTGCCAGGGGCTGGGGGGCACTGGGGGTGGGGTGGGGAGGAGGGATGAGCAGTTACTGTTTAATAGGTACAGAGTTGCAGCTGAGGATGATATAAAAGTTCTGGAGAATGAAGGACAGTGGTAATGGTTACACAACAATGTGAATACACTTAATACCACTGAATTGTACACTTTAAAATGGTTACAGTGGTAAATTTTGTATATTTTATGTTATGCATATTTTACCACATCACCACAATTTAAAAAAAAAGCAGCAGCAAGATGACTCAGGCTGGAGAGACTCAGGTATTGGAAGCCTGATGAAGACAAAAATGTTGGGTGCGGCTGGAAAACAGCTGACTGGTTGAAAGTTCATTTAAGTGGCCTCACCCCAAAACCAATCTTCTCCCCATCCCTGGAGAGGGTGGACCATGGCCCCTGATCTTTGGAACACAGATCAAAACTGAAATCAAGACAAAATGATTACTGAAAAACAGGAGAATTATTTGAAAGTCTGCATTCTAAATAGGAGGCAGAAGGCTGTCTCCAAGAAGAAAAAGGAACTGACAGATTATCTGTTGTGTCCAACCATATTATATTTTATATTTGTCAGAGAACTGCAAATGAATTAATAGGCACAAAGTACATAAAATTTCAAACTCAGATAATTATTTGAGAAAACATTAAGTTGGATAAGGAAATATGATTATAGTGAATTCCATGACACAGCTGTGAAAAATAATTGCATAGTCATACGAATTTAAATACTAAATAAAGAATTTACCCCCAAACCTGATATCCTATAAAAGGAAGATGAGAGAAAGGGAAATATATAGAAATGTTTGCAGGCGGCAGAGAGATTAAGATGACTAATCCTTATTTTTCTTAGAAGGAAGTGAGTAGCTACTGTCTAAAATGAAAAGCCAACAAAATGTAGGACTCAAAAATAAAGGCACATCAGAACAAATAGCTGAAAGAATTGAAATTGCCCTAAAGGCTGGGAATTGCATATGAGATTAGAAGAGATGTTGCCCTGCTATTTTTATAAGTCTTGAATATTATTTGATTTTTAAAACTACAGATGTACAAATATCACTTTAATTTTAAAATAAATATCGGGTTGGCCAAAAGGTTTGTTCATTTTTTTTCCATAGATGGCTCTAGTAGCACTTAGTTGGCCTTAACTTCATTCAAAACAATTTTGCTAGACTGTATGTGACAGCTGTCATATCAGTATGCATTTAAAAAAAAGACAACAAAATTGCTGAATTTTTGCGTAGCCATTTTAATATTGAAGATGGGAGAAAAAAAGCAACATTTTCAGCATATTATGCTTTATTATTTCAAGAAAGGTAAAAACACAACTGAAATGCACAAAAAGATTTGTGCAGTGTATGGAGATGGTGCTGTGACTGATTGAACATGTCAAAAGTGGTTTGCCAAGTTTCGTGCTAGAGATTTCTGACTGGATGATGCTCCATAGTCGGGTAGACCAGCTGAAGTCGATAGCGATCAAACTGAGACACTGAGAACAATTAACATTATGCCATGCGGGAGATAGCTGACATACTCAAAATATCCAAATCAAGCGCTGAAAATCATTTGCACCAGCCTGATTATGTTAATCACCTTGATGTTTGGGTTCCACATAAGTTAAGCAGGGAAAAAAACCTTCTTGACTGTATTTCTACCTGTGATTCTCTACTTAAACATAACAAAAATGTTCCGTTTTTAAAACAAATTGTGACAGGCGATGAAAAGTAGATACTGTACAATGATGTGGAGCAGAAGAGATCATGGGGCAAGCTAAATGAACCACCACCAACCACACCAAAGGCTGGTCTTCATCCAAAAAAGGTGATGTTGTGTATATGGTGGAATTGGAAGGGAGCTTCTTCCAGAAAACCAAACGATTAATTCCAACAAGTCCTGTCCCAATTAGACCAACTGAAAGTGGAACTCGACGAAAAGTGTCCGAAATTAGTCAACAGAAAATGCATAAGCTTCCATCAGGATAATGCAAGACTGCATGTTTCTTTGATGACCAGGCAAAAATTGTTACAGCTTGGCTGGGAAGTTCTGATTCACCCGTCATATTCACCAGACATTACACTTTCGGATTTCCATGTCTTTACAAAATTCTCTTAATGGAAAAAATTTCAATTCCCTGGAAGACTATAAAAGGCACCTGGAACAGTTATTTGCTCAAAAAGATAAAAAGTTTTGAAAGATGGAATTATGAAATTGCAATGTAGTGAAAGGTACAGAAGGTAGTGGAACAAAAGGGTGAATATGTTGTTTGATAAAGTTCTTGGTGAAAATGAAAAATGTGTCTTTACTTAAAAACCAAAGGCACTTTTTGGCCAACCCAATAAAAATTTAATTTACAGAGGCAAAACAGAAAATTGTCATGATGTTAAAAAGATCTAAAACTGTCTAAATTGAGTATACACCATTTTTTCCCAAACTATTGTGTTAGCTTTCTGTAATTCTTAGGATTTTTAGTAGTATTGAGGTCAACATGCTACTTGCTGCTCAGTCCTTCAGTGCTGCTGGGCATCACCAAAATGAGGCTCCAGTGGAGGAAATGGTGCTGGAAATGTTGCCCCGACCAGCATGCTAACCTGCCAGCCAAGCATGCAGTGGTGCAGGAAAACCCAGTGGTGTAGGATGCCCAGGATGATCAGCTGGAAGAGCAGGAGAAGGAGAACAAAGAGGAAGACAACACAGGCGGGGAAGATGCAGCTGATGCCACGTGAACTGAAATGCTTCAGAATGGGCCCGAGCTACAAAGAGTTTCTGTGGGAAAGAATGCTAGGACTTGATGGATCACTACTGTTTCTAGAACATGTCATCTGAAGGGTGTCTTTAGACACACTATTCATTCTTATTTTTGCATTGTGCCCTTACCACATTGGTCATTTCTCCCTTTTCTTTTGGGATTTGAAGAACATGTCCAAGCATGTCATTTTGAAGGCGAATCACAACCATAGTTGGGTAGTTGGGTATATACCGCTAGCAATAACACTGATAATTTATCATGGCTTGGCAACTCTTACTAAATTTCATAGGTCTTGTCGCTTGCTGGGAGTGTGCTATATTGTTGTTAAGGTCTCTTTGTTAGTGGTGGTAGAAATGAGTGTTCCCTCTCATTTGTGGCTGGTGGCTGGATATCTGTTCCCTGGAAAGGTTTGATGCTACTCTGAAAGATCGTGTTTCTGCATTAAGTAGTGGGAATGGTGTCTGTTTTCTACTTTGCCTCCTTCATTCTGTTGCTGAGACAGGTACTTCAACCTGGTATATTCTGGTTTCTAACAAATTTGAATGATCCAGATTTTAATCCAGTACAAGAAATGAGTCACTTGACTATAAGCACCTCCCAAGATCTGTCAGTGATTGCCTTTGGCTCCATTGTCCACCTGGTGCTTTGGCTACCTATTTGCATAATTAGGAGTCTGCGGCCTAATTTTCTTCCATACAGTGTCATGCTCTACAGTGATGCTCCAGTGACTGAACTGTCCCTGGAGCTGCTTCTGCTTCAGGTAATCTTACCGGCGTTACTTGAACAGGGATACACGCGGCAGTGGCTAAAGGGGCTTGTTCGGACAGGGACTATTACTATAAACTGGCTGGATCTTCATTCCTATTTGTTGGAAGACCAGGAAGAAAATGAGAACAATGTAAACCAACCAGTGAACAATAACCAGCATGCCTGTAATAGTGTTACTTCTGTGGCGGGGGAAGCCCACAAGCCATACTTCAGCAAGGAGGACCTGCTGGCTTTCAGCCTCACAGTCGGCTTTTAATTTTTCCACTCAGGATGTTTTTGTCGGTTACCTTCATGTGCAATAACCTTACTGACTGCCAGCCTCTCCTGCCTTACTCTACCAGTATTTGCCGGCCGTCGGTTAATGTCATTTTGGACGGGGACTGCCAAAATCCATGAGCTCTACACAGCTGCTTATGATTTCTACATTTGCTGGCTAACTGTAAAGGTGGTGACAGTGCTGGTGACACGGATGCCACAGGGATGCAGAGTGATCTTCAGAAGACTGAAGGGTGGCCCCACACAATAATGAAGACTTTGATAGCTGCAGTGCTGCTGGCTGGAGTCTTCATGCTGCTTCTGTGGCTCCTGTTTGAGCTGGTTATTGTTGTTCCCCAAGGGTTCCCTTGGATCAAACTCCTCTTTTTTTGCCATCACAGGACTGGGCACCTGGAATCCTGCATGTCAAATCACTGCAGCTGTAACACTGATGGGTCCTCACTGGTGGTTGAAAACTGTAAATTGAGCAGGTTTAAGCAAATGGCATCCAGAACACTGACCTTCACTATATCATTCGGAAACTGGAAGCACCAGTGATCTCTGTGCTCTTGCTTTCCTCATGTGTACCTTACATCATTGCATATGGCATGCTTCCTTTACTAGGTGCTACTGCAGAAATGCAAAACTTGGTCCACTGGCAGATTTATCCATTTTTATTGACGTTTGTGGTACTGATGGGAATCTTGTCCTTTCAGATCTGCCAGTTTAAGTGCCTTTATGAACATATAAAAAATGACAAGTACCTTGTGGGCCAATGCCTTGTAAACTATGAATGGAAATCTGGCAAACAAGGTACATCTCTGCCACCTCCACAGTCGTCCCAAGAATAAAGTGGTTGTATCAACTACCTTGACCTTCCCCTTGCCTTTATGTGTCCTTTTCTGCGGACGTCTCTCTTTGGAGATTTTTCCCAGTGATCTCTCAGCATTGCTGTTTTGTTTTGTTTTGGGGGTTTTTTTTTTAAATAACTTTTTTGGTTTATTTATGTATTTATTTACATATGTATGTATGTATGTATTTAATTTATTTTTGGCTGTGATGGGTCTTTGCTGCTGTGCGCTGGCTTTCTCTAGTTGTGGCAAGGGGGGCTACTCTTCGTTGTGGTGCATGGTGCATGGGCTTCTCATTGCGGTGGCATCTCTTGTTGTGGAGCACGGGCTCTAGGCACGTGGGCTTCAGTAGTTGTGGCTCAAGGGCTAGTTGCTCCACAGCATGTGGGATCTTTCCTGGCCAGGGATCAAACCCAGTATTGGCAGGCGGATTCTTAACCACTGCACCACCAGGCAAGTCCCTCTAAGCATTGTTTTTAAGTTAAATGTATTAGACTTGTGTTCTCAGCATTCAAAGAGCAGCAGTGCAAGGCTCTGCTATCCTTCCTGCATCTTCTGACATCATTGCTAGCTGAGGTCTGTATATGTGTAAACAGAAGTTCCTGGATACCCTAAATCCTTGGATTAAACAGAATGTGCACTGTACATCTTTAAACAAAATGTATATTAATTTCTTAAATCTAGTTGTCACTTTATGTAGAGAACAAATGTATGGACCCCAAGGGGGGAAGCGCAGGGGGGATGAATTGGGAGACTGGGATTGACATAGATACACTAATATGTATAAAATAGATAACTAATGAGAACTTGCTGTATAGCGCAGGGAACACTACTTCCCTTTGCTGTACAGCTGAAACTAACACAACACTGTAAAACAAGTATACCCCAATTAAAAAAAAATCTAGCTGTCACTTTAAAAAAAAAACACCCTTCTTATAGCACAATTCATGAATTGATACAGTATATAATTCACTGGAGAAATACTTTAGGTATGCAGCAATTCTAAAGCCTAACTGTTTAAAACAACTCTATAAACACAGTATTTTATTTATTCCTTTCCCCCTAAGAATATATATTTGGATATATTTATATAAAAGCTTATATTATTTGTAACTCTTGGATCAAATCCAAATTTTGACATTTCGAATGACTAACATTTCTAAGCACCAGTGATGGTAGAGCTGAACTTTAAATAAAGTCTGAGTGTCAAATGATACAAATGGACAAACTGAAAGGCTACTCATGGAAAAATATATAAAAGTACTAAATATGCAAAAGAAAACAGGAAACAACCTTATCTGCAAGAACTGTACAACTTGCAACTTTTTAAAAGTCACATTCTTGTGGGCACAAATTCACCAACTAAATATAATCTAATTAACATATTTCTTCTACACAGTGGAAACCAAGAACTTCATTCCAGAAAAAGAAAATAGTTCAAAGCACAAGGTTAAAACCATGGGCAACTACATCAAAATCTATCGAATTTTTTAAAAAATTAATAAAGTTCTTTTCATATAAAGATAAAAACTATGAGACTTGGTTTGCTCTCCCAGCAGTACTAACGGATTGTGCTGATCTACACCATATAGTTGCTCAATTTCATGTATCAACTACATAACAAATTTTCAAATACCTAAATAACTATCACAAAAGTTTAAGAGCATTAAAATCATATGTGCTATACTTTTTATGCTGCACACTCATATAATCAAACAAGAAATAGAGTCAGAGATAGAGCAACCAAAGAAAACCTTAAGTATTTGTCACTGGGTGCCCACATGTCAGAGAGCATAACAGGGAGAAATGCCTATGAGACGACTCCTGCACTCAAGGAGTTTAAGATTTAGCAGTGCAGGAGGAGAGGTAAGAAATGTGTGGTGGGGTTGCCAAGACCAAGACATGAAAATAATTTGTGAACAATATAAAACAACTAAATGACTGACTACTAAACTACCAAACATAAAGGATAAATTTAGAGAAGTGGAAGATAACAGTTGCCTCAAAAGAGGAAGTCGGCACTGAACTGGGTCTCAAAGAAGTAGAGAAGCATTTAAAGAAATAGAGGAGAGGGACTTTCCTGGTGGCGCAGTGGTTAAGAACCCGCCTGCCAATGCAGGCGACCCAGCTTCGAGCCCTGGTCTGGCAAGATCTCACATGCCGTGGATCAACGAAGCCCATGTGCCACAACAACTGAGCCTGCGCTCTAGAGCCTGCAAGCCACAACTACTGAGCCAAGTGCAGCAACTATTACAGCCTGAGCACCTAGAGCCTGTGCTCTGCAACAAGAAAAAGCCTCCGCAATGAAAAGCCCATGCACCACAATGAAGAGTAGCCCCCACTCACCACAGCTAGAGAAAGCCCACGCACAGCAATGAATACTCAGTGCAGCCAATAAATAAATTAATTAATTTTAAAAAAAGTAGAGGGTTGTCCCTCCTAATAAAAAAAAAAGAGGAGAAAGATCAATGTCTCTGTCTTTCTCTTGTTCTCTCAATTTTGCTGTATACTTAAAATTTTTTCATAATGAAATACTGGGGGCAAATGTATGCAAAGTCAAAAAAAAGGAAGTAATCTAAAAGATAATTGGCCCAGAAAAGGGAAAATAAATGAAGTAGTAAATGGAGGGAAAATTATCCACAAAGGAAACAAAAAAACAAAAAAACAACCAATGACCATATATATTGTGTATCAATAAATGTTCACATTATTTTGATTAGCCTCATTCCATTATTTGAGGGAAAATAAAAGCTTTATAATCCCATTTCCACAACAAGAGACTGACAAAACAAGTTTTAATAACAAAGCTACATAGGGACAGCTGAGATCTTCTGATTCCCAGTCCTATAATCTATCCGTTACTATACTACACACTATTTGATGTATTAAGTATTTTACATTAGACTTACTTCATTATCAACCTCAATTTCCTTAACCAAAAACATGAGGATGCTATAAAAAAAAAAGATGCCCATCTTAAAGTAAGTATACTATAATACACAGGTGCCAAATAGGTCTCAGTTAAGACCACAAAACTTTTACAACCAGAACCATGGCCTTTGCAGTAAATTGAGATATGTTACTATTCCAGTACTATTCCCCTAGCCAACAGGCCATCCTAATGGGAAGACATGGAGAAGGTACTGCCCAAGCAAAAAACTTCAGAACTGAAGTCACAGTTCCAAGGAATTCATATTCAGAACTTTCTCATTGTTTTACCTAAATTATTTTGATTGTATGCTGACAGCTACCTAAAGATTGAAAATCAAAGAAAATTAATATATCTAAATGAAATACTACAAAATAAAAACAATCATGAAATGCACAAGTTATTGTGCCATACAGTTATTAGTCACAAACTTACTATAAGTTTTCTCAGGAATTATAATATTACTTTTTACACCTAAACTAAAATTTTCCTTCTCTAAATTGATAAGATCATAGTAGTTTTTATACACCTACAAATGGTACCTATGTTTACTAGTGTACCCCAATCTAAATTAATATTCAGGGGCTTCCCTGGTAGCACAGTGGTTAAGAATCCACTTGCCAACGCAGAGGACATGGGTTCGAGCCTTGGTCCAGGAAGATCCCACGTGCCAAGGAGCAACTAAGCTCATGCGCCACAGCTACTGAGGCTGCACACTAGAGCCTGCAAGCCATACTATTGAGCCCACATGCATAACTACTGAAGCCCCTGCACCTAGAGCCCATGCTCTGCAACAAGAGAAACCACTGCAATGAGAAGCCCATGTATCACAAGGAAGAGTAGCCCCCGCTCTCCACAACTACAGAAAGCCTGTGCATAGTAATGAAGACTTACTGCAGCCAATTAATAAAAATAAGTAAATTTATTTAAAAAAAATAAAAATAAAAAATAATATTTATCACAAACTGAAAAACACTCATTGGTCCAGCACCTGAGAGTCCTGGTCCCTTACATTCACTCACTTCTTTCTCTTTTCCCACACCCAAAGGCAGAAGACTCTCATGCTCTCCTATTACACTCTCACCTAAAACCCCTGAGCAGTAGGTCAGGTGCTCCCTCCCCCTTCCATGGGGATCCACTACTGAATTAACTGATCCTACTTATTCAGTATAAAGAAAGGTATAACCAAGTTTTCTTTCAGTATTTTACCTGTGAGAGGAACAGGAAAAAGGAATTCTAAATGGAGGCACAAAAGAGCCAAAAACAGCTTGTGGCACCATAAGAAAGCAAGCAATGTACCGGAAGTGGAGGATCAGGGTCTTAAGCCCAGCGCTGCCATTTAACCATTTCTTAGCTGAGTGACCTCTTTCACTTAGCAATTCAGCCTGCCATGTCCAGCCTAGTAGAGTCTTTGATAATATCCGTGCTCTTAAACCACTCCACTAAGCAGCCACGTATTTGTGGATGGATCATTATTTCTACTTACCTTTCGATGTTATGTGCTCTTTAGCACATATCTTCCTGATTATGTCTTAGGTTAACATTTAATTATACGAGCCTATTACCAAGGAAGTAGATATCAAGAGCAAAACAGAAACTGGGATCAGTGTTTTATCAATACTATTCATAAAATCAGTAATGAAAAGTAACATTCACTCAAGTACTTCAGTAGCCATTCAGGAATTTATTTATTATTTTTAATTCTCTGCAAATGTATGAGTTCATACACACACAGAACATGGACTTTTATGTCTCAATGATTATAGATCACACTAGTTAAATATTCGACCAGCCAAACAGTATACTCTAATAGACTGGGTTAGACACCATTTAACTTTAGTTACATTTCATTGGTAACTGTAAAAAAGGCTATACAAATTTTTATAACTTACCAAAAATTAAATCATACAAGGTTTTACTGCTTCCACCACAAAGTTTTATCTAACAGCTGAATACAGTATTAACATTTATTAAGCAATCTCCTTAAATACATTTAATAGTTAACAGTATTAATATCTTATGAAAATTATTTCCACTGAAAAATACATATCAGTACTTTCCCAATTCATCAGCATAATTGTATCTGCAGTACTATTCTAAATTACTGGATAAACTAGAAAGAAGACTAAAAGTTAGTTAAATTTTTTGAAATATTTGGGATCAAACCAAATGTTATAGAACCCAAGTAAAACAACAAAATCAAATATATTCTTTGGGGATAGAGGACAAAAAACCAGACTTCTGAAAGTTTTATTAACATTAAAACAATAAACTAAATTTTGAAACAATTCCTAGAAGTGTTAATGCTGTAAGTGACTCTTCTCCATGAAGAGAAATTTATGTAAAATAAGCAGGTCTTAAAGGCCAACTCAAACTGAGCTAGAGTGAAAATAAAACACATCTGAAGATAACTTTACTGTCTCATAATTTTTTTAAGCACTAAGAGAAAATTTAAGCTTAAAGTAAAAACATTAATCAAAGTAAAGATGAAGATAAAAATAAGAGAAGAAAAACTAATGAAACATTTTTGGAACAGAAGAGGGAGGAGGATTCTAAGTAACCAAATATGAAAATAACAGGAAAAAAAAAAAAAAGATAACATGTGCAAAAATACTTTTGGAATCTGTACTGAAAATTAATCACACAGAGTCATTAATATAAAATATGAGGTCCCATCTACTGTACTAAAGCATGAAAAGTTTATATCACATTTTTCCATGCACACTCAATGAAGACTTTTCCTCCACTATAAACTCACAAAAGGTTTTTGTTGGTGCAATTTACTATGCTTATTCTCAGCCCTAGGATATTTCTGTACCCAATTTCAAATTGGAAATGGGATGCTATCTGTCCTCAAAATGTTGAGTTACTGGCAGAAACACAGCTCCAAGTCTAATAAGAACTTTTATGCTCCACTACAAGTCTTTTAAGTGGTATTCTTGTTTAGATGTAACTAAGACCACCTGTATATTTTAAAACATAAATAAAAACTTATGGGATACATTGCTCATTGACTGATATAATGCATCTGAGCTACCACAAGCCACAACTACTGAGCCCCTGTGCCACAACTACTGAAGCCCTCATGCCTAGAGCCTGTGCTCCACAAGAGAAGCCACTGCACTGAGAAGCTCATGCACTGCAACGAAAAGTAGCCCCCACTCACAACTAGAGAGAGCCCACACTCAGCAACGAAGACCCAACACAGTCAATAAGTAAATAAATAAATAAATAAATAAATAAATAAATAAATACAATTTTTAAGAAAAGAATATACTTATGTTGAAGCAGCAGCATGAGAAAATAATGCAATTTCTAACAGCATAAAATCAATACCAGCAGGTAAGTCCTAGACCATCAGGACCAAATTAATTAGACTGAGTATATTCAATGCATAGTTTTTGCTCTAAGTTTTCATCAGTTTGTACCAACTGATTTCTTTGCTCTGTAACATATTATCTAAAGATTCTAAACTCTACTTAGAAGGTATTTACTCAGCACTTATGAATGCCCTTTCTTATTAGTCACTTTTGCCCAAGAGTATATGTTCGGGTTGAGAGAGACAAATTAGGCAAAAAGCCCCTGCTCATCACTTTTCTTCACCTCCCCAGGAACATCTAAAAATGCCTAGGAGATTTAGTTCTCATATAGTTACGAGAGAATACTGAATGAAAACCTAGAATCAATAGGCTGGTGTGGGAGAACTTTCTCAGATGCTGTGAGGATCAAGTGCTGGGTCAGCACGTAAAAGATCCTGAGAGTAAGTGATTCCTTAAATTTTGTGCTCCAGGTGCCTCATTTTTATACCCAACTCCTGGCCCGGAGTTCAGCCAGGAATACTGCTAAACATCCTACAATGCATAGGACAGTCCCCCACAACAAAGAATAACCTGGCCCAAAATGTCAATAGTGCTAAAGTTAAGAAACCCTGGTATAAAAGAAAGAACACTAAGTTAGAATCCCACCTTTACAACTTATTATCTAAATGACCTTTCGCAAATTATGTAACTTCTCTAAGTTTCCTCATGTATAAAATGGATAGCATGCTCATGTTGAAGTATTTAGGACGATAAATTGATACAGAAACCTTCAGACACTTTACAAATGTTAGTTTACATTCTTCAGAATGAGTATGAAAATCAGAGGTAGAGCTCTGGACCTCTCAAAGATAACTTAAAAATATGAATGACACATGGTATTATAACATTTATTTTCTGAATCTCCTATCTGAATCTAATAACTGATTTATTTTCTGAATCTAAGCAACTTGAAGGCAGAGTTCTTACCTTACTGGACTTGGTATCCTCAGCCTCTTCAACAAAGTAAGCACTGAGTAATCATCTGTTAAATGGCCAACTGGGCAAATAAGCTCTAAGTATCTACCCACCATAACAAAGCAATCATCGCACTGCACAGTGTAGAATTACCAAAGAATGTAAGGAAACATAACTCTTGTCCTGGAGCAATTTTAAAACAGTAAGAGATAGCTAACAACAAAACAAACGTGTAGAGAGATTTAACACACAGTGGCACTCAAAAAAAGCTCATGGGTAAAATTCACATGAATCGCTGAGGTTACAAATGAATATAAGTGGGATGCACGAAAAAGTTAGAATTAAATAGATTTAATCAGGGAAAGTCCTATTCTTAATTAGTATAATCTTTCAGAGTACATGCTGCTAATATCTTCCAAAGGCAATTAAACAGAACACTTAAAGAACAAACATCAAAATGACAAGTGTGATCATTTGTCATTTTAGCAGTACTCAGCTGAATTTCATAATTCAGATGATGGTAATATTTTAACAGGTTCAAAGGCCATTTTCAGCAATTTTAAAAAACACACTAGATTTAAATGGAAGCTTATCAAATTCCTGACATCCACAATCCATCTTAATTATCTTAAATGTGAAACAAAATAAGACCAAAAAGGCTGATGTTCAAATGTCTGAATACCCTGCTGAAAAGGCTGAGCTCAAGCATATCCAAAGTGTGTTAGAAGCAACTTTTAAAATGCATAAATATAACAATTATTTTTAAACCAACAATTTTAGAAAAATAGCAGTTCCTATCTAAAGCTTATATAAATATAAGACACTGGGTTTGCAAATGTCAGCAGAGTTTTAAGATCCCTTTCTAAAGTAATAGTCTCCTGTTTTGCTTGGTATCTTAATTTGCCTTTAGTTTTAAAACTAAGTTTGCCAACACTATTCCTCTCAAAACCTCAGGAATTCCATTACTAGTTTTAAGCTAAATTAAAGGAAAATAGACCCATTCAACCCATGGCAGAAATATGCACAAAGTGTTTGTTGATGCTCATAAATAGACTGAGAAATTTAGACATGTCTGAAGGACAACGGCTGTATAGTCAACTCTGGTTTGCTTCACCACAGAACCGAATAGAAAGAGAATTATTGCTACCACTTCAAGTGAGACCAGCACAGATACCTTTAAACCAACGGAGATATAATAGAACATTCTCTTTAAATCAGAGCCTTTGTGTATGTTTTCACTTCAGGGAAAAATGATTAGAGTACCCTTAAAAAAAAATACACAGGGAGCCAAGATGTTACGAGCCTCTTCCCTAAAAACAATGCTTAAAATGCCCTCAACACTGCCCACCCACCCACTTGCCTCCGAAAAAATTTTAAAAAAATAGAAAGAAAAGAACAAGTTATAAATACCTGACATACAGATGGTTCTTTGTCTTATCACTGGAAATCTTCTTTTCTATTCTATTTCCCTATACTCAGACTCTATAAACCTTCCTGACAGTTACAGGTATTTTTGCTTTTATCTCTATCACCTCAATCAAATCATAATTCATCTCAACTCACCTGAATCCCAAGTATCAGAATTCCATGAATGGGACTAGTAAAAGAGGAAAGTACTGATACTTGAAAGAAAGGGAAAGAAAATCGCATCTTTCCCATTTCCCGGCTCCCTCCCTTTCCCTGTTTCAGCACTGCAGAGTGACAACAAATGGAAGGAATAAAAGCACCTTAAGCTCATTCTATTGCTTTTTCTCATTCTTTTACCCCTAACGCATTCACTGCTCCCCAAGCATCACCCTATCTAACCTCTACTTTCCTGTCCCAGGTAATGGAAGTCACAAACAAGGGCCTAGACTTTGGGTAGAACCAGTTCCCTAAGAGAGGAATGCTACAGGATGAATGAATTTTCACCAGTGTTATAAAGGGTGATTCAAATATATTGTGATATAATGGGTTACAACATTTTTTATTGCCTGACCTAGTAAGTTAAACACCATTTTTATGACTTATTGGAAAAACAGGCTCCTAATCCCAAATTACGTTTTTTTTTAACCCCCCATTTCCCCTACCTCGGGCCCTAAGCAACAATCTCTTTTAAACAATTCATTTACAAGAGGCTACCTATATAAAAGAGTCAAATTACAGTGACTGGTAGTAATTAAAACAACAGATTTTTGATAATGTAAGCAAGTGAATGCCAGTAGCTTGCGCAACATGAGTGAACCATGTTTACAACCACATAATTAAAGAAAGAAAAAAAATCTGGTTATAAACAGCATATTACCAACTAATGATCATACTTTTGCAAAGAATATATTATAAAACCAATACTCTAACTTTAGAAAGGAAAAACCATGAAGAATAACTTGGCAATGCCTATCAAAATTTTTAATGCATATATCTATTGGTATAGAAATTCCACTTCTAAAATTTAAAGTACTGATATATTGGGCTTCCTAGGTGGCACAGTGGTTGAGAATCCACCTGCCAATGCAGGGGACACGGGTTCAATCCCTGCTCCAGGAAGATCCCACGTGCCTTGGAACAACTAAGCCAGTGCACCAGAACTATCGAGCCTGCACTTCAGAGCCCATGAGCTACAACTACTGAAGTTATTGAGCCCATGTGCTGCAACTACTGAAGCCCACGCGCCTAGAGCCCATGCTCTGCAACAAGAGGAGCCACGGCAATGAGGAGCCCGTGCACCACAACAAAGAGTAGCCCCCACTTACCGCAACTAAAAGAAAGCCTGCGCACAACAAAAAGACCCAACACAGCCAATAAAATAAATAAATTTTAAAAATTAAAAAAAATAAAGTACTGATATATTTACACAGGTGTGATATATGTATACAATACTCACTGCTGCATTATTTATAAAAACAAAGGATAAGAAACAAGCTACATATCAACCAAAAAGGGAATGTACAGTATCTCAACACAATGAATACTATACAACCAATACAAAGAGCAGATTTGGTTGTAAATGTAGGAGAAACTCACTACAAACAGCAGTTGCCTCAGGGGAGGGGACGTAGTAGACATAGAGGTAGGAAATGAGACTTGTGTTTACAATAAATCCTTTTGCATCTTTAAATTTCGAATCCTGTACACATATTACCCTTTCATTAAAATGATTAAGTTAAAAATTTGTTAAAGAATTTAGACAATTCTCTCCAATCCTCTGATGCATTCAACAGTTCTACTTTCCTCATCTGTAGGCAATGTTAATTAGGACTGAGAATCTGGGCTACTAGAGGTTACCAATAACCAATACATCAGCTTAGAGGGCTCATTTCCTCTTTACTAAGAAGGGGTACAACTGTGGCAACTCTGCATCAATCAAAACAAAGTATAATAGGTGAAGAAACAAGTGAAGAACATATCTTACCCAAAGTAACCTTTACTACAGAAATAAAACTGGATGCAGTATAATTTTGTCAGCAGTTTTAAAAATCGTGCTTTGCCAAAAGGAAAAAAAACTATCTGGCTGGAATTTCTGGACAGGGTCTAGATCTCAAATGGCTACCTGCACCAGAAATATTTTGTAAAGAACATAAGAAGTGCCAAAATCATTCAAACCCAAAAGGCAGTTAAAAACAAGGGGAAAGAGGAGGACAAAGTCATGGGCAATGTTTCAAATGTCAAAAGAATGTTTAAGATACCATTTTTCTAACAGAATTTTTCTCTTTCTCTCTTAAATTCCGAGTAAGATTAAACATAGCAGTCCCTCAGTAATCAAAACACAAGCAACTGAAAGAAATAATTCAAACTCTCAAGCTTTTTTTTTTTAAGAACTTTTATTGAAATACAGTTAACAGACAATAAACAGCATATGTTTAGAGCGTACAATTTGGTATCCCAATCTCCCACTTCATCCCCCCCAACCCTCCCCACTTTCCCCACTTGGTGTCCATACGTTTGTTCTCTACACCTGTGTCTCCATTTCTGCCTTGCATTTCTTCTTTCATAGTTGTTAGCATTTGCCTTATGTATTGAGGTGCTCCTACATTGGGTGCATATATATGTATAATTGTTATCTCCTCTTCTTGGATTGATCCCTTGATCTTTACGTAATGTCCTTTCTTGCCTCTTGTAACATTTTTTATTTTAAAGTCTATTTTATCTGATATGAGTATCACTACTCCAGCCTTCTTCTGATTTCCACTTGCATGGAACATCTTTTTCCATCCCCTCACTTTCAGTCTGTATGTGTCCCTAGGTCTGAAGTGGGTCTCTTGTAGACAGCATATATATGGGTCTTGTTTTTGTATCCATTCAGCCAGTCTGTGTCTTTTGGTTGGGGCATTTAGTCCATTTACATTCAAGGTAATTATCGATATGTACGTTCCCATTACCACTTTCTTAATTGTTTTGTATTTGTTTTTGTAGGTCCTTTTCTTATGTTTCCTGCTTAGAGAAGTTGCTTCAGCATTTGTTGTAGGGCTGGTTTGGTGGTGCTGAATTCTCTTAGCTGTTGCTTGTCTGTAAAGCTTTTGATTTCTCCTTCGAATCTGAATGAGATCCTTGCTGGGTAGAGTATTCTTGGTTGTAGGTTCTTCCCTTTCATCACTTGAAATATATCATGCCACTCCCTCTGGCTTGCAGAGCTTCTGCTGAGAAATCAGCTCTTAACTTTATGGGAGTTCCCTCCCTTGCATGTTATTTGTCGTTTTTCCCTTGTTGCTTTTAATAACTTTTCTCTGTCTTTAATTTTTGTCAATTTGACTACTATATGTCTTGGTGTGTTTCTCCTTGGATTTATCCTGCCTGGGACTCTCTGCACTTCCTGGACTTGGGTAGCTACTTCCTTTCCCATGTTAGGGAAGTTTTCAACTATAATCTCTTCCAATATTTTCTCGGGTCCTTTCTCTCTCTCTTCTCCTTCTGGGACCCCTATAATGCAAATGTTGGTGCGTTTAACGTTGTCCCAGAGGTCTCTTAGGCTGTCTTCAGTTCTTTTCATTCTTTTTTCTTTATTCTATTCCACATCAGTGATTATCACCATTCTGTCTTCCAGCTCACTTATTAGCCCTCTGCCTCAGTTAATCTGCTATTGGTTCCTTCTAGTGTATTTTTCTTTTCCGTTATTGTATTGCATATCTCTGTTTGTTTGCTCTTTAATTCTTCTAGGTCTTTGGTAAACTTTTCGATCTTTGCATCCAGTCTTTTTTCAAAGTCCTAGATCATCTTCACCATCATTATTCTGAATGCTTTTTCTGGAAGGGTGCCTATCTCCTCTTCATTTAGTTGTTTTTCTGAGGTTTTATCCTGTCCCTTCATCTGGTAAAGTCCTCTGCTTTTTCATTTTCTCTATCTTTCTGTGGCTGTGGTTTTCAGTTCCACAAGATGAAATACTGCTGATACTGCTTGATATTGCTGTCTGCCCTCTTGTGGAGGAAGCTATCTAGGAGGCCCGTGCATGCTTCCTGATGGGAGGGACTGATGGTGGGTAGGGCTGGGTGGGCAGAGCTCAGTAAGACTTTAATCTGATTTGGTGGGTGGAGCTCAGTGACACTTTAATCTGCTTGTCTGCCAATGGGTGGGGCTGTGTTTCCACCCTGCTGGTCGTTTGGCCTGAGGCTACCTAGCATTGGAGCTTACAGGCTCTTTGGTGGGGCTAATGGAGGACTCTGGGAGGGCTCACGCCAATGAGCACTTCCCAGAATCCCTGCCGCCAGTGCCCGTCTCCTTGGTGAGCCACAGCTGCCCCCCACCTCTGCAGGCAACCCTCCAACACCAGCAGGTAGGTCTGGTTCAGTCTCCTATGGGGTCACTGCTCCTTCCCCCTGGGTCCTGCTGAGCACACTTTTTTGTGTGCCCTCCAAGAGTGGAGTCTCTGTTTCCCCCAGTCCTATGGAGGTCCTGCAATCAAATCCTGCTGGCTTTCAAAGTCTGATTCTCTGGGGATTCCTCCTCCCATTGCTGGACTCTCAGGTTGGGAAGCCTGATGTGGGGCTCAGAACCCTCACTTTAGTGGGTGGACTTCTGCAGTATAACTGTTCTCCAGTTTGTGAGTCACCCACCCAGCATTTATGGGATTTGATTTTAACGCAATTGCGCCCCTCTCACTGTCTCACTGCTGCTTCTCCCTTGTCTCTGGATGTGCGGTGTCTTTTTTGGTGAGTTCCAGTGTCCCTCTGTCAATAACTGTTCAGCAGTCAGTTGTAACTCCAGTGCTCCTGCAAGAGGGAGTGATCACAGGTCCTCCTACTCCGCCATCTTGATCCTATCTTTCAAGCTTATTTTTAAATGCTATTTTGTATGATTTTTGGTTTTGCTGCTAGATAAAAGAGAACAATTAATATAACAGCAGCAAAAACTAATCTGGTTCCCTCTTCCTCTGATTCAAGTTTATTACAACCTGACCCTCCAATTATAAAACCAGGAAAGTAAGGGTTTTTATTGGGGGAAAATATTGAAGGGGGATACATAACAGGATAACATTTAGGAAGAGTATCATTTATTTTCTCTTAAAAAAATACCATTTTGGGGGTCTCAACAACACTATGACATTTAAGACTTGGCCATCTAATCACACAGCTATATCACTATATACAATTTAAAATTTACAGACTTAATGACTTGTTTAAAGGAAAAAAGCAAACAATGTAGCCCAAAGGTTTGTTGTTATAACCGATCAGTCTTCTGGTGTCTAGAATATATCTCAGTAATTGAAAGATGCTAGCTGGCATATCAAAAAATCAGCATATTCCTTTGCCAGATTCAAATACTCGGACTAATGCCAAAAAACAAAAAGAAAAAAAATCACAAAATAAAGTTACATTCAGGAAAGAAGGAAAAAGTGCCTTAGAGTTAATACGTGGAGTTTACTTATCTTGACATTTACAAAGGAAAAGGAGAAGAATATTATCAACTGATAATTTTTGTTTTTAATCTATTTTATCTTATAAACTAGTAAACTGTTTACTATGGCTCAAGAGTGTCCAAGGTACTGGATAAACTCATCTAAAGAGTACTACTAATCATAATATTAATTATAATCATACCAAAGTTACAGATTAACAACTACACAAACGAACATTTAAATTCATATCAATGGTGTTCAATCCTAGGTCAAGTACCACCTAAGTAGAATCGAGAGTTCTTCAAGCTATTTTCAAGATTTAAATAGCCTAAAAGCCTCACATACTGTCTGAAATATAACTTTTTACAGGAACTATATATATATATATATATCTCCTTTTCTTTAGATTCTAATGGCCCAACTCATGCTTCATGAAATAACAAGTAATGACACAGATAAAGATGACTGATCAGATTCCAAACTAAGAAGGAAATTTAAAAGAAGAGCAAAGTTTATGTCTGTTGTCTACTCCATTTTTTCCCCTTTACATTATTTTATTTCACAATTACCTCAGCAGTTACAACACTGCAAGATCTTAGTCTTGTTCTCACATATACACAGCCAATATAAAATAAAAACAAATGATTAAACGCCTAGTTTTCACCTTGGGATGCGCCCTCATTCTTTACACAAGTTAGTACACAAGAAACACTAAGGAGGAAAATGAAAGAAGGGCCCAAAATGTGGGATAACTGCAAAAACACAACCCCAAACATACCCAAAGACCACTCAAGAGTACTTAATGACTGGGTAAATAAGATGACCTAAAAGGCATCTAGCACCTGCACAGGAGGTAAAAAGGACATGCTATATTTGAGCCTTATACAGATCTAGATACAAATCTGGTAAGTCCTCTACACACGAATCTGCAAATTGAGAACTTTCAAAGATGCGAACACACGTTCGCATGTCCAATCACATAAGTTAGTTCACGTGTCTGGCGTACAATGTGACATGCATACATTGTCACGTACGTGCATCCTCTACAAGTGGTTGTGCTTCTGTGTACTTTATTGTACAGCACTGTACAGAATACAGTAGTACAGTTTCTTTATTTCAAGCCCAGGATGTGAGTAAAATTGCAGCTTACCCTCCAGCAGACTCCTATTGCTGACGATCCTTCAGCTCTACCATCTCCCACCTCTTCTCCCTCGTCCAGTCAGTAACTCTTCTTACCTGTTCACTCAGTGCCAGTCCCTGTATGCCAGCTGTTGTACTGTATCACTGTACTTTTCAAGGTACTGTACTGTAAGATTAAAAATGTTTTATTTCTTGTGTTTGTTTTTTATGTATTTGTGTGAAAAGTGTTATAAACCTATTACAGTACAGTAAGTCCCCTACATATGAAAGAGTTCCGTTCCGAGAATGCGTTCATAAGTCCAATTTGTTCGTAAGTCCTAGGGCTCCATCGCTTATTACCTTCCTGACCCTGGGAATCTTAACTCTCTGAAGCCTCACTGTTCTCCTCCATAAAATAAAAACGAGAATTCAGTAGAAACTCATTCAACAGACCTCCATTTTATCAACTTAGAGAAATAAAGAGCTTAAATCCATCCATAAATCACTTCTTGATGCCCATCAAAGGCTGACCACTTGCACCTGGTAGTCCTCCGAGTCAACCACTTTCTTACTGTGTCCTCACCGTTCTATTCTCAACCAACAAGAGCCAGCTGTTTGTTCCCAAACTCATGTATGTCAACTGTACTTGTTATTGCAATTATGTAATTTAAGATTATGTAAACTGATGAATTAGCGTGAAAGGGATTGTTTCGCTGAAAATTATGTTGAAAAGTTCAAAAAGATTCAAAGGCTAATTATTTTTTTGAAGCTATTATGGAGTTTGATGTATGTAAAACAGCTTTAATAGCAGAATAGCAGAAAAAGCATAAAACTGTACAAGGATTTTATTTAATACATTAAAAGTGCCTTTAAATTCTCTATTCTATCAGACAGGGATACTTAACAGATAAATGCCTCAAGGGTGTGGATCATGCTAAAAAGACAATCCAGGATTCTAACGAGAGGACCCATCCATAAAGAAAAACCCACCCTATCAAGGAAAAACATGAAGGAATGTATATTCGAGTTAAAATAAAAAATACATATCATTTTTCGTGATTCCCTGCTAACTAACCTTACCAACTTTCTACTCAACATCACATAAGATATCTTCAAATGCAGTCACCTCAAAAATTTATAGGAATATTGTGACAACTAAATAAAATAAAGCACAGTGCTGACACTTAACTGACATTCCATTTAAAACTTCTGTTTTACTTTAAGGGCTTTGTTAGTATCCTCATGGTCTGACTACTACTCCAAGAACATAGCAATGCTTTCTTCCAAAACAGAAAAGTAAAAGGTGCACAATTTCCTTGTTATTCTGTTATTTTTGTATTTGGGTACCTTATACATATTCCATACATGATTAAACCATATAACTTCTGTGGTGGCCATCAAAAACGTGAGGACATCTAATACTCCTGAGACTGCAGGCTCCCAGCGTTACACAGTAAGGATAACATTATGGTAATGCAGGTAATGTATTAACATAGTAGCGTGACCTGGCACCTAACGCTGATAAGAAAGTAGGAAAAGTGAATGAGATGCTGGTGTGGTGCCAGTGGAGGGAGCAACAGCTCTCTGAAGAGGGAACAGACAGAGGAAAAGGTCAAGGATCCAGATTGAGAGTAACTAGGAGGACATAATAGCAGAAACCAGAGAGGAAGCAAAGCAGAAACTGGTAATCATCCTGTAGGTAACACGCCTATAAACTGAAGAGGTTACAGGCAAGGTAAAGAGAAGGATCTGGTGAGTCAACCTCCCGCTCAGAACTGTTGAACACTGGCACAGATATTAAAATACTTTTCCAAATTACTTACAAGCAAAAGCACATTTTTAAAAGTTCATGTCATTTTGACATTACAATCAATTTTAATCTTCATGGAAAGATTGTTACATAAAGAAGTACACTCTAAAATTAGAACGATGAAGTACATTTTTCACCTTTATTAAATTGGGGGGCGGGGGGGAGTAACACTAATATCCAATCTAACAAAGATACAGTGAAAGAGTACTAGTAATACCATCCTTTAGAAAAGCAATTTGACCAAATGTCTCAGTCTAATAAACCTTCATATCCTTTGGCTCAATATCACACATCTGGGGATCTGCTATAAGGAAAAGCTAGAAATATGAAGAAAAATATATACTCAGGTGTTTTCTGCAACATTTCTTATAATAGCAAAAATTAAGTATGATGATGACCCAGAAAATACTTAATTTTAAGCTTAAAAAAGCAAACAAGGGAATTCCCTGGCAATCCAGTGGTTAGGACTCTGCACTTCACTGCAGGGGGCATGGATTAGATCCCTGGTCAGAGAACCAAGATCCTACATGCCACACTATGCAGCCAAAAAACAAAACAATAAAATAGAACAAATTAAAATAAAACAAAATAAAGCAAACAAAATTAATCATACACTGTAAATATGATATAAAACCTCATATACAGTGGGCTGTAAAAAAAACCATGATGACTATATTAAAGTGGTAGATTCAAAATCTGTTTTTCCTACCATCTAACCTTTCTGAAATGTTATTTTACATTTAGAATTAAAGCAAATTATATTTTTAAAACATGCAACTCAAAAGGTTATACATGTATAATTTCATTCATATAGTATTCTCAAAATGACAAAACTAGTGATGAGAGGATGGGCTGTGAATACAAAGAGCACCAGGGAGTTCTGTGGGAGTTCTGTATCTTGATTGTGGTAGTGGTTAAACAAAACTACATATGGGATAAAACTGCACAGAAATACACACACACACACCCCATGTACAGGTGATATCTGTACATGGCCTGTATTCTAGTTAACAGTCATGTCTGAATATCAGTTTCCTCATTTTCCTACTGTATGATAGTTATCTAAGATGTCACTGTGGGAAAACTGAGTGAAAAGTACACAGGACTCTACTATTTTTGCAACTTTCTATAAGCCTCTACCTCAAAATAAAAGTTAAAAAAAAATACATGCACTTGCATGTAAAACATTAAACTTTTTTGAGGGCGTGGGAGACAAGAAAATGTAAAAGCACTGTATAATACATAACTTCCAAGACACTACTCCTAGTGACTATTCATAAAACCCCACAGGAGGCAAATAGCAGTCTTTACACTGAACGCAATTTACTTAGGTCAGGCTTTAATAAAAGGCTTCAATTTAAATTAAAGCTATCAGTCAATTTTCAGAACATGCTTAACTGAGTAGTTTTCAGTCTCAAACCCTGTACTTACATAATCCATTAAGTAAGAGTCCTCAGAATTTTCTCCCCTGCTGGAAAAGTTTCAGTAGATATAAATAAGATTTTCTTACATATATTCAATTTAAATATATAAATGACTAATACAGACATACGGATATAATAGCTCATCGCCTCTGGACTGTGCTCCAAGACAACCACATCTATCTGAATGCACCATTTTAACCTCAATACCTAGTATTGTTCTTAATAGCTAGTAGGCTCCCAATAACTGAAGTCAAGGAATGAATTTGTGTTCTAACCAAGGTTCTATGTCCAAGTCCCTTCAGCTTTAACCAAGAATGGGAGGTAGAAAGCAGGAGATAAGAGGGAAAAAAGGTGAATTTGGATAGGGCCCAGCTATTTACCAGGTCAAAAGATTACAGTAACCAACACTACCTTCTAGTATCAGTGAAAAAGCTGACTTTAGAAAAACTTTAAGCCATTTCCGCCAATCACCCAAATCTTAAAGACTTGTCTAACAATTAGAAAAAGAAATGAACTGATATCAGAAAATCTGCCTCACTAATTTTTATCACTTAACACCTTTAAGAAAGCCAAATTTGGGGGAATTCCCTGGCAGTCCAGTGGTTAGGACTCCACACTCTCACTGCTGAGAGCCAGGGTTCAATCGGTGGTCAGGGAACTAAGATCCCACAAGCCGTGTGCTGTGGTCAAGAAAAAGAACGCCAAATTTTCTTCGCTATGTGCAAATCTATTAACTTTTTAATCTGAAAAAAATCTTAGCTAGAGTTATGCAAAGCATCAGAAAACCCTTCCACACAAGCTTTAAGCTCTAAGCAATTATATATATTACACCTATATATACTTACACATACATATGCTTATATTTATACACATATAAAATATGTGAATAAGTAATACAATTACATTAGAACTACTGCCATATAAGACCCTAAAATCAGATAGCAACTCATGTCTATATGTTATTTATTCAACAGTCACAGGTACTGACAACACAGTAAACAAGACACAGACCATGCCCTAAGTTAACAGTCAATCAACTTAAAAGGCAACTGTCGCTAGTAAAAAAAAATCTTAAGAAAACAAGGGTTTGAATTCCAATGCTACCTCTTATTAGTTAGCTATGTTTCTGAGTCTTAGTTTCCAGAACTATAAAATAGGTACTACTGCCATAAAGATTAAAATAAGATCATAAAATACAGGCCTACCTAAGAGATATTGCAGGTTCAGTTCCAGACTACCACTATAAAATGAGTATTGCAATAAAGCGAGTCACACAAATTTTTCTGATTGCCCAGTACACATAAAAGTTATGTTTATGCTATCCTGTGGTCTATTAAGCGTACAACAGCATTATAACGAAAAAAATGTACATACTTTAAAAATACTTTACATCAACTATACTTCAATAAAAAGCTGTCCAACTTAAAGAAAAAAACCTCTATTGCTAAAAAACACTAACCATCATTTGAGCCTTTGGCAAGCCGTAGTAGTTAACATCAAAGATCACTGATTAAAAATGACCATAACAAATATAGTAATGAAAAAGTTTGAAATATTGTGAAAATTACCAAAATGGAACACAGACACATGCAGTGAGCAAGTGCCGTTGGAAAAATAGCACCAACAGACTTGCTCAACACAGGGTTGCCACAAACTTTGATTTGTAAAAAAAACACAACAGAGCAAAGTACAATAAAAGCAATCTTTAAGAATAGAAAAGCAATAAACAAGGTATGTATAAAAATGCTTGGCAAACTAGAAAGCACTATACAAAGGAAAGATATATTATTACTCTACTTAGCTTTTCATTAAGAAAAAGCAAAACGAAACGCAAGGATCTCCCTGCAGATTGCTTATTAATTGTAAGAGGGAAAACCCTAACTACACAGTGACTAAACCAGTCAACACCCTGACCAAAATCAAAATCACTAATGAGAGGCAAACGGACATAATGTATGTCCAGATGTGATATTCTGAGAGGGACACCTTAAGAAATCATGAGGCAAATCAGACAAATGCAAATTGAAAAACTTTCTATAAAATAACTTACCTATATTCTTTAATTGCATAAAAGACAAAAGAAGCTAAGGAGCTCTTCCATTTTAAAGAAGACTAAAAAGAAATGACAACCAAATACAAGATATGATCAAATCTACAGAACTGGAATATAAAGTGTATGCAGACTAAAGTATTTATCAGTGTTAAATTTTGGGAATTTGATAACGGTACTGTGATTACTTAAGAGAATATCCTTATTCTTAGGAATGCACTCTGGCGTATTAAGAGGTAAAAAGGCATGCAACATACTCTTCAGTGGTTCAAAAAAATAAATAACATGCGTGTGTGTCATAAGACAATGATGGCAAAATGTTAAAAATTGGTGAATATGGGCAAAGGGTATAAGAGTCTACTATATCACTCTTGCAACTTTACTGTAAGTTAGAAATTATTTCAAAATAAAAAGGTTAAGAACACAGGATACTAATCTCCAGGGGTTTACTTATAAGCTCTAAGCTGTATACTATCTTTTAAAAATCACTCTGCAAAATTAATACAGAGAAAGTTCTAAGGAACTTCACAGTCAAATTACAAAACAAATTAGGAAAGCAGAGCTCCATGAGCAAGAGCTAGCAAAACAAACAGCAGAATCACATCTGCAAAGACTTCAGATACTGGAATTATCAGACACAAAATATAACTATATTTAATAGATCTTTAAGAAATAAAAGATATCTTGAGAATATGATTTAAAAAGGAATAACTACAGGCTTCCCTGCTGGCACAGTGGTTAAGAATCCACCTGCCAACGCAGGGGACATGGGTTTGAGCCCTCGTCCTCCCCCAGGGAAGACATGCCGCCGAGCAACTAAGCCCATGCGCTACAACTGCTGAGTCTGAGCTCTAGAGCCCGAAAGCCATAACTACTGAGCCCATGTGCCACAACTACTGAAGCCTGTGCACCTAGTGCACCTAGAGCCTGTGCGCCACAACAAGAGAAGCCACCACAATAGGAAGCCTGAGCACTGCAATGAAGAGTAGCCCCTGCTCTCCACAACTACAGAAAGCCCAAGCGCAGCAACGAAGACTCAACACAGCCAATAAATAAATAAATAAAATTATAAAAAAAGGAATAACTGCAGAAAAAGGATAAAGTCTTAAAAAGGAACTGAATGTTACTTCTAGAAATGAAAAAAACATAGTAAATGAAATTTTTAGAAACTCAATAAACATGATACAACACAGGTGAACCTTGAAGACATTACGCTGAGTGAAATGAGCCAGACAAAGGACAAATATTGTATGATCCACTCATATGAGGTAACCAGAATAGTTAAATTCACAGAAGAAAAATAGTTGTTGACAGTGGCTGGGTGAAGAGGGAACAGGGACTTATCGTTGAATGGGTAAAGATTTCACGAAGTTTGTGATGATGAGAAACGTTCTGGAGATGGATAGTGGTGACAGTTGCACAACAATGTGAATATACTTAATGTCACTGACCTATATACTTTAAAATGGTTAAAATGGTAAATTCTATTTATGTATATTTTACCACAATAAAAAAAATTGATATAATTGTTAGCATAAAGTGAAAAAAATTCAATAAAATAGACAAAGCTGAAGTGAGAATTAGCTAATTGGAAGAAAAGACACTAATTATCCAGTACACAATACAGAAAGAAACAGAAATGGAAAATATAATAACCAGGTTAAGAGGTCTGGTGGGTAGAATAAAAAGATCTAACAAACTTCAAGTACAAGTTCCAGATAGAAAATATGGAAGATAAAATCTGAGGAGAAAATGATCAACAGTTCTCCAAAATTGTTGAAAGACACCAATCTTCAGATTCCAAAGCCCACTGAATACGAAGCATGATAAATAAAAGAAACCATCTTCTAGACATATCAAAATGAAAGTGCAGAACACCAAAGACAAAGAAAAGATTCTAAAACTAGCTATAATGAAACAACAGATATAGTCATCGCTCTGTTATCCAAACAGGAATGGTTCCCAAGACCCCAGAGGATACCCTCCGATGTTCAACTCCCTAATATAAAATGGTGTAGTATTTGCATATAACTCACACACGTCCTCGTATATACTCTAGATTACTTCTAATACCTAATACAATGACAAAGCTATATAAATAGCTGCCAACATGCAACAAGTTCAAGTTTTGCTTTTTGGAACTTTCTAGAATTTTTTTCTGAATATTTCAATCCATAGGTGGCCGAATTCCATAATGCTGAACCTGCAGATATGGACGACCAACTGTACCTCTAAAGGAATAACAAATCACATGGATTTCCAATTTTTCAAAAGCAGTAAAAGCCAGAAGAGAATGGAGTAAGATCTATAATAAAGAATAACTGAGGTGGGGGAGAGTCAAGGAAGGGAGGGAATATGGGGATATGTGTATAAAAACAGATGATTGAACTTGGTGTACCCCCCCCAAAAAAAATAATAAATAAATAAATTAAAAAAAAAAAAAAGAATAACTGCTAGCACTGAATGCACACTCAGAAAAGCCACCTTCAGGAATAAGACTAATGTACTTTCAAACAAAAAGTTTTTCAACAACAGACCCTCTAAAGGATATTCAGGCAGAGAGAAAATGATCTCACATCTCAGGAAGTCTGACATGCAAATGGAAATGAGCAAAGACACCTGTAAATATATAGGTAAATCAAAGCAAGTGTTTAAAACAACAATATCTAATTTGTTGGGAGTCAGGGAGAACTAAGATAAAGGAAAACTACACAGAGTTTAACTTCCAAATGTAAAGAGAGAGGAAAATGGATTTTTAAAAAATACATTCACCAAAATTAAAAAGAAAAGCAAGAGAATGATTAACACAAAATTCAGATGGTGGTTACTTAGGAAGCATGGCAGAGAACACAAGTGGTGAGAAGTTCAAAGGGGCTTCAAAGAGGCAGTGTTCTACTGTTTAAGCTAGTTAGTGGTACATGGTAGTTTATTTTATAATTATTTAAGTTGTACATTTATTATCCTATATGCTTTTGTAATAAAAGTAAATTTTAAAAATCAACATAAAAAAAAAACCAAAAGGCTACTCATCATTCCCTAAAAATCTAGAGTATGTCTCAGACCTTGGTATTTAAAATTGAAACAATAAAAAGATTCATTATTTCCTTTAACAACTACTTTCTGAGTGCCTAATCTTTGCCTATAACTGAGCTGAGGGGTGGCATGAAGATTCCTAACTTCTCTTCTCTCTCATCTTCCTAACCCTGTCTAATACAGTAGCCACAAGTGGCTGTTCACACTTTAATTAAAATTAAATAAAATTTAAATCCAGTTCCTCTGTAACACTAGACGCACTTTTTAAGTGCTCAGTAACCATGAGGGCCACTATATTAAATAGTACAGATATAGAATGTTTCCATCACTGCACTAAGTTCTATTAGACAATGCTGCTATATTCTTAATAGCACTAGAAATAGATTGATAATTGAATAATCTTAAATTTTCAGATGTTCTTACTTTTGTAATTATTAAATCTCCTTTCAGTCATTTTATTTCTATGAAACTACAGCTCCTTAGTAGTATTTTAAAATAGTTTGCTGTTTGTTAAGAAATATATAGAGTGTGAGGACCTCTTCACCATCTTCTATGGCCCACCAAAACCAACAGAACAAAAGATTTTTTTTTAATGAGCCAAAATTAAATAGTTAAGCACAGTGCTACTAAACTGTAATACAAGCCATGTCAAAAGGATACAAAAATCCACAGGATGAACATATGACCCTTCTTGGGGGCACCAATTTTAGTTGGCAGTACTTTAAAACACTGTTTACATACATATAAAATAGCAAAATGCAAAATTCACACGAATTTTTAAAAACAAAACACTAGAGGCATCATGAAATTTTCTACTTATAGCAGGGCATTCTGGGCTGCATCTCCAGACTTCGAGCATACCATTCATTTCTGCCATTAGAAGCACTTTGCAGGAAAAATTTAAGCATTCTTAAAATAAACGAATTCTATATGATTTTTTAGTTTACCAGAAACAATGGTACACAACAAAACCCTATAAAACAATAGCATCCTTAATATCTAAAGTAGCAAACCTCCTAATTTTCTTTAAAAATTAAAGGACAGAGGGCCTAAGCTATTTCAACTTAACCTGAACATTTTGCTTTAGGCATTCTAACACAAATCAAGTATTTCCATAGCACTCCCAATTTTTTAAGTTACCCAACCAAAAACACTCCAAGGAAACAAATGTTAAGCCTTAATTTAACAGTCACTTAGGCTAGGTTTGCAAGTTAAGTTTTCCCCCCAACTCTAAGTGAACCATGGGGTTAATACGCTTCTCATCTAAACAACTGGATGCAATTTCAATAAGTACTAATGCTAATAATTGTTTTGTGTCCCCCAGAGGACTTTTGTGGCTCCACTTACATAACCCATTATGCAAAGTACTGAACTATTCTCTTTCTCCAGAAAGCATTCTGAATACCGATATGTGTACAACATTTACTTGCAATATTAAATAAAGCTTTTCTCACTCTAGTTTCAACAATCCTGCAGAAGAGGTGAAAAGGAAAGCCAATTTCTGCTACTTCACTATGTCAAAGGCGAGTTATTTATCTTCTTGGCTAATCAACAGAGAAATGACTTAACAGCAGCAGCCCCCACTGTTCGCCAGTTTCCTCGAGGGACTCTGGTTGAGAAACACAGCTTTAAACAAATAATTTGGAGCAACTTGTTTGAACTCATCTGAAAACAATCTGAACTGCTCCTTGAAATGTGCTATAAGTATTAATGTAAAACTTGACAAAATTAAATTCAACATCGGTGAGACTCACAATACAGCCCCTGGAGGGTAACGGAAGGTTAGGACATAACCCCAAATCTAACTTGGATATGCATAAATATGTTAGATGGGTACTCCCCCCTAGTCTCCTGATTCTGTTTCAACCAAGACTTTCAGATTTCACAGAGCCATAATCTTTAAAAAAAAAAAATAATAATAATAAGGGGGGGGGACCAACAGAGAGTTGCAAACTTTTACTCTGCCAAAGACATTTAAAAAGAAAATAACTACCAATTACCACCACCATTATTTCGTTTAAAAAAACAAAAAAACAAAACAAAACAAAAACTAATACACTTATACCAAAAATGGTAAGAGAGAATTTTAGGAAAAAAAATTATCTTCTAAAATTCAATAAATGTAGCTTTATGAGAAGTTCACTCACTCTCATTTCACTTCAGACAAGTGAAAACTTTGTCACGGACTGACACCACTCCACAGTTCAACATCTGGGAACCAGCTAACTCCCACTTGGAAAAAGAAAGCAATGGTAGGACATGCCCGAACCAAATATTAACCTATTCAATAATGAGGAAATCAAGGCTTAGAGGGGTTTAGGGACTCTCCCAAGGTCACAGACCAAGAATTTTGACACAGGTCTGTCTAATTCCAGAGTCTGAGTTGCTAACCATTATGTTAAATTTCCTCTAATATTCTTCCAGTGGTAAAAAGATCCATCCTAATCCAGTCACCTTTGTGAGCAATGACAACTGAGGAATTTCCAAGACAGCTGGCAGGAGTGAGAGGTGTACTCCCTGGCCATCTCTCAGACTGAAACTAAATGGAACTCCTGACCTTTGCCTCATTAATACCAGGCTCACTGCAACTAAGCTAACCAGCCCAGACAAAGCACACAGAAAACCCCCTGCCACCAGCAACACTGACACAGGACTCTTAGGATGTTCCCAAGTGCCTGTGACAGAGTGAAAAACATATTTCTTAAAAAAAAAAAAAAAAAAAAAAAAAAGGAATGTATGAATTATCAGGAAGGAAATAAACACTTCCATGGTAACTCAATCTAAAAATAATCAACTTGCCCTCAAAAAGTTATGACTCTAAGCCTCATTCTGCAAATAATTACAATCTTTTACAATTGATACACAGGTTTTCTCAATTTAAATATCTAAACAGAAAACCACATGAAACTATATAAATCTATAGCTCTTAGTTTTCAAATTAAAATATATAGTTGGTATGCATGTATCATTACATGATGGATTAAAGTGTCTTATCATTCTATCTCTCTAGGATAATCCAAACATTAAAAACAAAACTACATGTTAATCAAAAGTACTTATAAAAGATTTAGAAGAAAAATATGTAATTAAGTACCATTTTCTACGAAAAGCACTATTAGCAGCCAGTAGTAATAGGAGGCACAAAAATTATCTTTAAATAATCAGAAGTTCTTGATATTGAAACCAAAATTGAAAGTCATACATATAAAGAGAATACTATATCAGAGAATTGCTTCTGAATCCTCAAATATCCCTTGCCAAGAAATGTCCAAAAGAAACAACCAAACAACTCTAAATAACCAAAGACTGACACTGAAGCAAACGAGTGTGAAATAGTTTCTCCTCTCTGCAGTAGAGTTCTGATAGCACAGTATTCTTGGTAGCAACGGCAAGAAAGTTTTGTTTCCCAATTAGATTTTCAATGATCGGATTCTTTCTACTCCATCTGAATCTGCAAGGTGAGTGAACAGTACACAAGACTATCACATTTTTTACCCACTGAATAAAATTATCTAGTGTGTTTTCCTTCTGTTTTAAATAGATACCATCTAAAATAAAGGGTTTTTTTTTTTGCTTTCTGTCTAAACTCTTCCTTGGCTCTTTCGTCGTCTTATATAGGTTCAACTAATTACATCTGTTTATATTACTCTCTACACACGTTTAATATATGCCTAGCACTGACCTCTCTCACGAACTACAAATCTATATTTTCAAAAACCTCTGCGCATTTCCAGTGTTTGGCAACTATATAAAAAACTCACCATATTCAAAACCAATCTCATTATGCACCTTCTTGCCCATATTTCCTGTAATAGTATCACCACTGCCATCACCCACACTTAAAATGAGTGTAAACTTCAACCTCCACTTCCTCCAAACCTTTCCCAACAATCCCTCCTCCCACCCACATATTAAATCATACCAACACCATTGCCCTTGCCTATTATTTATACTCTACAGAAATTCGGCTTTCTACAACAAATTATTCTACACGCTACACTATTAGATCTTGGTAGTTTCTCATTATCTGCCAAATACTCCTAAATACAGCAGTTAAACATGTTCCACAATCCAGTCACAATTTAAATTTCAAACCTCATCTCATTCTCAAAAATGAACCCTATATTCTAGGTAATCTGGTCCACTAACTTTCCTCTGAGGACACAATGAACTTTCCCACCTCCACACTTGTGTCCACACTCATTCCCTTTATTTAAAAAGGCTTCTTCAACCACCTACACTCAGCCCCTAAATTTTTGTCTTAGAAAAGTCTTACCCTCTGCAATGTTGAACTCAGGCTGCTGGTTTATTGGGAGGCAGCATACTGCAGTGAAAACACACAGGCTGTGGCACCAGGCAGACCTGGATTCAAACTGGGGCTCAGTTACCTGCTAGCTACACAAACCAGATAACTTATTTTAAGTACCAGTGCCCTCCTTATTAAGAAATATGCTTAGATGTTGTTGTGAAGCTTAGAAAATGTATGTAAAGCAACTAGCATAGAGCCTGGTATGCACTAAGTGCCTAATAAATAATAGCTTCAGAGCTAACTCTGTAAGTATTACTATACCTCCACCACTTTTCATTTCACTCTAGCCAAAAATAAACCCATTTTCCTTTTGTACAACTCCAAACTTTAGACAAATCAATCATGTAGTCAGTATTTACATATATTTCTATATGCTATAAATTTTTATACAAATATCTTACATCCCTTTCTAGATTTCAAATTCCTAAAGACCCAAGACAATCTTTGCATCCTATAATGCCTAGCAGTGATTCTCATGAATATGCCTAAATATTTAATATGCTATCCAAGATTTCTGACACACCTTAGAAAATTACCGCCAAAAATATGAAGGTTAGTTGTAAGGGTTGTATCTTTACTTGCTCCTACCTGGTTGCCTAACATAGTTTGATGCCTAACATAGCAATATCTGTTGAATTTACCTGAATCATATAATTTCCAACGTAAATGTTCACTACCTGTCGAATTGACATGAACATAATTAAATTTACTAAGGGTATCTGATTTTCCCCAATTACCTTCTTCTGTTCTTACAATTCTTGAAATCTTTCCCTTCAAAACACACTATCATACCTTCAGTACCGATCCGTATCTATAACTTGACCCCTTTTCCAGATTCTCTCAATTCGAATATTCCAACCATACGCTCTAAACAATTAGAGCATTTAAAATAGCTAAGAATCCACAGTTTTTATCGAAATCTAAAAGTTGAGCAATCTTCACTCCACAATTTTTTTCCAGGGACTTTAAAAATCATCCACCCTTTTTGCCTGCTGAAGATCAACAACCCTGAAATAAATCTTCTTTTGCATAAGAGAGCTCCCTGAACTTGTCACTTCAGTCTATTTTCCCTAATTCATGCGATTACCTCCCCTTCCAGTGGTGGGAGGAGAGAGAACGAGATAAATCGTTCCCCACCACCCCCAAACTACAGCATAAGTCCTAATATAAGCACAAGATGAGGAGTGCAGGAAAGCGTCACTGGTTTCACAAAGGTGGTATGTATATACTTTACACTGCAAAAACAACGGTCATCTACTGGTAGTCAAAATATGCAGTAACTGCATTCCCTTAAGATCAGCATTTAAAAATCACTATTAAACGTGGAAAACCCTATTTTCTACAAACTTCTCCGGAGCAGTTTATTACCTAAAATCTGTTCACTAAAAACAACCACCTACATCACTTTCTTCTCTAAGAAATGCTCGATTTATCCAAAGTAAACACCTTATACTATAAATTTTAAAATGACAAAAAACAAAAAACAAAACACCTCTGCCCACCTGTGTGAAACTCTGCATTGCAGCAAGAGCTGTAACAGTCTAAGGAACCTTCTCGGAGTTACCGAGAACAATTTTTCTTTAAAAGTTAAGGAAAATGACAATTCCAAATATGAAGATATACAAACTTGGGGAAAGGGGGTACAACAATTCTCCAACGCTTTGCAGTCAATTCGTGCAACAACCGCAGACTGAACTCGTCAACCGTGACTTCCGACAGCCACCGAAATTAGGAGTGCAGATTAGAGAATAGCATCATTTTTTACGTCTGGCAAAAAAATAAGGGAACTTACCTGAACTCCTGATTCTCCTCAAACAAGTTCTTTTTTTTTTTTTAAGAAGTGACTTCAACAACAGCCTGAGTCAGCTTTCAAGTGAGTAAAGCTCATGGGAGGCACGGTGGTGCCACACTGACCTACGTATCCAGAACCCGTCCCAAGCGCAGTCCAAATCGATCCTGGGCAACCCCTAAGCGGGTCTAGATGGAAAGCCTTGCAAAAGATCTCCGGCATCTACACACGCATCGCCCCGCCCTGGGACCGAGAAGACAACACCCCTTGGGACCCCAACTAATTACTGAGCCCGAGGACAGACCCAGAGGTCGCAAAAGTCGGGAACTGGAGCCCAAGATTGAGCATGACGTCCAGATTCCCAGCCCCGGGTCGGACAGAGAAAACCAAATCCGAGAGGCAGCGCGAGGATCTGGGGGAGCAGAAACCAGGGGGTTGGATGCACGGAGGCCCAGCCCATTCTTACTCTCGAGTCCCAACAGCAACAACAGCTCCGGGAACCCCCTCCCCGGCTCCGCCCCGCCCACCCCACGGCCCCACCGCCCGCTCCCTCCCGCCCCGCGGATTCCGCGGAGACCGCGGCGGTCGACAACCCGCTTTCTCGAACCCCGACAGCCCAGCTCGCAGCCCGGAGCCCGGAGCGGGCAGCGGGGGCCCGGCAGCGCCAGCCCCGACGCGGCCCGCGACCGTCGCAGTTCACTCCCCCGGCCACTCACCGTCGGCCCGGGAGCTGGGAGGGGGCAGGGCGCGGGTCGGCGGACGCGGAACCCCGGGCTCCCACCCGGGCAGGAGCCCCTCCTCGAAGCCGACCGAGCCTCGGCGGCTGTGCCTACAAGGCCTCTCTCCGGCCCGAGCCCTGGAAAAGCACTTCCGGGGGAGCGGGGGTGGGAAGGGTTTTGGCACCGGAACTGCTCGCGGGCTGGAGCTGCCAGGGCCTCCGATGCGAGGCGAGCCGGGGCGGGGCCTCTCCCGCCAGCGCCTGCAAATCCGCCCCCGGGCTCGTCGCTAACCCTTTCTGCCCCTCGGCCGCCGCGCCCCCGAACTCCGGCATCCTCCTTTACCGCTCTTCGACGTGTTCCACTCAGGCCACCTGATTTTACAGAGGAGGACACCGAGGCTCAGAAAAGTTAGGTGCGAGGGTCCAGCGGCTGCACCCGCCTTACAACTCTCTCCAGTATTGTTACCACTCCAATCGGACTCCTTTAAAAATAATGATAGTTAACATTTATTGACTGCTTACTGCGTGATAGACACTATTAAGTGCTGCGGTGCTTAACTCAGTTAATCGTCCTCATATCCCTTGAGGCTGGTGCTCTTATCTATGTCTTGCAGAGAAGGAAACCGGTCAAAGATATCAAACCCAACACCACAAACGCTGGTTCTTGGTTTTATTTTAACTCGTGTTGTGTGTATAAATCTCACTTTATCCTAACACTGTTTTTAAGTTCTTTAAGGGCAGGAACCAAATTATATTCCTATTTTCCATCATCACTTGAGGCCAAGAGCTGGGAGACTCTGGCATCTTACTGCCTGGATCTTGTTATTTAATAGTGTTACTTTTTCACCCCCAGGCAAGTTGCTTGACCTCTCTAAGCCTGTTTTCTCATTTGTAATATATTTTATATATTTGATGTGTGTGTGTGTGTGTGTTCGCACATATATAATCATCTCTGGATGGTTACTGGAATTAAAAATGAAAATGCATGATGAACACTTTAGTGGTGTACCTAGTACCAACGTATGACTGGGTAAAAATCAACAATCCTCATACCTCATCATTAATAGGAATAATTTTTCCTCCAGTGGAGTCACTCTAGCAGGGGGTAATTTGGAAAACTGTGGGTTAGTTATAGAAAAGGTTAGTTAAGGAAATAAAGAGAAGAGGTTTTTGCAATGGGAAAAATGAAGATAGGTGAGCCAAAGAATGTCCTGGGGCCAGCCTGAATATTTGTGACGCTGTGAGCTGAGACAGTTTGAGGACCCAGAGTCAGATGCCAGGCAGGGGAAAGAGAGGGGAAAAGAATAAGGGATTCCTCAGCCACAAAATCAGGAAGGTATCGAACATGTGAGGTAGTTTCTGTATCTGAGTCCAGAACTGGGGGCTGAGAGGGGTGGGGGGTATATCATGCATACTGTCTGCAAAACAAATTTACAAGCATCTCTTAAAACTGAGGGGAAAGAAGAGGAAGATGTTTTAAAATTGTCTACTAAGAAAGGCAGGGGAAATGGAAATAGTTCAGAACCTGTTATTATGAACTTAAGATGCAAACGATGCCTTTGCTTTTGGCTTTTTTTACAGCGCTGTGTTATTTTATTTTTGTGATCACAGAAGTGTTTGTAAATACTTGTCTAATACCCAAATTTGCCAGCCTTTTGTGCCTTGGAGTGTGAAGAAGTAAAAACCAGAGCCTGGGTTGGCAGGGCTCACTAAGTTCTCTTTCCACCAAGGGCTCAGAGGGATAGTGAAAGGAATCCTGAATCGCAGACACTGTCAGGCTCCCTGCTGGATGCAGACATGGTAAAGGTTTGTCATTGAATCTGGTCATCCAACTAGTAAATGATGCAGCCAGGATTTGAATGTGCCTTTCTCCTCAGCTGCTTTTACCACTATGCCAACAGTTCTCAGTCTTGAGAGTGCATCAGAATCACCTGATGGTCATGTTAAAACACAGGGTGCTGGACCTCACCCCCAGAATTCACTTAACCATGCTAGTGCTTCTCTAAGGTGTACTCCCTAGACTAGTATCATCAGCATCATCTTTGAACTTATTACAAATGCAAATTATTAGGCCTCACTCCAGACCTTTTGAATCAGAAACTCTGATGTGGGGCCCAGCCATCTGTGTTCTGACAGGCCTTCCCAGTGATTCTGATACATTCTCCAACTTTAGCACCTCTATACTCTACTATCTTGTCTTCCACATACCCCTCTTTTTTTTCTAATTATCCCCAACAGAAATAACTCTACTTCCCAATGAATTAAATGATGTATTGAAGCATTTTTATTCATGTTTTGCTTTCAGTGGGAGAAGAGCTAGGAAAAAAAAATTAATGGAGGATTCTTTTTTGATTACTTTCAATTTGTACTGAAATGTAACCAGGTAATACTGGGTTGGGGGGTGGAATTTCGTTTGTGAACTACTCTGTGCTAGGGCTTAACATGCATTTTCTAAATTGATCTTCACTACACTGCTATGAGGTTTTATGGCCTTAATTGTACTAGAAGAGAAAAACTGAGGCTTAGGTGAAGTAATTGACTTAAGGCCACATTCTTATTAAGGGGCAGAAATCAGGGTTGTTCAAACAAAGATCCCTCTAATTCCAAAACTCAGGATCTCTCCACTTCGTGGCAGGAGCTTGGAGAACCAAATTCCAGTGTGGGCTTCACCACCCCAACTATGCAACATTGAGTAAGCGATCTAATCTCTATTTCAATTTCTCCATCTATAAATAATGCTCTCATAAATCTGCCCCTCCCACACGGGAATGTTAGAACAAATGAGGAAATAAAAGTGTAAATGCTCTGAACTTTTTGAAGAAAAACAGTAAAAAGACAAGTTATTATAGTATTAATATGTTTAGCCAGGTGTCGCTATGTGAGCCTGAGCTCTGAATCTTTCCTGGTTATCTCCTGATTCATACCTAAGAAGTTCAAAGACTATAGCTGATGCCAAAGAAAAAGCTGTTTGACTTCATTTGTCGGTATCTACTGGAGGTTAAAGAGGATGACAGAGGATTATGTGTCTCTCTTAAAAATTACAAGAAACCTCTTACCAGGTTCTTGGGCTCCAGGTTGTTGCCAAATTGCTGGCCCATCCTCATCCTAGAGATCTTTTCTCCAAACCTTATTCTTCTCCCCATAACAAGCATCCCTCCACCCTCCTGCCTCCATCCACTAGGCAAAGACTTAAAATTCCTCCCACTTTATTATGTAGAAGGATTTAGCTCTCAATCCTCCTCTCAGACCAGACTCCAGGCCTATCTTTGTTGACAGAGTCACCAAGTTGCACAATTCCAGGGGGTACGATTCACAAAGAATACAACCTGAATGGTGCTCAAGGGGGTGCCAATTGCACAGGCGACAATAGGAATGGTCCCCCTGGAAACGTGCAAGGCTATAGCCCTGTCTATGCATAGCTCCCACCCCAAAAATCCATTAAGGTGTTTTGTTAAACAAAAGAATGCTCTACTTGGGTGTCCACCAGTTTGCCAACCTTTCAAATAATGGGGTTCTTTGTGGTTTTTGTTTGTTTGTTTTCACATAGGCCTGATCAAATACTTATATCACCAGGTTTAAGTCCTATGTTCCACACTCTACTGTGGCATTATTGCCTGTCTCCCCACTAGACTTGTGAGTTTCATGAAGGCTTTGTCATATTTTGTCTTCCTTACCTTTTATTCACGTCTTGGCACAAGTGCTTAAAAAACACTTACTAATTTGAATAACAGCCCAGTGTAGTCATATATATGTACTAGTATAGATGGCAGAGATTTCACAAATGGCCTGAAATGTGTTATTTGACCCACAGAGTTCTGTACCAAGAAATAAATTGAACCAAAAATTTTAAATTGAGAAATGTCACGTAAAATAGTAATCCCACTTTCTGGCATCTCTTGAAAATTTAGCCACTGGCAAACTGGCATGCATCCCACAAGGTGTCAGTGTCTTTAGTTCAGGTGCAGCTCTTCGTTCAGGTAGTACAGTGAGTTGGCTCCACTCGCCTGTGAAATCTTCATGGCAGGCACTGGGTTTGGTGTGTGGGATCATATGGATGTTTTAGAGAAACAAGTATAGAATTTTGGTTGTAGATTTCACATGTGCTCTTAATGATTTATTTCAGTGCATTTTGAGGTAATTTTAAATTGTTTTTCCGGGGTGGAAAATTGTGGGGTACCATCTAGTACCATTTCTAAACAAGCCGAGCAAGTACAGACATCAGATTATAAATATGATTACCATCAACATTTTACAGGCACTGTAGCTAGTGTTATTTGTCAACTGCCTTGGAAACAGAAACGACAAAGAATAACAAATAGTTGAATAAACTTCATGATAAACTAACTTTATGGATTGTGATTTTTTTTTTTCCCTATAGGGAAAAACACAAGCACAGCTAGTTCAGGTAGCAAGGAAGTGATGGAACCAGGATTAGAATGCAGGCAGTGTGTCTCCAGAGACGTGTTCTTAACCACTAAATTAATATTTATGGAGCCTTTCCCATGTGCTATGACCATGACTGCCTCCCAAATGAAAGAGACTACCAGGTTTATAGAAGAGTGCATGTATCTTTTCCAGGCCTTTTATAGGGTGCTATATTAAACCCACACAGATCTTTCTCATCTCTCTCCCCCTCCCACCCCAAGTCATACTGACATGTTTATAATCTTCAGTTTTGAAGTATACAAACTGCCAGATGTCTAAGACTTCCTTTAATTCCAATATAATTCTTGCACAGAGTTTGTTTTTATTGCAGATTATCATGAAGAGTCCTATGCATGTGGTGAACAAAAGTCATCTTTTAAAGACAATGAAGCAGTTTGAAGTAATATAATATTGACACTGGAAACCAACATCTGTACTCAAATTATGCTTGTGTGGAGAAATGGGAGCTAGCAAAGCTGAATTTGAGCAAAAATGTCATATTGACACAAATGCAGTAAAAGCTCAAAATGGAGGAATGGCCATCAACATTCTTCATCAACATTCAAATGTCATCAGCATATTTTACATTTAATTTTTAATTAAAAATGGAAAAAAATTTGGAACTTACATTTTCCTTTAAAAGTTTTAAAGAATTAAACTTCTGTTGTTGTCCAAAATGAGCTGTTTAGTGAGTCTCAGGAATTTGAGTTGCATACTACCTTCACACTTTTTTATGAAGATGTAGCCCATCTTAATCTGCCTCAGTTTCTCCACTGCAGAATTGCATGATAAGTGCATCTTTATATTGTAGAGATGTTGTAAGACATAGCTAATAAGTGATTATAAAGCACAGCTCTTTGAAGTATAAAGCACTGCATAATTCCTAAATACTATAATAACCATCCTCATAATAGTAATTTTCAACCAACACATCAACCAGACCCAGATGCGTTTAGTCATCTCCCAATTAGACAAAAGTGTATATGCCAACTACGAAAGAAAGTAAAAACCTTCAACCACAAACTAATTCCACTGCCTTCCTCTTTCCTATGCAGAATCTGAAGTCAGACGGCCAGAGACATAGCTCAGCTGCATCACTTGCTAGCTGTATGACCCAGCTTGCACAAGATAGTTAAACCTCACCAGCCTCTATTTCTTCAAAGGTCAAATGACAGTAATAATAATACCCACCTCACAGGATTATTGTGAGAGTTCAACGAATTAGTACATGGCGTGCTCTGTACCAGTGTCTGGCAGGCTGGAGCTGCTCAGGGGATGTCAGTGGTGATGGCGACTTGCAGCCAAATCTGAAAACAAATAAACAAACAAACAAACTAATAACAAGTGGCGGTCTAACCATGTTATTGGAGGAAAGAGAAAGAAAAATCAGTATTCTCAATTTGGAGGACGATTTCAGCTGCCCTCTAGAGTATATTCGCATTCATCAGATATAAGCACTTTAATATGAAATGTTGATAGCAAAAAAAGGTGAGGCATTTTACTTTCCTGATGTGTTAGTTTGTTTTTAATGTCTGTGCATGAAATAAATGACTATAGATGATTAGGGGGAAAAATAGAGTAAAATGGAAAAATACAATGTTTCGCATTCCCAGCCCACTCCTCTCCTCAGGTGTAACCCCTGTTAATGATTTGGCATGTTCCTTTCCAGACCTATTTTTGTGCATTTACATTTATATAAACAGAATTACCCAAGAGGCAGATGAAATATGTACTTAAGGCACCAGCAAACCAGAACCCCCTCCAAAAAAATTTTGTAAACAATCTGATGTTTTCACAAATGCATAGATATAAAAAATCAGAACTTGTTGGGACTTCCTTTACACTTATTTAATTTTAAGATGGTTTTAGTCTTAAAGTAAATAATAGGATATTATTTCGCATCATAAGCTCTTCAGTGCTTAGGACTTCTCTTAAGATCTTAATCCAAGCTTGCTTTATAATTATATATACTACCATATTTTTAAGACCATAAATATAATCATATTGTTTTGTAACTTTCTCCGTTTGTGTGAGTGATTTTAAATATGATATTTACATAGTGGCAATCTAAACAAAAAGGAACTTTCACCATACATGCCATTTTACTTTAAGAACTATCTCTGTATAATGTTCCCATTAGAACAATTTGAGTTTCAAAATCTTCCTTTCTTGGTAAAGCAAATGTCATCTTCCATCACATTTTCAAGCCAGTGTAACACAATCCTTTTTTAATCTCCACAGAGCCGTGTGATGGATTGAAATCCTGCTGACCAGGAGCTTTTTAAATGGTGACTATGGAGAGATGCCAAGGAAATTGAATGGTGCCAAATGCAGAATCCTCAAGTTGCTCTCTAAACCAACAGAAATTCATTTGGGAGCTGGATTTTACTGAGGCAGGAAGTATTTCACCTACAAAGATACAGCACATGTGGAGATTATATTTGGGACCAGGGAATAAAGAAGAAAAGTAAAGCTACATTGTATTTCAGTAGACAGTAAAAAGAGAACATTCCCTGAAGAGAAGATCCATGGCCTTCTGTGAGGGAAGAAAGAATGCTTAAGCAATAGTTTATAACTACATGTATTTAAAATGTTTCCCTTATAGTAAATCAACTGTTGAATAAGCTCAATCCATTTTGAGGATACAAACATACATGTAAAGAGAGAGATCCAGAGTTATTTCACATTTTAAAATGTATATGTATATATTATGTGTATATGTGTATATGTATATACATATATGTATACAAATGTGTATATATTTGAAATAACCTGGGATCTAAACTACTGCAAATGCTTATTACACATTTACTGTGAATAAGACACAAGGGTGTCAGGGGATACCAAGAAATCTAAGTCACAGAACTTATCCTCTAAGAATCCAAATGCCAGTTGGGGAGATAAGTTATAAACTCATAGAACCATAATAATGCCAAGCATGCTGTGGTAAATGATGAATGAATAACAGAGCCACTAATCTTTGAAACCTCTTCCTTCATTAATGGTCTTAGGACCAAATAAGAGGTGGAACTTAAATAGTATATTAAAGGACTTGTAGACATTATAGCAAAAGAAAGAAAAGGATCTCAGCTTTCAAAAAAGTATAGAGGTAGGAAAGTACAGAGCACATCCAGAAGACCTTGACCTTTTAACTGAAAAAAAAAAGGGTTTGGGTAAGCAGGTTGGGCCTCTTGTATTAACCCAAAAGAAATGAAAACAGGATTCCAACAAGATATGCACTCCCATGTTTATCACAGCATTATTCACAATAGCCAAGACATGAAAACAACCCAAATGCCCATTAATGAATGAATGGGTAAAAAAAAAGTGTGGTATGTATACACAATGGAATATTATTCAGCCATGAGAAAGGAAGATATACTGCCATTTGCAACAACATGGACAAACCATTATGCTAAGCAAGATAAGTCAGAGAGAGAAAGACAAATACTGGATGATATCACTTATAAGTGGAATTTAAAAAAATTAAACCTGGGAATTCCGTGGTGGTACAGTGGTTAGGACTCAGTGCTTTTGCTGCCATGGGTGTGGGTTCAATCCCTAGTCAGGGAACTAATTAAAAAAAAAGAAAAGTTAAACCTGTAAAGAACAGAGTAAAAAAGTGTGTACCAGGGCTGGGGGGAGGATAAGAGTGATGATGTTTAAGGGTACAAATTTGCAATGAGTAGTAAATGAGCCATAGAGATCTAAAACACAGTGTAATGAATATAGACAATAATATTGCACTATTGGAACTTCCCTGGTGGCGCAGTGGTTAAGAATCTGTCTGCCAATGTGGGGGACATGGGTTTTGGAGGATCCCACATGCTGCGGAGAGACTAGGCCCGTGCACCACAACTACTGAGCCCACGTGCCACAACTACTGAGGCCCACACAGCTAGAGCTCCACAACGAGAGAAGCCACCGCAATGAGAAGCCCCCTCACTGCAAGAGAGTAGCCTCCACTCTCCGTAACTAGAGAAAGCTTGCTCACAGCAACAAAGACACAATGCAGCCGATTAATTAATTAAAAATGTATTGCACTGTAATTAAGTAATGTGATAAATATCACTACATTGGCAATCACATTACAATATATAGATGTATTAAAGTAAAATATTGTACACCTTACATATCAAATTTATTCAATTAAAAAAATCAATGCTGGTTTTCTGATTGTGAAGCAACAAAATTAAAGTACACAATTTTTTTTCATGAAGGAAATTTGCAAAATACAGAAAAGCATAAAAATAAAAGTCACCTGGAAACCCACCATCCAGAAATATGCTATAATTTTGATGGATAAACTCATAGCATTTTTCTCTGGTTATATATTTTTATGTGTGTATGTGTGTATAAATTGAGATTATGCTTAATTAACTCAACATTATTTTGCAAATATTTTCTTATTAAAATTGTAACTGCATTGTATTTCGTCATATAAATATAATACATTGTACTTACCCAATTTTTCATTTTTCATCCAGACACAAATAACTAAAATTAATCCAAGGTTAACCTAAGCAGTATGTTGAGTAGATTGGAGTAAGCATAACCTAAGAGCAGGAGTAACAGTTGAGAAGCTTTTGGTAGAGGACTGCTTATAAAAATCAGGCATATTCACAAAGTAGAATAGCTTATAACTCATATTACAACATAACTATTATTTCAAAGAATGATGCTGCCCTCTATGTATTATTTCAGGGTGATCTCCCAGATATCTTTTCTCTTCTCCCATTTCCTTAAATTGGAGTGCTCCAGAACTCAGTCCTTTTCTCCTCGATTTATATTTCTTCCCTTAATGATCTCATCCAGTCCCAAGGATTTAAATATTGTTTACATGCTCACCACCTGATGGCTTGTGGAAAGTGAGGGGACTCTATATACAGAAGTGGATACAAATTTTATAAAAAAGAATTCAAAACTGTAAGTAAAAAATGCCTGCTCCACTGCAATGCTATCCAATAAGAAAAATTATAAATACAAAATGCTGGTGTTCTGCTCTGAGAGGGGTCCTTGCAAGTCAGGAGCCTTGAAGCTGTATGCTATAGCTTAAGTAAGGGCCTGGAGACAGGAGCAGAAAGATATGATGAAGAAATCAGTAAGAGGGCATCTCTTTTCAAAGTCAGAGCATGGGATGGGTGGGAAAATTACCCATCAATTTAGGCAATTTGCTCTTTGACCTCTAGTCATTCCAGTGTTTATAGAATAACAAACTGAAATCATCATATGATTTGGAGTCCTAAATAATGGTACATAACTTATTGCGAAGGGGGAGGGGGAGGGGAAGTCTCTCTCGGCTAATTAATGAAATAATGCTCCTGAGATAGAAAGCAAATATACCTGATTCTTCATTTCCAATACCTTCTCCACATCAAGGTTTCTCTCATTGCTTCTACTCCAAGCTCCGCTTTTCACCAAATAACACCCTCAACTAAAATCTGCAAAGAAATCTTGCTTTCCACATTGAAAAGACCTGGCTACTTGGATATGACTGTGGTTTGTCCCCCATTCTATGTGCGTACAAACGTAAAACTATTTATACGTCTCTCCAATCTATAGGAAACCATTTTGGAGTCTTGAAAACAGTCCCTTTACAGATGGAGAGAATGTGAGAGAAATGCCCTCAGTGTGCTGGCTAAAAACTGCGATGTCTGCCCTGCACTGTGACTCCTCTCATAACAGGGGATGTTCTGCTGAATGAGCCCTTGTATGTCAAGATTCAAAACGTTCTTGTTTGCTCCAGCTGAACAAAGCCCTCACAGACAGTGGGGTCTGCAGGGTAGCCACCAAGAGTGTTAAACCAATGTTCCCTCCACCACACTGCCGGGCAGTTTATCGTAATGGCAGTTCTCACCTTCATGTATAGAGGCCGGTGTTCGAGTTGCCGTCCTGCACGGAGCTCCCACTGACTTCAAAGGAAATGACATAGAACAGAACCCCATGGTGTAAGGAGAAACAAGCAGCATCTGAGCAGAATCAGGTCACATATTTCTTTTTTTTTAATTCTCTCTGTATAAATGGCTAAATTTATATACAGAATATCTAAAGACCACCTTTCACTTCAGCAGTTTATAGATTGTCTGATGTACACACACTTGTTGGGGAGGCTGACACTGAGCTGTTTTTCATGTAAGAGGAGAAGGGAGGGAGTTGTGTTATAGAGAAATCCATTCCAATCCCATGGGTTTTTGTTTGTTTGTTTGTTTGTTTGTTTGGTCTCTAAGACCCCCAAGAGACCAAAGTGATTGGGGCTTGCTTGGTGGCTCGTTTTACTTAAAGCAGGCCTTGAGGCAAACCCGAAGAAAAAAAAAGGAAGGAGAAGAAAAAGAGGAGGAGAGAGAGAGGGAGAAGGAAGGCGAAAAAGAGAAAAAAGAAAATATGAGTGTATATTTATTAAATAGCTGCATATGGTGGTCTCTTTCTAAGCTTAGAAGAAAGGAGGAGTCACTAGGGTAAAGATTAGTAAATCTAACTACCAAAAAATGCAGAATTCTACATCTCAAAAATCAAAATAAGGTTTAAATGACAAATAAAAAGCTGGGGAAAATATTGGTGACAACTCTGATGGGTAAAGGATTAATACTGTTAACATTAGAATTTTCTACTACAGACTAGCTAAAAATACAGCAAAGTTCCAGATGGACAGAGAAATGTTTAACAAAATTTCTAAAAATGTTTAACAAAAATAAAAATGTTTAACAAAAATATTTAACACTTCTTAAAATGTAAAGTTTCTGAAAATCTTTAACAAAAATAAGTATAGGTGAGTATCTGACCTCTGGAGGGGGAAGGAAATTCAAATCTTAAAAATAACTAGGGGACTTCCCTGGTGGTACAGTGGTCAAGAAATCTCCTGCCAATGCAGGGGAAACGGGTTCAAACCCTGGTCCAGGAAGATCCCACATGCCACGGAGCAACTAAGCCCGTGTGCCACAACTACTGAAGCCCGCTCACCTAGAGCCCATGCTCCGCAATGAGAAGAAGCCACTGCAATGAAGAGTAATTCCTGCTTGCTGCAACTAGAGAAAGCCCATGCACAGCAACAAAGACCCAACATAGCCAAAAAATAAATAAAATTTTTAAAAAATACATATATATAAATAATTAGGAAAAGATCGAAATACTAAACCACATAAAAATTTTCAATTCTGTAAATTAACAAAAAAAAAATAGAAATATAAAACAACCAATTAGCTTGGAAAATATTTGAAACAGGGCTTCCCTGGTGGCACAGTGGTTAAGAATCTGCTTGCCACCGCAGGGGGCATGGGTTCAATCCCTGGGCCGGGAAGATCCCACATGCCACAGAGCAACTAAGCCCCTGCTCCACAACTACTGAGCCTGCACTCTAGAGCCTACGAGCCACAACTACTGAGCCCACATACTGCAACTACTGAAGCCCACTCCTAGAGTCTGTGCTCCTCAACAAGAGAAGCCACCGTCGCAGCTTCCCCTTCAGCCCCCGCCCCCCCAACCTCGTGTCCTCTAGTCCATTCTCTGCATCTGCATCCTTTTTCTTGTCTTGTCACTGGGTTCATCAGTACCTTTTTTTTTTTCAGATTCTGTATATATGAGTTAGCATACAATATTTGTTTTTCTCTTTCTGGCTTACTTCGCTGGGACGAAGTGAGAGAGTAGCATAGACATAGAACACTACCAACTGTAAAATAGCCAATGGGAAGTTGCTGAATAACAAAGAGAGATCAACGCGATGATGGATGATGCCTTAGAGGGCTGGGACCGGGGTGGGGGTGGGGGGGCAGGAGTCGCGGGAGGGAGGGAAAGGGAATATGGGGATATGTGTATAAATACAGCTGATTCACTTTGGTGTACCTCAAAAACTGGTACAAGAGTATAAAGCAATTATATTCCAATAAAGAGCTAAAAAAAAAAAAAAAGAGAGAGAAGCCACCTCAACGAGAAGCCGTTTGGCACAACTAGGGAAAGCCCATGTGCAGCAACCAAGACCCAACGTGGCCAAAAGTAAATAAATAAATAAATAAATAAATAAATAATTTTAAAAAAGGAAAATATTTGAAACAGGCAATTATTCTCAATTTATAAAGAACTCAAGAAAGGTGATTTTTAAAAAAGCACTAAGATTCTCAGAGATAAAACAAAGGATGCATACAGTTTACAGAAACATAAATTAAGATGGCTAATAAACATTTGAAAACTGTTCAGTGTTACTAGCAACCAATAAAATGTATGAAATAAAAACTTTCTTACCAGACTTCCTAGGTGGCACAGTGGTTAAGAATCCACCTGCCAATGCAGGGGACACGGGTTCGATGCCTGCTCTGGGAAGATCCCACGTGCCACGGAGCAACGAAGCCTGTGCGCCAAAACTATTGAGCCTGCGCTCTAGAGCCTGTGAGCCACAACTATTGAGCCCACGTGCCACAACTACGGAAGGCCACGCACCTAGAGCCTGTGCTCCGCAACAAGAGAGGCCACAGCAATGAGGAGCCCACACACCACAATGAAAAGTAGGCCCCCCTCACCACAGGTAGAGAAAGCCCACGCATAGCAACGAAGACCCAACACAAAAATAAGTAAATTAATTAATTCATTAAAAAAAACTTTCTTACCTCAGATTGGCAAATATAAATAAATGAAATTATATATTGTAGCCTTTTCAAATATAAGCAATAGAGAAAAAAATGTAATTTTTTAAAGTGCCTTTTTAAAATAGCAACAAAACAAATAAAATACCAAAGAATATACATAATAAAACACGTGCAGAACCGAAGTAAGGGAAATGAACTTTCCTTCCTTCCTGACCAGAAGAAGCGCATGAGGGCCAGGCCTGCACAAGGAGAGTGTTCTGGCAAGGTGGCAGCCTTAAGGTGTCAGGAGACTGGCTACACACAGGGTGATCAAGCAAATTAGTAGAATAGTGAGGGTCAGGACAGTCAAGTTTTTCACTGTAAGAGACGAGAGGTGTAAATACAGAAGGAGAAAAGCTAGAATGAGCTCTGTGGTAATGGATTGAAATGGAGCACGTCAGTGTGAACTCAAGGATTTCAATATAGGTAGATACAGAAATAAACATAGGTATAAATGTATGTGTGACTATATGTATATTCCCAGCTTAGTCCAGTAAGAAGGACTAGAAGGGACATCCCTCGTAACTGATCTAGTGCTTGGTTTCTTTTTTTTTGGCCATGCCCCGAGACTTGCAGAATCTTATTTCCCTGACCAGGGATCGAACCTGGGCCCAGGCAGTGAGAGCACCGAGTCCTAGCCACAGGACTGCCAGGGAATTCTAGCTCTTGGTTTCTAAATACTGCTTTCTTTGCCACCTAGACTTTGTTCTTTGGGGAGCTCATCCATTTTCTAAGGCTTCATGCTGATGAAACCTACATTAATAAGTCAAAATTAGATCTTTCATCTAAGCCCCAGATTAATATATTCAAACTGCTAATTTGACATCTCGACTTTGTTGCCTCACAAACATTTCAAACGATATAGTCAAAACAGAATGTTTGATTTTCCTGTGTCCTCCCTAAGCCATTCATCCCCATTGTCCCTATTTCTATAAATAGTGACATTATTCACTGAGTCACTGGTGTCAGAAAACTGGAAGTCATCCTAGTCTCCTCCCTTTCCCTTATCCTTCATAGCCAATCCATCAGCAAATCCAAATTGTTCTACCTCCAAAATATACCTTGAAGTCATTCACTAGTCCCCATCTCCACTTGTGACTATGTAAGCCACCATTCTCCCTCTCCTGGATTACTGCAGTAGCTTTCTAACTGCTCCCTCCTCTTCCATGGTAACCTCCTTACATTCCATTATCAGCACAGCCAGAGTGAACTCTTAAAATGTAACTAGAGCATGCCATTCTCCTCTTTAAAACTCTTCTATGATTTTCCAGCCTATTGGAACAAATCCAAGTGCCTGGCTATGGCCAAAAAGACCCTGCATGATCTGGCCATCTGCCTAAGGCCTCCAACTTCACACCATGCACCTTATTCCACCAGCCACAACTCTGCAGTCAAAGTGTCCTCTGCAGCCAAAGTTCCTAGAACACACCAAGCTTTTTTCTGTTTCAGGATTTTTGCATTTGATCTTCTTTCTGCTTATAATGTCCTTCTTTTGGTTTTAACATGTTTGGTTCCCTCTCATTCTTTAGTTCTTAGGTTAAATGTCAATTCCTCAAAGCAGAATTTCTTGGCCATCCTATCTAAGTAGGACCCTCTATTCTTCCTTACTACAGCCAACTGTTTATTTTCTTCCTAACACAAGCAGTAATAATTGTTTTGTTTGTTTTGTTCACTGTCTATCTCTCTCACTAGAGTATAAGTTATATGAGGGGAGTAATCTTGTCTTCCTTGTTTTTTCTTGTATTTCCATAGCCTAGCACAGTGCCTGCTATCTACCATGTAGTTGATGAATTAAAAAAATACCTGTAGATGGGATTTCCTTGGTGGTCCAGTGGTTACAAATTCACCTTCCAATGCAGCGAATATGGGTTTGATCCCTGGTCAGGGAACTAAGATCCCCCATGCCGTGGGGCAACTAAACCCACGCTACACAATTAGAGAGAAGTCCGCAACGAAGAGCCCACATGCTGCACTGAAGACCCAGCACAGCCAAAATTTTAAAAAATTAAATGAAATTTTAAAAAAATGTAGAGATTTACTATATGTTGGGCGCTAGGGATTCAGAAGAACACAAAATTCCCTCAAATGGTACAAGAGTAACACGTAGGAAGGTAAATAAGAAATTGCAATTCTGCATGATCAGTACCATAATGAGGAAAGTATAATTGTGAAAATATCACATAGGAGAAGTCCCTAATCTGGGCTTGAGGAAGATCACAAAATGCTTATTGGAAGATGTGACATCATAGTGAAGCTTGCAGGGTAGACGAGGTTAGTCATCAAAGATACAGAGGGATAGAGCAGAGGCAAAGAACAGCATGTGTCTGGAAATGAGGCAGAGTGTGGCACATTCAGGGGGCTAAATGTCTTAGGGTGGAGAGTAGAGATGAGGGTTAGGAAGATGAACAGCAAGAGATGAAGCTATAGAAATAAGCTGATATAATGGTTTGTACTTCATCTTAAGGGAATGGGATGGTCACTGGAAGGCTTTCTGCAGGGAGTAACATGAGCAGTTTTGTGTTACACAAAGGTCATTTTTACTGCAGTATGTATAAGGGCTTGAAGACCAAGAAAGGGTCGGGAGGCTACAGAAGCAATCTAGGTGAAAGTTGGCAGGGTGATAGTGACCTAAAGTAAGGCAGACCGATGGGAAGATAAAGAAGAAGAAAGGGGCTTCCCTGGTGGCTCAGTGGTTGGGAGTCTGCCTGCCAATGCAGGGGACATGGGTTCGAGCCCTGGTCTGGGAGGATTGCACATGCCATGGAGCAGCTAAGCCCGAGTGACACAACTACTGAGCCTGCACTCTAGAGCCCGCATGCCACAACTGCTGAAGCCCGCGTGCCTGGAGCCCATGCTCCGCAACAGGAGAGGCCACAGCAATGAGAGGCCCATGCACTACAGCGAACAGTGCCCTCTCCTCTCTACAGCTGAGGAAGGCCCGCGCGCAGCAGTGAAGACCCAATGTAGCCAAGAAAGAAAGGAAGAAAGAAAGAAAGAAAGAAGACAGACTTGAAGGCTATTTAAAAGGTAGCAGTGGCAGAAATTAGCAATTCAATACATAATTGATAAATGATGTGGGGATAAATGGTTAGCTATTTAGAGGAAAGGAGATCCTTATTTCAAAACCATATGAAAATAAACCCCAGATCAATTAAGGATTTAAATGTTTAAAAAAATAAAATGATAAAACTATCAGAAGATTTCTGGTCAGGATGACACTTTGAGAAGAGGCTAAAAAACAAAGCTGATGCCAACCCTCTTTCTGAGGCTATGGCATTATATAGAGCTGTGAAACTCAGGAGTTACAAGGACAAAGACACAGCAGCTAGGTACTGAATAAAGTGGACCACTGTCTCAGTGATTGGATCTGCAACATCCTGGATATCCCACAGGTACCGCAGGAACTTTGAAGGGCTATTATAGGACGTGATTTTGGATGGAGGGAACAGAATCTGACTGGAGGCAGTCACAAAACTGCTAGGTCAAGAGGAGTGAGCACAGAAGTAGAAGAAGAAAATAAGCAAACAAATAAACAACAAAACAAAACAAACCAAAACAAATCCCTCTTATGTAAAATGAGTCTGAAAACCTAAATTCCAAAACATGAAAACAAAATGAACACTACGAAAAAAAAGTACATAAAGGAAACAATTGTTACACGAATTCACTCCAGTTGTGTAGAACAGTCTGAAAATTAGTTTTAAACAAATATATTTAGGATATTAAAAGATATAAAGGAATAACTTCTATTAAAATTAAAAGACGGAGTTGGTGGAATCAGGCTTCCTGACTTCAGGCTATACTATAAGGCTACAGTGATCAAGACAGCATGGCACTTGTACAAAAACAGAAATATAGATCAATGGAACAGGATAGAAAGCCCAGAGATAAACTATGGTCAACTAATCTATGACAAAGGAGGCAAGGATATACAATGGAGAAAAGGCAGCCTCTTCAAGAAGTGGTGCTGGGAAAACTGGACAGCTACATGTAAAAGAAGGAAATTACAACACTTCCTAACACCATACACAAAAATAAACTCAAAATGGATAAAAGACTTAAATGTAAGGCCAGACACTACAAAACTCCTAGAGGAAAACACAGAAAGAACTCTCTTCGATGTAAATAACAGTAAGATTTTTTTTGATCCACCCCCTAGAGTAATGGAAATAAAAACAAAAATAAATGTGGGAACTAATGAAACTTCAAAGCTTCTGCACAGCAAAGGAAACTATAAGCAAGACGAAAAGACAGCCCTCAGAATGGGAGAAAATATTTGCAAATGAATCAAGAGACAAGAGATCAATCTCCCAAGTATATAAACAGTTCATGCAGCTCAATATCAAAAAAAAAAAAAACAAAAAAACCCAATCAAAAGTGGGCAGAAGACCTAAATAGGCATTTCTCCAAAGAAGACATATGGATGGCCAAGAGGCACATGAAAAGCTGCTCAACATCACTAATTATTAGAGAAATGCAAATCAAAAATGCAATGAGGTATCACCTCACACCGGTTAGAATAGGCATCATCAGAAAATCTACAAACAGTAAATGCTGGAGAGGGTGTGGAGAAAAGGGAACACTCTAGCATTGCTGGTGGGAATGTAAATTGATACAGCCACTATGGAGAACAGTATGGAGGTTCCTTGCAAAACTAAAAATAGAACTACCATATGACCCAGCAATCCCACTCCTGGGCATATATCCAGAGAACACCATAATTCAAAAAGACACATGCACGCCAATGTTCATGGCAGCACTATTTCCAATAGCCAGGACATGGAAGCAACCTAAATGTCCATCAACAGATGAATGGATAAAGAAGACGTGGTACATACATACAATGGAATATTACTCAGCTGTAAAAAGGAATGAAATGGAGCTATATGTAATGTGGTGGATAGACCTAGAGTCTGTCATGCAGAGTGAAGTAAGCCAGAAAGAGAAAAACAAATACCGTATACTAACTCATATATATGGAATCTGAAGAAATAGTACTGATGAACCCAGTAACAGGGTAAGAATAAAGATGCAGGTGTAGAGAATGGACTTGAGGACATGGGGTGGGGGGTGGGGGGGCGGGCAAAGGGGAAGTTGGGATGAAGTGAGAGAATAGCATTGACATATATACACTATCAAATGTAAAATAGATAGCTAGTGGGAAGTTGCTGCATAACATAGGGAGATAAACTCAATGATGGGTGATGACTTAGAGGGGCAGGACAGGGAGGTTGGAAGGGAGTCGTGGGAGGGAGGGGATATGGGGATATATGTATAAATACAGCTGATTCACTTTGGAGTACCTTAAAAACCGGCACAATAGTGTAAAACAATTATATAAAACAATTATATTCCAATAAAGAGTTTTTTAAAAAAAAAGGAAAACATAAGATAATATATTTATGACCTTGATGCAGGGAAGACATTCTTTTATTTTTTTATTTATTTTTCTGGCTGTGCTGCATGGCTTGTGGGATCTTAATTCCCCCACCGTCGGGAACGCAGAGTCCTAACCACTGTACTGCCAGGGAATTCCCCTGAATGATTTCTTAATTAAGATATAAAAATGACAGTAGTAAAAATGAATAATTTTTCAAATTTAAGGAGGAAAACTTTTATTCAACAAAAGCCACCATAAATAAGTGATAAGACAATCAACAAACTTCTCTTTTGCAATGGAAGAAGATATTTTCAAAGCATATATTACACCATTAAGCCTAGCTAAGGGGTAGGTGTCCTCCTTGCACTGCTCATTCAAAACTTTTCTCCTTCCTTCCTCCCTAAAACCCTCATTTTGATTAACGTGAAATGTGGCTATGCCACTCGCTTTACTCTTCCTTATACCTATCCTCACATCCTGAGGACGCTTATCTTTCCTGGAAGATTTTAGCTGATGGTTCACTGTCACTTCAGTACTATTCTTGTCATAATTCTTGGAGATTTCAATACCTACTTACGGATGTGGTCTTTCCAATAACCCAGAGTCTAAGTTTTTGGCCTCCTCTTCTCCGATAATGTTGTCTTCCTTTTTAGCCACTCCCTAACATGGTCATAATCTCTAGAATTGCATTGTCTGATATGGTAGCTAGCAGCTTTAAGTTGCTTTTAATTTAAATTTTATTTCCTTAACCAGCGCATTTTCAGTGATCAGTAGCCACCAGTGGCATATTAGACAGTGGATATAGAGCATTCCTATCATTAGAAGTTCTATTAAATAGTGTTGCTCTCGATCTTGTCGTTACCTGTAACTGCAACTCCTCTGTAAGGTCAGTATTAAACATCACACTCTGACCAAGACTTTCTACTTTTTCAGCTTATTCCTGTTTCCAAAAGCTTGTCAAATTTACCTACCTAGACCTATAATCCATGATTCTTCCATCATTTTATTATCCCTAACCTGTGCCATGTTCTACTTTCATTCTTATCTGACTTTCATGATCAACAATTGTGATGAAACTTCCCTTGTATACACGTGTCTCTCTTGCTTTTTTTTTTTTTAACTTGGCATATTCTGATTACATTTAAATTTCTGCCTGTTTGTTACCTGGACCAATTCAATTCTCCGTTTAACTCTGCACCCACATGTGTGCAGCTGGGACTGTGATGGGAGAAAAAACCCCACACAATCATCACTAACCTCACATAGGCCCTTAATTCTACTACCAATCAATATTGTTCCCTAGTGCATTCAATCTCCCATTCCTCTAGATTACCCATACCTTTTTCTAAATTTCAAACCACTCACAACTTCTCCCTATCCTCATTCTCAGTTGATGACTTGCATCTTAGCTGAAAAATAGAAACAATCAAAAGAGAATTTTCCTATGCTCCCATAATCATATCTACTTACCTACCTGCACTTGTGGCAGTATGTTCTGCCTTCTCACCTGTTACTCTGAATAGACTGTCTCTGCTCCTCATGAAGACCAGTCCTCCACAGAGTATTAGAGCCCATCCCCCCTAGCCTATTCAGTATGGAAATCCTCTACTTTCTCTCTGGCATCATCAGTTTTTCCCACTTTAGTGGATCTTACCAATCATCATGAAACCATGGTTTTATTTCTCCTGTCTTAAAAAAAAGACTACTATTGACCTCACTTTTCCCTCCAGTTACTCCTCAGTTTCCTTCCTTCCCCTTTCAGCAAAAGTCCTTGAAAGAGAAGTCTGCCTATACCCACTGTCTCTAACTTCTCTCTTCCCACTCTCTCTTGAATCCACAGTGATCAGGTTTTTGCCCCACCACGTCATTAATTCTCTTGTCAGGATGACCAAAGATTTCCACATGACTAACTCTAATGGTCAATATCAGTCCTCACCTTACTTGACCTATTTGCTACATGTGACATAGTTAATCCCTCCTACCTTCTTGAGACAATTTCTTTACTTGACTTCCAATCTGGTTTTCTCCCTACCTTACTATTTGTTCTTCTCAGTTTCTTTTGTTGGTTTTTCCTTATCTTTCTGACCTCTGAACATTGCAATATCTGTCTTTGGAGTTCTTCTCTTCAATGTACTCACTTTGTGGTAGATTGAATTATGATTTACAACTCTTTGCTCCCTCCCTTCTATGAGAATTGTATATCCACACTCTTAGAATTTGTCTTGAAATGCCTCTTCTGTGCACAGTATACATCCTTGTCCCAGTGCAGGCCTGGGCTATGTGACTTTCTTTGGCTAATGGAATGGAATGGAAGCAAGTGATGTATGCCACAGGCAAAGGGAAGCTTTGAATTGAATTGTATTCTTCAGTTCAGCCCCTCTTGATTCTGCCCTTTGCCATGAGGATGGCATGTGCTAGGTACAGGCTGTTTCTTCAGTTTAGGACCAAAATTAGAATACACTTGAATGAGACACATAGCTGGCCCACAGCCTGGAGCAGAGCTGTAATCAACCTGTCACCCATGTGTGACAAGAGCAAGAAATAAATGTTTGTTGCTGTAATCCACTGACATTTCAGAGTTGTTCATTACATCAGAAATGGGGACTAATAAAACTCCCTTTAAATTCTCCTGAATGCCAAGCTCATACATCTAGTTGCCAGCTGGGCATCTCCACCTGAGTATCTAAAAAGCAACTCAAACTCAGTACTCCGAAAATGAGCTCCTGATCTTCTCTACCAAATCTGGTCTTCTTGAAGTTTTTTTCACTGTCAACTTATGGAAACTCTAACCTCCTAGGACAAAAAAAAAACCCTAGTCACTCCTCATTTGTCACTTTTGCTTAAGTCTTGTTAGTTATACTCTCAAAATAAATCCAGATTTTGCAAACTTCATTGGTACCACCTTTGCCCCAAGCCATTACCATTTTTGCGTGTTTACTGTTATAGCCATACCAATTCCTGCCAATGGCTTGATCATTTTTGCTTTCTCCATCCAGAGTATCAGCTCCTAAGCATTACCAGAGAAAGTTCTTCTAGTGTAAGAAAACAAAAATTAATCAATAACTATCCAATAAATGCTACCCAACCTCAACTAGGTCATAGTTACTCATGGATTCTACTTTAGTTTTTTCTAATCACTTTTTACCACATCAATATCACCTTAACGCCATCCACCATTATCTTTCATCTAGATTATTCTGAAAGCCACTCAGTTTACTCCTGCCCTTGTCCTCAGAGTGGGCTTTTTAAAACAGTAAGTCAGATTGTGTCACTCTGCTCAAATCTTTCCTTTTCTCAAATGGCTTCCCACCTCACCAAGAGTAAAAGTCAAGTCCTTATAATAGTCTGCAAACATCCTTTACATGCACACATACCTTCTCCACCTTAATGTTCAAATCTCATGTCTTGGAGAACAGTATGGAGGTTCCTTAAAAAACTAAAAATAGAACTACCATATGACACAGCAAATCCCACCCCTAGGCATATTCCTGGTGAAAACCATAATTCAAAAAGTACATGCACCCCAATGTTCGTTGCAGCACTATTCACAATAGCCATGGCATGGAAGCAACCTAATGTTCATCAACAGAGGAATGGATAAAGAAGATGTGGTACATGTGAGGGTGAGTCAAAAATTATCCACACTCTGGCTGTAGACTTTATTTTAATTAACTTCTAGAAAAGACAAATACATCATTTTCTGACATAATCTCCTTGCTTTTCAATACACTTTGTCCATCTGTCAGCAAGATTTCATATTCCCTCATTAAAAAGTGTTTTAGACTGAGCTGCGAGCCACAAATGCACCACTGTCTTCACTTCTTCATCAGAAGTGAATCTTTGTCCTCGTAGGGCTGCTTTCAGGGGAACAAACAGGTGAAAGTCCAGTGGAGCAACATCAGGACTATAGGGAGGATGCTTTAACACCTCAAAACAAAGTTTTTGCAGTGTTAACAGTGTGGGCAGAAGTGTGCAAATGTGCATTGCCATGCAAGATCACAAAACCCTTGGAGAGCAGTCCTCTGCATTTAATCTGAAGTTTAGGCTTTAGCTCTTCAATAAGCATCTCTATCCATTCATACACACTTCTTCGCAACAAAACACTTTCTCCGTATAGTACACAGTCTTCGATAAGTAACGGCACCAGGTACACCCTCAGACCACAAAAAGATGAATCGCTGGACACTGTTCTCCTTTGGTGCAAATCATAAGTGGGACATCCATTTTTGCTCACACCACAGTTAGAAATGAACTGATGTAACACATTCACCCCTGCGTAGCAGTGACTGGGGAGACAGTAGCCTTGAATGGAAAGCGTTGATAAGACAGTGCAGCCAACAGAAGTTTTACTATAACCAGAGAATGGATAATTTTTGATTCACCCTTGTATATACATGAAATATTACTCAGCCATAAAAAAGAACAAAATAATGCCGTTTGCAGCATGGATGGATCTAGAGATTGTCATACTGAGTGAAGTAAGTCAGACACAGAAAGACAAATATCATATAATATCATTTATATGTGGAATCTAAAAAAAAAACTACAAATGAACTAATTTACAGAACAGAAGTAGAGTCACAGATGTAGAAAATAAATTCGTGGTTACCGGGTATGGTGCGGGAGAGATAAATACGAAGATTGGTACTGACATATGCACAGTACTATATATAAAACAGATAACTACTAAGAAGCTGCTGCACAGCACAGGAAACTCTACTCAATACTCTGTAATGGTCTATATGAGAAAAGAATCTAAAAAAAGAAAAAAGAGTGGCTATATGTATATATATATAACTGATTCACTTTGCTGTAGAGCACAAACTCACACAACATTGTAAATCAACTATAAGCCAATAAAAATTTTTTAAAAATGTGTTCTTATCAAAAAAAAAAAACAAAAAACAAAAAAACCCAAAACCGAAACAAAAAGCAAATCTCCTGTCCTGTGACGCATTTTCCTCGTTCAGCTTTGGCCACACTGGCCTCTTTGCTGTTCCTCGAACACACCATTTATGTTCCACCTGCAGGACCTTTGCATTTATTATTCTATCTAAGATGCTCTTCCCCCACACTTCTCTGTGGCCTGTTTCCTCACTTCCCTCAGGGTTATACTCAAAAATCACCCCCCTTGACCACTGTATTTTATTTTATTTATTTATTGGCCGAGCCACTATCCTTGTGGGATCACAGTTCCCCTGCAGTGGAAGCATAGAGTCCCAACCGCTGGACCACCGGGGAATTCCCTTGACCACTTTATTTTAAATTTCATCCCTTTCCCAGAATTCCCTAACCCCTTTCCCTGCTTTATTCTCTCGATAGCATTTATCATAAAGTGTATAAAATTTAATTCAGCTTTGCTTATTTATTGTGTTTATTGTTTCTCCCCCTATACTAGAATGTAAGCTTCATGAACTAAGAGGGGTTTTTCTGGTCTGTATTGTTCCCTGCTGTATCCTTTGAGCATAGTAAGTGCCCAATAAATAGTTGCTGAGAGAAATCAGTATAACTAATGAAGTATAATATCCAGAATATGTAAAGTACTGCTACATACCAAAGGAAATATAAAAACAACTGAAAAACTAGCCAAGGATATGAATAATGACTTCACAGAAGAAACACATAACCAATAAACCTAAGAAAAGGGACTCAACCTCACTAGCAATCAGTGAATTAAGTGGAATGAGCTCTCTTCTCGTAACTATCAGATTTGCAAAAAATTTTAAAATCTAACAATACCAAGCCTTGGCGAGGAGGAGTGAGAGCATCAGGCGCTCTCATACACTGCCGGAACAACTTTGGATATTTGAAATATGTACTAAATACTAGATATACACATGCCCTTCACCCAGAGATTCCAGTCCTGGATAGAAACCCAAGAAATAAGTGCTAACATACATTTTTACAAGAGACACGTAAGAGAGTGTTCATGACAGCATTATTAATAATAGACCCAAACTAGAAACTCAAATGTCCGTTAATAATAGAATAAATACATACACTTGTTACCTGCATGCAATGGAATATTTTGCAACAATGAAAATGATGAACTATAGCCAAACAACAATATGAAAACTGTCTGAAGCAACCAAAAAGCCAAAGTGTAAGCGATCCTGGATGACATAGTTCCCTGTGATACAGCACAGAGCAGGGAAAGGGTGGAAGATGGTTCTGAGAGCAAACAGGAAACTGACAGGCACATGTGGGAAGTTGAGTGTAGCTCCTCTTCCTGGTGAGACAGAAGAGCGCGTGGTCCAGGCAGCCCATTTCCAGACGATCCAGGATGGTTTCCTGGAATCACTTTTGGTTTATGCAGTTTTCCATTCTACAATATATTTCCCCGTCCACTCTTGACCCCCTCTATTCACCCACTGGGTGCTGTAGAGAATAGAAGGAAGTATAAGATGTGAACTCTGTCCTCTGGGAGTTTAGAATATAGGGTTCCCCCCATCCTGGCCCCTGCCACGCTGCATGCAGCCTGTGGGAACTAGTTGCTAGAATAGGGAATGAACCCAGGCCCTCCACGGTGAAAGTGTGGAGTCCTAACCACTGGACTGCCAGGGAATTCCCCCTAGAATCTAGTTTGGTTTTTTGTTTTTTTTTTTGGTTTTTGGCCACGCCCTGAGCATATGGGATCTTAGCTCTCTGACCAGGGGTCCACTGAATCCAAGCACCCTGCGTTGGAAGCAAAGAATCTTAACCACTGGACTGTCAGAGAAGACCCTAGAATCTTGCTGGACTTTTTTTTTTAATTGGAGTATAGTTGTTTTACAATGTTGTGTTCGTCTCCACTGTACAGTGAAGTGAAATAAAGTTCCCTGTGCTGTACAGCAGGTTCTTATTCGTTGTCTATTTTATACGTATCAGTGTATATATGTCAATCCCAGTCTCCCAGTTCATCCCCCCGCCCCCCCCCCGCCCCCTTTCCCTTTTTGGTGTCCATACATTTGTGCTCTACATCTGTGTCTCTATTTCTGCCTTGTAGAATCTCGTTTTGAAGATGATCCTTACTGATGGTGAAGCGCCGCATTCATTTGCTCATTAACAAAAATGTTGCCCTAAGGTAGTTTACTAAATATCCTGGGACTTAGGCCAGAAAGAGATCGCTTCTGACTGAGGTAGGCAGGGAGATTTCTAGGAGAGGGTCGAATCTGAAATCTACTTTAGAAAATGGCTAAGGGTCCTGTGGTCACACACGGGGAAAAGCTCATGAATAATAATAACTCATGATGGTAGCGAACATAAGGGAGGTTCCGAAAAGGGCATCCAGCAGGGGTGGGTTGAAAGACGCAACAAGAGAAGCCACCACAATGAGAAGCCAGCACAACACAGCGAAGAGTAGCCCCCGCTCTCTGCAACTAGAGAAAGCCTGCGCACGGTAACAAAGACTCGACGCAGCCAGAGAAAACCAAGAAAAACAGGACAAATGGAGGGATGAACAGGGAGAGAAGGGTCAAAAGGAAGGTTGAAGCTGTATATTGAAGAATTTGAAAGGGATGCTCAGGAGTTTTAACTTCAGTTAATAGGTTTTGATACGGGAATAATTTGGTCAAAAATGTTACAGAGAAATAAACTGGCAGTAGTAATGCAGATTAGCTTGGAAAAGGGAGTCTGGAAGCAAATATGTTTATTAAGAAAAAGAGATTATGTTAACTACTTCATGGGAATTCCCTAGTTGTCTAGTGGTTAGGGCTCTGTACTTTCACTGGCGAGGGCCCTGGTTCAATCTTTGGTCGGGGAACTGAAATTCTGCAAGCCATGCAGCACAGCCAAAAAAAAAAAAAGACTACTTCATATGCATTATTTCATATAATGCTTACAATAACTTTATGAGGCAGTCTCATTATCCTAATTTTTTTTAGGAAAGAAAACTGAAGGTCAGAGACAATATACCATTCATAAAGACAATATACCATTCATTCATACAGCAGAGAGATGGTACAGCCATTCCTCAAATCCAGGTCTTTTTTACTCCAAATACTGTACTTTAACTCTCTCTTGTATGACCTCTATTATAATATGGCCAATTAGATTCTACCCATCTCCAAGAAGGAGATGGTGTGCATCTGATCTAGGGTGGTACAGGAAAGGAGTATTACTTCAGAAAGGTCAAAAGCAAAACATTAAAAACAGTGAGTTTCCAACTGGAGGAAAGTATTGATGCATGTGGATATGGTAGGCAGCTCTAAGGTGGCCCCTAATGCTCCCTGATTCCTGGTATTCATGTCCTTGTGTAATCTCCTCCTCTTGAGTGTGGACTGAATTTAGTGACTCACTTCTAATGAATAGACAATATTACAGAAATGATGGGCTGGCACCTCCAAGATTAGGTTATAAAGAAACTGTGGTTTCTGTCTTGGGGGCTCACTCACTTTTTCGCTCTTGAATCTTTACCTGCCCTGTCACGAGCATCCCTATTGAAAAGTCCATGTGACAAGGAACTGACTTCTCAGGCCAACAGCTAGCAAGGACCGAGGCTTGCTAACAGCCTTGTAAGTGAGTTTGGAAGCAAATTCTCTCCCAGTGAAGCCTTAAGAAGACTGCAGCCCTGCCCAACAACTTAATTTGAGCCTCATAAAAGACCCTGAACCACAGACACCCACATAATCCAATTCCAGATTCCTGACCCACAGAAACTGAGACAATATTTGTTGTTGTGAGATAATGTTTATCGTTTTGCGTTATCACATCGTAGAGTAATATGGAGTAATATGGTATACTGCAATGAATAACTAACACAAAAGCGGTGGTATTGGCAGAGCTTATCAGAATTACTGAGGGAGTTTTAAAAGTTATTAGGAACTTTCTAGGTGGCGCAGTGGTTAAGAATCCACCTGCCAATGCAGGGGACACGGGTTCAAGCCCTGCTCTGAGAAGATCCCACATGCCACGGAGAAACTAAGCCTGTGAGCCACAACTGTTGAGCCTGTGTGCTGAAACCATTGAGCTGTGTGCCACAACTATTGAAGCCCACACGCCTAGAGCCCATGCTCTACAACAAGAGAAGCCACCACAATGAGGAGCCCGCCCACCACAATGAAGAGTAGCCCCCACTCATAACAACTAGAGAAAGCCCGTGTGCAGCAATGAAAACCCAATGCAACCAATAAATAAATTAAATTAATTAATTAAAAAAATAATAAATAAATAAAAATTATTAGTACCTGCACTCTGGTATGCTAGTATATCTCAATGTCACCCTAATCTTCCACACAGGCACATGGGAGAATATCCTATCACTCGGATGTATCTGTGGAACAAAGTTTGAGAATCATCTGGTAGATTTGAAAAGATCTTTATTCTTCTTTCTCCCAAAACTCTAATAAAAATGAGAACTTAAAAACTACACACTAATAAGTACAACAGAATGTAAAATGAGGCAGCAGTAGATGAGAGAGAGCGATGAAATCTTGAGATGGAAAGCATATAAAGGGGTAGTAACTGCTGGGTTTCATGTTCTCTATTCTGCAATGTGCCTGCAGAGGGGAAAGCCTAGGGGAAGCCTGCTGATTCCTGCCGCAGGACCTAGAAATCTCAGGTATACGAAATGGTTAGAACTCCAGTTTCCCTTCACTGCCCTTGCCCTGCTTTGGTAGATTTCACAGATTGCCTTGATCAACAACTCTTCTAATCCTTCTGGTATGCAGAGGCTGGCTGGAAAGTTAAGAAAAAAAAAAATTCCCAGACTCCTTTACATCTAGTTTTCAGTTATGAACTGGATCCCAAAACTGAAATGCATTAGATGTGGAAGATAGAAATTAGAAGTAGGCCATCTTCTTGTTCCTTTGAGCATTGCCTCCAGCCAGCATGGATATGGAGACAATGAGTTTTTCTGCTAAATTCTAGGTCTTAGATTTGAGGAACTGGAGGTGCAGCTGCAGCACAGCATTGATGGCTTCACGAGCCTTGGAACACAGGTACTTTTGGTCTGTTTCATAACTTAGCCTCCTGGAGGCCTAAGATAGCCTTCTCCTCAAGCCCTTCCAATGAATTTGTAAGCTCTTTATGTCTTGAATTAAATCTCTTAAAAAAATCTAGATTGGTTTCTGTTTCCTTAATATCAATACCATGACTGATATACTCTTCCTTGCAGAATAAAGGATGTTTACTATCTGGAGAGGTTGAACCAGAAAGGCTCTGGACTCTGAGACTATTAGGGATTCAGTGAAAGTTTACGTATTGAACACTGAGGTCCCCAGCCATTTATATTATTGGCTCTAAACAGTGCCTCACAGGCTTACAGTACCTCATCCTCAGGTTGAAGATAAGAGTATTCACTTATGGATACTGACTTCCCAGGAGAAAATACTTGAGGAGAAAGAACAAGTAAACATCCTGAGCCCCATCTAATCAACTTGCCCATACACAGAGGTTCTAATGGACTTTTTATTACCTCACTCTTTTTTTTAAATTTTAAAATGTATTTAGTTGTTTGTCCGGGGGCCGCTGCTTTGGGTCTTCCTTGCTGCACGTGGGCTTTCTCTAGCTCTGGTGCTCGAGGGCTGCTCTTTGTTGTTAGTGCGGTGGCTTCTCTTTTTGCGGAGCATGGGCTCTAGGGACTCGGACTTTAGTAGTTGTAGCACGTGGGCTCAGTAGGTGTGGCTCACAGGCTCTAGAGCACAGGCTCAGTAGTTGCAGCATATGGGCTTTGCTGCTCTGCGGCATGTGGGATCTTTCTGGACCAGCAATCAAAGCTGTGTTCCCTGCACTGGGGACATTCTTAACCACTGTGTCACCAGGGAAGTCCCATTTATTGCTTAACTCAAATATCAAGAGATCACTAAGGGTCACCAGAGATTGGAAGATAGACTCTAATATAAAATATAGAAAATCCCCAAACACTTAAAAATGAATTCACAAGGAATAGAAATAACATACAGAGCAGAAGAAAGCATAAATGCTATGATTATAATTAATATTCATAGAAAAATAAGAGAAAATACTGCATCTTTGAAATAAGAATAGGATGCTATTAAAAGGAACATTTGGAAAACTATAAAACTTTGCAAATATTAAGAATGTGAGAGCAGAAATAGAAAATTCAATAGAAGATTTGGAAAATAACAGTGAAAATATATCTAAAAGAGTAAAAGAGAGGAAAGAAAGGAAAATAAAATTAAAAAATCAAGAGAGGAAACAGCATCCAATTAAAAGGAGTTTCAGAAAGAGAGAACAGATAAAAATGGACAGTAAAATCAAACATATAGTTAAAGAAAATTTACAGGAATCAATTGATATGAAATCCTAAAATATTGTAGAGAAAGAAAACAGATCGTGCAGGAAGGAAAAACAAAATGGCATTAGATTTCTCATAGCAATACTGGAAGTTGGAAGATAATGAAAGAGTGACTTCAAAATTGCCAGGAAAGTAAATTTCCACTCTAGAATGCTACACAAACTCCCAAGCATATGTAAAGGTAGAATAAAAATATTTCAGGTACACAAGACCTCAAAAAATTTACCTCCAAGCATCCCTTCTAAGGAAGCTATTGGAGAAATTATTCCACCAAAACAAATGATAGAAACCAGGAAACAGGCATGTATGGAAAGCAGGAAAGGAAGATCGTACACAGGAGGGAGAAGAAGGAAATTATCAGAAGTCACAGGTGGCCAGCTGTGCAACAAGGCTAGAAAGCAGTCTGTCACAGGTTGGAGCAGGAGGATGGAAGCCTCCAGAAGGGATATTTATTTCTTTATTTTTTGGCCACACTCCTCAGCTTGTGGGATCTTCGTTCCCCAACCAGGGATCGAACCTGTGCCCCCTGCAGTGGAAGCATGGAGTCCTAACCACTGGGCCACCAGGGAATTCCCGTGAAGGGCTATTTATAAGTGGGGAAAAAACCCTGAAACTAATCAATCACCTGATGTGTTTAAATACATAGGAATTTTACAGGTGTGGGGAGAGGAAAAGGATAAATCATGATGAGTATGTAGAAAATAAAGCAAACATAAAAACAAGGTAATTTTTATTATAGTTATTACATTATATGAAAGTAAGTGTGGTTAAAATACACTATATGTCTCAGCAGTGAACAATATTTACATGAGCATAACAATGTAAACATAAACATTGAAATAATCAAAACTTCTATATTGGGAGGATGGAGGTAAAGAGAAAGATGACTTTAAGTTGGTTGAGTTTAAGTTATACTTGATAGGACTCCAGGTGGAAATGTCAAAAAGCTATAGAATGTCAACCTAGATGTGCACACTTTTTTAGGAATCTGCTTAAGCTATGAATGTAGGTAAGATTACTAAAGTGGACCGTGTAGAGACCAAGTTGAAGACCAAGAGCAGAACTATGACCCTTTTTACGGTTCAATGAAAACATTCAATAAAGATGTAAATAAACAGTTAGAAGAGGTACTTGAAATAGGAAACTTTATGAAAGAAAGGGGAAAAGACAGTCTTCAAAAAGATGTAATAATATAAAATATTTCAGAAAGCTCAAGGAAGATGAACAAAGTCTCTTGGTTTTTATTATTGTTTATTTTTAAAACATGGGTGAAAAAATATATTTAGAATTAGCCAGCTGGACTCAGTTTAGATGATCCCAATTTTGTTGGCAACATTCAAGGCATCATAGGAGCCAGTGGAACATATGCCTTTTTCTCTCCAGTAGACCTGATGAGAGTGTTGACCTTGGCCATATCAATGTCATAGAGCTTCTTCATAGCCTGTTTGATCTGGTGCTTGTTGACCTTGATGTCCACAATAAGCACAAGTGTGTGTTGTCTTCTGTCTTCTTTATGGCTGACTCACTGGCCAGGGTGATCTTGATGACGGCGTAGTGGTCAAGCTTGTTTCTCCTGGGTGTGCTCATCTGAGGATTTTTGGGGTGCTTTCTGAGCTGCAGTGTTTTAGGCTGTTGGGAGGTGGATGACGTTCCTTTCTTCTCTTTTATTGTGGCTGTGGACACTTTTCATCACTGCCTTCCTCACCTTCAAAGCCTTTGCTTTGATTTTGGATTTAAGAGCATAAAGAGCAGGGGCTTCCTTCTTTGCTTTCAGCACCATATTCATCAAAAGCCAAAGGCTCTTGGTTTTGGTGATAAGGAAGTCACTAGTGACCTACAACAGAAGAGTTTCATTCTAGGCGGGAAAGAAGAATTAGGGAATGGGGTAAAAGGCAGCAATATGAGAGTCTTAAAAACGTCTTTGCATTACATGGGCCCAAAGTATCACTCCATGCACTGGTTATTTACTGATTGCAATGAAAAAAAAATGTAACTTAGCAGGAAGATCTGGCTGCTGCCTCCTTAACTCAGTAATTAACGTTAGCATCACTGAAAGTGAGACAGTCAGAAGTTATGTGTATAAAATGTGATGCGATATAAAGCACACAGCACCAACTACGAATATTCCCAACAGAAATGCTCAATATGAAATTAGTCTTTATATCTCATCTCCAGTTTATAGAAAATACAGGGGTAGAGGAACCCCTAATGACACCAAAAGATAAACACTCAGACAAATCCAGAAAGTGGGACATTAGATAGGGACAACCGGCCCAGTCTCTTCACAAACTCAATGACATAAAAAGAGGGTGGGAAGCACAATTGAAATCAAAAGAGAATTTTCATACAGCATCCTAAGCAACTCATGGTCTTTAATTGAATTTTATTTGAAAAAGATAGCTGTAAAACACATTTTTTGAGGCTATTGGGAAAATTTAAATATGATCTGTTACATAAAATGAAGGCATTATTTTTAGTTTGGCTAATTGTACTAATGATATTTTTGAGAGATGCATTCTAAAATATTTAGGGGTAAAATGTCAAGATGTCTATAATTTGATTTAATATTTCAGGAAAAGAAAGATGAAGCAAATATGGTCAACTGTTAAATCTGGGTGCAAGAATATAGGTGTCCATTATGGTATTCTACTTTTCTATATGTTTGAAAATTAAAATAAATTTAAAAATCAACTTAGTGGTAAAAAGAAAGTGATGAAGTAGTAGCTTGAGGCAATAACTGAGTCAATGTTGCTTTTACTGTGGACATATTTGTAAGCTGAAGGGAAAGAGGCAATACAGAGAGAGAGGAACTGATGGAGCAAAGCCAGAGAAGAAGTGGGATAGGATGGAATACAAAGACACGTGAAGAGTTTAGACCCAGAAAGGAAGATCAGCACCTATTCCTCTGAGACAAGAGGGACAAAAAATAATGCGTGAAGGGCTTCCTAGGTGGCACAGTGGTTAAGAATCCACCTGCCAATGCAGGGGACAAGGGTTCAATCCCTGCTCCAGGAAGATCCCACATGCCGCAGAGCAACTAAGCCCGTGAGCCACAACTATTGAGCCTGTGTGCCGCAACTACTGAAGCCCACGCACCTAGAGCCCATGCTCTGCAACAAGAGAAGCCACTGCAATGAGAAGCCTGTGCACCGCAACGAAGAGTAGCCCCTGCTCGCCACAACTACAGAAAGCCCGTGCATAGCAACGAAGACCCAACACAGCCAAAAATAAAAAATGAATAAATAAATAAATAATAAAACAAATCTTTTTTTTGTTTGTTTTTGTTTTTTGATAAAACAAATCTTTAAAAAAGAAAGGATGAAGGGACTAGAAAGTCATGTCTGCTGTGAGTGAAGGTGTGGGACAAGGAGAGGGAATGACAAGGTGTAGTCATGACAGAAAGCACAGAGGATGAACATATGGGGAACATAAAATTCCAAGTGGTGTGAGATCCCAGGTAGGGCCATACCAATTCACGACTCGAGTAGAAACTAGTCAGCCAACTTACTAGACGAAAATGCACTTGGATATAGTAGGCAGCCTCTAAGATTACCCCCAAACATCCTACTGCTACTAGCACTCTTGTGTTATCCCTCCCCTTGAGTGTAGATTGGATTTAGTGACTTACTTCTAACAAATAAAATAGGGCAAAAATAGAGACTACAGAAAGTCGCTGGCTTCCATCTTGCCTCCCCTTTCTTACTTTTTCACTTGTTTGTTCAATGAAGCCATATTGTGAGCTGCCCAATGGAGAGAACAACCAGGCAAGGAATAGCCCACGAAGACACGAGGCCCTCCCCAGTCAAGCCTTAGATGACTACAGTGCCGGCTGACACCTCGACTGCAGCCTTGTGAGAGACCCTGAGCTACAAGATCCAGATAAGTCTTGCCCAGATTCCTGATGCACAGTAACTGTGAGGTCATAAATGTCTGTTGTTTTAAGACAGTAAGTTGGGATGATTTTATACAGAATCATAGATAACTAATACAATGCATATTGATGTTTTAAGAATAACAAGAGGGACTTCCTACGTGGCGCAGTGGTAAGGAATCCGCCTGCCAATGCAGGGGACATGGATGGGTTCGAGCCCTGCCCTGGGAAGATTCTACATGCCACATAGCAGCTAAGCCCATGAGCCACAACTACTGAGACCATGTACCACAACTATTGAAGCCCACGTGCCTGGGGTGCATGCTCCACAACAAGAGAAGCCACTGCAATGAGGAGCCTGTGCACCACAATGAAGAGTAGCCCCCGCTTGCAGCAACTAGAGAAAGCCCGTGGGCAGCAACGAAGACCCAACGCAGCCAATAAATAAATAAAATAAATAAATAAATTTATAAAAAAAAAAAAAGAATAACAGGAGGGCTTCCCTGGTGGCACAGTGGTTAAGAGTCTGCCTGCTAATGCAGGGGACACAGGTTTGATCCCTGGTCCGGAAGATCCCACATTCTGTGGAGCAACTAAGCCCATGCATCACAACTAGTGAGCCCATGTGGCACAACTACTGAAGCCCACGCACCTTGAATCTGTGCTCCACAACCAGAAAAGCCAGTGCAATGAAAAGCCTGAATGTCACAAGGAAGAGTAGCCATTGCTCTCTGCAACTAGAGAAAGCTTGTGCATAGCAACAAAGACCCAACACAGCCAAAAAAAAATAAATTTATTTTAAAAAAAAGGAATAACAGGAGACAAGATTTAAAGGAAAACCATGAGCCAGGAGCAGTGGTCATCATAAAGATTTAAAGCAGAGCTTCTCCAACTCTAATGTGCGTACAAACCACTTGGGAGTCTTATTAGAATTCAGATTCTGAATCAGTAGTTCTGGCACCTGAGGGTCTATAGTTCTAACAAATTCATAAGTGATGTTAATGCTGTTGGTCCTTTGAGAAGTAGGGATCTAAAGGATCAGCAGAGGAGAGCAGGATGGGTAAAAGCTGGATTAGGAGAATCCAAATCAATATGTTTGTGGAGGGGGTCAAATTGTTCAATAAAACAAGGAAGCAGATTAAGGCATACATAAGCCAGGGCCCAAGATGAGGCCAGAGAATAACACGGAAGGATCAAATGAGTAGATCAGTCTGCGAGAAAACGTTAAACAGTAAGTATTGCATGAGACTAACTTTTATGGGTTCCCCACGGTATAACGTTTGGACAGGTCTCTCCCTGCTAGGAAATAGGATTCATTCCCCTCTCTCTCTCTCTCTCTCACACACACACACACACACACACACACACACACACACACAATTGCTCTTAATATCTATCTACATCCATTTAATAAAACCTGATTTAAAAAGTCATTAAGATAGATGGGAAAAGAACTTCACTCATTCCTTCACTCTTTTAGCAGCTCTGCACTGAGTACTTATTATGTGCTGGGCACTGAGGAAACAAAAGTAGACAGGGACTCTCTGTCCCTGTCCCAACTATTGAAACAGCAGGGGAGACAGGTATATCAAGAACTACTAGAAATACAAGTGATTGGTGCTATAATGGGTGTAAAAGTTACGACAACCTGGCTGGGTGAGTGATTAATTTTTCCCAAGGGCCCAGGGGTAGAAGAAGTTTCACAGACTAGGTAAGGTGTGAGCTGGACCTTTAGAGGAGTAGACACTGATAAAGGGAATTGGGGAATTCTGGGCAGATCAATTTATAAATAAATCTCTCTGAGGCCCCCTTCCCAGTACCAACGAGTCACACAGAAACAGACTTCTAGTCTCTGTTTGGTTTCCTTTGTGGGAAGAGAACTCGCAAACCGGGCAACATAAACATCACCCCACTTGGCTGCTACATTTCTCATTGTAAATGATTAAATTCACTTTCTGGTACAAATCAGACTCACGTGAATTTGGGATGCATGAGCCAGTTTTTCTTAGGTCCTGACCAATCCAGAATAAGCCAAGATTGAGGATCCAGATTTACAGAAACAGAAAACCCAGAGAATCTAGAAGGGCAACATCTTTGATCATTAACCCTCTCCTTATCTGTACACAGTGAAACGATAAACGATAAACCTGAACCTAAACCTAAACGATAAACCTATTAACAATAATATTGTATAATGAAAGGTACAAACAGCACATACTGTAAGATTTAGGGTCAGGGAAAGAACTCTGAAAGAGAACTAGGAAGAGACCTAATGAACACACTTGAATAGATATTAAAGTTTGGGTACTCATATGCTAACGCATATATATATGGAATCTAAAAAAACGGTACTGATGAACCTAGTGGCAGGGCAAAAAGAAAGACGGAGACATAGAGAACAGACTTGAGGACACAGAGGGGAAGAGGAAGCCCAGACGAAGTGAGAGAGTAGCACTGACATGTATACACTACCAAATGTAAGATAGATAGCTAGTGGGAAGCTGCTGCATAGTGCAGGGAGATCAGTTGGATTCCTGGTGACAACCTAGAGAGGTGGGATGGGGCGGTGGGAGGGAGTCGCGGGAGGGAGGGGATATGGGGATATATGTATAAATACAGCTGATTCACCTTGTTGTACAGCAGAAATGGGCACCATATTGTAAAGCAATTATACACCAATAAAGATCTGAAGAAGAAAAAAGAAGTTCGGGCTCCTCAGCCATCTGCGTGCATTAACAGGGGGCTTCGGGGCCATGCTGCTATGCCTTCAGCCACAGCAAATACCAGTAAAGAGAAGAGAGCTCGGCGAACTGTTCCTGGAGCCTCTTGGAAACTGCACATAAGGTCAGTTTGACATCACACACTGATGTCTGCTTGATCAAGTCTGACCCGTTTTTCTCTGTTAATAGGGCAGTTCTTTTCCTGCTCTGTGACTTCTCAGCGGCTCTGAGCTGCTGTAGCGGCAGTCCCTGAGGTGACCGTGGGCCGAGTGTGCATGTGCGTCTATGAGCACACTAAGAGCAGCCATAGGCTGTGGGTTGCCTGTCCCGTCCCCATTCTCACTTGAATTGACGCAAACGCTAACATCCCGACATAAAACTGTCACCGTGTCCTTAGCGCAACCTGCTGTACGGAGGTCTGAAGTTTTTAAGTTCCGCGTCTAGTTTTCTCTTTATCGTATAAAATCCTATGGGAGTGCCCCCAGAACAATATTCCAAGGGCATTATTTTCCCCGTTTAAACGTTTATGTCACACTTAAATGGAAATCTGATTCACATACACTACCAAACATTTTATTATTTTCTATTACTGCCTAGTCTTCGTCAGTATGGACGTGTGTATTTTTACAGAGGTGAAAGCAGGGTGTTCGTTATCCTGTTTATTAAGTTTATTTCACATTTCCCACCCTTAGACACATGCTCATGCCTCAGACACAGATTCTTATAATTTAAAGTAGGTACAGAGTATTCCAGTGTATTGATAGAGCAGGATTTGCTTAGCCCTGCCCTTTATTGTTGAATTTTGGTTTGTTTTCAGTTTTTTTAATATTGTGAATAAAGCTAGTATGTACATCCTTGTACAAGTTGCCCGTTTTTTTCATTTTAGGTTTTTAACTTATAGGACATTTCCCCAAGGAAGAATTCATGAGCCAATGGGTGGACAGTGAGGAATCACTGAAAAATTGTAAGCAGGGAAAGGGTATGATCAGATTTTCATCTTTAAAATAGCTGTCCAGTGAGGGTAATACTTACAACAGGGTTACTGTGAACATTAAGACGAGGTCACAAAGGTGAAAGACCAGTAAAGAAACTCTGCAGATACAGATTATTATATTCAGAATTTGGGCAGGAAGTCTATCTACCAACATCTAATCATCATTAATTAAAGATTATTGATTAATTTAATCCCACACTGCAAGTGTTTGTCTTGGATTCTTAGTTTATCTTTGCGTACTAAGGTTAGTTTGGTGGCATGAGAAGCAGTGAACTCCAACAAATAACTACTCAAGACAGACCTATTCCTTATCTTGTGGGAAAATATCTGCTTTAGACACCCAGGCCTACCTCAAAAGCATGGAGGTGACCCACTCTGAAGCATGGCAACTTCTGTGACCTGACAAAGAGAAAGGAGTCATTATCTAGTCTAGACACTGGCTTAAGGGGTAGCTCCTCACGTTTCTCCTCTCTCTTTTCATTTTATCCGTTGTAATCCCCTTATTATATTTAAGTCCTGTTTTTGTGTCTCTCTCTTTTCTTGAACGCTCAAAATTCCCTGCCTTCACCATCTGTGGGCTCTATTTTCTCATCTGGAAAACGGGGAGGTGATCTTGAGGGATCTAATCTGCCACTTGGAGCGCTGACCTCAGGGCTTCTGTGGTTCTGTCCACTCTCTCTAGATGGCAAGGCCCAGGGTCTTGTTGCTTCACTTTCCCCACACCATGAACCACTGGCTCTTTAAGAAAATCTTTGTCAGACTGTAGCATCCAAATCACCTTAAAGCAGGCTAAAAATGCAGATTTCTGAGCTCTAGTCCTGCAGAATCAGAATCTCAGGGGTAAAGCCTGGGGAAGCTGCTTTTATTTTATAAATGACAAACATGTATTCAAAACAAATGGTCATTGCCTTAGAGGAACACCTCTCCCTGCAATTCCCTTCATCTTCCTAGTCATTACCTCTTATTTTTCAAGTTTCTGTCTTCTGGAACAGATCAAAACAGTCACATCGGAATCATATCAAAGACAACAGGTTGAAATGAGGGGATTGGCAGGCATTAGACGCACAAAGAAGGCCTTTTCAATCCCTTTGATTCTTAGTCCTACCTGGTCTGCAATTGCTTACCCTACCACCATCAAGGCTGACACTAAATATGACACTACAAGACTGTCATGGATTGAAATGTGTTCTCCTCAACCCTGAATTTATATGTTGAATCCCTAATCCCCCAAGGACCTCAAAATGTGAACTTATTAAAAATAAGGTCTCTATAGATGTGATTGGTTAAGAGGTCATACTGGAGCAGGGCGGGCCTCCAACACTATATGAATGGTGTTCATATAAAAAGAGAAATTTTAGACCCAAACAGACAAAACACACAGAGGAAACACCATGTGAACATGAAGGCAGAGATCAGGGCAATGCATCTACAAGTCAGGGAAAGCCAATGATTGCCACCGGATGCTAGGAGAGAAGCATGGAAGAGATTCTCTCTCCCTGCCAACATCTTGATCCCACTCTCCTAGCTTCCAGAACTGTAAGACAATAGATTTCTGTTGTTAAGCCACTCAGTGTGTGGTACTGTATTATGGCAGTCCTAACAAATGAATACCGAGACCTTGGTTACATTCCTGGCTTAGTCATAGGAACTAGGCTACCACTGTAGCTGCTCTGGGCTGGACTGTGCCATCTCATCAGAAAGGCAGAAAATAGGCTGTGTTCATTAGCAGAGGAGGGTTGAATGAGATCTGTGTGAAAGCACCTGTGAAGTATTGACTGCTAGTGAAATTAGTATATACCAAGTGGCCAAAGGGGAACTGCTTTGGGAAAATCATAAAGGAATTCCTTGGTAACCAAGACTTATTCTTTACTATGTATAAAGACAGGCACCAGGTTGTAGGTGCCTTCAGTTATCCGAAGTGTGCTGTTAACATAGATGAACTCTCTGTGCTCTTGTCCAAAGCCAATCCCTCTACTTGTACATACCAGATTGTGTCCCCTCTAATCTAGTCAATCTAGCATTTTTCCCTTTCTCTTCTAAAATCTTCAATTTTCTCCTCCCATCAACATATAAACCTGCTAATATTTCTTCCAGTTTAAAAAAAAAACAAAAACTAAAACCCTTCTTTAACCCTCCTTCCTTTGTGGACTACGCCTCACATGTTTCCTCCCCTTCGCAGCAAAACTTCATGAAGGAGTTTGCTATAACCTGTCTCCAGTTCCTCTCTTACAATTTTTAATTTTTAGTAGACTTTATTTTAGACATTCAGAAGTGTCTGGAAAATCCTAAGTGCTCAGTTAATTTTCAGCAAGTGAACAATTCTGGTAACCAGCACCCAGATCAAGAATTAGAAGATCATCAGCACCCTTGAAGCTTACATCCTGACCCCTCCCAGTCGCTAAACCCAAGGTAACCAGTCTTCTTACTTCTAGCACTGTAGATTAGGTTTCCTGTTCTTGAACTTCATACAAATGGACTCATACAGCGTGTACTGCTTTGTATCCAGCTTCTTTCCCTCAGCATTGTATTTGTGAAACTATTTCATGCTGTTATGAATAGCAGTAGTCTACTCATTCTGATTGCTTTAGTCTGGAGATTGGCAAACTTTTTCTGTAAAGGACCAGACAGTAAATACTCGAGGCTTTGTGGCCATAGGACTTTAGCACAACGACTCACCTCTACTGCTGTAGCTCCCTAAAGCAGCCACAGATATTGTGTAAACAAATGGTTGTGTCTATGTCCCAATGCAACACGATAAAATTAGACACTCTGCTAGGTTTGACTCAGTACCGGTCCACACAGCAGGAGGCGAGCGGCAGGCCAACAGGCAAAGCTTTATCTGCTACCTCCCATTGCTCACATTGCTGACTGAACTATCGACCCCCACACCCCATCCTTTGTTCTCTATCTACATCTGTGTCTGTTTATGCCTTGCAAACTGGTTGATTTGTACCATTTTTCTATAGTCCGCATATATGTGTTAATATACGATATTTGTTTTTCTCTTTCTGACTCACTTCACTCTGTATGACAGTCTCTAGGTCCATGCATGTCTCTACAAATGTCCCAGTTTCATTGCTTTTTACAGCTGAGTAATATTCCATTATATATATGTACCACATCTTTTTTATCCATTCATCTGTTGATGGACATTTAGGTTGCTTCCATGTTCTGGCTATTCCACACCCTGTCCTTTGAAAAACTGTCTGCCACAAAAGCGGTCCCTGGCGCCAAAAAGGTTGGGGACTGCTGGCCCTTAGTATTCCCTTGAATGAGTATGCTGTAATTTATTTACCCATTCTAATGATGTTGGACGTTTGTGGTATTCTCAAGTTTTGGTTATCCTATTTCGTACTTCCTCTCTTCTTGTGCTTTTAAATCAACTTTATTGAGGTATAACTTATACATAATAAAATGCACACGTTCATTCATATATATATTCTAATCCGGATTTTCCCCATCACTCCAGTAAAGCATTTGTTAGCAAAATCACCAACGATCTTCATATTGGTAAATCCAATGATCATTCTCAGTCCTCTTCTTACTCGACTTTTCAGCAGCTTTCTTCACTTGGTTTCCAGAATTTAGCATTTAGGTTGTCCTCCTACCTCTGATTATTCCATCTTGGTCTTCCTTTTTGAATCCTCTTTTTAAAAAAATTTTTTTTATTTTGGCCACACCATGAGGCTTGCAGGATCTTAGTTCCCCAATCAGGGATTGAACCTGGAACCCCTGCAGTGGAAACATGGTGTCCTAACCACCAGGAAATTCCCTGAATCCTCTTTTTTTCCTAATCCCTTAATGTTGGAGTATTAAGCTTGTAGGTGTACTACTTGGACCTCTTCTCTATAACATACTCACTTCCTGTGTGATCACGTCCAGCCTTTGGCTTTAAATATGTCTGTATGCCAACAACTCCACATTTATTTTTGTTTGTCTCCAGCCCAGACTTTTCCTCCGACCTCCAGACTTGTATATCCGACAACTTTCCCCATATGCAGTCTTCTCCCTCTTGATGGTTGCAGTCATCTGAATCATCTGTTTCTTTCTTTCTTACACAACACATCCAATCCGTAGCAACTCCAGCTGGCTTTACCCTCAAATTCCACCCAAAATCTGAGTACTTCTCACCACCTCCACTGTTACAATCTGGTCCATGCCAGCACCCTCTCTCTTCTTGATAACGGAAATTGCACTCTATCTGGTTTTCCCATTTCCACTCTTTCAATCAGCTTGCAACACAGCAGTCAAAGTGATCTGCTTATCACATAAGAGAGAACGTGTCACTCCTTTGCTCAAAACTCTTCTAATAGAGTCCCATCTCATTCAGAGTAAAAGTCCTACAGTGCAAAAGTACAATAGATGTCCTGACAGTGGCCTACAAGCCCTCACAAGATCAGGTCCTTGTTACCTCTCCCTATCTTCCAGGGTCCCCCACCCCCACCCGCACCACCCTGCGCCCACTGCTCTAGCCACCCTAGCTTCCTGCTATTCTTCAAACATACCAGGCACCCTCTCGCCTTGCTGTTTCCTTTGCCTGGTGTGTTCTTTCTCCAGATGTCCACTTGGCTGATGCTTTCAACTCCTTCAAGTCTTTGCTCAAATGTTGCCTTTTCAATAAGGTCTACCCTAACCATTCTATTTAAAATTGCAACCATCACCCAACACTTTCAATCCCTCCTATTCTGCTCTACTTCTTTCTTTGTCCCATAACACTGAAAGCCTCCTCATATACACCATATAATTTACTTGTTTATTATGTCCATTGCTAAGCATCTATCTCTCCACACTGGAGCACAAGTCCCACGTGGGCATGAATCTTTGTTTTGCTCACTGATGTATTTCAATCTCCAAGAATTGTGCCTATCGCACAGTAGGCACTCAATAAATATTTGCTGAATGAATGAACGAATGAAAGATTAAGAAAATGGATATTTATATTTCTCTTGAAAAAGCATTAGTCTTGTTTTTTTGGTGCAAATTCTCATCCTGGATTGAAAGCTAAAGGGCTCATCTGTCAAGTTCCCAGTGAGTGGTTTGGCAATTATATCAACTACAAGCAGGTCCTCTTAGGTCGATAGACACCTGAGGCTATTTATTTTATTGGTGAAAGCTTGGTGTGAGAGCATTTTGGTCCAGTTCACGAAAACAGCAGTGTTCTAACCAGCAGCTCCAATAAATCTTACACATTCTTGAGCCCATAAGTCCTGGCCTCTTGCCTCTCTACACATCCATTCATCCAACTAAGAAGAACCTCTTGTTGGAGCACACAGGGGCACTTGATTAGTATGAGCTATGGGAAGGAGCACAATCTTCTTTACTTTCTGCCCTGGGGACAAGACTTCAGAGCAACCAACTCTTTGCTCAGGACACACGAAATGTGATGGGAAAGACTTTACATCTCTTTCCACGTATACCAGATGGTTTGCCCGCTGTCCAGAGACAGATAAAGTTAACACACAGAGCCTTTCACTGATATAGTCTTATTCCAAGGCAAGCTGTGTTTACTTCTGGGACTGGCAGTTACTACATGGCCATCAAAGTCTGTAGAAACTAGTAAGCTGAGAGATGGTTCATTCAAAATAGCACATTTTCCTATCATAATTTTCTGATTCCAATCTTCCTACCTATACCTCTTGCTCATCCACTACACTAGCAGTTTCTCGTAGCCGGGACTATGGTTGATTAATTTGGCAGCAAAGTATCATAGTTAAAGGCATGAAGTCTGAAGCCAGATTGTGTGTGTCAAGTCCTAGCATTAACACTAGCGGTGTGAGCCTGGGCAACTTATTTAACCTCTTTGTGCCCTTGATTTTCTGGACTGTTAAATGAGCATACTAATAATACTACCTGAATCATGAAATTGTTGTAAGGATAAAATTAATTCGTATATATATAAATCACTTAGTACAATACCAGGCACATAGGAAGTATGAATATACAAGAGTGAGTCAAAAATTATCCGCACTCTGGCTGGAGAATTTAATTAACTTTTAGAAAAGACAAATACATCATTTTTTGACATAATCTCCTTGATTTTCAATACACTTTGTCCATCTGTCAACAATCTTCATATTCCCTAATTAAAAAATATTTTAGGCTGAGCTGTGAGCCACGAATGAACCACTGTCTTCACTTCTTCATCAGAAGTAAATCTTCATCCTTGTAGGGTTGCTTTCAAGGGGCCAAACAGGTGAAAGTCTGATGGAGCAAGATCAAGACTATAGGGAGGATGCTTTAACACCTCAAAATGAAGTTATTGCAGAGTGTTGACTGTGTGGGCAGAAGTTTGTGCACACCCTCAGACCACAAAAAACAAATCACTGCACACTGCTCTTCCTTCATGCAAATCACAAGTGGGGCATCTATTTTTGCTCACACCCCAGTTACAAATGAACAGATGTAACACGTTCACCCCTGCACAGCAATGACTGGGGAAACAGTAGCCTTGAATGGAAAGTGCTGTTAAGACAGCGTGGGCAACAGAAGCTTTAATGTAACCAGAGTGCAGATAATTTTTGACTCACCCTTGTATATGTGTATATACAAATATATATGCATACATATATATAATATATATGATATATGTAGTACAAATATGTATTCATATATGTGTATATATGTATATGTACATATACATGTATCTGCATGTGTATCCTCATTTTTGTAACTTAGAAGCACTTTGTGACTTGGCAAGGTGACAGAAATTATCCAGGATTGTCTTTCAGTGTGACCCCTGCTTTGGAATCATGAATAAACCAGCTCTTTGGTGAAAAGATTCTAGCAAAATGATAAGGAGAAAAATACATTTGACCCTGTATACCCACTCCCAGAATGTATTTTGCCTTCCAGCAGGGCTGGGCCAATCCCATGAAATAAGCTCTCCAGCAGATACTCTGGAAGAAAGACCTCAGAGATTTTGGGATTGTGTGTGACATCACCAGGATGTGAAGGAGGGCATGTAGTGGCAAAGTTTGGGACAAGCTTTTAATTTGCTTCCTCCCCATCATGTTAAATCTTTGTGATCATCACACGCATACGTGAGTGCTGTAAGCTTAGCCTATATTAATCAGATCCTTCAAGGTTTGCTATGAAATTCGTTGTGTCCCACCCCCGTCCTTATGTTGAAGCCTTAAGCCCCCTAGTGTGATTATACTTGGAGACAGGGCTTTGGGGAGGTAATTAAAGTTAAATGAGGTCATAGGTTGGGGTCCTAATCAGATAGGATTGGTGTTCTTATAAGAAGAGGGAGAGAGAGATCTCTTTCTCTGTGCACCCACCAAGGGAAGTCCTTGTGAGGGCACAGCAAGAAGCTGGTCATCTGCAAGCCAGGAAGAGTGCTCTCATTAGGCAGTTAATTAGCCCACACCTTGGTCTAGAATTGTGAGAAATAAATTTTTGATATTTAAATCACATAGTCCATGGTATTTTGTTACGGCAGCCTGAGCAGGTTGAAACAGGAAGCGTGCCCAGATGATCTCTGACAGCCAGGGTTTATTGCTGGGCTTCATGAAGCAGCCTGAGGTGCCCTCTGTCACCTGGGCAGCCATTCTTTGTCACTGAGCTTCCCAGACGGGGATGATCTATAGGCTCATGGAGAAATAAGACAAAGGCTCAGCATGGATTGGATTATTGCCTGCTCTTTGTTTATTTAGTATTTACATTTCCTGGTTGAGTCCATTTGTCACTGTCCAATACACAGTGTTCTTGTTAGGCAGTTTGACACCAAGCTCTTTTTGGCCTCCTCTGACTAGCGCATTCCCATGGGACTTTGGCTCCAACCAAGTGTAGCTGGAGTAGTAGGGTTGGTTTCACATGGCAAGAAATAGAACAGCTTTATGCGAAACAAACCACAAGCAGCCTGTCTCTCAGAAGGGGGCTGTGGACCTAAAAGGCACTTTAGAGCTTCAGGGGTTTCTCCTTAGTGTAGAGTCTAGCCCTTTCTATAACAGAGCTTGAAAACAGCAGTTTTGAGGTAAGCTGTCCTATAATACTTGTATGAGTTTTCTAGAGCTGCTGTAATGAAGAACCACAAACTGAGTGGCTTAAAACAACATAAATTTATTCACTCACTGTTCCGGAGACCAGAAGTTTGAAATCAAGGTGTCAGCAGGGCCGTGCTCCCTCTGAAGGATCTAAGGACCAATGCTTCCTTCCTCTTCAAACTTCTGGTAGCCTCAGGCATTCCTTGGCCTGTAGCAGCATAACTCTAATCTCTGCCTACCTTCATCTTCAAATGGGCTACTTCTCTGTGTGTATTTCTTGTGTCCTCTTGTATTCTCCTAAGAACACCAGTCATGAGATTAAAACCCACTGTAATCTAGTATAATAACCTCATCTTAGCTAATTATATCTGCAAAGATCCTATTTCCAAATAAGGTCACCTTCTGAAGGGCTGGGCAGTTATGAGTTTTGTTTGGAGGGGGGAGCTATTCAATGCACTATATGCCTTTAGTTAAGATTCTTTAGTTGAAAATTACAGAAACACACTTGAGCCATTTCTGCAAAACAAAAACAAAGGATTTTCTTTACAGGACCCAGGAGTGTTTTACAGAAGCAGTAAAGTCGTCAGGCCTCAGGGGAAGAACCCAGAACTGTGCAGCTATTAGAAGTATTAACCTCTCTCTCTTCCTCTCATCTCAACTTCTCCTTCCCTATCAGCTTCACTCTCTCTCTCCAGACTGGCTTTCTCTGCATCTCCTTGCCCTCAGCAGGAAGCAAACAGCCAATCCATTGCCCCAGAGTTTACATTTCTATTCAAATGACCAGTTAAAATTGGTCCCAATTCTAAATTCTCAAAAGAGAGAACCTGACTGGTCCATCTAGGATTCAGTCCTGGTCCAATCAATTGTGGGTAGGTGAATGGAGTGATGTAAATCCAACTGGGGGAGTGGAGTCATCCTAGTGGATGGGTAGGCAACTCTGAGAAAGATGAGTCATTGTGAGCTGGCTAGAAAGTACAAAATAGTCTACACTTATCTTGTGTTTCACAGCATTCAGCATCATTTAGCATCATCATACAAAGTGTTTTCATATACTCAAATCTAATTCGTGCCAATTCATCTGGGATAGGCATAATTGGCATTCTGCCCATTTTACAGATGCAGAAACAGAAGCAAAGAGATGAGATGACTAGCCCATTGAGATGCTCAGTGTCAGAGACCAGACATGACATTAAGCCTTCTGACTTGGGACTTTCCTGATGACGCAGTGGTTAAGAATCTGCCTGCCAATGTAGGGGACCTGGGTTCAATCACTAGTCTGGGAAAATCCCACATGCCACAGAGCAACTAAGCCCTTGTGCCACAACTACTGAGCCCACCCACCACAACTACTGAAGTCCAAGCACCTAGAGCTCGTGCTCTGCAACAAGAGAAGCCACCGCACTGAGAAGCCCGCGCTCCAGAATGAAGAGCTTGCCACAACTAGAGAAAGCCTGCACAGCAATGAAGACCCGATGCAGCCAAGAATAAATTAAAAAAAAAAAAAAAAAAAAAAGCCTTCCGACTCTTGGTCTGCCTCTTCCACCTCACCACACAACACAGAAATGTAACTAACTTTCTAGTTTTTATTGCAGCCAAATGTCACTTATGCACAGTTATTATCCAAGTTTATAAATGTACTTTCAAAACCAAGAATTTAGTGGTCTGAAGATCACAGCCATTCTACTCTTTTCCAGCTCATCCAAAGTTTTTCCCTCCTATCATTTTCCTTCTTCTTTCCCGGTCCACAGTCTCTTCACAGTTCTAACCCCCTCCACATCATTACTCTCCCAGAAAGTTTCCACTAGGATTTAGCATACTAAAAGAAAAAGGGAAGTCATTTTCCTTTTTACATTTAAACTCAAATCCCTCCTCCTTTGCAGTTCAGGTTTTCCTTCTTAATGACTCTGGCATCCAACCAATTCACAGTGTTTGGGGAAAGTGGCTGTTTTGGGGATACACCTTTGCAATCCTTTCATTCACCTTACATTTTCTCTGAGTCTTGTTTCTCACAGTCACTGGTTCAGGCTCCCTCTTCTCATTTTCTCCCTCATTGGATTCCCCAATCCCATGGCCTCTTAGTGAATGATTTTGCCTACTGTTCACTGAAACTCCATTAATTACCTTGGCCTTGTTTAATTCCCTTGAACTTTCTGTCTCTATTTGATATTCACCTTCTTTCCATTACCTCGGAAAAATCATTCCTCTCCTCTTTAGAGACAAAAGGTTTCTCTCCTAAAGCTTCCTAAAGCCATTAACCTCAAATAATTTCTTCTTTGTAACAATTAAATATTTCTTTCCCAACAACCTCTTCTCTTTAGTTTTCATTTTTAGATTCTCATTTTTTTCCTAGGGGAAAAAAATAAACCAACAACCCAAAGCTTTGATAGACTCTTTCTGTCTTTGTAGTCATTCTTCTTTAAGAATCAGTGTTTGCCCACTACCTTCATTTTATTTTATTTTATTTTATTTTGTTTATTTTTTAATTTATTTTTGGCGATGTTGGGTCCTCGCTGCTGCAGGTGGGCTTTCTCTAGTTGTGGCGGGGGGGGGGCTACCCTTTGTTACAGTGCTCGGGCTTCTCATTGTGGTGGTTTCTCTTGTTGTGGTGCACGGGCTCTAGGTGCGCGGGCTTCAGTAGTTGTGGCACATGGGGTTAGCTGCTCTGCAGCATGTGGGACTGACCAGGGATCAAACCCGTGTCCCCTGCATTGGCAGGCGGATTCTTAACCACTGCGCCACCAGGGAAGTCCCCCACTATCTTCATTTTGCCCTCCTCATCCCTTCCCTTTTTTCAGTCTGGTCTCCTTCTCCACCACCCTGTTGAAACTTCATTTTTTTTTTAATGTCCTCCATTTCTCTTGTCACTGATCATGTTTTCATTTAAATAGTTGAGCACAGTTATAATAGCTACTTTAACATTCTTGTCTGTGAATTTTATGCATCTCTACCATTCCTGAGTCTGTTTCTTTTGAGTAATTTTTCTTCTGGTAATAGGTCACATATTCCTGCTTCTTGGCACGTTTAGGAATTTTTCATTGGACGTTGTGCGTTTTACATTGTTGTGTGTCTAGATTTTGTTGCCTTTCTTTAAAGATTGTTGTGTTTTGTTGTGATAGGCAGTAAAGGGTACTTGATCCTTTGGGGGCTTGTTTTTAAGCCTTTTTAGAGCAGACTAGTCCTTTATTCTGGGACTAGTTTAGTAACACTACTAGAGCATGGCCTTTCTTGGGTCTCTATCGAATGTTCCTAGTGATCATGGAAGACACTCTTCTCTGGCTCGCCAGAACTTGAGCAGTCCCTCCTGGTGCAAGCTCAGGAACCGTTCAGCTCACAGCTCCCCAACCTCTTTACTCAACTGTGGAGTTTCACCGTATTCAGCAAAGACTCAAAATGAGCCCATACAGATTTCTAGAACTCTCTAAGTAGCGTCCTCCTCCCTGCAACTCTGCCCTACAGCTTGTAGCAGCTTCAGGCATCCTGACCTCTGATCTTTGTCTGTTCAGTTCAGTACAATCACTGTGGTTGACTCGGGGCCCACTTTCCTGCTCTGTGGCCAAATGTGTGTGTTGGGGCCAAAAACCAGGGCCATCTTAGGGCCACCTTTTCTCAGGGCTCACAGTGCCATACTACCTGTTGTCCAAAGCCCGAAAACAGTTGTTTCAGATATTTTGTCCACTTTTCTAGTTGTTCAAGGTTAATCCCACTTTCAGTGACTTTATTCTGGCCGGAGTTGGAGTGTCTGAAACCGTTCATTTGAAGAACACCAGTGACTGCTTCGAAGGAATTCCAAAGGCTTTTCCCTATCCCTCTTACTCTTGGGGCAATATCTGAGTCACTGTCTTCTTAAAATTCTCCTCCCTTAAACCATCCAATCTCCTTTATCTTTCCTTCCCTATCTATTATTCTCTTCTCCAGCGGGCTTGGTGATTAGGCAAACTCAATTATAACCAGGTCATAGATAATACTGGCAATTTCCAGTTTGATCAGGGAACATAGCTTCAGGAAGGCAGGCAGGGGTCTCCAGGCAAATCCCCACAGGTAGCATTTAACAAACATTGGCTGAGTGATTTTTGGGCCCACTGTACTCTCATGCATTAGTAGGATGGTTAAGAGTGGATTGTGTTTCACATGCAAGTATTTCAGTATGAGTGCTTTTATTTTCCAGTCTTACTTGGGGGAGTTCTGAAGGTTTTTCTACTCTCAAGGAAGTGCAGTTGAACAATTTGAAATTCAAATTATCAAGAATGTAATCTTTGCTAGATTTATCATATTCCATTTTTTCTCAATGGGTCCCTTTCAACTTGTACAACTCCCCTCTTGGTCCTTCCCAGAACAGACCCAATAGTTTTTTTTTTTTCCTTTGCATACATATTTCTGTTCTGGGTAGTTTAGCAATATGTTAAAATTTTCAGACCTTGTTTTTTGTCTCAGATAAGACTGTGTAGGTTAATACATTTATTGTAAATTATGCTTTTCATTTATCTTGGTTAATGATTCCAGACCCTTACAGACAGAGGTATTCATATATTCAAGATGATTATGCTGCTACTGAGACTCAAGCCTTATTTTTCCCCAGAGGACATTTCTATCAATTATGTAACTCCTATGTGTATTCAATATAAAACAAATTTAACTGCGTCAAACAGATATCTGTGATAAACAGAATACTGCTTAAAAATAATACAGTGTTCAAAGAAAAAAAACACAGTGTTCCACATCTCTCAAAAGAAAATAACTTAGGGAATTCCCTGTGGTCCAGTGGTTAAGACTCCACACTCTCACTGCTGAGGACCTGGGTTCAATCCCTGGTCAGGGAACTAAGATTCCACAAGCCTCATGGCTTGGCCAAAAAAAAAAAAAGAAAGAAAAAAGAAAATAACTCAGATATTCCACTCACTTGCTGTAGATTTTATTAATAGTAGATGACATTAAGGTAACCAAACATCAAGCGAAGGATATTTACGTATCTTTCAATTCTCCTTCAAACTCTCTTTATTTACCTTAATTTTTTTTATATTTGGCTGTTTGGTCTTCGTTGCTGTGTGCAGGCTTTCTCTAGTTGGGGCGAGCAGGAGCTACTCTTCCTTGTGGTGCTTGGGCTTCTCATTGTGGTGGTTTCTCTTGTTTCAGAGCACAGGCTTCAGGCGCACGGGCTTCATTAGTTGCAGTACGTGGGCTCAGTAGTTGTGGCTCACAGGCTCTAGAGCGCAGGCTCAGTAGTTGTGGTGCACGGGCTTAGTTGCTCCTCGGCATGTGGGATCTTCCCGGACCAGGGATGGAAACCATGTCCTCTGCATTGGCAGGCAGATTCTTAAACAATGTGCCACCAGGGAAGTCCCCCCAACTCTCTTTAAAGAAACTTGCCAACACAAGTTTGATACCTTGAGAAATAACACCACTTAAAAAATTCATTACCAAGCTCAAATTATCAACTTACTGTTTAACATCAAGGACAATTAAATATTTACTTATCCTAGGAGTTAATTTACTGCCCTTAAGACCTTGTTTCACCACTTGTTTAAGAATGTTTAAAAAAATGGAAAGATTGACTTTTGATAAATGCCCCTCATAGATAATGGTTTAAAATAAAAAAAGAGTTTTTAAAAATCAGGTGCATCCCTCTTATGGTTGAAAGAGAATTTAAAGTGAAGTGGCATCCACAAATATACAATACACGTATTTCAAATATACAATAAGAAAACTGATTCTGAATACTAGAATCTTTGTCTTATCCTAGCAAACTGAGGTTGAGGCAGAATATGTGCTAATGTAAGTGGGAAGAAGGGAATACAATTCCAGAGCAGCATGTATGAGTGAAAAGGAAGTCAGTCAGGGATAGAGAAATAGCAAATGCAAAGTGGTGCTTTAGGAAATTGGCTCTGGTTTCCTGAGAAAACAGTGAGTTGCTTGGTCAAGCCCTATGGAATTATGGTGCCCAGAGTGGCCCATCAAGGAGGAAGGGAAAGGGAAGGAAGTGCTTGCTCCTGTCTTTCTTTGATCAAAGTAGACCTCACAGACCTCAAAATGATTGCTGCAGCTCCAAATAGTACATCTCCACAGAGCAACATCCAGAAAGAGAGGAAGGAAAGGGACAATAGAAACTTTCTTCTCAAGCATTTCCTTCTTTCCAAAAACTCTTTCCCAGAGGCTCCTTTTATACCCCATTAACCTACAGTGGGTTGCATGCCCCAATCCTAGATCAATCAGTGGACAAAGAGATTGAGGCTGCCATAATTAACTTCAATCAATCATATATATCCTCATGGCTGAGTATTTTTTGCACATAATTACACATCAAAATTGGCCTCCTTCTTGACCTTTTTTTTTTTTTAATAAATTTATTTATTTATTTATGGGCTGCATTGGGTCTTCGTTGCTGAACATGGGCTTTCTCTAGTTGTGGAGAGCGGGGGCTACTCTTTATTGTGGTGTGCGGGCTCCTCATTGCAGTGGCTTCTCTTGTTGTGGAGCACGGGCTCTAGGCACTTGGGCTTCAGTAGTTGTGGCACATGGGCTCAATAGTTGTGGCTTGCGGGCTCTAGGGTGCAAGCTCAGTAGTTGTGGAACACAGGCTTGGTTGCTCTGAGGCATGTGAGATCAAACCCATGTCCTCTGCATTGGCAGGTGGATTCTTAACCACTGTGCCACCAGGGAAGTCCTTAACCTTCTTGCTTCTAGCCAGCATGCTCTTTCCAACAAACAAGCTGATGATGTCACTGTCATGCTTGACATCCTTCTGGGGCTTTTCGTCATCTATTGGGCAAGTCCAGGTTCCATGACCATTCATATTTCTTCATGTTAACTCATCAGTTTCATCCCCTCCCACTCTGCAAATGGCAGTGTGTTTCAGACACATGGAATTAGCTGAAATGCCCAGAACACACCCTGCTTGTTGTTACCATCAGTGCTTTCTATATACTGTCTCTTCTGACTTTCCCCATTGTCTTCACAGCAACTACAACTTAACTTTCAAGCACAGACTTAAATAGCTCCTCCTCAGAAAGCCTTGTGGGATGTTTCTCCTGTTTTCTCGATAGCACCCTGTTTATACCCCTTTTATAACATTTACAGCCTTGTGGTTACTTATTTCTTCATCTACTGCCTTAACCTGACTGGAAATCCCCAGGGCTTAGCTCAGTGCCCAGAATGCAGAAGCCACTTAAAAAGTGCTGATTAAATGGAAAATTCCTGTAGTTGTATGTTGTCAATCTCAACCAGGTCTTTGTTTGTTTGATTTGTCACTTGGTGAATACTGACCCTGGGGACTGTTGCAAACACTCCCCACCCTTCCAAGGCCCAAGTGCAGTCTTCACCTCTCTCATCCTCAGCAGGTAATCTCTACTTCTTAGGGCCCATTGATGAGATGAAGTTCAAAGCCTTTAATCTTCCTTCACTTACCTCAACCCCATTCCCAACATTCAATATTTCTCTGTTTTTTACTCTCGTCATCCCTCTCATCTGAAAGGAAAAGGTGTCTCTTCTCCCTAAGGATCTCATGCCTCCCACCTGCTCCTTGAACCTCTTGCTCCAGAATCTTTCATCTTTCCTTTGACACCAGCTAACACTCTAGTCTCTAAAACACCCACCAGACTGGTTACTCTTGTACTGCCTTATATACAAAAGATTCCTGTCCTTTCATCGATGCCTTTAAACGTAGCAGAGGTTGCTAGAACTGATGGCTTAAAAACCACCAGTTTGACGGAAGAGCTTCAGTTGACTCCCACAGAGATTTTTCATTTGGAAAATTTCACTTAAAAAATAAGAATTTTGGTCTTCTCTGTAAAGACCAGACAGCTGGCTGTCCTGGGCCAAACTTTGCATGTGGCAACGATGGTCTGGGTACAGCTGCTGTTGGGGGTGCGGTGGGGCATGTGATCAGTAGGTCATCACAGTGTCCTCTGACCCTCTATGCTCATTTCTGTCACCTGCCAGGTCCTTATAAATATTTGGGTTTGCAATCCCTTGCTAGAGTTCGGTTTTGTCCCTATCTTTCACCTGGAAATTCCCTCTTGAAAATCCCTGGTGATTTTCCAGTTATGAGATACACGGGTGTGTGTTCCATCCTCGTCGTCCTTGAATCTTCTGCATCTCTCTATCACCTCTCTAGAGACCACACCCAGTTTGGCTTCCTTAGCACCTTATGCTCCTGGTTCTATGAGATCCTTAAAGCCAATTTTGCTGGCTATTTTACTTTTGCCGGCTAAATGAAGGCTCTTGCTAAAATTCCTGGAATTTTCTGTCTAGGACCCCATTCATCTCCATGGGTTCACCAAGTCATGTGGCCCTTGCCATCCATCCGTTTACGTGAAGAGTTGCCAAATCTCTCTCTGTCTCTAACGTCTCTTCCTCATGATCTTTTTACATATCTCCAGCGATCTGCTGGAAATATCCTCCTGGATAAATTTTCAGCACCTCAGATTTAATACATCTGAAACATAACTCATCATCTTGCCTTCTGCCCCCTTCCCTCGACCATCCAGGTGCCTAACTAGGTAACTGTTGATGGAGTTTTCACAGCAACCCAGTTTGCAAACCACTTCACCCCTTTCCTTTGACATCCAAAGCATTTCTTCAGGTCCTCAAAACTCCTGATCTGCCAACAGGCCTCCCTGTCTTCTTCATATCTCATTTCTTATACCCTGGCAAAATCATCCTTCTAAAACACTGCTGTGATTATGCCTTTCTACTGCTCGACATTCAGTAGTTGAAAGAATGAAACATGCAATTAGTCAAGGTTTCTGTCCATGTTCTTCTCAGCAATCCAGTTATACTTAAACCTCAAAGCAATGACAGTTCATCCTCCCCAAACTGTTCTTGGTAGATCAGAGACTTTTAGTAGTTCTCCATCACTTGAAAAAGAAAATCCAAAACTTATGTCTTTCAGCCATCCAGGCTCAATTATGTTTCCAACCTTAACTCCCACTGCTTCCTGACATCTACCTAATGTCACCTGGACAACTTGAAATTCACCAGACAATGTGAAGATACCTCATGCTTTCTCCCTTTGCTGATGCAGGTCCACGGTTTGTAAGGTCCTCCCCGTATCCTTCCAGGCCCATCTCAAATGTTTCACTGATAATGTCACCGGTCACACACATTCTTATACTGTATTTATGGCTAGGTCTTCTCTGATCCACTGCACTGTATGCTCCTTGAGAGCAGGGACTGAATCCTTCTCCATCTTTCATCCCATTGGAGTGCCCGGCACATGGCACCTTTTCCATCAACAAGCATTTAGACAAGCCTTCTATAATGGCAGACACTGAGCCAGATGCTGGCATACAAAGGTGGAGAAGGCACAGCCCCAGCCTTGATGGGGTGCTCCTCTCCAGTGAGAACGACACACAAACATGTGACTATAAAATAGGGTGAGCACAGTAGAGGTATATGCAAAATAAGGGAGGATCTCTTCATGCAGGGATGATTGAAAATGGGAAAGTGAGGCCTCAGAGGATGTGACACTTGAATTGGGCACCAAAGAAAGAATGGTTAGAGAGATGGGCCGGAGAAATGTTCGCAGTGAAACTTAGGCCCGCCATATTAACAACTTACTGGCAATTATGAGATGATGAGGTAGTAAGGTAGGAGGATTAGACCAAATATATTTACATTACGTAGGTTGTACTTTGATATGATACAGATAAACAAGAGTTAACTATCACACAAGGATGGATTCTACCAAGGGAAATATGTGGAGGAAAAACCAACCGAAGTCACTCTAATTCTTGGTTGTTTACTCCCTCCAACACATACATCGCTTTGTTGACAGGTTAATGTTTTAGACTGGCAGTTATTTATTATTGCTATTATTATTATTATTTTAAGATTTTAATCTTCCATTAGTATTTATTTATTTAATTGGCCGCGTTGGGTCTTTGTTGCTACACACAGACTTTCTCTAGTTGCGGTGAGCAGGGGCTACTCTTTGACGTGGTTCGCGGGCTTCTCAGTGTGGTGGCTTCTCTTGTTTCAGAGCATGGGCTCTAGGCATGAGGGCTTCAGTAGTTCTGGCATTCGGGCTTCAGTAGTTGTGGCTTGTGGGCTTAGTTGCTCTGCTGCATGTGGGATGTTCCAGGACCAGGGCTCGAACCCATGTCCCCTGCATTGGCACGTGGATTCTTAACCACTGTGCCAGCAGGGAAGTCCCTGTTTATTATTGATATTTTATTTTATTTTATTATTTTATATTTTATTATTTATTTTTGGGGTGGTGCAGCGCTGCAAGGCATGCAGGATCTTAATTCCCCAATCAGGGACGGAACCCAGGCCCTTGGCAGTGAGAGCGTGGAGTCCTAACAACTGGACTGCCAGGGAATTCCCTATTTTTGACACTTTAAAAAGAGGGGTAAGTGACTTAGATTTTGGAACTCTTCCAACCTCCAAATAGGACTACAACTGCATTACCACCTGCCAAGGCTGAAGTCACTGCTAAAATGGCTTCCCTAATACAAGACAATCACCAGAATCTTCGTCAGAAGGATGACCTTTGAGTTCTTTGCTAGAATACACAGCTTTATTTGACTAAGATAAATGAAAAGCCAGAAACTTTGAATATAGCTGATTTTATTTGATCATCTTAACTGAAATTTCTCTCTATATGAGAAAAGTTACCCTGTCAGCAGTTTTTTAAAGGGCCATCTGGCTTCAAAAGCTTTGATTACTTTTTTTTCTATTGTAAAAATATTAAGTAAAGCATTTCTGGGGAGCCATGCAACAAAAATGCCAACATCAAACTAAGCCGTGCTGATTTCCACTGGGTCTGTTTCCACAATAACAAGTGGTTGCTGTTATTTTTACAGAGACACCAATAAATAAACAGTCCTAGAAACACAGCACATGGATGGTGATTGATAAAACTAAATATTTCTCCACTTTAAAGCTCGTCCTAAAACATCACAGAATTCCTAGTGGAGAACACAGATAATTAGACTTGAAAAACAAAGGATTTAGTCACAGGAGTTTTAGTCTCCCACCCACTTTACACATTAGTAGTTGGTCATCCTTTCTCTTCTGCTCCAAAGCTTCAAAAGTATTCAGCCAAGATCTGATAATTCAGCCCTGACCAAACTGGAAACTAACCATCCATCTCCCGCCGAATGTATTCTTATCATCAAAATTAAGTATTGGAAGTCGGTCACTACACACAGACCTGAGAGGGAAGTGGACGGTCATAGGTGCCTTATAATATCAAATCCAGACCTTGGTGAAGCCAGCCTAGGTCTGGCGGTGGGAGGGTTGCAGGGAGGCGGGCAGGGAACGTGACCCACCGTGCGTACTGGACTGCCCTTTGAACCAAATCAATGGAGATCTTTCCTTGTGATAAGTGCCTTCCCAGACTGATAAGCACAATTTGGAAATCTTCACCGTTCTGATAAACATCACAAGGCCACAGTGAGTATTACTGAGTTCTGGATCTTTCCCTGAGAAGAGAGAATCACTTTGCAATAAGCCTCTTGGGCAAACTCCAGTTCCCTAGCTAGAGGACTATAAATATAAAAATCAGGAGAATTTCTATCTCTTTTTTATTGCTTGCAAGATATCAAATTAAACACATCAGAGGACTGAAAATCCTCGAAATTGCTTGGTGTTATGTTGTTTTATGGGCGGGAGAACAACTCATAAATCAGGCTGAATTCTTTGTCCCTGTTTGCCCTTTGAAGCGCAGTGCACAGGTGAGGGTTAGTGGGGGCGTCCGTAGAGGGCATGGAAGCTGGGTGCACTCTTCTTCCACTGAGGTGGGACTGAGGGCCTGGAAGGTGCCGGGCCCCAAGGATCCAGCTGCCTTTGGCTTCTAAGGCTGGTGTAATGGCTCTGCTCTCACAGAAGTGCTGACAGAACATGACGAATAGAAAACAGATGTGAACTGACCTTCCAAAAATGTATTGCAGGGCTTCTTAATCTTCATAGGAATCCTTCAGAGTGAGAGATGCCACCTTCAGGCAGTGACACACATGACATTTAAAGAAGGGCTGCTGCTCTTGCCTGGAGCCCCCAGCCAGTCCCCCACTCCCTCCTCCTCCCACTCCTCCCTTCCTGCATTGCCTTTCAGACCTCTTTCCTCTCACAGTCCCTTTCACCTGTGCTCATCTCCATGCACACGTGCTTTTCCCCTGCCTGCCCCCCGTACATATGGTCTTGGTTTTTATAGATGTACCACCTTTCACCAAGCATTGAGACCACTTCACTCCCAGTTTTGCTGTGAAACCGTCACTGTCACTGGGTCCATTACTAGCTCCAAATACTCTTGTGACACTAAATGTTGGTTTGGAACCACTGAGTACACTGGACTTTTGTCCACTTAATGACTTAAGTTAGAAATACTGGAATCGAGGGGTACAAAGGCCACCTGGGGAAACAAGTTCTCATGTTCCTCTCTTGCTGCCTTCAGGGCCCCTGGCTCTGAGAGCAAAGTGCTGCTCCTTGCGCACGTGATGCGGGCTTGAACCAGGCATGATTCTATGCACGGACTGCTCTGCTTCTGCTCCCCGTGGACACCTGTCTGCATTCCGCAGGAATTTGGGTGGGATTTCCCAAAGTTTTGCCCTTCCAATAGCTACGATACTTTGTCAAAGACTTTTTTCTTTGCCAAGTTGTTGCTCTCTCACAAAATGATTTATGGCAACATTGTCCCTGAGAAAGAAAGTCGTGTAAACACAAGGCAGTGCAAATTCATTCCCAATGCCACTGCTGAGCCATCAGCTACATCACCCCGATGAGTCCCAAGTCAGTCGGCTTCAAGGTCTGGTCACTTCTCAGACCCTGGAAGCCCAGGGGATTCTCTGCTTAAGAAGTCAGTGCATTCTCCTACTTCTAGACGTCATATGCCAAGAAATTCCCATCTTATTCTGAAGTAAACTAAATAGAAAGTTCTGGACAGAAGCGGATTGACTTTGTGGAACTCAAATATTTGAATCTTTTTTCTATTCCAGTATCACTTAAGACTAAATCATTTGTCCAATTTGTAGGATAATCAAAAATGCACTCTTTATCAGAACATGCCATTGTTGTTTAGATTTTTTTTGACTTGTGAAGTGACTCCATCTGGGGGATGATCACGGGAAGGGCTTCACGCTCAGATGTGAACTGGATGGGGAATGAGAAAGCACAGCAGGGATCACATCTGGTCACGCTGTCAATTCTCTGTGGATGAGGTGTGAAAGAAACTGCCCAGATAACTTGTTTATTAATGTCCAGGGATAGCTGAAAAAGAAGATCGATAATGGGAAACTTGATCTACCTAACTTTCTAGTGCATCCTGCCCTTAACAAAGTGAATCAGCTTCAGGGACACCTCCTCTGCCCCATATCACTCTCTTATAACCCCCACACCCGCCATCCCTAAGGGAGGCGCTCTGCAGCCCAACCCCATGCACCTGAATTCTGACTCTGCCTGATTGTGCAAGTTCGGGCTACTCACTAACCCTCTCAGTGTTTGAGTTTCCTCACCTTTAAATGGGGACAACAGTGGCACCTGAGCTCTCGAGCTAGGTCCATATTAACTGAGAAAATACCTTTCAAGTGCTTAGAACTGACCTGACTTCCAGCAAGTCCTCCGTGCACGTTAACCACTACCATTAGCTGTTTATAGTGATAGGGGAGGGAATGTCACTAGGCGGGTCACCGCAGCATCCCAGCACATAGCACAGTACCTATGAACATTTGCTGGATAAAATGAGTCTCTAGTTGCACAAACACAGCTCATCCCCAGCTCCCAACCCCAACCACCATCATCTCTTGTCTGGATTCTGAAATAGGGTCCTGACCAATGTTCCTGCTTCTATCCTTCCTCCCCTCCAGTCCAGCCAGAGGGGTCTTTTCCAAACATGTCAGATCACGTTGCTTGTCTGGTCCCCATCTCCCTTGGAATAACAACTAAACTCCTTGCAAGGGACACCAAGATCCTACATGGCTTGGCTCCCTACTATCCACCTAATCTCATCTTCCGCTCCTCTCCCCTTGCCTACTCGGCGCCAGCCACACTGGCTCTGGGCTGCTCCTCGAACACACCAGGAACACTTTTGCTTTAGGGAGTTTACTATGGATGTTCCTTCTGCCTGGACCACTATTTCCAGAGATAACTGCTAACTAACTCCATCTGCTCCTCATGTCTTGCTCTAATGCCACCTTCTCAGGAAGGCCTACGTAGGTCACCTATTTAAAATTGCAACCTCACCACAAGAAAGAAAGAAGAAAGAAAAGAAAAAAAAGAAAAGAAAAAGAGAAAAGCAAAGCAAAGCAAAGCAGGACTTCCCTGGTGGTGCAGTGGTTAAGATTCACATGCCAATGCAGGGACACAGGTTCAATTCCTGGTCCGGGAAGATCCCACATGCCAAGGAGCAACTAAGCTCGTGTGCCACAACTACTGAGTCTGCGCTCTAGAGCCCTCAAGCCACAACTACTGAGCCCTTGTGCTGCAACTACTGAAGCCCATGTGCCTAGAGTCTGTGCTCTGCAACAAGAAGCCATCGCAATGAGAAGCCTGTGGACCATATCAAAGAGTAGCCCCAGCTCACCACAACTAGAGAAAAGCCCACATGCAGCAGTGAAGACCCAATGCAGCCAAAAAAAATTAAAAATTAAAATAAAATAAAATGAAATAAAATAAAATGCCCTTCTGGACACATAGCAGTAAAGCACGTGATCTCTAAAGAAGGGAAGAAAATTCCAAAAGCTTTATTAAAAAAAAAAAAAAGAAAGAAAGAAAGAAAGTAAAGAAAAGGAAAGCAAAGCAAAGAGGCCAGGATGAAAATTTTGGAGATGATAGATATTTTATGGTATCGAGAGTGGTGATGGTTTCACTGATCTATACGTATCTCCAAACTCATCGTTTTTTTTCCCTTTTTAAAAATATTTATTTATTTTATTTTTGGCTGGGTCAGGTCTTAGTTGCAGCATGTGGATCTTCATTTTGGCGCACGAGCTTCTCTCTAGTTGTGGCGCACAGGCTTATTTGCCCTGCAGCATGTGGGATCTTAGTTCCCGGACCAGGGATCCAACCCGAGTCCCCTGCATTGGAATGCAGATTCTTAACCACTGGACCACTGGAAGTCCCTCATCAAATTTTTTTTTTAATACATTTTTTTAAATCTATTTATTTATTTTTGGCTGCATTGGGTCTCTGTTGCTGCACGTGGGCTTTCTCTATTTGTGGCAAGTAGGGGATACTCTCCGTTGAGTTGCGCAAGCTTCTCATTGCAGTGGCTTCTCTTGTTGCGGAGCATGGGCTTTTAGGCGCACAGGCTTCAGTAGTTGTGGCTCGCGGACTCTAGAGCGCAGGCTCAGTAGTTGTGGCACATGGGCTTAGCTGCTCCATGGCATGTGGGATCTTCCCAGACCAGGACACGAACCCATGTCCCCTGCATTGGCAGGTGGATTCTTAACCACTGCACCACCAGGGAAGTCCCTCATCAAGTTTTATATTTAAATATGTACAGCATTTTGTATGTCAATTATACCTCAATAGTTTTTCTTCAAAAGCAAATAAATAAAATTGCAACCTCATCCATGCTCACCCCCAGCGATCCCAACCCCCTTACCTTGCTCTTATTTTCCTTTACTTAACACCTTCTGACTTGAAGGTTTAGTTGACTTATTTATTATTATTATGTTTAGTGTTTATTCTTGACTTTCTCTTTTGGAGTGCCAGAGCCACAAGCACAGGGACCTGTGTTTATTCATTGATATTTTCCCAAGTGCTTAGAGCAGCACCATGTGGCGCACACAATTAATAAATATTCTTGAATAAATGGTTCCACACGCATGCCTATGTCCAGCTATGTGTAGTTTTAGTTTGCAGTTGCTATGACATGGTAAGGTTAGCAGGAGACCAGGTCTTCCAGGTGAGAAAAGCAAAGACCTCCTCATGTGCAGTTGTGACATAATGCCCTAGATAGATTTCATCTCAATGGATCTTTTCAACAAAAGGGGCATGGTACAGAGCCCCATCTTTGTGTGGCCTCAACATTGCTTTGGCAGTTTGGATGCTCTGCCATCTAGGTGTGGCCCCGCACATGTGGTCTTGATGGCATGTCCCGATTAGTTATCAGATGTGCCCGAGCGGCTCTGGGGACCAGCGTGTCAGTTCAGGTCTCATAAAGGACAAACGGTTTCTCACTGGCAGATCTACTGAAATCCTCCTAGGGCTGTCTCTATCCTCCTGCAGCTCAAAAAAGCACTCTCCCTCATAGTCTCTTTTGTCAAGCTTTCCCCCTATTGATTGCCAAAAACAAAGAGATAATTTCTTAATTTATGATTACAATGCAAATTTTGACTGAATATTTCAGTCCTCTTCCAACTATTCTGTGGTACATGTAATAATTTTTGTCTTATATATATTGCAAATAAACTACGACAGGAATATGTTACTAACATTCAGTATGTTATCTTCAGTTGTCATACTCAGTATGTTACATTCAGTATGTCATATTCAGTTTACAGCACAGATCTGGGTTCAATAGAAGAAGATTTAATAAACATAATCAAGGTATAGAATGGGCTGACACTTAACATAAAATATTTCCTAATCATTGAAGATTATTTGTATGAAATGCCCAGAAAAGGCAAATCTATAGAGACAGAGAGGAAATTAGCAGTTGCCTGGGGCCAAACATGGGAATGGCGAGTGCCTGCAAGTGGGGACAAGGTTTCTTTGAGAAGTGATGAAAATACTTCAATACTATATGGCACAACTGTGTTAACTGACTAAAAATCACTGAATTATACACTAAAATGGGTGAATTTTATGGCATGTGTCTTAGTTTGCTAGGCCAAAATACCACAGACTGGGTGGCTTAAACAGTAGACACTTTTTTCCTGACAGTTCTGGAAGCGGGAAGTCTCAAATCAAGGTGTCAGCAGAGTGGATTCCTTGAGAGGGCTGCGAGGGAAGGAACTGTTCCAGGCCTTTCTCCTTGACTTGCAGATGGCCATCTTCTCCCTTTATCTTCCCATCCTCTTCCCTCTGTACATCTGCGTCCAGATGTCCTCTTCTTATGAGAACGCCAGTCAATTGGTTAGGGTTTACGCTGATGATCTCATTTTAATCTAATTACATCTTTAAAGACTTTATCACTAGATATAGTTCCATTCTGAGGTACTGGGGGTTAGGACTTTAACCTATGAATTTGTGGGGTGAAGTGGGGAATGCAATTCAGCCCATGACAATATGTAAATTATACTTCAATAAAGCTGTTTTTAAAATACAAATCAATTGAGCACTTACTAGGGTCTAGGTACTATGCTAAGTACTTTACATATATCATCTCATTTGATCTTTTCAATAACACTATGAGGTAAGTAAGTATAAGTATGCCCACTTTAAACATGAGGAAAGTAAACACAGAGAAGTTAAATAATTTGCCTGTGGTCACAAAACCAGTAAGCAATGGAGCCCTGATTCAAACCTTGTAGTCCAACTTCAGAGTCCATGCTTTTAATTCTTATGATAACACCTACATGTGCTGGGCAGTCAGGTCCTTTAAATCATTCCTCTGAAAGCAGTTTTATAATTTCAATTATGCAAGAGAACACTGAGGCTCAGAGAAATTAAGTAACCTGCCCCAATTCACACAGTCCATAACTGGGCTTTCTCCAAAACCCAAGTCATTTCTAAATATTACAGTATTTCTAATTAAGTGTAACTGTGGCTCTCACCATTTCTGATGGGAGATCTCCAGGGCAAGAGAAAGCTTCCTAGCACACAGTAGATGCTCAATAAACAGCCGTAGAATGAATGAGAACATACTGAAAGAGGCTTGTCTGTGGTTTTAACATTGCAGTGATGGACAAAGGAATCTGCTATGCTGGAGACCTGAGCTGCCTCCAGCCTGCAATTCTGGAGATGATTTGTGTTTCAGGTCAGGGGATCGTCTTGCATGTGGAGTTCTTGATACAAACTCCAGAAGTCACGTCTCAGCGGAATTCCTCTGTATGGGGAAATGGGCCCTCTCATAGTCTGCTAGTGCAAGTGCAAACTGGGGAGAAGTTTTCTTGGGCAACCTGGCGATATATATCAAAAGCCTTAAACACACACACACATACACACACACACACATTTATGTTCCGATAATTCCTCATCTAAATATATGTAAGAAATATTTAAGAAAAAATGTGGAAACTAAGTATCCAATAACAAAAGAATATGGTACAGTTATGGAATGGAATAATGGGCAGTCCTTACTTCTTTTTATTATTATTCTAGATAAAGTTCATGCTATATAATATTAAGTGAAAAAAGAAAAAAATAAAACCATTTGCATGGCAGTTTATAAAAAAAAAGAAACTCAAATGGCCAATCAGTATATGAAAAGATATTCAGTCTCACTCAGAATTTAAAGAAATGCAGTTCAAAACAATGAAGTATTTTTTGCCTAAGACTGGGTAGGGAAACACTCCAATGCACAGTTGTTGAAAGTATAAATTGGTACAGACTTTTGGTAGAAATTTTGCACTATTGTTAAAATTTAAAAATATGTATACCCAGGGTATTCCCTGGCCATCCAGTTGTTAGGATTCTATGCTTCCACTGCAGGGGGCATGGGTTCAGTCCCTGGTTGGGAAACTTAACCCGTATGCCACATGGTATGGCCAAAAAATAAGTAAATAAAATAAATTGCTTTAAAGTGATTAAGAAAATAAAAATACATACACCCTTTTTTGATCTAACAATATTACTTCTAGCAATCTTACTTTGTCCTATAGAAATACACATATATGCAAAGATGTTCATTATAGCACCGACTGTAGTAGCAAAAAACTTGGAAACAAGTTAAATGTTCATCAATAGCCAAATGAGTGAATCAATGGTGGAACATTCAAAAAAGTGAAATGTAAGCGACTCTCAAAGTAAATGATGTAGGGCTCTACGTGCTTATTTACGAAGACATTTACATTGGTTAAGCACAAAAGTCATGTTAGATAATTCAATAGAGGGAATTTAACATAAGAATCAATTGCAAAGGTTCAGAGGCAAATTCTTTTATATCTAGAAGGTGGTGGTCCAGGGACACGGCAGCCCTGCAGGCAAGGCACAGGCAGGTGGGGAGTTGGGAGGGCAGAATCAAGATTACTCTAATGCCATTTCTTCTACTCTTTCTCTTTGTGTATTGACTTCATTTTCTCTCTGTCAACCAACCTTCAAATTCCTCTCCATGCACATATCTGCACCAGTTCTAATTCAAGCAGCAGTAATGGTTGAGGATAATCCCAGGGGATAATCTGATTCAGACTGGGTTAAGCATTCATCCAAATCCAATCATCTCTAGCCAGGGGGAAGGGCCACAGGACTCACATCTGTGAGTGGAGACTGCAGTTCTCACCACAGGAGCCTGGGCTGGGAAAAGCCTCTCTAGCCTTGACAACATGGGAAACTGGATTGATACTGATGCTACCTATCAAAGTAGGGAACTCATGATGGGGAGAATATAGGGATGGAAGATGGTAACTTAAGTTTCGGGCATGTTCAACTGAGATGCCCACAGAACATCCAAATATATTGTTTAGGAAGTAGATGAAAGTAAAGTCCAGAGTTTGGCATGGGAATTTGGACCAGAAATCCATTTGAAACCATGTGTAAATGAGAAAAAAAATTGCTGGTTCAAGATAGAATTCTAGAGAATAAAAAATGTAGAATAAACAGAGGAAGAGGAAATACTAAAAAAGACTAAGGAAAATTGACCAAAAGGCCTGGTGTGAAAAAAAGAAACAACACAGAAAAAAATCATGGAAAGTGCAAAGAGAGAAGTTTCAAGGAAAAGAAAGTGATCAGGGACTTCCCTGGTGGCACAGTGGTTAAGAATCCGCCTGCCAATGCAGGGGACACGGGTTCCATCCCTGGTCCGCAAAGACCTCACATGCCACAGAGCAATTAAGCCTATGTGCCACAACTACTGAGCCTGTGCTCTAGAGCCCACCAGTCACAACTATTGAGCCCATGTGCCGCAACTACTGAAGCCCATGCACCTAGAGATCCTGCTCCATAACAAGAGCGGCCACCGCAATGAGAAGCCTACACACCACAACGAAGAGTAGCCCCTGCTCGCTGCAACTAGAGAAAGCCTGTGAGCAGCAACGAAGACCCAACTCAGCCAATAAATAAATAAATAAATAAATTTATTTAAAAAAAGAATCCACCTGCCAATGCAGGGGGCATGGGTTCAATCCCTGGTCCAGGAAGATCCCACGTGCCCACATGCCGCAGAGTAACTAAGCCTGTACGCTGCAACTACTGAAGCCTGCGCCTTTAGAGCCTGTGCTCCACAACAAGAGAAACCACCACAATAAGAAGCCCACACACCACAACAAAGAGCAGCCCCCACTTGTTGCAACTAGAGAAAGTCCTGCATACAGCAATGAAGACCCCACATAGCCAAAAATAGAATAAATAAAAATAAAATTAAAAAGCAAGTGGTCGATTCTATTAAATAAGATAAACTCTGAAAACTTCCCAGTTGCATATGGTCCCAAAGTCTCTGATGATGGGCGTCAGAGTAAAGGAAAGCACAAAACTGAGATGAGTTCAGGTTAGGAAATGAATTCCTCATGATTTAATGCTTTTGTAGCCACTCATGAAGCAGCAAGGTGACAGGCCTTGGTGTCATTAAATGGAAAGAATAAGTCCGTGTGCTTTTGCTTCACCCTTCTTCAGCAAGTTTCTACAGAGTAACTTGGACTAATCTAGTCAACTGAGGACATTTACAGGCCATGGGGACATCTAAGGCCCAAATCTCAGGTTTCTACTCTGAATGCACAGAGCAAATCCTAGAGCTCCCTCTTGGGGTTGGCAACTCTTGTACATTCCTCGTCTTGGAAATATTAAAAGGATCCGCAAACTGTGGCCCTAGGCTGCATCTGACCCTCTGCCTGGTTTTGTATGGCCTGGGAACTAAGGACGTTTATTCACATTTTTCAATATTTGAAAAAAAAAAATGAAGGTAAGTATTTTGTGATGCAAAAGTTATATGACCTTCAAATTTCAGTGTCATTAGAGACATTTTCATTGGAAGGTAAAGCTCAATTGTTTCGGTACAGCTACTTTCATGATACAATAGTGGAGTTCAGTAGCAGTGACAGAAGATGTATAGCCTGCAAATATTTACCATCTAGTCCTTTTCTGGAAACATTTGTGGACCCTTACTCTAGAAGATTGGACAGGGTGATCCTGGGACTTTAGGTTGTTCTTTAGAAATATAAAAATAGCTTAGTTCTGGTCACCAAATCTCAGTAAAAACATACTATAAATTTGTCTAATTTCTGAAAGTCTTAAGTATAGGAACAACCCCAGCAAAAGTAGACCCACATAAATGCCCCCATTTTAGGCCAAATCCAAGAGTTTTCACCTGATTTATTCGTACAGTACTTCTTCGTGACATCTGGAGACAGAGCTGGGCAAGCCTCTGTGCCTAGCACTGGGACAGGCTGGAGCAGATGAAGGGAAAGCCAAGATCTGTAACTAGACTTGTGCCTTGGTGTGGAATAGGTCCTGTGTAGGCACTGAAAGGTAAGTGGTAGAGAACAATAAAATGCCAACGACCATTTATGTATAGTTGCCTAGCAGGACCCAGGAGTGCATCAATTCCAGTTTTCCCTGTAGACGTATGTGAACTACAACACAAAAGAGAAGCAAGCAAAATGCTATGGTATGGAGCTTCCCTTGTGGCGCAGTGATTAAGAATCTGCCTGCCAATGCAGGGGACACGGGTTCGAGCCCTGGTCCACATGCTGTGGAGCAACTAAACGCGTGCACTGCAACTACTGAGCCTGTGTGCCATAACTGCTGAAGCCCACAGGCCTAGAGCCTGTGCTCTGCAACAAGAGAAGCCACCACACTGAGAAGCCTGCACACCGCAATGAAGAGTAGCACCCCCCTTTCCGCAACTAGAGAAAGCCCGCGCGCAGCAACAAAGACCCAACACAGCCAAAATAAATAAAATAAATAAATAAATTTATATTAAAAAAAAAAAGATGCTATGGTACTTCAGAGGAAGGTGAACTTACTTGGCAGTGGGAAAGGGAAATTTAAGCCTGGAAGAAAGGAAATATTTTAACAAAGGAAGGTGGAGGGGTGAAAGACAGGAGAATGCAGGGTACATTAAGGAACAGCATGAAGATTCTACTGGTTGAAAAGGAGGAGGTGTACAAACTAATTTTTTAACTTACAGATTTATTTTCAATTTGCCATAAAGGCCCTTCCAATCATGCCCAACGGGGTGGGGGTGGGGGATTCTTCTTAGCTTCAACTACACATTAACTCACAACTCGACTGTGGACCACACTCGGATGCTCCAAAGGGCACAGCACAGGAACCACAGATCTCTGCCAGGCTGTGGGCAAGCCCTCCCAGGATTCCTGGCCGCAGACCCCGGAGCAGTGCCGCCTAGATTCAGGGAAGCAAGATGCCCGTCCTGCGAGCATGGAAGCTGCCTTGGTTTACAGGCCTCACTCCCTACAGGAGCTGATATGTCTTGCAACAACTTCATGGGCATAGCTTCCAGATTTCTAATTACTAGAGTCACAGCACTCAGGGAAATCCAAAAATAGGACTTCCTGCTGGGGACTGAGACGTTCTCTCACTCCAGATGTAATTCACCAAACAGAGGTCATGTACCCTATGGGCAGTGTTGCCTTGAAGCACGGTTGACACATTATTCTTATCAAGTTGCCTGAGAAACAGAACTAGAAGGTTAACCAAGGGTTTAACTGTCAAGCAGGAAGGGGAAGGGTTTTGTTTACCTCTTACCCATCTTCCCCAATACCCGATCCAATTTCAGTGCTTTCCTCAAAAGTAACTCCTGTTATATACACACTACCAAATGTAAAATAGATGGCTAGTGGGAAGCCACTACAGAGCACAGGGAGATCAGCTTGATGCTTTGTGAAGACCTAAAGGAATGGGATAGGGAGGTTGGGAGGGAGGCTCAAGAGCAAGGGGATATGGGGATATATGCATACATATAGCTGATTCACTTTGTTGTACAGCAGAAACTGACACAATACTATAAAACAATTATACTCCAATAAAGATAAAAAATAAAATAAAATAAATTAAAAAAAATTTAAAAAGTAACTCCTGTTAATAAATTTTCTAAGAATTTACATAAAATCGTGTACATATCGGTAGGCATTTCGTTTATATCCAATTTTTCACTGTCAAAAGCAATGGATGTCCTGATGTACATATGACAGTAATTCCTAGCAGTGAAATTATTTGATTAAATGATAAACGTAAAATTCTTTTTTTAATTCTTATAGATTAAATTGCTGTTAATCTTACTGTATGCCAATAATGTATGAGTACCAATTTCCCTTCACTCTCTGTGACACTGTGTATTAGAAATCTTTAAATTTTGTCATTATAATGAATGAGAAATGGTCTTGTATTAATTTGCATTTCTCTAAATGCTGCTGAGTTCACACATCTTTTCAAATGTTTAACCACCATTTGATTTTTCCTTTTGTGAATTATTTGATCATATTTTTTGCCCATTTTTCTATTGCATTAACTTGACTTTTTTTATTGATTTGTGGGTAATATATATTATATAACCTATATTATATACTACATATATACTTCATATTATATAGTATATGTAATAGTATACATATTACTGCATATATGTACAACACTACATCTATATTACTATATATTTTCTATATATTACTATGGCATATATATTGAAGTAGTGTTCATATATACACACATATAAGTATTTTGTTTGAGTATTATCAGATATGTAATGGGAACTATTAACAATTTTTGATCAGGGCAGCTTGATGCTGGGAGTGATTAAATGTTGGGGCTTTGAAGTTAAACCTTAGTCTCAGCTCAAGTGCTTCCTTGTATATGTGATTATTGGCAAAGCACTTAATCTCCTTGAACCTAGGTTTTCTTATTTGTTAAGCAGGGATAACAACCTGCACTTACTGGGTTATCTTTAGCTAAGTGTGAGGTCATTAAGTATTCAGTAAATGGTAACACTTAGCATTATTATTTTTCTTAATTGAGATATAATTCACATACCACAAAGTGTACAAGTCAGTGACTTTTTAGTATATTCACAAAGTTGTGCAACCATCACCAGTATCTAATGCCAGGACACTTTCATCGCCCCCAAAAGAAATCCTTTCCCCATCACTCCCCACCTCCCATCCCCCCATCCCCTGGTAACACCTAATCACTTTCTACCTCTGTGGATTTGCCTATTTTGGACTTTTCACATAAATGGAATGATAAAATATGTGGCCTTTGTGTCTGGCATCTCTCATCCAGCATAATGTTTACAAGGTTCATCCATATTGTAGGCAATTTCAGCATTTCATTCATTTTTATTCTGAATAATAACCCATTGTATTGATATACCACATTTGATTAATCCATTCATCAGTTGATGGATATTTGGCTATTGTGAATTATACATTCCACTTTTGGCTATTATGAATCATGCTGCTATAAATATTCAGTTTCGAGTTTTTGCGTGGACCTGTGTTTAGAATTCTCTTAGGTATGTACCTAGGAGTAAAACTGCTAGGTCATATAGTAATTCTATGTTTAACTTTTCTGGAACTCCCAAACTGTTTTCCTTAGCAGCTGTACCATTGTACATTCTCACCAGCAACATATGAGAGTTTCAATTTCCTTGTATCCTTGTAAACATTTATTATTGTCTGATTCTTTTATTACAGTGTTCCTAGTGGGTATGAACTGATATCTCATTGTGGTTCTGATTTCCCTAATCACAAACAATTTTGAGAAACTTTTCATGTGCTTATTGGCCATTTATATTTCTTTGGAGAAATGTCTATTCAAATGTTTGGCCCAATTTTTAATTGGTTGTTTTATATATATACACACACACACACACACACATATATATATATAGTTTGCAAGTATTTTCTCCCATTCTGTGAGTTATCTTTTTACTTTCTTGATAGTGTCCTTTGAAGTATAAAAGTTTTTAATGATACAGCCCAATTTATCTATTTTTTTCTTTAGTTACTTGAACTTTAGGTACCATATTCCTAAGTATTTTCTTTTTGATGCTATTATAAATGGAATTTTCTTAATTTTATTTTTAGTTCACTGCTAGTATATAGAAATATAACTGATTTTTGTATATTGATCTCATATCCTGCAACCTTGCTAAACCCATTTATTAGCTCTAACAGTGTGTGTGTGTGTGTGTGTGTGTGTGTTTCTTAGGATTTTCTAGGAACACAATCATGTCATTTCCAAATAGAGATACTTTTAACTCTTCCTTTCTGACCTGGATGCCTTTTCTTTCTTTTTCTGGCCTAATTGCCTCAGCTAGAATCTCCAGTAGCACAATGTTGAACAGATGTGGTAAAAGCAAACATCCTTGCTTTGTTTCTGATCTTAGGGGGAAAGCATCCAGTATTTCACAATTAAGTATGATGTTAACTGTGGGCTTTTCATACATACCTTTATCAGGCAGATATCCCTAGTTTGTTGAAAGTTTTTATCCTAAGAAGGTATTGTATTTTGTCAAATGCTTTTCTGCATCTATTGAGATGATCCCATGTGGCTTCTGTCTTTTATTCTATTAATATGGTGGATGTATTTGTCTGCTAGGGCTGCCATAACAAAGTACCACGGACTGGGTGGCTTAAATAATGGAAATTTTTCTCATAATTCTGGAGGCTAGAAGCCTGAGACCAAGGTATTGGCAAGATTGGTTTCTCCTGAGGTCTCTCTTGTTGGCGTGCAGATGGCCATCTTCTCCCTGTGTCTTCACATGGTATTCCTAATCTCTTTTTACAAGAACCCAGTCATGTTGGACTAGGACCCATGCTAATGACCTCACTTTAACTTAATTACCCCCTTCACAGACCTTATTTCCAAATACAGTCACATTCTGAAGTACTGGGGGTTAGGAATTCAACATATGAATTTTGAGTGAACACCATTCAGCCCATAAGAGTGTATTACACAGATTGATTTTTATATGTTGAGCCAACTTTGTATTCCTTGAATAAATCCCACTCGATGATGAGATCACTTAATCCTTTCTATATGTTGCTGGATTCAGTTTGCTACTATTTTGTTGAGGATTTTTATGAGGAGCTACTAGCATTATTACCTTCTTTATTTGCACCATTAAAAGTGCTTTTACCTGTGCTATTTCACTTACCTTAAACAGAATTGCATGAGGTGGGTAGTATACTCATAGTCACTAAAGCAAAGTGAGGCTCAGGAAAGTGAAGTGATTTCCCCCTAATGATAAATTTGCAGTAGTACATCATATAAATTGAAACCAAAACTATAGATGAGAAGAACATTAGGGAGATGAAAGAAAGCAGGATATGGTGAGAACAAAGAGAAACTTTGTACAATTAGAAGTTAACAGGGTCAATGTGAATGGCATCGGTGATCTCAATGACATGAGAACTGAGGTCATCTGCTGACGTGCACAATAAGAGTAAATAGACTTGTGGTTTCAATCCGTGCATGTAATGAAAGCAAGTAGGGGTGAAAATTCTCATTGATTTTGAGATCATGATTTGACCAGATAAACTGGAAGGAGAATAAACCAAAATTTTGATGATAGGGAGTTGACTGTATCAATAACAGTACACTGCACTTACAGATTCCTTCTTCCTTGGAAAGCTTTTTCCCAAGTAACCTGCCAGTTCACACATTCTCCTCTAAGCCTCGGTGGAGCTGTACAATGGTGTACCGTGATTGCTCAGTCAGAGAATGCTGATTTCAAATTTTACTTCTGGCCCCAATAGATTGCGTGACTTTGCAAGTCATTTAATATCTGCAAGACTTTACTCCCTCCTCATCAGATGAGGAAATCGAATTAGATGTTCTCTAAGTTACCTTTCAGTTTTACGATGCTATTAATTTAGTAAATAAGGGGAGTGGTGATTCAGTTGACTGGAAATTTTCAAACAGCATCTACTAAGGGTAGATAAAGAATTACTGAAAAGCAATGAAACCTGGTAGGGGCCAGAGAGCAGTTAAGCTAGGGTGGGAGCCAGTGAAAGTAAGAAAGTAAACAGGCTGGGGTTGGGGAAGCTACCCAGAGTTGGGGATGTCATGGGGCATAGTACATAGGCTACTGGAATCTAGGTGGTTAATTAATTTAAAACTTTTAATTAAAAATAACTAAAAGTAATTAAAAGTCTAGATCAGAGAGCCCAGGCTGGGACAGAAGAGAGATAAACCCCACACTTATTTATTTATTTATTTATTTACTTATTGGCTGCATTGGGTCTTCGTTGCTGCGTGCAGGCTTTCTCTATTTGCGGTGAGTGGGGGCTACTCTTCGTTGCAAGTGCAGGCTTCTCCTTGCAGTGGCTTCTCTCGCTGTGGAGCATGGGCTCTAGGTGTGCAGGCTTCAGTAGTTGTGGCATGTACGTGGGCTCAGTAGTTGTGGTTTGCAGGCTTAGCTGCTCTGCGGCATGTTGGATCTTTCCCAAACAGGGCTGGAACCCATGTCCCCTGCATTGTCAGGCAGATTCTTAACCACTGCGTCACCAGAGAAGTCCCCTTTCACCACCTATTTTTACATCAGGATCCCTGTTCACTGGATGATGCACTGAAGAGCAAGGCTCTTACCCTTAAGTCCCTCCTGTAAAGTTCCAGAAGAAGTCCTGGCCCATCCACTTCTCACATCATTCACCGGGCACATTTCATTTCTCTGAACTGTCACAAGACACTTCATAATGATCTGGTTCATAGGAGGCAATGTTCTGATAATCAAAAGACATCAGTTTTTCCTTTTCATTTAAGTTTTAAACTATTTCAAAATTCTCTTTAATGCAAATGAAATGCGCTTTTACTGTAAAAAATTCTAAAAAACATTCATACACATAATGTAGATAGTGACAGTTCCTGCAATTCCTCTTCCTGTTAAGACTGGTGAAAATTCCTTCAAGTCATGCTTTCTCTCTATACACTAATGTAATATTATTTACAAAAAAATGGAAAGTGCCTCTTTCTTTGTTTTGCAAAGTGCCTCTTTCTTTGTTCACCCACCAGTATAACCCAGTTTTTTCATGTCAGAGCATATAGATGTGCTTTACCCACCTTGAAAACTACAGGGGTGTCCATCATATCACTGTATCACAACATAACTTATGCAGGTCCTATTGATGGGCATTTACCTTGTTTCCAATTTTTTGACATGCAAATAATACTGCAGTGAACATCCTTGTATATATCTTGCATATTTGGGTAAATGTTTCTAAAAATACATTCTTAAAACTCTAACTGCTTACTTCAGTAAAAATTTAGCAAATGTAAATTGTAAAAATGAGACTGCTGACTCAAAGAGTATTTTAATAGGTATTGCCAAAGTGTCCTCCAAAATGTTGAACCAACTTAGAATCCCACCAGCGTAGGAAGGCAGCTGTTCCCTCACTCTTTAGCCAGCCCTGGGCAGTCTTTTTGTTTGTTTGTTTTTAAAAAATCTTTCTCACCTCATGGAGATGGCGAGTTGTCAGATTTAGTAAGTAAAAATATAGAATGTCTAGATAAATTTGAATTCAGATAAACAAAAAAAGATTAACCATCTCCATTTCTGGTCTCTCCTTTGGTGTCATCAATGAATGTCTTCTCTGATTATCAACATTTATCTCAAACATTTTTTTCATCCTAGATGGATGAGAAATATTTGCTATTTAAATTTGCATATTCTTAAGATGTACTGAGATCAAGCATGTGTGTTGGCCACTTTCATGTCCTCTTTAGTGAACTACCTGTTTATATCATTTGTTCCTTTTGCCAGTGGTTTGTCTTCCTTCATGATTTGTAGGAATATTTTTTTTTTTACTATTATCATCATTTTATTAGTATATTAAAATGATAATTCTGTAGGAATATTTTTATCATTAAGGAATTAGACCCTGTTAGATATGACTCATATGAAAGACTATTTTTGTCTTTCCCTCCATCTAGAAGTATTGCATGTAGTCCAACTTATCAAGCTATATCACCATGACAGTTTCTCAAATCACATGGATGCCTTGTATATATTCAAGTTCCTGGACCCCATTCCAGACCTAGCTAATCAAATTTCTGGGGATGAACCTTGGGACTCTGTAGGGGATTCAAAATCTTAAAAATTTCTGTGGGTTTTTAATTAATTAATTAATGTATTGTCTGCATTGGGTCTTCAATGCTGCACACGGGCTTTCTCTAGCAGGCGCTACTCTTCATTGTGGTGTGTGGGCTCCTCATTGCAGTGGCTTCTTTTGTTGGGGAGCACGGGCTCTAGGTGTGTGGGCTTCAGTAGTTGCAGCACACAGGCACAATAGTTGTGGCTCATGGGCTCTAGAGAGCAGGTTCAATAGTTGTGGCAAATGGGCTTAGTTGCTCCATGCCATGTGGAATCTTCCTGGAGCAGGAATCAAACCCACGTACCCTACATGGGCAGACAGTTTCTTAACTGCTGAGCCACCTAGGAAGTCCCTCAGAAGGGGTTTTCTTCCTTTCTCTTCTTCTATCTCCAGCTTTTCTTTTTTCCTCCTTCCCTTCCTCCCACCTATCCTTCTAGACTTTTCTTATATTTGGTGATCAATAGTAAAGGATTTGCTAGGATTATTAAAATTAAAAAATAGAAGTAAACGTAAAACATGCAGTTGGAAGCTATTATCTTCTGAGAGAGTGCACTGTGATTAAAGTGACATTCTTTTATCAGTTCCTGACTTTGGGGAGAAGAAAAAAGAAATTTTAATGTTTTTTCTCCTAATACTGAAAAAGCCCCTTTTATTATGGAAACTTTCAACATATACAAAAGCAGAGAGAATAATTCCCATGTTCCATTGCCCAGCTTAAAAAATTGTCAACATATGGTCAGTTTTGTTTTATCTGTGTGCCCTATTCCCCCTACCATCTTCCAATCCCCAGGTTATTTTATTTTATTATTTTTATTTTTTAACCTCTTTACTGGAATACAATTGCTTTACACTTTTGCACCAGCTTTTAAGGTACACCAAAGTGAATCAGATGTATTCATACATATATCCCCATATCCCCTCCCTCCCGCGACTCTCTCCCACTCTAAGTATCACCCATCATTGTGTTTATCTCCCTTTGTCATACAGCAACTTCCCACTAGCTATTTATTTTACAGTTGGTAGTGTATACATGTCTATGCTACTCTCTCACTTTGTCCCAGCTTCCACTTTGCCCCCTGCCCCCGCAACCCCATGTCCTCCAGTCCATTCTCTGCATCTGCATCTCCACTCTTGCCCTGTCACTGGGTTCATCAGTACCATTTTTTTTTTTTTAGATTCCGTATATATGAGTTAGCATACAGTATTTGTTTTTCTCTTTCTGGCTTACCTCATTCTGTATGACAGACTCTAGGTCTATCCACCTCATTACATATAGCTCCATCTCATTCCTTTTTATGGCTGAGTAATATTCCATTGTATATATGTGCCACATCTTCTTTGTACATTCATCTGTTGATGGGCATTTAGGTTGCTTCCATGTCCTGGCTATTGTAAGTAGTGCTGCAATGAACATTATGGTACAAGTTTCTCTTGGGATTATGGTTTTCTTTGGGTATATGCCCAGGAGTGGGATTGCTGGGTCATATGGTAGTTCCATTTTTAGTTTTTTAAGGAACCTCCAAACTGTTTTCCATAGTGGCTGTACCAACTTACATTCCCACCAACAGTGCAGGAGAGTTCCCTTTTCTCTACACCCTCTCCAACATTTGTTTTTTCTAGATTTTTTGATGATGGCCATTGTGACTAGTGTGAGGTGATACCTCACTGTGGCTTTGACTTGCATTTCTCTAATGATTAGTGATGTTGAGCATCTTTTCATGTGTTTGTTGGCCATCTGTATGTCTTCTTTGGAGAAATGTCTATTTAGATCTTCCACCCATTTATGGATTGGGTTATTTGCTTTTTTGGTATTGAGCTGCATGAGCTGCTTATATATTTTGGAGATTAATCCTTTGTCAGTTGCCTCATTGGTAAGCATTTTCTCCCATTCTGAGGGTTGTCTTCTTGTCTTGTTTATGGTTTCTTTAGCTGTGCAAAAGATTTTAAGTTTCATTAGGTCCCATTTGTTTATTCTTTTTTTTTCATTTTATTTGTTTATTTATTTTTTTGAGGTACACCAAGTTCAATCATCTGTATTTATACACATATCCCCGTATTCCCTCCCTCCCTCGACTCCCTTTCGCCCTCCCCGTCCCAGTCCTCTAAGGCAACATCCATCCTCGAGTTGAACTCCCTTTGTTATACAGCAGCTTCCCACTGGCTATTTTTCAGTTGGTAGTATATATATGTCTACGCTACTCTCTCACTTTGTCTCAGCTTTCCCTTCACCCCCCGCCCCCCAAAACCTCGAGTTCTCCAGTCCATTCTCTGCATCTGCATCCTTGTTCTTGTCTTGTCACTGAGTTCATCAGTACCATTTGTAGATTCCGTATAAGAGTTAGCATACAATATTTGTTTTTCTCTTTCTGACTTACTTCACTCTGTATGACAGACTCTAGGTCTATCCACCTCATGACATATAGCTCCATCTCATTCCTTTTTATAGCTGAGTAATATTCCATTGTATATATATGCCACATCTTCTTTATCCATTCATTTGTTGATGGGCATTTCGGTTGCTTCCATGTCCTGGCTATTGTAAATAGTGCTGCAATAAACAGTATGGTACATGTTTCTTTTGGGATTATGATTTTCTCTGGGTATATGCCCAGGAGTGGGATTACTGGATCATATGGTAGTTCTATTTGTAGTTTTTTAAGGAACCTCCAAACTGTTTTCCATAGTGGCTGTACCAACTTACATTCCCACCAACAGTGCAGGAGAGTTCCCTTTTCTCCACACCCTCTCCAACATTGGTTGTTTCCAGATTTTGTGATGATGGCCATTCTGATCGGTGTGAGGTGATACCTCATTGTGGCTTTGACTTGTAGTTCTCTGATGATGAGTGATGTTGAACATCTTTTCATGTGTTTGTTGGCCATCTGTATGTCTTCTTTGGAGAAATGTCTATTTAGATCTTCTGCCCATTTGTGGATTGGGTTATTTGCTTTTTTGGTATTAAGCTGCATGAGCTGCTTGTATATTTTGGAGGTTAATCCTTTGCCCGTTGTTTCGTTGGCAACTTTCTTTCCCCATTCTGAGGGTTGCCTTCTAGTCTTGTTTATGGTTTCTTTCGCTGTGCAAAAGCTTTTAAGCTTCATTAGGTCCCATTTGTTTATTCTTGATTTTATCCCCATGATTCTAGGAGGTGGGTCAAAAGGCATCTTACTTTGATGTACATCATAGAGTGTTTTACATATGTTTTCCTCTAGGAGTTTTATAGTGTCTGGCCTTACATGTAGGTCTTTAATCCATTTGGAGTTTATTTTTGTGGATGATGTTAGGAAGTGTTCTAATTTCATTCTTTTACATGTTGCTGTCCAATTTTCCCAGCACCACTTATTGAAAAGGCTGTCTTTTTTCCATTGTATATTCGTGCCTCCTTTGTCAAAGATAAGGTGACCATATGTGCTTGGGTTTACCTCTGGGTTATCTATTCTATTCCATTGATCTTCCTTTCTATTTTTGTGCCATTACCATAGTGTCTTGATCACTGTGGCCTTGTAGTAACGTTTGATGTCAGGAAGCCTGATTCCACCAACTCTATCTTTCCTTCTCAAGATTGCTTTGGCTATTCAGGGTCTTTTGTGTTTCCATGCAAATCATAAGATTTCTTGTTCTAGTTCTGTGAAAAATGCCATTGGTAATTTGATAGGGATTGCATTGAATCTGTAAATTGTTTTGGGTAGTACAGTCATTTTCACAATGTTGATTCTTCCAATCCAGGAACATGGTATGTCTCTCCATCTGTTTGTATTGTCTTTGATTTCTTTCATAAGTGTCTTATAGTTTTCTAAGTACAGGTCTTTTGCCTCCTTAGGCAGGTTTATTCCTAGGTATTTTATTCTTTTTGTTGCAATGGTAAATGGGAGAGTTTCATTAATTTCTCTTTCTGCTTTTTCATTGTTAGTGTATAGGAATGCAAGATATTTCTGTGCATTAATTTTGTATCCTGCTACTGTACTAAATTCATCAATTAGTGCTAGCAGTTTTCTGGTAGAATCTTTAGGGTTTTCTATGTATTATATCATGTCATCTGCAAAGAGTGACAATTTTACTTCTTCTTTTCCAATTTGCATTCTTTTTATTTCATTTTCTTCTCTGATTGCTGTGGCTAAAACTTCCAAAACTATGTTGAATAATAATGGTGAGAGTGGACACCCTTGTCTTGTTCCTGATCTCAGAGGGAATGCTTCCAGTTTTTCACCATTGAGAATGATGTTTGCTGTGGGTTTGTCATATATAGCCTTTATTATGTTGAGGTAGGTTCCCTCTATGGCCACCTTCTGGACAGTTTTTATCATAAATGGGTGTTGAATTTTGTCGAAAGCTTTTTCTGCATCTATTGAGATGACCATGTGGTTTTTATCCTTCAATTTGTTAATATGGTGTGTCACATTGATTGATTTGTGTATCTTGAAGAATCCTTGCATCCCAGGGATAAACCCCACTTGACCATGGTGTATGATCCTTTTAATGTGTTGTTGGATTCTGTTGGCTAGAATTTTGTTGAGGATTTTTGCATCTAAATTCATCAGTGATATTGGTCTGTAGTTTCCTTGTTTTGTAGTATCTTTGTCTGGTTTTGGTATCAGGGTGATGGTGGCCTCATACAATGAGTTTGTTAGTGTTCCTTCCTCTGCAATGTTTTGGAAGAGTTTGAGAAGGATGGGTGTTAGCTCTTCTCTAAATGTTTGAATGAATTCGCCTGTGAAGCCATCTGGCCCTGGGCTTTGGTTTGTTGGGAGATTTTTAATCACAGTCTCAATTTCTGTACTTGTGATTGGTCTGTTCATAGTTTCTATTTCTTCCTGGTTCAGTCTTGGAAGATTGTTCTTTTCTAAGAATTTTTCCATTTCTTCCAGGTTATCCAATTTATTGGCATAAAGTTGCTTGCAGTAGTTTCTCATGATCTTTTGTATTTCTGCGGTGTCTGTTGTTACTTCTTCTTTTTCATTTCTAATTCTGTTGATATGCATCTTCTCCCTTTTTTTCCTGATGATTCTGGCTAATAGTTTATCAATTTTGTTTATCTTCTCAAAGAACCAGCTTTTAGTTTCATTGATCTTTGCTATTGTTTCCTTCATTTCTTTTTCATTTATTTCTGATCTGATCTTTATGATTTCTTTCCTTCTGCTCACTTTGGGGTTTCTTTGTTCTTCTTTCTCTAATTGTTTTAGGTGTAAGGTTAGGTTGTTTATTTGATATTTTTCTTGTTTCTTGAGGTAGGACTGTATTGCTATAAAATTCCCTCTTAGAATTGCTTTTGCTGCATCCCATATGTTTTGGGTTGTTGTGTTTTCATTGTCATTTGTTTCTAGATATTTTTTGATTTCCTCTTTTATTTCTTTAATGATTTCTTGGTTGTTTAATAGTGAATTGTTTAGCCTCCATGTGTTTGTATTTTTTGCAGTTTTTTTCCTGTAATTGATATCTAGTCTCATGGTGTTGTGGTCTGAGAAGATGCTTGATATGATTTCAATTTTCTTGAATTTACTGAGGCTTGATTTGTGACCCATGATGCGATCTATCCTGGAGAATGTTCTGTGTGAACTTGAGAAGAAAGTGTATTCTGTAGTTTTTGGATGGACTGTCGTATAAATATCCATTAAGTCGAGATGGTCTAATGCGTCATTTAAAGCTTGTGTGTCCTTATTTATTTTCTGTTTGGATGATCTGTCCATTGATGTAAGAGGGGTGTTCAAGTCGTCTACTATTATTGTGTATCTGTCGATGTCCCCTTTGATGGCTGTTAGCATTTGCCTTATGTATTGAGGTGCTCATATGTTGAGTGCATAGATATTTACAATTGTTATATGTTCTTCTTGGATTGATCCCTTGATCATTATGTGGTGTCCTTCCTTGTCTCTTTTAATAGTCTTTACTTTCAAGTCTAATGTGTCTGATATGAGTATTGCTACTCCAGCTTTCTTCAGACTTCCATTTGCATGGAATATCTGTTTCCGTCCCTTTACTTTCAGTCTGTATGTGTCCCTTGTTCTGAAGCAGGTTTCTTGTAGGCAGCATATAGAAGGGTCTTGTGTTTGTATCCATTCAGCCAGTCTGTGTCTTTTGGTTGGAGCATTTAAGCCATTTACATTTAAGGTGATTAGTGACATGTGTGTTTCTATTACCATTTTCTTAATTGTTCTGGGTTTGTTTTTGTAGGTCTTTTCCTTCTCTTGTGTTTCCTACTTAGAAAAGTTCCTTAAGCAATTGTTGTAAGGCTGGTTTGGTGGTGCTGAATTCTCTTAACTTTTGCTTTTCTGTAAAGCTTTTGATTTCTCCATCGAATCTGAATGAGATTCTTGCTGGGTAGACTATTCTTGGCTGTAGATTTTTCTCTTTCAGGACTTTCTATATTTCCTTCCACTCCCTTCTGGCCTGCAGGGTTTCTGTGGAAAGATCAGCTGTTATCCTTATGGGTTTTCCCTTATATGGTATTTGTTGCCTTTCTCTTGCTGCTTTTAATATTTTTTCTTTGTCTTTAATTTTTGTTAGTTTGATTAATATGTGTCTTGGTGTATTTTTCCTTGGGTTTATTCTGTATGGGACTCTTTGCACTTCTTTGACTTGATTAATGATTTCCTTTCCCATGTTGGGGAAGTTTTCCACTATAACCTCTTCAAATATTTTTTCAGACCCTTTCTTTTTTTCTTCTTCTGGGATGCCTATGTTGGTGTGCTTAATGTTGTCGCCAAGGTCTCTGAGACTGTCTTCCATTCTTTTTATTCTTTTTTCTCTTTCCTGCTCTGTGGCAGTTATTTACCCCATTCTGTCTTCCAACTCACTTATTAGTTCTTTTGCCTCAGTTATTCTGCTGTTTATACCATCTAGAGTATTTTTAATTTTGGTCATTTTGTTGTCTATTATTGTTTATTTGCTCTTCAGTTCTTCTGAGTCCTTATTAACTGTTTCTTGTATTTTCTCTATTTTGTTGTCGAGATTTTGGATAATCTTTACTATCATTACTCTGAATTCTTTTTCAGGCAATTTTCCTATTTCCTCTTCATTCATTTGGTCTTGTGGGTTTTTTCCCTGCTCCTTTGCCTGCATGGTGTTTCTTTGTTTTCTCATTTTGTCTAATGTATAGGATTTGCTGTCTCCCTTCTCTATGCTGCCTAGTAGTAATACCTCTTGTTTCTGCCCTCTGACCTCTGTGGTGTGGTTTTCCAGTGTCTTGAGTAGGCTTCCTGGTGGGGGGCTCTAGTGTCTGCTTTCTGGTGTGTGGCTCTGTCTTTTCTCTCTGATGAGCAGGCCTGTGTCAGGAGGTGTGTTTTAGGATATCTGTGAGGTTAATATGGCTTTAGGTATGCTGTGTGCTGATGGGTGGGTTTGTGTTCCTGTCTTGTTTGTAGTTTGGTGTGAGGTGTCCAGCACTGGCAGTTGCAGACAATTAAACGAAGCCAGGTCTTAGACTCTGATACAGGGCTCTGTGAGAGTTCTCTGCAGTTAATCTTCCCTGTGTCTGAGGACTTCCTAGTAGTCTAGCATCCTGGATTCAGTGCTCCCTCCCCAGAGCCTCCTACTTTACTTCTGATGGAGTGGTCCAGACTTCAGAGGTTGCTTTTCCCAGCAATAAAGGGGTTTAAAGAAGACTGTCCAAGCCCCAGGCTAATGGCAGTGTGTTGAGTCAAACAAATACTAAGTCAAGGAAACACATACATGTATAAGACACACAAATACAGAATGCAACAGAACATAAGGCACTAGAAAGACCTGACAGAAGAACCCCAGTATGCAATCAGACAATCAAAGAGAAAACAAACAGAAATTCAAAACCAAAAACAAACAAACAAAGAAAAACCACCACACACACACAAACACGAATCCAGGGAGATTTTGAAAGCTAAGATCAAACATAATAAAGAGCAAGAGTACCACGAGAGAGACTGGAGTTTATCAGAATGAAATCAGACAGTTTTACTTAGAACTAAGATAAAGACAAAACCTAATAAGAAAAACCAAAGCAGTGTGTCATCTGGAGAATAAAGCAAGGAAATATAGCAGACCAATAATATTGCTTATAAGTATATTAAGATAAAATAAACTAAAAAAAGGATAGAAGACAGGGCAACAGAAGAGCATAGTGTGACTGGAAATATGAAAAGAAAAAGAAAAGAGAGAAAAAGATAGAAATGTATAAAGCGTAGAGAAGGAGAAAAGGTAGGAGAGATAAAGTTAGCACCAGAAAAAACTTAGCTAGAGATAGAAATATGTAAAAAGTCTAAAAATAAAAATAGAAGAAAAAATAGAATAAAAGAATAAAAAATGTGTTATGTGTAGATTCCCTAGGACTAAGATCATAATTAATTAAAAAAAAAAAAACCATACACACACAAACACATATCCAGGGAAATTTTGAAAGCTAGGATCAAATATAATAAAGAGCAAGAGTACAATCAGACAGACTGAAGATTCCAAAAACAAAATCAGACAATTATAATCAGAACTAAGATAAAGACCAAAGCTAATAATAAAAACCAAAGCAGTGTGTCATCTGGAGAATAAAGCAAGGAAACAGAGCCAAGTGATAATATTGATTATAAGTATATTAAGATAAAAGAAACTAAAAAAGGATAGAAGACAGGGCAACAGAAGAACATCATGTGACTGGAAATATGAAAAGAAAAAGAGAAAAATAGAAATGTATAAAAGATAGAGATGAAAAGAAGGTAGGAGAGACACAGTCAGCACTAAAAAATCTTAGCTAGAAATAGAAATATATAAAAAGGCTAAAAATAAAAATAGAATAACAAATGGAATAAAAAATATATTGTGAAATGTGTAGATCCCTTAGAACTAAGAACATAATTAATTAAAAAAGAAAAACTAGAACTGACCCCAGAATGGACCAGATCAATAGAATTAATAATATTTCTGTTTCCTTGGGATCTCAGCTGTAAGTGTCCGTCTACTTGCCTTGGGCTTTTTGTATTACTCTGCAACCAGCAGAGCTTCCTTTATTGTTCATCTGTAAGTGCCAGTGTATGGGGAGAGAGAGGGTACAATAGTGGCTCCTTCCCCTGGGAGTGAGTGAGCAGTGGCACCCTGCCTGGGTCTCAGCAGCTCGGGTGGCTCAGGTGGTGCCTGTTGCAGAGGGACACTGGTGGCTCAGGCCGAGAGAGAGCGACTACAACTGCGGCTCCTCCCCCCTGCTACAACTCCACCAGGGCGCCCCGCCTGGGTAACAGTGGCTCAGTTGTCAGGGGTGGTGCCTGTTGCTGAGGGACGCCAGAGGCTCAGGTGTAAACAGAATGTCTCCAGAGCTGGGACACTCTGTGGACTTTTGGCTCTCGGCTGCAGGCACTGTAGGCCAGCCCCACCCAGAGGCCTTTGTTATCCCTGAGTGCGTTAGCCAGGCCCAGAGGGGTCCTTCCTTTGTCCGTCGCAGGTGCCAAGAGAGAGGCTACACCCGTGGCTCCTCCCCCCTGCTTGTGAGTCAGCAGTATTGAGCTGCCGCCATGGCTGCCCAGCTTTCTGCTGTAGGCATTCTCTGCTGCAATTTCTTCCCCCCATCCTCTCAGTCCATCTCCCCACTGTGAACAATGTTTCTCACCCTGAACCAGTTCTCCAGTTCCCATGTTCCAGCTCCCAGACCCCCGTTCAGCTGTGAACCATCGTCTCAGTCCGGACACACTGAGCCATGGTGTGGACACTCAGTGTGTTTCTCGCTTTTTCCTGTCTGCCACAGCTCAGCCACTTCACCCTCTTTGAACAGTCCCAAATGCCTCCCTTCTGAACCAGGGAAACTCCCCATTGGAGAAGGGGTTTCCCCATAAGACAAAGAACGTTTCCACGAATTCAGCAATCTCCCCTCTGTTTCAGATCCCCTCACCCCCGGAGTGGGACCCATCTCTTTCCTTTCCTCTCCTCCTCTTTCTCCTTTTTATTTTCCCCTCTGTCCTACCCAGTTATATCAGGATATTTGCAGTCCTTTCTGGTGTCTGAGGTCATCTGCTGGTGTTCAGCTTGTTCTCTGTGGGAATTATTGTGTCTTTTGATGTATTCCTGATGCATCTGTGGAGAGGGATGCATTCCATGTTCTTCTACTTCACTGCCATCTTTCTCCTCCCCAGATTATTTTAAAGTAAATCCTAGGAGATTCCTAAACTCATTCAATTTGAGAGCCAGAACTTTATGATTTCTGGGCTTCCCATTGTACTTTAAAATTTCTTTCCACCTCCAGAAAAATATTTACTCATGTGTTTTCTAGCTAGTACTTGTATGATCTCATTTTCTATGGTTTCAATCTTAAGAGTTTGAAGTCTATTACTATTTTTTAAAAAAGCTAACACAACAATCAAACTGAAGACATTTGGGGTAACACTAAGGAATAGGTGCCTGAAATGTCTTCTACAAGAGATTTCAAATATGTATTCTTTAATATTCCATCCAATGGGACTTAACACTAGAATTTTCTCACATGTTACTGGTTAGCAAGATTCTTATCTCAGTGTTTCACATCCATGCCACCTGATGTTCATATAGTCATAAATTACTCCTATTAGTTAAAGAAAGGAGATTTGAAGAGTATTTAGGCATAAGCATCAGGCAATTAAAAATGCTAATGCTTTGAATATGAAAAAAATTAAGTATTATTGAGGCAGAAACATTACTAGACTTAGTCACATTGCTTGTTGACTCAACATATAGCTATAGTCCCTTAAGCTCCTATCTCTAAAATATGGATAGCAGCACTACCTATGTACTGTTACCAAATCCAAGCTCACTCTGCTCACTGCATGACAGGCCAATGAATCAGAGATGAGGTGTTGAGGCAAGGAATATGACTTTATTTGGAAAGCTGATAGACCGAGAAGATGGCAGACTAGTGTCTCCAAAAAATCATCTTGCTGGGCTCTGGATGCCAGTTTCTTTTATGCTACAAGGAGAGGGGTGGGGTTGTTGCAAACTTCCTGGTGTCAGAATCCTATGTTCTTGCAGGTGTCCACATAGGTCAGGTCATGATGTTCCTGTAAACCTCCAATAAGACAAATGGTATTCTCTGTTCTGCAACTTTATATGAATGGAAAAGTGTTATACCTTTAAAGGTCAGAGGCTTGCGAATGGGCTATCCTGTATATTTCAGGCTATAAAGCAAGGTTCTAAACTTGTAGCAAAATCAATAGAATACAAAGGTTAAAGTCAAAGAAACAGACCCAACATGGAGTCCAATCCAGCTTTTTCCTGTTACACTACCACATTGCTTACAAAAATGAGATTTATACTTTGATCCTTTTTAAAGAAGGGAGCTGCCTAATTACATGAGTTTCCTTTAATTATTCTTAGTCTTCATCTCAATGAAGTATTGTAATTAATCTTTGGTAAATATTCTCTTCTACTTGTAGAAGAATGGAGAAATAGAAATCAAGACCTTGTAGAATATTTTTATTTACTTTAATAATTCTCTTTCTGAATGATCTATTGTGTTTTTTCCAAATATTTATTTTTATTTATTTATTTATTTATTTATTTATTTATTTATTTATTTATTTAATTTATTTAACTGTGCCAGGTCTTAGTTGCTGCACAGGGATCTCTTTAGTTGTGGTATGTGGGCTGTTAGTTTTGGCATGTGGGATCTAGTTCCCTGACCAGGATCGAAGCTGGGCCCCCTGCATGGAGTGTGAAGTCTTAACTGCTGGACCACCAGGGAAGTCCCAGGACCTTGTAGAATACCTTTAAAGTTTTTATAATTCCAAACAAAATATGCCACTTAAATGTTTAAAACTTTTTTGGGGAGATAAAATTCACACAGTATTCACTGAAACCATTTTAAAAATGTACAATTGAGGGTTTTTAATACAGTCACATGATTGTGCAATCATCACCACTAATTCCGGAACATTTCATCATCCCAAATGGAAATCCCCTTTTCCTCATTACCTGGCAACAATGAATCAATTGTTTTTGTTTGTTTTTTGTTTGTTTGTTTTTAAGATTTGCCCATTCTGGACATTTCATATAAATGGAATCATACAGTATGTGGCTTTTGTGTCTGGCTTCTTTCACTTGGCATATGTTTTCAAAATTCATTCATTTTCTAGCACAATCAGTACTTATTTCCTTCTTCTGTCTGAAGACTATTCCATCATTTGTTTGTCTGTTTGTTTACATTAAAAAAATTTTTGGCTGTGTTGGGTCTTCATTGCTGCCCAAGGGCTTTCTCTAGTTGCAGTGAGTGGGGGCTACTCTTTGTTGTAGTGTGCGGGCTTCTCATTGTGGTGGCTTCTCTTGCTGAGGAGCACAGGCTTTAGGCACGTGGGCTTCAGTACTTGCAGCCTGCAGGCTTAGTAGTTGTGGCCCATGGGCTTAGTTGCTCTGTGGCATATGGGATCTTCCCAGAGCAGGGCTCAAATCTGTGTCCCCTGCATTGGCAAGCAGATTCTTAACCACTGCACCACCAGGGAACTCCCTATTCCATTGTTTAGATATACTACTTTTATTCATTTGTTCATCAGTTGATGAATACATGGGTTGTTTCCTTTTTGACTATCATTGCATAGTTCTGCCATGAACATAAATGTACATTCAAGTTTTGTCTTTTCATTTCTCTTGGGTACACATCTAGGAGTCTAATTACTGGGTCATTAATCAAGCTTAACTCTTTAAGGAATTGCCAAACCATTTTTCAAAGTGGGTGTACCATTTTATATTCCTATCAGCAATGTATGAGTGTTCCAATTTCTCTACATCCTCACCAACTTACTTTTTGTTTTGTTTAAAATTATAGCCATCCTGGTGGGTGTAAATTGGTACATTCTTTTGGTTCTGATTTGCATTTACCTAATGATCAGTGATGTTCAGCATCCCTTTGTGTACTTATTAGCCATTTGTATTTCCTTGGATAACTGTCTATTCAGTCCTTTGCCCATGTAAAAATTGGGTTGTTATTTTGAGTTACGTGTAAGAGTTCTTTGCATACTTATTGTAGGTCCTACTTAGATTAAAGCCAACACAGAATAAGAGCTGACAAAGGGCAAGATTGACTCATGATGATGTATTTTGAACTTTTGTATTCATCCATGCATAAAGTCAAAATTACCTCCATGAACTTTAGTTTTATGAATCAATACATTCTTGGGGCTAAGCTGACAAGAATAATGGAGGGATGATCTCCCATGCAAGGGTTCAAGTATTGGGTTGACCAAAAAGTGCCTTCAGTTTTTAAGTAAACATAAAAGACACATTTTTCATTTTCACCAAGAGCTTTATTGAACAATGTATTCATCCTTTCGTTCCACTACCTTCTGCCATTTTTTCAGGCAACGTCATAATTCCATCTTCCCAAAACTTTTTATCTTTTTGAGCAAAGAACTGTCCCAGGTGCCTTTTACAGTCTTCCAGGGAATTGAAATTTTTTCCATTAAGAGAATTTTGTAAAGACCGAAATAAATGGAAATCTAAAGGTGTAATGTCTGGTGAGTACGGCAGATGAATCATAACTTCCCAGCCAAGCTGTAACAGTTTTTGTCTGGTCATCAAAGAAACATGTGGTCTTGCATAATCCTGATGGAAGATTATGCATTTTCTGTTGACTAATTTCGGATGCTTTTCCTCAAATGCCGCTTTCAGTTGGTCTAACTGATAGCAGTACTTTTGGAATTAGTTGTTTGGTTTTCTGGAAGGAGCTCATAATAGAGGACTCCCTTCCAATCCCACCATATACACAACATCACCTTCTTTGGCTGAAGACTGGCCTTTGTTGTGGTTGGTGGTTGTTCATTTCACTTGCCCCATGATCTCTTCCACTCCACAGTATTGTACAGTATCCACTTTTCGTCACCCGTCACAATTTGTTTTAAAAATGATAAGTTTTCATTACGTTTAAGTAGGGAATCACATGAGGAAATATGGTCAAGAAGCATTTTTTCCCTGCTTAACTTATGTGGAACCCAAACATCAAAGCAATGAACATAACCAAGCTGGTGCAAATGATTTTCAGCACTTGATTTGGATATTTTTAGTATGTGGGCTATCTCCTGGGTGGTATGATGTTGATTGTTCTCAATGTCTGTTTGATCGCTATCAACTTCAACTGGTCTACCCGACTGTGAAGCATTGTCCAGCGAGAAATTCTGGCATGAAACTTCGCAAACCACTTTTGACATGTTTGATCAGTCACTGCACCTTGTCCATACACCACACAAATCTTTTTTTGCGTTTTGGTTGCGTTTTTACCTCTCTTGAAAAAATAAAGCATAAAATGCCGAAAATGTTGTTTTTTTTCTTCCATCTTCAATATTAAAATGGCTACACAAAAATTCACCAATTTCGATGTCTTTTTTTAAATGTACACTATGACAGCTGTCACATACAATCTAACAAAACTGTTTCAAATTAAATTAAAAAGACAACTAAGTGCTACTAGGGCCATCTTATGGAAAAAATGAACGAAACTTTTGGTCAACCCAATAGAATGGGACCTTTTCCCCATTCTTTTTTCTGATCTCTCCGCAAGTCCTACCCTATACTGTGGGTATTGGGGTAAGAGGTCGGGGGAAGCTGAATGATGCCTGACACAATTAGAAGTGCCATCTCCAACCCCCCAGAGAACCCCCAGCAGAAATCTCAGACCACACAGAGCTCTGTCCAACCTCCATAATGCTTATAAATGTCATGACCTAGAAAATAAAGCAACAAAGTAAAAATTAACCAATCCACCAGGGCATACAGATAAAAAGTATCTTAAACTACTAGAGTGGCTAGTTATCACTCTACAGAAGGTATAGAATCTGCATTAGGCATAGGCACAGTTTCCATTTTTAGGAGCTTTGTAACATACTAACATTACATGTTTTCCAAAATACTTTCCTACTTACTGTCCTTCCTGGGTTGCCAAGATGAGTCAGCCAACATGGCCTTAAAAATTAAGTACCACTAACAGTTCAAATTAGATGAGTCAAAAGTAGAGGGCTCACCATGTGGATGCGAACAGGACAGCCTGAGAAGGTAGAGAAGTTAACAGTAGTATGTGAAACTGATGCTCAGCTCCATCCTATATGTCAGTGGTCCTCAACCTTTTTGGCACCAGGGACTGGTTTCATGGAAGACAATTCTTCCACAGACTGGGGTGGGGGGCGGCGGTATGTGTGTGTGGGAGGGATGGTTTGGGGATGACTCAAGTGCATTACATTTATTGTGCACTTTATTTCTATTATTATTACACTGTAATACACAATGAAATAATTATACAACTCACAATAATGCAGAATCTGAGGAAGCTCTGAGCTTGTTTCTCTGCAACTAGATGGTCCCATCTGAGGGTGATGGGACCACCTCAGCTCCACCTCAGAACATCAGGCATTAGATTCTCATAATGAGTGTGCAACCTAGATCTCTCACATGCGCAGTTCACAGTAGGGTTCCTGCTTCTATTAGGATTTAATGCCGCCGATGATCTGACAGCAGGCAGAACTCAGGTGGTAATGTGAGCGATGGGGAACGGCTGTAAATACAGACGAAGCTTTGCTAGCTCGCCTGTCGCTCACCTCTTGCTGTGCAGCCCAGGGGGTCAAGGACCCCTGCTATATGTCTTTGGAACATGCATGAGGGATTGAATATTGTTCTATGTGAAAACCAATGACACTGTGGTAGTTAGGCAGAACAAAACTTGATATGATCTTGGCCATCAGAGAGCTTCTGTATGCTACGACTGCAAATAAGAGATGCACGGTCACAATACTTATGGAGATACACTGATTGTAAGGAGAGAGTTCCTGGTGCTTCAAGGCAAAGAAACACATCAGGAGGCAGAAACATCATCTGTAAACTGCATTTATTGAGTGCTTACTGGGCACTGGGCACATCAGATACAAAAGAGTTGGGAAGGGGGCAGGTAAGAACTTAAGAAATTAAGTAGACACATTAACTTTACCAAGAATTCTAACTACTAGGGAAGTACAAAATTTGTACGTTATACTTTATAATGAAATTTTGACGCCTGTCAAAAGGATAATCTATACATACAATGCAATAAAAATGTTTTAAAATTGTGCTTAATATCACAGAACTACCTGGAAATGGGTTGATAAAATGCCTATACAGCATTCATTGTTATTATACACACACATTTCACATTAAAGATTGCTTGTAAAGTACAAATACTTTGACCCCATTGCTGAGAAATCTATGGTCGACAACTGTATGTGCAGTTTCCCTAAGAAACATGGCAGCATTCGCAATCCATCTGTCCTTTACAGTGCACCTTATTTTTCATTTTGCTTACTATCGAATTCTCTTCAGAACCATTTATATTTCTTTTGTCTGATCATCTTCTTCGAGTTTCCTGATTTCATTTTTTAAACAATTTATAGTTTCACGACTTGCTTTTAATCTCTCTTTAAGCTCTGCAATTTCAAAGCTTGTTTTTTTTTTCGCAGCTTCTAATTTTTCTCTGGTTTTCACTTCAAGTTCTGCAACTAAAGAAAACAAACACTTTTACTGATTTATTTCATTTTTCTCACATGTACAAGATATGTCATACAGTACTAAATATGGCATTTCCTTAGGTCAGTGTTTCCATGATGAAATGTGCATAACTTAAGATATGTGACTTCAAACACAAGAGGGTGAAAAGAAAGTCTGAACTCTCAAGAGAGGATCTAAGATGTTTTCTACCACTAAGAATGAAATTTTGGCCACTGATATTTTAATTCACAGTTCAGGTTTTAAGACATAATGTCCTTATTTTTCTCCATATACACATTTAGTTGGAAATTATGGAGTATACAATCCAAGAGACAGTATTCCTAAATTTATGTACAGGTAAAACTTACACAAACAAAACCACTGGGAAAACAAACCTGTATTTTTTTTCAAGAAAGACAGCAATAACTGTGTAGGTTTGAAGTCCAGCTCTACCATTTACTAGCTGTGCTGCTCTAAATAAGCTATTTATTAGCTCTATGCTCACTTCTTCATTTCTAAAATGAAGATTCTAATAGCAAACACTTCATAAGACTATTTGTTTAAAAGGTTTAAAATGAATACTGCCTGGCACATAAAAAACCACATTAACTACTATTATGACAGAGGAACACTGAATATTTAATACATTCTAGCTGGTTACATAACAAAGTACTAAAGAAAAATATCATTACTGCAAAATTGATTATATCTATTTAACTCTTCCACTTGGATAGGGTAGCATCATGTTTTACAGAGAAAAATGCCTGCTATCATCCAACATTTCCACCTTGTGGACATTTCAGGTAACTGCTGCTGATGACTGCTGAGGCATGGTTGGACTTTTGTTAATATAAAAGGATCACTAATAGGAAGCAGTGTGGTTTGGTGAAGAAAAAAAGAATCTAAACCTTTGAAAGCAGAAAGGCTTGAGTTCAAGTACATCCTTGGCCCCTTACTAGCTCAATGCTGATATCTCTAAGTCTCCTTTCCTCTCTTCTTTCTATGTGATACAGTTACAACTTTGTACTTAGAGGATTTATGAGGATTAAGTAATATTACAAAGCATCTAGCACATTAAAAACACTCAATGTGTCCTTATTTTTCTCACTGCTGGTGACTTTCTTTTTGTAATACATAAAAGGCAAACTTTTATACTGCTAAAACAATCCATATTTTTCTTTGTAATCTTTCATTGCTTTTATTTTTTTAATTATTTTTGAAAATAGTACATACATGATACAAAATTAAAAGGCTGAAAAGTGTGGACAGTGGAAAAAATGTCTCCTTTTAATAAGTGTACAACTGATTCACTTTGCTGTACAACTGAAACTAACACAACATTGTAAGTCAACTATCCTCCAATAAAAATTAAAAAAAAAAAAAAAAAAAAAAAAAAAAAAGGATCCTTTTACCCCTGCCCCCCAGTGCTCTTCCCAGAGATAATCACTGTTAAGTTTCTTTGGTATCTTTCCAGAAATAATCAGTTCAGAGACAAGCATACACCTAAGTGTGACTTCTCCTCACCCCCAAGGCAAGCAGTGTCACACTATCCACACTGCTCAGCACCCTGCTCTTTCACTTAATATCACTACATCTGAAAGCCTGTTCCACATCACAGGGCTGTCTCAGTCTTTCAAAGGCTGCAGAGGACCACATTGAATGGGCATACACAATTCATTAATCTGTACCCTCTGATGTACATCTGGAGTATTTCCATTTTTCTCTATTACAAACAATGCTATAACGTGTATACTGTGCATAATTATTTTGGTACACTTGTGGGATAAATTCCTATAAATAGTAATTGTTAGGTCGAAGGATATTTGTGCTTGCAATTTTGGAAGAATGCTAAGTGACTCTTAGAGGTTCTATTAATTTATAATCTCACTAGCGTTGTACATCTACTTCCCTACTGCATCAACTTTTTGGTCTTAGTTAATCTGAAAGGTTAAAAATGGTATTTCAGAATAGTTTTAATTGACATTTCTATTACTTCTGAAGGTGACAATCATTTAATATGTTTAGGTGACATTCCTCCCTTTCTTTTTATGAACTGTTTTTCCTTTGCTCATTTTTCTATTAGGTTATTGGCTCCCCACCACCCTTTTAAAAAACTGAGGTATAATTGACATATAACATTAGTTTCAGGTGTACAACATAATGATTCAATACTTGTATATACTGCAAAATGATCACAGTAAGTCTGAAGTTAACATCTGTCACTGCACAGTTAAGAAATTTTTTTTCTTGTGATAAGCTATTTTAAGATCTACTCTTAGTAACTTTCAAATATGCAATACAGTATTAACTCAGCATTATTAACTCCAGTTACCATGCTATAAATTACATCCCTGTGACTTACTTATTTTACACCTAGAAGTTTGTACCTTTTTGCCCACCTCTCACCTCCTGCCTCTGGCAACCACCTATCTGTTCTCTATATGAGCTTTTTTTTTTTTAAATTCCACATTTAAGTGAGATCATACTGTATTAGCCTTTCTCTGATTTATTTCACTTAGCATAACACCCTCGAGGTCCATCCATGTTCTCATAAACGGAAAGATTTCTTCTTTTTCATGGCCAAGTAATATTTCATTGTATATATATATATGTGTGTGTGTGTGTACATATGTGTGTGTATGTGTGTGTGTGTGTATATATATATATATATATATAAAAAAAACACCTCTTCTTTATCCAGTCATCTGTTGGTGGACACTTTTGTTTACCTACCTTGACTATTGTAAATTATGCCATAATGAACATGGGTGTGTATATATCTTTTCAAGTTAGTGTTTTTGTTTTCTTCAGATACGTATCCAGAAGTTGAATTGCTGGATCATATGGTAGTCCTACTTCTTTTTTTTTTTTTTTAGGACCCTATATGCTGTTTTCCATACTGGCTGCACCAATCAACACTGCGCAAGGTTTCCTTTTCTCCACATCCTTGCTAGCACGGGTTATTTTTTGTCTTTTTGATAATAGCCAGTCTCTCAAGTGATACCTCATTGTGGTTTTGATTTGCATTCCCCTGATGACTAGTGATGCTGAGCACCTTTTCATGTACCTGCTGGCCACCTGCATGTCTTCTTTGAAAAAATGTCTACTCAGCTCTTCTGCCCCATTTTAATTGAATTGTATGCATTTTTTGGCCATTGATTTGTATGAGTTCTTTATATATTTTGGATATTAACCCCTATGATGCATGATTTGTAAATATTTTCTCCCATTCAGTAGGTTGCCTTTTCATTTCATTGATGGTTTCCTTTGCTCTGCAGAAGCTTTTTAGTTATTTGGTTATCGGTCTTTTTCAGTGATGTGCAGGAGCTCTTTATACATTATAGAAAGTAGTCATTTGTGACATGAGTACAATATTTTTTCACGGCTTGTCTGTTTTTAGACTTTGTTGACAATGCTTTTCTTACTATGCAGAAATTTTTATCCCCTTGCTCTCCCTCTCTCTCCATATCAATTATAAAACATTATATGGAGTGAAAGGCACATTGTGAGATGCTGGGATACAGAGGTAGGAGATAGACAAGAAAGAAAGATGCATTACAGTGTCAAGAGGTAACCACAGGGAGCTATGAGAGCAGACAGGATTCATACCGAGTGGAAAGGGTGTGTGTGCACATCAAGGAAGGCTTCTTGGCAGCAGTAAAATCTGAATTGAGTTTTAAAGAATGAGAAAGGAATTAGGTAGATGAAGTGGACATAGCAGGCCCTGGAAAGAGTACAGAAAGATTTGGGAAACAACAGAGCCCTGTATGACTGTGACAGGTAGTATTAAATCTAGTCAGGAAGAACTGATTTAACTCATTTGTCAGAGGACAGCATTCACTATAGATACAGATTTTTGTGGTCTGATTTAGTCACTATACTTTATTTTTGACAAATCATAAGACTGCAAAGGGTACCATATATTGGAAAAACTGGGTTAATTGGCAATGAGATCTTAGGGGAAAACATTAAAAAACTTATTTTAGCCTGTTCTGGTTTTCTGCTTCCTATATATTAAATGCTTATACATACATTTAAGATATATACATGTGTGTGTATGTATATATGTATATACCAATATATATAAAATTTCTGTTTAAATTTCCAATAAAGCCTCAATTTAGAGTAAGCAATCAAAAGAAGAATTATTATTTTTGTAAAGCCAATGTACTTACTGACTAGAAGAACAGACTGTAAGGCTTTTTTACAAAGAGATAGAACAGTTTATTGGTTAAGAGCACACACTCTACCTTGGTTTAAATCCTAGCTCTGCTGAGTGATTTGGGGCAAGATATCAAATCTCTCTATGCTCTAGGGTCTTACCTATAAAATGGGGCTACAGTATTACCTTCCTCCTAAGGTTAAGGGTATTCAATAAGTTAAGAAATGAAAAACACTTACCTAGTACATGTAAACTCTCTCTAAGCATTCACTATCTTTTTAACTTTTCCTTTGTAGAAGTAATTTCTATTAAAAGCTAGATCATTAGTGCTTAAGTAAACTTCCATAGGTTTACCAGTATAAATATCTTTATAAACTTTTAATGTGTTTTAATAATGAGCAACCTCTATCCTGACTACTACTCTATCTAAAAATATTGCTATGTTTTTAAAGCCTAAATTCTGAGGACTGCCTAGGATTGAGTCCTAGCTCTACCACTAGCTCGTGTTAACTTGAGCAAGTTTCTTACCCTCCTTGTGCCTCAGTTTCCTTTTCTAAATGGATTACTGAGCAAAGTTATTGTAGATGTAAATGAGTTTATACATGTACAGATTTAGAAGAGTACAAATAGTAAGCACTCAATAAATCTGATATTATTACCAAATATTGAGTAGAACGCTCTCAAACTGGTAAGTGTACCTATCTTTTTCAGACCTTTGATTAATATTCCCAAGTTGCTTTCCTAGAAGGCCTAATTAAACAATTAATAGAACACAGGGTTCACCACATCCTTAATAGGTACAGCTATTAAAAATTCCTTTTGCTTATTTGATACAAATATAACCACTCATTATTATTTGGTTTGCATTTTAAAAATTACTAGCAAGGTCAATTATTTTCCCTTTTTATTTTCTAGTCATCTCTTCTTTCCTCTGCCCATGTCTTCTGTCCATTTATCAACTGAAGTTTAAAACTTTATTCTAGGGACTTTCTAGGTGGTGCAGTGGTTAAGAATCCGCCTGCCAGTGCAGGGGACAGGAGTTCGATCCCTGCCCCAGGAAGATCCCACGTGCCACGGAGCAACTAAGCTCTTGCGCCACAACTATTGAGCCTGTGTACCACAACCACTGAAGCCCATGTGCCTAGAGCCCCTGCTCCGCAACAAGAGAAGCCAAGGCAATGAGGAGCCTGTGCACCGCAATGAAGAGCAGCCCCCACTCACCTCAACTAGAGAAAGCCCGTGTGCAGCAACAAAGACCCAACACAGCCAATAAAATAAAGAAATAAATTTATAAAAACAACAACAACAAGAAAAAAACTTTATTCTAGTTTAATGGACTTCCTAGGTGGCGCAGTGGGTAAGAATCCGTCTGCCAATGCAGGAGACACAGGTTCGATCCCTGCCCCAGGAAGATACCACATGCTGTGGAGCAACTAAGCCCGTGCACCACAACTATTGAGCCTGCGCTCTAGAGCCCGTGAGCCACAACTATTGAGCCCATGTGCAACAACTACTGAAGCCCATGCGCCTAGAGCCCGTGCTCTGCAACAAGAAAGGCCACCGCAATGAGAAGTCCACGCACCACAAGGAAGAGTAGCCCCTGCTCACTGCAACTAGAGAAAGCCCGTGTGCAGCAACGAAGACCCAACACAGCCAATAAAATAAATTAAAAAAAAAACTTTATTCTATTTTATTTATTTTAGGGTTTTAAAGATATTCATCCTTTCATATTTTCTACAAATTTATCTTTCTTTTTTGCCCTTCTGAAATGAAGAAGTTAAATTTTTTTGCAAAATCAAGTCTGTCTTTCTTTTAATGTGATTTCTTCTAACACCTCAAATTTAGAAAGTCTTCCCTAGTCTGGACAGAAAGTCATTTCTCTTATTTTTCACATAGCTTAAGTGACTTTAAAAAAACAGTTAACTATCATTAATTAAACTGGAATTTGTTTTGATAAGTGCTATGAAGCAATGATCTAAATTAAGTTTTCTTCTCAAAACTTATCAATTGTTCCAGTACCATTTACAGAATTATGTTTTTCTTCTTTATGGATTTGATACTATTGAGAAAATAACCTGCAGATAATACAAAACATGCAACTTACTGATGAAAACTTCCCAAGGTTATAAAGCTCCACATGTTAAGTTTTAACACATTGAAAATTAATCTGTAGAAAAGTCTTTTTATAAAACACATTTGTCTCTACTGCTACACAGATATGAATTAATGATATTAGTTTTGCTGAAAACACAGAAATGTGGGCACTTGAAGTTTAAGAGAGAAGTTTGCTCTATGAATTGGGCACATTTCATAGTATGGGAGAAAGAAGATCTATAATGGAGAAAAACTCACCGATAACAGTAAAATAGCATATGACTAGTGCTTTTCATCTTTTCAAAGTGATCATATACATACTGTTGTATGTTCATAACAAAGTAGTTCAAGTAAACATTTTTTCAGATGTAGCAAGTGAAACAAAGTTTTTTAATGAGTGGGATTTTCAATTTTAAATGACTATCAAGTGGCAATTATAATCAGTATTCAGATCTTTTAACTCTTAGTCATGGGTTTCATGAAAATACAAACAAAACAATACTATAATCAATAATGGTTAAACAGCAACCTCTCCCCCTCCCCCCCTTCTCTACTGGATCAATTCTTTCAGCTTACAATGATACTGGTCTATTGGGGAAATAGACTCTGTTCTCTTGACCCCAAATCCTGCTTTTGCTACTGCTTCAAGGGCTACTTTCCCTTTACAGTCAAGCTGCAAGACAGAGCTGTCCACAGAGCCTGTCTCCAGTTTCTTCTCATTCTCTCTTTTTTTTGGCCATGCTATGAAGCTTGTGGGATCTTAGTTCCCTGACCAGGGATTGAACCCAGACCATGGCAGTTAAAGTGCCAAGTCCTAACCACTAGACCACCAGGGAACTCTCATTTCATTCTCTCTTGATCCATTTCAACTGATCTTCTGTCCTTGATATTCTCCTTGAACTGCTCCTGTTAAGGTCACCAAGGATCTCCACCTGGCTCTAGCCTCTTCTTGGCTCTCATCTTACTGGACTGGCTAATGACTATGTCCTGATACACTTTCTTCACTTGGCTCTAGGATATTATGTGCACCTAGCTTTTCTCCCTCCACACTCACTGTTTTTTCCTAATTCCTTTGCTGGTCATCTCCTTAATCTCTAAATGTTGGAGTGCCCAGGGCTCAATCCTTGAACCTCTTTTGTATCTTCACTTACTCCTGTGATGATACCATTTAACCTCACAATTTATAAATCCATCTATATATTACCTTCCAAATTTATATCTTCAGCCTAGATCTCTCCTTGAATACCAGGCTTTGAGTACAATTCCTTTCTCAACATCTCCACTTACAGGCACCACACAACCATCATGTCCAAAACTGTACTCCTCATCTTTCCCCTGAAACCTGCCCCTCCCAGACGTCCCATCTCTAGGAAAAGCAACAACAATACTGTTTTGTTTCCTCAGGCCCCAAACCTTAAGAGTCATTCTTTGTTCATCTCCTTCTCTTACATCCTATTATCAAACGATCAGCAAATCCTATTGTACCTATCTTCAAAACAGAACCTGACCCCTTCCCACCAGCTCCACTGCTATCACTCTGGTACGACCCGCAATTCTATCATGACGGGATTACTGCAATAGCCTCCTAACTATTGTGCTTCTACCCTTTCTGCTTTACAGTCTGTTCTCAACACAGCAACCACGGCGATTGATCGTTTTAAAATGTGAGTCATATAATGTCACCCTTCTGCTCAAAACCCACAAAAGCCTTCACATCTCCCTCCCCACAAGTCCCTATATGAGCGGGTCCCCTGTTAACTTCTTTGGCCTCAGCTCACACTCCCTGTGCCCCTGCTCCCTGGGCTCCAGTCACACCGGCCTTCTTGCTGTTCCTCAGATATGCCAGGCGTGCTCTTCCCTCAGGGCTCCTGCCCTTGCTGCCCCTACACGTAACATTCTTCCCACAGGGAGCCGCATGGGGCATTTCCCCTCTCCTTTTGGGATCTGATCAAATGCCACCATTTCAGGAAGCATTCTCTGACCTGATATTTAAGACTCTAACCATCTCCTCCCACCAAAAGTGTTCCTTCCCCTGCTTTAGTTTTCCCCATGCCATCCAATCACTACCTTACACTTTATTGTTCTATTTAATACCTGTCTTCCTTCCACTAGAATATAAGCTCTATGAGGGCAGGGATTTTGTCTGTTTAGACACTGCTCTATCCTCTGAACCTAGAACAATGCCTGGCATATTACTGGTGCTCAATATATACTGTAAGCAAATAAATGAAAGATCAAAGGAACAAATGAATAAATGGTGACATAAATGTCAACATGGGGTTGGTAAACACGTTTCATCTTGAATGACAACTGCAAATGATTGGCAACAGCTGCATGAAATGATGTGTAGGGCATTCTGAGGCTTTGTCAGCTTAAAGGGAAAAGACACCATGGCTGACTATCAACATGGCATTCTGGTCTTCACCAGCGTTAACACAGAACTATGTAAAGTGACAGGTTAAAAAGAGAGACAGAGAGAGAGAAACCAGTTCACAGTATACTCAAGTATAATTATGTCCTGCAAGGTTCTTCACGCTGATTTTGCTAGCAAAGACTAATAAACAGAAAATGATTGAGTGCAGGTTAAGCAAGATTAATGAAAATCTATGCTTAAACGTAATTAGTGAATAAAAGACAAACAGTATTTCAGAGTATGTGACAGGCTGCCTTTTACCTTTTTGAAAGTAGGCCTACCTGAGAACTATTTAAAACATTCTTCTTACCTGTTCTTTAGTAATACATATTTTATTTTTTAACTCCTAAAAATTTTACCTATATATAACAAGGAAAAAAATTTAGTAGTCACTAATCATACAATGCTTTCACCATCACAGAATACATTATTTTCAGGATTAATTATGAACTCATGGCACTTACATTCTGTTTCATGCTTATAGGCGCCTAAGGTAAGCTGACGAGATGTGGTTAATAGTTGTTGCATCATTGCTGTTGGGTCTTGAAATATCTAATGGGACAGAATGAAAAAAAGCCCAATGACTTCAAAATCTACAATTTAAAATGCTTTAAAAACTCTCGTTATAAAATATTCTTACCATTTCATCATAAAACTCTGAAACCACTGTCTTTTTTCCCAGCATTGCATTGGTGTCTGATTGAAACAACTTTAATAAATGATACAGGGTTACCTGTGAAATGAAAACAGACATGGCATCTGTGCAATGTTTATATCATCATCATGAGACATCGGCATTTCTGTAACTGATTTAGAGACTGAATTAGTAAACATCTCAAATTCAGGATCTTGTCTCAGCTACAATTTACTGTGGCAGATCACCTGACCTCTCTATACTTTTATTTTCCTATTAGGTATTACCATCTGTCCACATCTACTCAATATGTATGTTTTGAAGAGGGTAAGTAAAGATTGGTTACAAAGCATCTCTAGGGAGTGACTAGATATACAAATAACACAAGATACAGCTATGGAAATTAAACTGGGAAATCACTAAGATGAATTCTTATACTTACACAAGTGAAATTTGATTAATTGTGATGGTTAAAGTTTACAAATTTACAATGGGGAAAAAGATTTGATACTTTCAAAAGGAATGATCAATACGAAAGTGCTCAAGGAGGACAAGTTAATTTCCTTAGTGTAATGATGAGATTAATACATAAGTAGCACAATAAACAAAAAAGTTAGTGAAAATTCACTTCGGTAAGAGCAACATGTCTTCAAAATACTTAAAAACAGATACAGTAAGACATCAAAAGAAAAGCTTGGCAGCACAACGCGTGACTATTTGAGCAAAACAAAACCTAGCTGGTAAAACAGAGTTCATGTTGAAGTTGTAGCAACCAATTCAGAGGCCTCAAAGAATTTGCCAAAAAGTTACCTAAAACCATCATAAGAGTATGCATCACATGCCATATCTAAAGCAGATACTTTGACAAATTTCTCGAAGAGACGGAAATCAGATGAGACTACACTGATGGATAAAGCATAACACGGAAATCCATAACCTAAAAACTTAAGGAAGAAAACTGCATTGGAGGTGGGAGCCAGTGCCCCCAGTGGAGCCCCAGAGAGGCTGCAAGCTCAAAGTTGGCAGCTACAGAAACCAAGCATGCTGTGGGGTGGCTGGGCCGGCTAGCCTTCCCTTTTCTCCCTTCACTCACAGACAGGACAGCATGTCCTCCTGTGGAGCCTAGAATTTCTCACCCAAACAATCAAGCATGAAGGAGAAATAAAGATATTTGCAGACAGCATTGGCTCTGAAATTTCACTTCTCACGCATCCTTTCTGAAGAAATTCCTCCAGCAAAATGAAAAAGGAAACCAACAAAGATGAAGAAAAAGGATCATCTGTCATCACCAGGAGCTGACAGGCACTATCTAAAACTGAAAAATTCAGACTTAGGGATTTCAATACATGCAATGTATGGGAGTAATTTCTAGAGGAACTGAAAACAGTGACTGTGGTTTTCCTGAGGAAGGGGTCAGAGAGGGGGGAAAGAAGATGTTATGGGTTGAATTGTGTCCCCCAAAAGATATGTTGAAGTACTAGCCCTCAGTATCTGTAAATGTGACCTTATTTGGAAACAGAGTCTTTGCAGATGTAATCAAGTTAAGATGAAGTCATTAGGGTGGACCCTAATCCAATATGACTGGTGTCCTCATAAAAACAGAAGAGACACAGAGACGGGGTGGGGGGGGGGGGGGGAAGGTCATGCAACAATGGAGGCAGAGATGGGAGTTAGGCTGCCACAACTCAAGGAACGCCTGGGGTGACCAGGAACTAGAAGAGGCAAGAAAAGATCCTCCCCTAGAAGCTTTGCAGAGAGCATGGCCAACACCTTGATTTGGGACTTATAGTCTCCAGAACTGGGAGAATAAACTTCTGTTGTTTTTAGCCATCCAGTTTGTGGTACTTTGGGGTTTTTTTGTTTGTTTGTTTGTTTTCTTGTCAAAGTGCTTTATTGAGGGGAACTGCTGTCAGTTGAAACTTGTGAGAGAGTACGGGAATCAGGAGAGGGCAGGGGAAACAGCTTGGCAAATATGTGGGTTGAGCTGGCATCTAGCCATGGCCCAAACACCCACCTCCCCTCACTGTGGTATTCTGTTATGGCAGTCCCAGGGAACTAATACAGGAGACTTGTACTTTTTATTTTTTAAATCTTTTAAAAAAACCATATGTATGTCTTTTATAATTTAAGAAGTATTAAAAACTACATCAGAGCGACTTTCCTGGTGGTGCAGTGGTTAAGAATCCGCCTGCCAATGCAGGGGACACAGGTTCGATCCCTGCTCTGGGAAGATCCCACATGCCGTGGAGCAACTAAGCCCGTGCGCCACAACTACTGAGTGTGCGCTCTAGAGCCTGCGAGCCACAACTACTGAAGCCTGCATGCTACAACTACTGAAGCCCATGTGCCTAGACCCCGTGCTCTGCGACAAGAGAAGCCACCCACCACAAAGAGAAGCCCTTGTACCACAACGAAGAGTAGCCCCCGCTCGCCACAACTAGAGAAAGCCTGTGTGCAGCAACGAAGACCCAACACAGCCAATAAATAAATAAATAAACCTTAAAAAAAAAAAACTACATAAAACTGTCCTTTCCTAAATTTATTATTCAGACTTTGAGAGTCATTTATGCAGATATAGGCAATGAAAAATTTCAAGACAGACATGTTTAATTTTCAGTGGTGTTTGAAGATTCTTAGAGCAATGAAAATGACTATACTTGTCAGAGAGATTTCTAGGAATAAAAATATTAGCATTTTGCTTTTAGAAACAACCATTCCTTTTATAATAGATTGACCTGTAATAGGTGCCTAGATAACAGAAGTAAATTACAAGTTGCTTGTGTCTTTCTTTTATATTTTAAATAAAACGTCACATGACTTATTTTCTGTTAAGAGTCAACTATTGAAAAACTATAATGCTTTCACTGCATTAAAAGAGCACTACAACAGGTTGGAGGAGATAAAATTCAGGCCCATGTAGATGTAAATGGAAACCTATTCAACAAATTAACCACTCCAGAAATGCAAAAGATCATATTACTTTTCTTTCCCAAGAGCAGACTTTGAGAGCTGTCTCATAATGAGGTTACATGATATAATGATTTCTTTCAGAGATGTATTTTCAATCGGGGGGAAGGCAGGGAGGAGAGAAGGGGAAGACAGATGAGGAGGCAGAGAGGTAAGGCAGCACATTCCGAAAATAAAATGAATTCAAAGCAATCTGACAAAGTTATCAAGAACCTCTGCTCTAGTAACATGACCAACTTCTTCTCCCTCTCTCTCAACATCTGCCATATTCTGTGTCTTTTCTCCCTACCAGACTCATTGGTTAAGAACAGGTGTACTGTCTCATCTTTCCATCACACCCCTTGAGCAGTATCTTGCAAATATGGATATTTAATAATTTCTTGTCAAGCAGAATATAATGTCTGTGAGAGTATGCCAGGACAAAAATGGTAGGAGATCTGGAATCCTTATCACATAGAAGATATTTAAATGAGCTACAGATGGTTCTTCAGGAGAAAAGAAAAGTATGAATAGTTATCGGTAAAAAGTTCAAGGAAGCTTAACTTAAAGTAGAGCTTTCTTAAAACTAGAACTACCCCAAACCTAAGTAGGATGTTTCACTTAATGATGGAAGTCAACATTCTCTTCTTGCTATACTGGACTGCCTAAAGGAACTTCTATGTGGGAATAGTGTGGTCTACCTCAACGGGTCGTAAATCTCACTGTGCATCACAATTACCTGGAGTGCTGGCTCCTCTCGAAACCTATGAATCATGCTCTGGGGAATGGGGCCTAGAAGTTTTAACTTTTAAAAAACACCTCAGGTATTTCTGATGCAGTCAGTTAGGTACTAATTCTCTGTACCACTGGCCCAGGTGATATTCAACTTCTTTAAAAGCACATAGTTTTAAAAATGTAATCTGATAAAGTGTAAATGTGCTAAAGGAATGAGCTGACTCTATCAAGATGAAAATTAATTGTGATGAATGGTAAAGCCCTGAAACTGGAGTTAAACACCAGCCACACAAATGTGCAATGAGAGAGCCTGAGTTGTGATCCCTTAGGTTTAAAAATAAAACAGACTTAGTGGTTTTAGTCAAAAACAAAAGTAAAGGAAGGAGTGTGAGGTCTGAATGCAAATACCTGGGTTCAAAAACTAGCTCCACCACAATTAACTGCATGTTTTTGAGCACGTGACTCTCTCAGCCTTCGTATCCTCATCTCTAAAATGAAGATCTTACCAACCTCATAAAGTTGCTAAGGGGTCAAAGTAAAAGCTTTGAGAGACTTTTTACACTATCAAGCAACAATCTGAAGAACAGAGCAAATGATGAAAACATCAGTGCTTATAAAGAAGGATTCAGAAATAAGATAAAGCTGCTAGTACTGATGATAGTTTGAAAAAGTAAAAAGATTTTCTAGGGCTTTTAACTATAAAACACTGGACACTCTAATTTCAGAAAGCGCATGGACTCCACTTGTTTATTACTAAAATCCAAATGATACTAATGGATTTTAAAGTTTTTTGCTGTAGTAATCATGTAATTTCCATGATTTCTTTCCAATACCTGTTCACACTGTATCCCTTCTTTTTACACTTGAAAAATAGGAGTTTTGAAAGGCACTTCACTTAAAAATGAAAAACTTTAACTCATGGCAAGATACACCAAATCATAAGCTGACATAAAGTACACCTGAATAAAAATGTCAACATATAACAAGCTATTGAATAGTGTTAAATTTTCACAATTACTAAAAACTCCATTTTATATGTGCAAAGATTAATATTACTCACAGGTCTTTCATTAGGATCAATGAAAAATATTTTGATGATTATTTCAAATTCACCCCATCCCGTTTCAGTAATTTCATATGGAGGCTTAGTAACAACTAAAAGAAAGAAAAAATAAAACAATTATTAATTGTAAATTATTGATAGTTTCCTAACTCTTTTAAAATCTGTATATTATGAATCAAAAAACTACCGTACCTCTTAAAGGATTGCCATAGCTTTCATGTAATTTGAATTGGATTTTCTTCACATATGCTGACATATCCTAAAACACAGAGGAATTAGTTAGTTCTGCCACCTACACATGAAAATTAGGAGGGAAATCCACTGAGCACACGTACCAATTTTATAACATACATTTTCCCTTAAATTTTATGGAAACCAGTTTTCTAAGAAACATGAATTATACCCTGGAGGTTTGTTTTTTATTTTAAACAAAGGGAGCCTGTGCTGAGTTCTTTCATAACTCATAATATATAGAAGTATATATGTCCCTAATTCACTGTTCTGCAATCCTGTTTTTACATATCTCCGTAGACAATACTTAAAATCAATTTTGATTTTTCTATAAGAACAATAGTACATTTCCAATATTTTTTATAGAAATAAACATATACACCAAAGAAAATCTAAGAACTAAGCAACCTCAAAAACCAAAATTATATTATATAAATGTCAACTAAACTAAGCAACCTAAAACTGTTGCCTACAAAACGCTTCCTTTCCCAAATTTTATTTTGAAGCACAAAAGCATATTCATTAGTTCCGGCACACAAAAGGGATTCTGCTACTGAAGGTGGCTTTTTCAAAAATAATTCATTACAGAAAAACAGGAAAACAGAAAACAGAGTAAGTCACACTCAACAGTAATGTTCATTAATCTTTCTATTTGCTTTTAGGAATTTTTATGTGCTTATTATCTACATATATTTTAAAACTGGGATCCTACTGTAATAATATATTACCATCTGCCTTCATCTCAACATTATTTTGTGAATTTTTTCCTGAGGCAGATTTTCATTAGCATCTTTGAAGAGTATTTTGGGAATACTTTCATTCATTTTTTTCCTACAAATATGAGTGACTGCCAATATTGGTAGATACTATAATGATAAATAACAAAACCTTGTCCTTAGGATCTCACTGTAGAGTACAGGGCAGACAAGAAAATCAGCATTTCAGTGTAATCTGTTATGTGTATATTAGGGTCATGTGTTATGAGGACATTAGGTACAAATCCATAGGAGGGGCACCTAATTTAGTCTTTGGAGATCAAGAAAGTGGGTCTAAAGAAAATACACCTGAACTAAGACCTAAGGGAACAATAAGAATGGAGTGGGTGGGAAGGAAAAGGTTTAAGGGTGTTCCTTTAGGAAGCTGAGAGTAATTTAGTATTGGTAGAGGGTAGGATATAAAGCAATGAGGCAAACAGACAAAGGATAAAGCTGCTGAGATAGGACAGGGAAAGGTCATGGTAGGCCTTCTAAACATGATAGCTTTAACTTTATCATGAAGGCAATAGGTAGTCACTGAAGGTATTTTTTGTTTTGTTTTTTAAAAATAACTGCTCTACTGAGATTTCACATACTACACAATTTAGCCAAAGTTTACCATTCAATAATTTTTCAATATATTCACAGAGTTGTATAACTATCACACAAAAGGAAACCTCATACCTGTTCTTCCAGGAACACCCACCATCAACCACTAATTCCTGTTCTTTGTCTATGGATTTGCCTATTCTGGAGATTTTATAAAAATGGAATCATATAGTATGTGGTTTTTGTGTTTGGCTTCTTTCACTTGCCATGTTTCCTAATCTCTTCCATGTGGTAGTAGCATGTATCAACACTTTATTTTATTGCTTAATAACATTCCACTGTATGGATACACTACATTTTATTTATCCATTCATCAGTTTAAAGACATTTGGGCTCTTACAAATGTCTCTATGAACATTCATATACAAGTTTTTGTGTAGACTTCGAAGGTTTTCATTTTTTCTTTTGTCTTCTAACTTTATTTGATAGAGGACAGTATAAATGCTGAAGAAAAAACATTATCAAGCTTAATTGGTTTCAACATGCATTAATTCACTCTTTTTGTGGAATGTATATAGAAAAGATAAATAGAACTCAAAGGTCAACTGGAGTCTTCTTTGTCCTTGAAATTAAGATAACTTTGGGTTGCATCACTACTTGTCCTATTGATGTTTAATTTCAGCTCAAGAGGTCTAATTCAAGTGGTCAGGTTTAAATTGTGGCTAGAGCTTCAATGAGTTCAGCCACTGTAAACTGTCCTACATGGCAGTTTAATGTGTGGCATATTGTCCCTCTTTTGATTTACCTCTAAATTTATCATCTCTTAATTTATTAAATGTGGCTGAACATACTATGGAGTTACATGGGAAGAAATATTTCAGCATTGGAAGTAATTTTGAATGCTAAGTTAGCATCTCTACCCTTAAAACTGATGCTATAAAGTTATTTTGAATAATTATTAAATTTATTCAAAACATGTACCTCCTTGATAAAGTAAATGTATGTCCCAAATTCTAGTCTCTTACATGTGGTAAAATATAATTCACAGTGTCTGAAGAAGACTACCTTTACCATTATCAAGCTCTGAATCTACCCTTGGGCCATGTGGCACCATTTTCACCTTTTTCGAAGTAACAACTCTTTAAGACATATCTAAGTCCTTTTTCAGATGTTTCAAAAGGTGTCAAATGATTACAATAACATAAATTCTCACCTGCCTGCTTGCTTCCACTATACGGGATGAATGATAGTTGAAATGCAGAATGCAGGGTTTTAAATAGAGGAATAGTTTACTCATTCAGGGAGTATCTGTTGAATACCTACTATGTACTGACTGCATTCCAGGCTTTAGAGATTCAGTAGCAAAACCAAATTGCCAGCAGCTAGATTATGAAGGTTTGTCTTTCATGTTTTCTGATGGTCTGATTACCAAATTATCACTTAAATTTACTATTCCTGAAACACCTTATTATATACTAGGCTACCTTAAGATGTGGTGATTGGAAGACATACTGTGTATATATAGCATAGTTCTTGTTACCATAACTTAATTTTAATTAGAAAACATTTTTGGAAAATTGATTTCTACTAACAATTATACAAAGATGACAGCTCTTACTTTATTCTTTCAACTTTTTTGGTAACATTTCTACAATGGGCCAATTTTATTATCAGTTACCATAAAATAATATTACAATTTATCTTTGAGCAAAAAAAAAACCTATAGCTTCAAAAAAGTTTTAGGAAAAACAAGTACCTACCTCATTTCTATATGGTTTTACATACACTGTCCACTGATGGGTGTGCCCATCCTCTTCTCTTTTCTTTCCAAAATATCGGGCAACATTACCATAAACTATTGGTTTAACAATAGTAACCCCCTACAAGGAAAATAATTTGAACACCAATTAACATTGTATCATTACCCAAATAAACAGAATGAGAACTCTGAAAGTTTGTTTTCACAAATGGGAAGCAACCTAAAAACCTAAAGTTTACTTATAACATGGATTTCCCTCAACTAATCATTTCCAGACAATTAGCCTCATTTCATATTACCATGAATAATTAACATCACATTAATTACAATGTTCCCACTCTGAAAATGTCTATTTAAATCATGTAAAGTACTTTGAGAAGTTTTTTTTTTCCTTTTTCTTTCTTTCTTTCTTTTTTTTTTTTTAAAGAAACAGAAAAGGCTCTGTTTACAAACTTTAAAGACCAGTCTGGAATAACAGTCACCAACTTTGACTGCCATGACCTGACAGTAGAGTCCTTATTTACCAGCTTACAGCAGGGGGTTTTCCAAAGCTCAGTACAAAAATTAAAGGCAGCTTGGAAGAGGATTTTAGGTAGAATAAGGGAATCGTTTTCCTTTTATTATTTGTGTTTAATGTGTGTTAGAAAAACCATAACTATAACTAGCAATTCAAACCCACAATTTCAAAAGTAGTGATGCATAGGAAGGGGCTTTAAAAAATTGTTTTAAACGAAACTGTTAAACACTACTTTTCGATTCAGATAATGGCAAAGAGGCACCTGGATGACTCAAGCTTGGTAAACCCTGGACTGATGGCATGTTTGCTACATTTGTGTGCAGTTCTGAGATGGCCATACATGTTTCTCATCACATCTGGTAAGCGTAAAGGCAGATTATGATGGAAAGGAGAGAGAAAAAATTTCAAGTGAAGAGAAAATGCTGAAGAGGGCTCATGAATTTGAGACCAATTGTTCAATAGTAAGAATTATGTGAGGTCCAAGAGCAAGATACATCACATGTGAAAAGAGCTGTGCAAATATAATCAACAATTAATAAGAAATGAGGGAAAGCAGTGAAAAAATGGAAAATCTTTTCATTGTGACTAGATAATTCACAAATAAATCCAACACCTATTAGCCTCAAGTTAGTTCAGAAGAAGGCAAGCAATTTGCACACGAACTTAAAAAAAAATCACAGCAAGTGCCCTTTTGTGGCACCCAAAGATGGGGCCTCGCATCTAAGGCCTGAGTGAACAACTACAAGGGACACTAACATGGTGAGTGGATAATACGAGGGTAAGTCAAAAACTATCCACACTCCAGTTATATTAAAACTTCTGTACATTCTACAGCCAGAGTGAGGATAATTTTTGACTCACCCTCACAGATCCTGTAGCGCTAGTGTTGCTAGGAACTTGGGGAGTTCCCTCAGTGAGGAAAAGGGGGCTCATCGGCCTAAAGACTTTCTACCTGGATGAAACATCTAAATTGGAAAAAGATGCTTACAAAACCACATAACAATCAGCAAGGAGGAGAACGAAGTCCCTAATTTTAAAGTTCTACATGACTAACACACCCATTTTTGGTGGAAAAGCATTTGAGGACTACAGGCCTAATCTACTCAAGTCACTTTGGACTTAAAAGACTTTTAGAACCTAACGTGATTACAAGTAGAGAAAGTTCTGTAAGTTCCTCTCCAAAAGCTAGTGTTATAATCCTTTGCTCAGTAGTCCTTTCTTATCATTTCAAAACCTTGCCCCGAAACGTGGGCAAAATGTATGTTTATGAACCTTCTGGTTCTATGAATTTTACCTGGCATCTCTTTCCCCTTCCATTAGATTTCAGTAGCTTTTGAAACTTTCAAAGAACCACTTTACAAGAGGTATTAAAGCACTGTGTATGACAACTGTATACACAATATAAAATTATGTTAAAATAGTATGACATAGAGAAGGACTCAAAAAAAAAACTAGATCAACTAGACTGGTGCAAAAGCAGGTGATTTCTTTTTAAAGAAAATTTTCCTTTCTGCGGCATATAAAAATCAGAAGGGGTAAATACAGGTGTTATATCAGGAACCAGTTGGTTGTCTCATAAAAAATTAATGTGCCAGGGGGAATTCCCTGTAGGCTCAGTGGTTAAGAATATGCCTACCAACGCAGGGGACATGGGTTCGATGATCCCTTGTCGGGCAAGATCCCACGTGCCCCAGAGCAACTAAGCCTGTGGGCCACAACTTCGGAGCGTGTGCTCTAGAGCCCAAGCCTGCTGCAACTACTCAAGCCTCCGCGCCTAGAGCCCATGCTCCACAAAAGAAGCCACCTCAATGAGAAGCCTGCCCACGGTAAGGAAGAGCAGCGCCCACTCGTGGCAACTAGAGAAAGTCCAGGCGCAACAACAAAGACCCAACGCAGCCAAAAAAAAAAAAAAAATATATATATATATATATATATATACACACACACACACACATATATATATATAAATTATTGTGCCAGGGGATGTAGGAAACTGGGAGGGGAATATGTCACAGTATCATACATTATGTTCGGCGCTATGATCACTTTAATTAAAAACTAAGAAGCTAATCTGTACTGAATGTTCCCGGTGTGCCGGGCAGTGTTATGTTCTTTGCAGGCCTTGATTAGCTATCCGGGCTGTAGCCTTGGGGCTTTATGAACACCATGGACTTGGGGAAGTCTCTGAACTTTTCTATCCCCCAGTTCTTCCGTTAGGACACTTGTAAATACTGGGGGTAATACTGCTTTTGCATTACGGACTGACCAGAGGATCGGGTAAAGCATTCATCCACTGTGCTTACTTCGCACGGATCTGCTACTCTTATTATCCTCACAATAGGTGGGTACCCCCCACCCCCGTTTTACAGGTAACCTGGGTTGCCAGCGGATGAGCACCAAGCCGGGATCTCCCAGCGCCCCAAGGGGCTTTCTCCTCGGCAACAAAGTCCAGCTCTCCCCCGGGCACCACCGATTAAGTCCGGTTTTTGGCTGGGATGGAAGGAGGCAGCGACCCATGAAGAAGGGACCCAATATAAACCACGACTTCCCATTTTCCGCCTGGAAACCGCAGCTCCAGCCCGAGGGGACAAGGCGCGAGAGGAAACAAGCAGACCCTCCCCAGGCCGCGCCAGGAGGAGCCGGAGGCGTGGGCCGGGCACTGACCTTCACTCTCCCGCCGGAGTCAGGCCCAAATTCGGCCATTCTCTTGAACATATTGTCCTACGGAAGAAGCCGCCGCCGCCAGGGAAAGAGACCGGGGCCGGCGGGCTCGCCGCTCCCCTCAGAGACCCCCACCCCCCCTCCTCTCGCGCAGGATCAGAAGGAGGGTTTCTGGCCGAAGGAGGAAGAGTCAACGGAGCTCCGGGCGCTGAGGAATCGCCTACTCGTCACCGCGGACGGCGTCCAGGAAGCCCATTCGGTCCGGCTCCGGGGAAGAGCGGAACCGGAGGCGTGGCAGCGGCGACGCTGTGCGCAGGCGCGACGAGCACACGCACACTGCGCACGCGCCGGGCCGCTGCCCTGAGGCGCCGCAGAATCGGTCTTTGTTGCCAGGGTCTGAGGACTCCGGGAATTTCCTGTTGGCCTGTCGCCAGCCCAGCCCACCTGGCTTCTTGATGACTGGGAAGTTGGCTTTTGGAGGCAACACCTTGCCATCGCCAAAACATTACGGTTCTGAAATTAAGTTCATGAACTCTCACGCACCCGCTGCTTTTCGTTGTGTTCATCCAGAGCGCTCAGACTTCAGGGCTTGAACCGCCGATTTCTTCCTTTATTTATTTACTGCCTTCTTCCTCTCCTTCCTTCCTTTTCTACTCAGTGTTGCACCTGAGGTCCGTAACCTGACACAAATCTCCCTTCCCTTGTGCTTCTGTGGTGCTCACTACTTTGCAGGTCAGTGCAGTGCTGAGTTCGTGACCTGCAGTTTAATGGAAGTGTGAGGTGCTTGTCAGAGGTGCGCTCTCCTTTTTCTTCTGTTTTCAGCTGGAAGCGCTTCTGCACTTTTCCCTCGTCTCCTCAAACCTCCAGCCTGGACACCTGCTCTCATTCGGATCAGGTGACTTTGCAGCTTATTTCGACAGAAAAAACAGACCTCCATGCCACCAGACGTAAACACAAGCTTTCGTTTGCCCAATGTCCACCCTCCCTTCCTTTCTTCTCTTCTGTTCGAGAGGGAATCGTTGGCCAGGTTAAAATCAGTCCTTCAGTCAGCGTTCTTGATCTCATTCTTTTTCACCTTCTTAAGGATTTTGCCCCATCAACCACCTCCACTCTGCCGTGTATCTCCAACCTTTCTTCTTAGGCTCGTTCCCTTAAGAAGAGTTAAACAAACTTAAATCTTTCCTGTTACAAACCAGCCAAACACATCTTTAATCCTGCATAGCTCTATCTCTGTATTATCTTTCAAAGTCAACTTTGAACCTGAATTTCACCCTCACGGAAAGCTCTCTGCCCAGTTACTGACTTTATCAGTAAATCCATCAGCCACTTCCCTTAACTTCCTTGGCTTCTTGGCAGGATTTGGCACTGCTGTCTACTGCCTCCTTTTTTAAAATATATTCTCTTTGTTTTTCTCCTATTTCTCTGGCAGCTGATTTCCAGGTGGTTTACTCACACTGTCCTCTATGTTTCCATGGTGCCTAAGGGATTGAAAGACTTAAGTTATATATTACTTATTGGTGAACTCCATGAGGGCAGTAATCGTATCTGATACACCTTAATGTTCTTAGGCCCTAGTAAACATTTCTCCTCATCAATGTTTGCTGAATAGTGAATAAATGAGAAATGAAGAAATTAAGAAGACTTGAGACTCTTTCCAGAAGTGGTTGAAATCAGTGAGATCTGTTAAAGTTCACTGTCATACAACATCCTTCATACCACAATACAGGATTTTTTTTTCAGGTCTTTATTGGAATATAGTTGCTTTACACTATTGTGCCAGTTTCGACTGTACAACAAAGTGAATCAGCTGTATTTATACATATATCCGCATACGCCCTCCCTCGTGAGCCTGACTCCCACCCTCCCTATCCCACCTCTCTAGATCATCAACCATCATCGAGTTGATCTCCCTGTGTTATGCAGCAGCTTCTCACTAGCTATCTATTTTACATTTGGTAGTGTATATATATCATGCTACTCTCTCACTTCGTCCCAACTTCCCCTTCCCCCTGCCGTGTACTCAGTCTGTTCTCTACATCTGCATCTTTATTCTTGCCCTGTTACTGGGTTCGTCAGTACCATTTTTTTAGATTCCATATATATGTGTTAGCATATGGTATTTGTTTTTCTCTTTCTGGCTTACTTCACTCTGTATGACAGACTGTAGATCCATCCACTTCACTGCAAAACTCAATTTCATTCCTTTTTATGGCTAATATTCCATTGTATATATGTGCCACGTCTTCTTTATCCATTCATCTGTTGATGGGCATTTAGGTTGCTTCCATGTCCTGGCTATTGTGAATAGTGCTGCAGTGAACATTGTGGTACATATATCTTTTTGAATTATGGTTTTCTCAGGGTATCTTCCCAGTGGTGGGATTGCTGGGTCATATGGTAGTTCTATTTTTAGTTTTTTAAGGAACCTCCTTTGTTTCCCATGGTGTCTGTACCAATTTACATTCCCACCAACAGTGCAGGAGGGTTCCCTTTTCTTCACACCCTCTGCAGCATTTATTGTTTCTAGATTTTTTGATGATGGCCTTTCTGACCAGTGTGAGGTGATACCTCATTGTAGTTTTGATTTGCATTTCTCTAATGATTAGTGATGTTGAGCATCTTTTCATGTGTTTTTTGGCCATCTCTATGTCTTCTGTGGAGAAATGTCTATTTAGGTCTTCCACCCATTTTTTGATTGGGTTGTTTGTTTTTTTGATATTGAGCTGCATGAGCTGCTTGTATATTTTGGAGATTAATCCTTTGTCAGTTGCTTCATTGGCGAATATTTTTTCCCATTCTGAGGGTTGTCTTCTTGTCTTGATTATGGTTTCTTTTGCTGTGCAAAAGCCTTTAAGTTTCATTAGGTCCCATTTGTTTATTTTTATTTTTATTCCCATTATTCTAGGAGGTGGGTCAAGAAGGATCTTGCTTTAATTTATGTCATAGAGTGTTCTGCCTTTGTTTTCCTCTGAGTTTTATAGTATCTGGCCTTACATTTAGATCTTTAATCCATTTTGAGTTTATTTTTGTGTATAGTGTTAGGGAGTGTTCTAATTTCATTCTTTTACATGTAGCTGTCTAGTTTTCCCAGCACCACTTATTGAAGAGGCTGTCTTTTTTTCTATTGTATATTCTTGCCTCCTTTGTCAAAGATAAGGTGACCATATGTGTGTGGGTTTATCTCTGGGCTCTCTATTGTGTTCCATTGATCTATATTTCTGTTTTTGTGCCAGTACCATACTGTCTTGATCACTGTAGCTTTGTAGTATAGTCTGAAGTCAGGGAGTCTGATTCCTCCAGCTCTGTCTTTCCTTCTCAAGATTGCTTTGGTTATTTGGGGTCTTTTGCATTTCCATACAAATTGAAAAATTTCTTGTTCTAGTTCTGTGAAAAATGCCATTGGTAATTTTATAGGGATTGTATTGAATCTGTAGATTGCTTTGGGTAGTATAGTCATTTTCACAGTGTTGATTCTTCCAATCCAAGAACATGGTCTATCTCTTCATCTGTTTGTATCATCTTTGATTTCTTTCAGCATTGTCTTATAGTTTTCTGCATACAGGTCTTTTGCCTCCTTAGGTAGATTTATTCCTAGGTATTTTATTCTTTTTTTTTTGCAATGGTAAATTGGAGTGTTTCCTTAATTTCTCTTTCTGATTTTTCATTGTTAGTGTATAGGAATACAAGAGATTTCTGTGCATTAATTCTGTATCCTGATACTTTATCAAATTCATCAATTAGCACTGTAGTTTTCTGGTAGCATCTTTAGGATTTTCTATGCAATACAGGATTTTTTGTCATCTGTACCCTCTCCTGGATTTCACCTTTCAGAATGTGATCTGTGGAGCACAAATTAGCCCCTTGTAAGTATTTCTCCAGCTTTCCTATTTCTGCTTTCCCCATTTCTCAAAGGATTTGCTATTCTTTGCTTAAAATGTTACCGTTAAGTATTTTTTAAAGCAAAATAACAGTTAATAAAATAAAATTAAGAAAATAAAACACATTGGGAACTTTAAAGGAAAGATAATGGATTGAATACATCATTTGCTTTCTTTCAAAACTCCTTTGAAATAAGTAAAGTGATTTTCAAAAAGGCATAAACCTACAAAGGATGGGGAGAATGGGGGAGAAGGCAGAAACAACATCTTGATACTTGGAATACAAAAGGCAAGTGGTGTAGAGCAGTCCTGAGAGCTGAGTAGTCAGAGCTAATAAGCTATGCAGTTCACACTGCAGAAACCCCCCCAGATCTCAAGAGTTTGTGGTTATAGGGATCTCTGGAAGTAAGGGGAGGGAGGAGGAAGAGAGGAGCTAGCAAAAAGAGACTGGTTGAGATTCTGTTTAAGAAATGTTCAGGTCCTTACAGCCAAGCAATTATCCCTTATTTATCCTCAAGGGATAGAACAGGGGTAAAGGAGGGTCTGTGCATTGAGGGTTACCAGACAGAACTGAGGGAGGAGTTCCCTACACAAAACAGGCAGATTAGCCAAACACATGCCAGTTACTAAGCCCTGCATCTCTCATTTAACTCTTTTTTTAAACTTTTTATTGGCATATAATTGCTTTATACTGTTGTGTCAGTTTCTGCTGTACAACAAGTGAATCAGCTGTATTTATGCATATATCCCCATATCCCCTCCCTCCTGTGACTCCTTCCCACCCTCCCTATCCCACCCCTCTAGGTCATCACCAAGCATGGAGTTGATCTCCCTGTGTTATGCAGCAGCTTCCCACTAGCTATCTGTTTTACATTTGGTAGTGTATATATGTCAGTGCTACTCTCTCACTTTGTCCCAGCTTCCCTTTCACCTCCCACCCCATGTCTTCAAGTCCGTTCTCTACATATGCATCTTTATTCTTGTCCTGTCACTGCGTTCATCAATACTGTTTTTTTAGATTCCATATATATGAGTTACCCAGCAATCCCACTACTGGGCATATACCCTGGGAAAACCATAATCGAAAAAGAAACACGTACCACAATGTTCATTGCAGCACCATTTACAATAGCCAGGACATGGAAGCAACCTAAATGCCCATCAATGGATAAAGGTGGTTCAGACTCTGTGCTTTCACTGCTGAGGGTGTGGGTTCAGTCTCTGGTCAGGAACTAAGATCTCGGACTTCCCTGGTGGCACAGTGGTTAAGAATCCACCTGTCAATGCAGGGAACATGGGGTCAAGCCCTGGTTGGGGAAGATCCCACATGCTGCAGAGCAGCTAAGTCCATGCCCCACAACTACTGAGCCTGCACTCTAGAGCCTGTGTGCCACAACCACTGAGCCCCTGTGCCCCAACTGCTGAGCCAATGCACCTACAGCCCGTGCTCCACAACAAGAGAAGCCACCACACTGAGAAGCCTGTGCACCACAATGAAGAGTATCCCCCGCTCACCACAACTAGAGAAAGCCCTCACGAAGCAATACCCAATGCAGCCCCACCCCTCCGGCCCCAAAAAAGATAAAAATAAAAACTAAGATCCCACAAGCCATGCGGTGCAGCCAAAAAAATAAAAAACATAAAGTGAGATCTCTCAGCATGCTTATGGAGTTTCCTCCAGTAATATCCAGCTGTTTTAGTACAGGTGAAGATGCAGGAAATACTAAGTGTCAGATCATTTTTTTTACAAATATGTACCTAAGTATTTCTTCAGAGACACTAAATAGCTCTAAACAAAGACAAGGTATGAACTGCAGAGCTTTTTTTTTTTTTTTAAGAACTTTTATTGAGATACAGTTAACAGACAATAAACAGCATATATTTAGAGTGTACAATTTGGTATCCCAATCTCCCAATTCATTCCCCCTCAACCCTCCCCGCTTTCCCCACTTGGTGTCCATGTGTTTGTTCTCTACATCTGTGTCTCTATTTCTGCCTTGCATTTATTTCTTCTTTCATAGTTGTTAGCATTTGCCTTATGTATTGAGGTGCTCCTATATTGGGTGCATATATATTTATAATTATCTCTTCTTCTTGGATGGATCCCTTGATCTTTATGTAATGTCCTTTCTTGTCTCTTGCAACATTTTTTATTTTAAAGTCTATTTTATCTGATATGAGTATTGCTACCCCAGCTTTCTTTTGATTTTCATTTGCATGGAATATCTTTTTCCATCCCCTCACTTTCAGTCTGTATGTGTCCCTGGGTCTGAAGTGGGTCTCTTGTAGACAGCATATATATGGGTCTTGTTTTTGTATCCATTCAGCCAGTCTGTGTCTTCTGGTTGGGGCATTTAGTCCATTTACATTCAAGGTAATTGTCGATATGTATGTTCCTAGTACCATTTTCTTAATTGTTTTGTTGTTGTTTTTGTAGGTCCTTTTCTTCTCTTATGTTTCCTGCTTAGAGCAGTTCCTTTAGCATTTGTTGTGAGGCTGGTTTGGTGGTGCTGAATTCTCTTAGCTGTTGCTTGTCTGTAAAGCTTTTGATTTCTCCATCAAATCTGAATGAGATCCTTTCTGGGTAGAGTATTCTTTGTTGTAGGTTCTTCCCTTTCATCACTTTAAACATATCATGCCACTCCCTTCTGGCTTGCAGAGTTTCTGCTGAGAAATCAGCTGTTAACCTTATGGGAGTTGCCTTGTATGTTATTTGTCATTTTTCCCTTGTTGCTTTTAATAACATTTCTCTGTCTTTAATTTTTGTCAACTTGACTAATATATGTCTTGGTGTGTTTCTCCTTGGATTTATCCTGCCTGGGACTCTCTGCACTTCCTGGACTTGGGTAGCTACTTCCTTTCCCATGTTAGGGAAGTTTTCAACTATAATCTCTTCCAATATTTTCTCAGGTCCTTTCTCTCTCTTCTCCTTCTGGGACCCCTATAATGCGAATGTTGGTGCATTTAACATTGTCCCAGAGGTCTCTTAGGCTGTCTTCAGTTCTTTTCATTCTTTTTTCTTTATTCTTTTTTGCATCTGTGATGATCACCATTCTGTCTTCCAGGTCATTTATTTGCCCTTCGGCCTCAGTTAATCTGCTATTGGTTCCTTCTAGTGTATTTTTCATTTCTGTTATTGTGTTGCATATCTCTGTTTGCTCTTTAATTCTTCTAGGTCTTTGGTAAACTTTTCGATCTTTGCCTCCAGTCTTTTTTCAAAGTCCTGGATCATCTTCACTCTCATTATTCTGAATTCTTTTTCTGTAAGGGTGCCTATCTCCTCTTCATTTAGTTGTTTTTCTGGGGCTTTATCCTGTCCCTTCATCTGGTACAAAGTCCTCTGCTTGTTCATTTTCTCTATCTTTCTGTGGCTGCAGTTTTCAGTTCCACAAGGTGAAATACTGCTGATACTGCTTGATTCTGCTGTCTGTCCTCTTGTGGGGGAAGCTATCTAGGAGCCTCCTTTGTGCTTCCTAATGAGAGGGATTGATGGTGGGTAGGGCTGGGTGGGTGGAGCTCAGTAAAGCTTTAATCTGCTTGTCTGCTAATGGGTGGGGCTGTGTTCACACCTTGTTGGTTGTTTGGCCTGAGGCCACCTAGTGCTGGAGCCCACAGGCTCTTTGGTGGGGCTCATGGCAGACTCTGGGAGGGCTCACACCAATAAGCACTTCCCAAAACCCCTGCTGCCAGTGCCCCTGCCTCCTCGGTGAGCCACAGCTGCCCCCCCCACCTCTGCAGGCAACCCTCCAACACCAGCAGGTAGGTCTGGTTCAGTCTCCTATGGGGTCACTGCTCCTCCCCCCTGGGTCCTGCTGAGCACATTTTTTTGTGTGCCCTCCAAGACTGGAGTCTCTGTTTCCACAAGTCCTGTGGAGGTCCTGCAATCAAATCCCGTTGGCTTTCAGAGTCTGATTCTCTGGGGATTCCTCCTCCCGTTGCTGGACTCCCAGGTTGGGAAGCCTGATGTGGGGCTCAGAACCCTCACTTCAGCGGGTGGACTTCTGCAGTATAACTGTTCTCCAGTTTGTGAGTCACCCACCCAGCATTTATGGGATTTGATTTTAACGCGATTGTGCCCCTCCTACTGTCTCATTGCAGCTTCTCCTTTGTCTCTGGATGTGGGGTGTCTTTTTTGGTGAGTTCCAGTGTCTTTCTGTCAATGATTGTTCAGTAGTTAGTTGTAATTCTGGTGCTTTTGCAAGAGGGAGTGAGCGCATGTCCTCCTACTCTGCCATCTTAATCCTATCTCCGAACTGCAGAGCTTTTAATGAAAACGTTTGTATTTTTTTACAGCACTCACCCATAATTTTACAGCTGTGGTTAGCAATTATTTCAATACTTGCAAACTCATCTGCCTCTGAATTTAGTCATAATGCATAAATCTAAGTTAATAACATTAAGGAAAAGCAACAGCCCATCTAATCCCTCTTTATATTCCTTCATGATCAGCAAGATGTGTAAACAAATTCTTTATAAAAAGGGCTAAAATAGACTGATTTGTAAATTGTGAGTTTATTTTTAAAGCTGTGTAAATGCAGCATTTCTAAGAAAACATTTAAACCAAAGGTCACACTTTATGAAAACCAAATCTTAATTCTGGCTGTTTTCATTTTTAGCCATTGGGCATTCTGCTCCTGTTTAAATTGTATACTGCCCAACAAAGACTGGTTATCTTTTACTGTTTTTGGAAATGACAGAACAGATGAAGGGGTCACATGCATATACAGCTGGGATTCTGCCTAAAATCAATTTGTTTAAAGATATTCTTTTGTTATATTTTTATTGCATATTGGGGATTACTTGTATCATTCAAGATTAAGTCTGGGTTATTTCTTTGATTAGGAACTGAATGTACTGGAGATATATTTGATAATTAAGGTTTTAGAGAAATATTCACCAGCATTAGTTCTATTAGCAAACTGAAAAATATTGTTGGCCTAATATCAAACAATAAATGCATGAGGTAAGCTTTAAGCCTCTTAGAAGAAAGACCATATGCTCCTGTTTCTGTAAAAACATTATTTGTTTGAAAGAGTGGTAGAATGAGCTTTCACTCAACTTTTACTTCCTTAATATGAAAAAGAGGCAAAATGAACTGAAGAAAGAAAACTCCCCAGGTACAGTCTGCAACCCTTAAGATAAGGCCTGAGATCTTTGTTTTGACAACGACTTCTCCATGCCACCCTGTAGAGAAAGATGAAACAAGTGGTAATAAGTTTAAAACATATCTTCACTGTAATATACCTACTTCAAATCCCTTGGGAGAACAAAATAGTTTATCAATACATGAAATACAGGCTATAGGTAGATCCAAGTATTGCTATTTATTACATGGAGATAAGTGTACCAACACTTTCCATCTGCCCCAGGCCTTCACTAGAGCACAGAATGCTGAACAAAAATGTTGAGTCCTGTGTAGTCTACAAACAACTGCCAAGTGTATTCCACATCTACTTAATTCCAAAAATAATTTCAAAATATGACAAGGAATTGGTAGAGTGTGGAGAATCTTAAAAACTCTAGAAATCCCCTAAAATAAAGTGAAAAATAAAATAAGATTCTGAATCAGTTTAAGTAGATTGTTTCTATGTAATACATTGTTTAGCATAAATCTAAAGTTGCAATTTTCAGTTCTCTGTAGCATCCTTTGGTCTTTGGAAATATTCACTCACTTCTCTCATAACAGTAGGGAAAAACAGCTCTCCCCTTTCATGCCTAACACACAGCATGCACTGTAAGAGGCACTAACATAATGTTGTAGGTCCATTATACTTCAAACATGAGCAAACATACAAACAAATTCATAGAAAAAGAGATCAGATTTGTGGTTACCAGAGGTGGGGGTTGTGGGTGGGGTGAGGGGTGGGGAATTGGATGAAGGCAGTCAAAGGTACTACAAACTTCCAGTTATAAGGTAAATAAATACTAGGGTTGTCATGTACAACATGATAAATACCATTAACACTGCTGTATTTTACATATGAACATTATTGAGAGAGTAAATCCTGAGACTTTTCATCATTCGCAAAAATTTTTTTCTTATATTTCTTTAATTTTGTATCCATATGAAATAATGGATGTTTACTAAACCTATTGTGATAACCATTTCATGATGTATGTAAATCCAATCATTATGCTGTGTACTTTACACTTATACAGAGTTATATGTCAGTTACATCTCAATAAAACTGGAAGGGGAAAAAAAACATACCATGCTCTAAGTCCTTGCTTACTGACAATCTTCTTTGCACATGCTACAGCTTGAGTGATGTCATCTTTCAGCAAAGCTGAAAAAGAGGTGGTGAGAAATGAAAACAGCGTTCATAGAAATTTCATGTTAACTTTAGATTCAGCCAGCTTTATTCTCTTAAGCTGAGGAAAGAACAACTAAAAGTATATTTTAAGAGTCTGTGTATCTGTGAATGTTGGGGGAAAACTTTTTTCATTCCATCCCATTTGCCATGAAGTGAAGCATTCTGTTTCTAGTTTACCAAAGTCATTGGAAGCTCAAGGATTATTAACTAATGTGATACAGGGTTCTCTTTTTACTAGGCACTGTAAAACAAGCACACAAACAAGCAGAAACAAGTCTAGAAGCTTTTTGCTCAGCAATTCTTCTACTGGAAATCCATCCTAAAGAAATAATAAGAGATGTACCCAAAGATGTATGTACAAGGTGTTTCATAGCAATTAATTAAAGGGGAAAATGGAAATAGCTTAAGTGCTTAACAGTAAGAGTTGGATTGATAAGTTATAGAATATTTATATAGTGGAATTCTATTCATCTTGAATAAATAATAAAGATTCGTAATTGTTGACAAAAATAATTTTGTGTAATAAAGAGTAAATTGTAGAGCAGTAAATGTAGTACAACTTCCTTTTTGTTGGAACACACATTGCTTACATGTTTGTATGTGGATACATATGTGCATAATATACCTTTTCATTCATATACATGTTGATGTATATCCTGAAAGAATATGTATATAGCAAAAGTTGCCAGTGGTCTTACATATCTGGGTAGTAAGAGTTTTTATTCAGTGACCACAGATTAGTATATAATACAAAATATTTTTTAAAAATAAATTAACTGGATATACAAGAATATTCGAAGACTAACCTCTGTTAGGAATTTTAATATTTAAAACTTTAACAATATTAATTTTGCAATTCTTCTCCAATATTTTATGCACTAAAGATTTCATGTTATCTCTAATTTAAAAGGAACTCATCCCAGTTAAACAAATCCATGTATTAACTTGTTCGAATGACAATTATATAGGAACTGTATTTTTTGGAGATGCAAATTAAAGAATTTAGAAATGAAATGTCATAATGTTTCTAATTCACTTTTTAAGAAAAATTTTTATATATTTATTTGGCGGCATTTGGTCTTCACTGCTGTGCACAGGCTCTCTAGTTGTGGTGAGTGGGGGCTGCTCTTCATTGCAGTACGCAGGCTTCTCATTGCAGTGGCTTCTCTTGTTGCAGAACATGGGCTCTAGGCACACGGGCTTCAATAGTTGCAACATGCAGGCTCAGTAGTTGTGGCTTGCAGGCTCTAGAGTACAGGCCACAACAGTCGTTGTGGTGCACGAGCTTAGTTGCTCCTTGGCATGTGGGATCTTCCTGGACCAGAGATTGAACCCATGTCCCCTGCATTGGCAGGCAGATTCTTAACCACTGCGCCACTAGGGAAGTCCCTCTAATTCACTTTAAAGTCAGTCAGCAAAAGTGTGTGTGTATATATATATATAAAATATATACATAAAAGAAGTAAATATGACAAAATGTTGGCAACTGTTAAAGTACATGATGAGCATATTGATGTTTATTATACTGTTTCTAATTTTCTATATATTTAAAATATTTCATAATAAAACGTAACAGCATTTTTTTAAAAGGACCACACAGGGCTCCCCAGTTTCGAGCCCTGGTCCGGGAAGATCCCACATGTCACGGAGCAAATAAGCCTGTGCGCCACAATTATTGAGCCTATGCTCTAGAGCCCATGATCCACAACTACTGAGCCCACGTCCCACAACTACTGAAGCCTGCACACCTAGAGCCCATGCTCCGCAACAAGAGAAGCCACCACAATGTGAAGCCTGTGCACCACAATGAAGAGTAGTAGCCCCTACTCGCTGCAACTTGAGAAAGCCTGCACACAGCAACAAAGACCCAACACAGCCAAAATAAATAAAATAAAATAAAAGTAAATAAATAATAAATTCTTTAAAAAAAGGACCACACCAATGAAACTGGGACATTTGTAGAGACATGGATGGACCTAAAGACTGTCACACAGAGTGAAGTGAGTCAGAAAGAGAAAAACAACTATTGTATATTAACACATATATGCGGAAAATGGAAAAATGGTACAAATCAACCGATTTGCAAGGCTGAGATAGAAACACAGATGTAGAGAACAAACATACGGACACCAAGTGGGGAAAGTGGGGGGGTTTGGGGGGAATCAGTTGGGAGATTGGGATGCCAAATTGTACACTCTAAATATATGCAGTTTATTGTATGTTAACTGTATCTTGATAAAACCTCTTTAAAAAAAAATAGACCACACATATTCCTCCTCTTTGCTTAACTACTAATCCTTTCATTTTCCAAGAAAGAAGGGTAGATTAAAAAAAGACAAAAAGCACACAACTAAAATTTCCCTCAATTTCCCCAAAGTAAGTAGAAGGAATGGCATTGTTCTTTACAAAGCATCAACAAGTCCAGTTATAATAAAGTGATAGGTCATTCCAGAAACTTTTGTATATTAGAAAACAGCAGCATTTTAGGATACTACCTCTTTAATTTCTTCCTTAAGAAATTATGAGGAGGATAATCAAGAGTTTCTAGAAGCTAGGACAGAGTTTTTCTAGGTCCCTGATGAACCCGTCAAGACCTTTTCGTTTATATTGAATCTCTGTTCTCGTAAGTATAACCAGATGGGTCCTGTGCCATCACTCAATTTTCTCGTCTTACTGCTGCAGGGTATACCACAGCCGTTAACTGCCTTGGGGGTTCCCCCATCATCACACCAGTAGTGGCCATTGATTCCAAATATCCCGTATCTAGTTCTTTCAGGACCATAGTTTGTAGCTTGTGTGTTATAACTGCTTTCCCATTTGACCAAACACATCCCTGAGAAAAAGATAATAAACAGAAATACCATATGACTTACAGCTCGTTTAATTCTATTTTACTAATGACTTTATAAGCTTAAAGACGTATTTTACTTGTAAAATATTTTCACACTTTGATGTTGAAGGGTCCTTAAGAGAATTCTTTTCTTAGCAAATCATTTGGTAATATTAATGAAACAAGATAACATATTTTTTAAAATATTAAAATAACTATTCCTTCCATTGCTATTACGCTTCGCCTGCTCCCATCCCTCAGGTAAGATTCAGCCTAGAATAGAAAAATAACCAGAGCTGTTGAGTGGGTTTGGTAATTAGCAGCAGATGCGCACGCTAAAGGAACAATGCTTTTTATTAGGAACAATAAGCAGTCTCTGGGAGTAAGAAAATTTCTTATGAAACCTAAAGGTAAATTTGGATATCAAGTTAGAATCCAGACAAGAATCATAGACTAGGAAAGACTGTGTTATCCATCCCTCCATCTAGCCATTCGCTCATTCATTCAAAAGCAGTTATGGAGGGGAAATGTCTGAATTCAATCTGAAATATGCAGTGATTACACTGACAAATATGGACTAAAATAAAAAGCAACTTTTACTTACAGTACAGCTTGAATGCTGTGGAAGAAAATGAACAATAATCAACTAGAGTAAGAATAATAAAATGCCATTTCATGCTGCATTTCAGGGATCCTTTTATACATACTGATTGAGGGGAAATAGGTTCCTACCCTCCCTGTTTTAAGAGCTCAATGTAAACTTTAATTTCCTTGTCTCCCAGTGGGTGGGGCTGCATTCCCACTCATGCCAGTGAGCTCTTCCTAGAACCTCCGCTGCCAGAGGCCCTGTCTCTGCCGTGAGCCACAGCTGCCCCCACCTCTATAGGCAATCCTCCAAAACCAGACGTAGATCTGGCTGAGTCTCCTATGGGATCACTGCTCCTTCCCCTGGCTCCTGGTGTGCACACTGTTTTTTGTGTGCCATCCAAGAGTGGAGTCTCTTTTTCCCCAGTCCTGTGGAGGTCCTGTAATGAAATCCCACTGGCTTTCAAAGTCTGATTCTCTGGGAATTCCTCCTCCCATTACCAGACCCCAAGGTTGGGAAGCCTGACGTGGGGCTCTGAACCCTCACTTTAATGGGTGGACTTCTGTGGTATACCTGTTCTCCAGTTTGTGTCACCCACCCGCCATTTATGGGATTTGATTTTAACACGATTACACCCCTCCTACCATCTCATTGTGGCTTCTCCTTTGTCTCTGGATGTGGGGTGTCTTTTTTGGTGAGTTCCGGTGTCTTTCTGTCAATGATTGTTCAGCAGTTAATTGCAATTCCGGTGCTCTTGCAAGAGAGAGTGAGTACACGTCCTCCTACTCTGCCATCTTGAACCATCTCCACATATACTGGTTTCCAATCCTGTAAAGCCTGATGGGCTACCCACTGGATAATAGATTCTTCCTTGAAAATGGAGGTAGAAGAGCAGGCTGGAAAGAGCACACACATGGGGTCAGGATAAGAAATCCAAGGTCTGTCTGCTATCAATGAGCTGGGTAACACAGGGTAGATTCTTTAATCATTTGGGGCCTTGGTTTCCACAATGTAGAAATCTCCATGAGAAACTGCCCACTCCTTTCCACCACCCTGCCCTCCCCCAGCCCCTTGCTCCTCCAATCAAAGCTGCTTTCTTTTCTTTTCTTTCCTTCTTTCTTTTTCTTTTTTTTGAATTTGTTACAATATTGCTTCTGTTTTATGTTTTGGTGTTTTGGCCCCCAGGCATGTGGGATCTTAAGCATGTGGGATCTTAGCTCGCTGACCAGGGAAGGAACCCGCTCCCCTGCATTGGAAGGCAAAGTCTTAACCCCTGGACCGCCAGGGAAGGCCCCAACGCTGTTTTCTTAATGAAATACTTCATTAAGCAAGGAGTGATTCACACCAGACAGGTGTATAATTTTAAGACTTTGAATACTTAGTTTCCGTGTTTCTTTGGAGAGGATCATCCTTGATGAGGAAGTAAGATTCCAGTGTTTGCAAGTATTTGGTGAAATACTTGTGAAAAAACACAGGTAGGGATAGATGATCTTAATTGCAAAGCAGGAATAGCGACACAGATGTAGAGAACAAACGTAGGGATAGCAAGGTGGAAAGTGGGGGTGTGGGATGAATTGGGAGATTGGGATTGACACATATACACTGTTGATAATGTGCATAAAATAGTGAGAATCCACTGTGTAGCACGGGAACTCTACCCTATGCTCTGTGGTGACCTAAATGGGAAGGAAATCCAAAAAAGAGGGGATATATGTATGCGTATAGCTGATTCACTCTGCTGTACAGTAGAAACCAACACAACATTGCAAAGCAACTATACTCCAATAAAAGTTAATTTAAAAATTTAATTAAAAAAAAGAAAGTGCATAACTTAGTATAATCACATAAATGGAATGCTCAATGAACAGCAACAACAAACAGATGATAGAGCACCCTGACATCAAGCCTGTCCCAAAATCCCAGCTGCGCCAAAAGAGGCCTGTTTTCAGATGAACTGCCTGTTCGCGGCATCCTGATGGGCCCCTAATAGGCGGTTTTACTGAAAACCTGGGTAGAGCTCACAGGGAAAGCCGGGGGACAGGCAGGGCGGCTCTGCCACTCACTCCCAGAGGGGCCGTGGGCAAGTTGCTGGACTTCAATGGGTTTCTGTTTCCCCATCTGTCAAGTGGGGATGTTGACAATACCTACCTCATGGGGGAGAAAATGAGTTAATACATAGTAAACTTTTTAGAATAATGCCTGGCACATGGTGAGCACTGTGCTTGAATTTGCTGTGATAGTACAGAAGGTCCCTGACTTAATGATGGATTGGCTTATGGTTTTTCAACTTTTCGATGGTGTGAATGTGATATGCATTCAGTAGCAAATGTACTTGGTTTTAGAATTGCGATCTTTTCCCAGGCTAGTGATATTTTTTGTTTGCGAGGGTAAACAAAAGTATACTTACAACCATTCTGTACCCAGACAACCATTCTGCGTTTCACTTTCAGGACCGTATTCAAGACATTACATGAGATGTTCAACGCTGTATTGTAAGCAGGCTTCGTGTCAGATGATTTTGCGGGACTGTAGGCTAATGTATGTGTCCCGGGCAGGTTTAAGGTAAGCTAGGTAGGATCATGATATTTGGTGCGTTGGGTAAATGGAACGCATTTTTGACTTACAATATTTCTGACTTCCCATGGGTTTATCATAATGTAACCCCACTGTAAATCAAGGAAGATCTGTACATAGATGCCTTCATTCTTTCAAAAACACAAAGCTCCTAATGAGAATCACCTGACAGCGTCCCAGAAAAGTGTAAGTTCTTGAGAACTAATTTTGCAGCATAACAATATTCATTTAAACAATTACCGACGGGTAAGAAATTCCTAGGGCAGGAAGCTAACTCCCTTTAAGGGATAAAAATTCCAAACCGTTCCGACTGCACCTTGGGCTGAACTTAGAAAAGAATGGTTTTATAAAGGATTATAAAAGATTAGTTATATTCTTCTAACTATTATAAAGTAGTTGGATCTAAATGGTGTTTCTGGCAGATGGAACAAGTTAAGTTTACCAACTGAGATATTTTGTTTTTTTCTCACACTAGCCAAGGTATTCTTCTGTATCTATTTCTCTCCCTCCCTTCTTTCCTTCCTTCCTTCCCTCCCTCCCTCCCTGTGTCTCTCTTTCTCCCTTTCTTTCTTTCTCTCCCTTTCTTTCCTTCTCTCTTTCTTTCTTTCTTCCTTTTTTCCTTTTCTTTTTATTTTCAATCTGATCTTCACATAGGTACCAACTAGACATTTGCTTAAGATGAGAGCTCTCCTAAAAATCCTTTTAGATATAAAAGTCCAGATCTTCAATATATCTATTTCAATTGTGACTCCAAACCAGTAAGTCTTTTCATGGCTTAAAACCAATTTTAGGGCTTAACTTGGACACAAGAGGTGTCCCCTAAGAAATGTAGCCCTCTCAAGATGCAAAGGCACTCAGGAGATAGCCTAAGAAAGCAAAGAGCTTCATTGTCACAGGGGGCAAAGACACCTCTCTCTCCCACAAGTGAGACACCTTCATTCACTGCCCTACTAATCTGTGTTACCAGAAAGGGGATACTGGGGTGAGAATTTTTCCCTCACAAACAAGGCAACGAAGGTAGAGGTGATAAAGGCCCCTTACGGACTGAGACTCTTTATTGACAAACTGCCCTGAGAGCCGGCATGGTTGGACAGAGAGAATGTTGCCTGTCACTTCACATCTTAGTCTTCTGCCAGACAACCTGCACCCCCAAGTGGCAGAAACCAGAGGGAATATTCTCACTGGTTACACAGCCAAGTTCTCAGTACATAAAACAAGACAAACAGAGACTCTCATCTTATGGTTTTTCATCCTTCTGACAAATGACAAAAGACAGAGACAAAGGAAAAGGTGACTCTTTCTGGGAAGTTAAGAATCAGTACCCATAGGTGTTGATTACCAAAACCAAATTCACAAGAGTCACAATTCAAGACCTATTTTTGCATGTTTTTCTCCTGCCACTGTGAATTTGGAAAGGAAGGGACAAGGAGAGATGTTTATCCTCCTGTCTTGACTGTGCGCTACAGACAGAGATCTGGGAGACTGACATGGTAAGAATTCCTACCTGCTGCTGGGCTGTTGTCAGTTATCCCAGATCCCAACTGCAGTCTCCAGGGAGAGTGGAGAGTTCCAGCCTTTTACTCTCCCATCCTCATCACCAGAAACTGGACAGGGGGAAACACTGGTTTCCCTTTACCCTTTCAGGTTCTCAGCTAGGGCTCTGCAACAAAAGACACATTAACAAGAGAAAAACAAACAAGTTTATCAACATGTATCAATATATCCCACATAGACTTATGAGAAATGCAGGGATGAGTTACTCAAGGAGGTGGCTGCAACCTGGACCTCCAGATCATCTTAACCAGAGAAGTCTACTTGCAGAGGAGCAACAGACAGAGGAAAAGAGTACTAGGTTCTAAGGGTGGCACACTGTGGGACGACCAATACATAAGAAACGAAGGAAGATAATAGCCTGTCAGTAAAGGTTGTTTTGTAGAGTCCTCTGGTGCTGTCTTGGGGCTAATAGGTGTCCAGGGTTGCTGGTGATTAATTTCTGCACAAATGTATGCTCTGTTTTCCGGACAACAGGAGGAGGGCAGAGAACTTTTCTTGGATCTGCTGCTTCTCAGTTGCCTTCAGCTCAAAATAATCCTCATGGCAAAGGCCAAGATTTTGGGTGGCATATTCAGGTGTTCTTGTGTAGGTTTTCCTGTAAAGCTCCCTTGCTTTACAATGACTCTTTATGCTCTAACATGGACATGTGAAGTAAGGCATTGTCAGAAAGGAGTTAGGAATGTTGGTCACATGAGGCTTATTTATAATAGTAAAATATTGATTTATAAATTAGTTATTTACAATAGTAACCAAAAAGTTTAGTATAGAAATCTGGCTGAGCAACATGGAGTCGTGCTATACACCTATCAAAGCAACGGGCAGTGGGTCATGTGCTTCTGTGGAAAGTGTATATACGAGGGTGAATCAAAAATTATCCACATTCTGGCTGGAGAATTTGTTTTAATTAACTTTAAGAAAAGACAAATACATCATTTTTCGACATAATCTCCTTGCTTTTCAATACACTTTGTCCATCTGTCAACAAGCTTTTGTATTCCCTCATTAAAAAATACTTTAGGCTGAGCTGAGAGCCATGAATGCTCCTCTGTCTTCATTTCTTCATCAGAAGTGAATCTTCTTCCTTGTAGGGCTACTAACACTAGTGCAACCTTCCTTGAACTTCTCTATCCATTCATACACACTTCTTTGCAACAAAACACTTTCTCCATACTGGGCACAAAGTCTTCAATAAATAACAGTGCCAGGTATACCCTCAGACCACAAAAAATGAATCATGGCACGCTGCTCTTCTTTTGTGCAAATCACAAGTGGGGCATCCATTTTTGCTCGCTCCACAGTTACAAATGAACTGATGTAACACGTTCACACCTGCACAGCTGTGACTGGAGAGACAGTAGCTTTGAATGGAAAGTGCTGATAAGACAGTGTGGCCAACAGAAGTTTTAATATAAGCAGAGTGTGGATAATTTTTGTCTCACCCTCGTAAAATAATTTTTCGTGAAAAAGATGAAACATAGTGAAGACACATTAAACAATTTAATGAAAATGAATGTTAATCAAAGATTGGAGCTCATTTGCAGCTGTGTAATATGTTTATTGCAGTTTTTTTTTCTTTGTGGTTGCTTAAATTCATAATAAAATAGGAGGAATTTCCTCTTTTGGCTAATCCCAATTCTTCCTGAGCAATATCTTTAAGCACTGTCACTTCATTCTTTTCTTGCAGGTTAATTCTTAGGACATCAGCATATTCCTCTTCAGACATAAGGAAGAAAACCTTTAAAGTCAGTTGACAAACAGTTTCTGTTTTCCACGTAACTCAAAGGGTGGAGCTCCCACACCACTGGGAGAAGAAGGAAGTGAAAGATGTTAAATACCAGGGCCAGCTCCCCTGCTCAGCCTGGAGGTCCTGCTTCTCAGTCAGCATGAAGGCTCTCCTCATTCTGGGGCTTCTCCTCCTCTCTGTCGCTGTCCAGGGCAAGGTCTATAAGCCATGTGAACTTGCCAGCACTCTGAAAAGACTTGGATTGGCTGGCTATAGGGGAGTCAGCCTGGGAAACTGTACGTTAACTCTTCCTCAAACTTCCAAATAGTTAGCCGGGTGTGGAACAGATGCTAATAGAGGATGAAGACTAAGCAAGGGACTTTGAGGGAATGGGCTTTTTTATTCCTTTGAGGGTCTGTACACTTACAATGGTGAAAAACATCAACTTGTTCCTTTAGAACCACATGGACCATGTGAAGGATTGATGCATGGGAGGGCCAAATTCTCTACCATTCTAAGCAGGCCAGGGCCTGTGGTACTTTCTAGTGCCACTACATTTGCCAGCTGGCACATGTAGGCTGACTGAGAGATACCTTTGAGCCCCTGGGGTATGTCTGCCAAGCCCTTGGTGTTCGACTTCAGCCATTTGCAGTTTGGAACTTGGGTTCTGCAAGCCTGAGTCATGCAGGATTTTTCTCAGTTTTAATCCCCCAACCAGGACATTGGGTTTTTAACAGCAAAGTTTTTTTAAAAAAATTACACTGAACTCTTAAAACAGGGAGAGTAGGAACCTATTTCCTCTCAATCAATATGTATAAAAAGATCCCTGAAATGCAGCATGAAATGACATTTTATTATTCTTACTCTAGATGATTATTTTTCATTTTCTTCCACAGAATTCAAGCTGTGCCCTAAGTAAAAGTTACTTTGTATTTTAGTCCATTTTGTCAATGTATTTGTCAGTGTATTTTTCAGATTGAGATCAAACATTTCCCCTCCATGACTATTTTTGAATGAATGAGCGAATGGCTAGATGGCTGGATGGATGACACAGTCTTTCCTATTTTATGACTCGTTGTCTGGATTCTAATTTGATATCCAAATTCACCTTTAGGTTTCGTAAGAAATTTTCTTTCTCCCTGAAAATGCTTATTTTTCTTAACAATAAGCATTTTTCCAATAGCATATGCATTTGCTGCTAATTACCAAACCCACTCAACAGCTCTGGTTATTTTCTTATTCTAGGCTGAATCTTACCGGAGGAATGGAAACAAGGGAAGGGTAATAGCAATGGAAGGAATAATTATTTTAATATTGTTTAAAATATGTTATCTTGTTTCATTAGTGTTACCAAATGATTTGCTAACAAAACAATTCTCTTAAGGGCCCTTTAACACCAAAGTGTGAAAATGTTTTACAAGTAAAATACATCCTTACACTTATAAAGTAGGTCGTTAGTAAAATAGAATTAAATAGAACTGATTTCTCTGTGAACTATAAGGCATGTGGTGTTGCTCTTTATTACTAAAAATATAATTTTTCAGGGGTGTGTGTGGTCAAATGGGAAAGCCATTGTAACACACAAGTTACAAACTACAGTCGTGAAGACCAAAGTAAAGACTATGGGGTATTTCAAATCAATAGCCGCTACTGGTGTGTTGATGGCAAAACCCCAGGAGCAGTTAACACCTGTTGTATATCATGCAACAGTAAGAGAAGATAATGTTGAGTGATGGCACAGGACCCATCTGGTTATACTTACAAGAACAGAGATTCAATACAAATGAAAGTGTCTTGAAGGGTTCATCAGGGACCTAGGGAAACTCTGTCTTAACTTCTAGAAACTCTTGATTATCCTCCTCATAATTCCTTAAGGAAGAAATTAAAGAGCTGATATCCTAAAAGGTTGCTATTTTCTAATATAAGAAAGTTTCTGCAATGACATATCACTTTATTATAACTGGGCTTGTTGATGCTTTGCAAACAACAATGGCATTCCTCCTACTTACCTTGTTTTGGGGAGATTTAGGGATAATTTGGTTGTGTAGGTTGTTTTGTTTGTTGGTTGGTTGGTTGGTTGCTTTTAATCTACCCTTCTCTATTGGAAAATAAAAATAGTAGTAGTTAACCAAAGAGGAGGAATATTTGTGGTCCTTCTTTTTATTTTTTTATTTTTTATTTTTTACAATAAAGTGCATATATTTAGAGTGTACAATTTGGTATCCCAATCTCCCAATTCATTCCCCCCCAACCCTCCCCACTTTCTCCACTTGGTGTCCATATGTTTGTTCTCTACATCTGTGTCTCTATTTCTGCTTGCAAACAGGTTGATTTGTACCATTTTTCTATACTCCACATATATGTGTTAATATACAATATTTGTTTTTCTCTTTCTGACTCACTTCACTCTGTATGACAGTCTCTAGGTCCATTCATGTCTCTACAAATGTTCCAGTTTCATTGCTTTTCACAGCTGAGTAATATTCCATTGTATATATGTACCATGTCTTCTTTATCCATTCATCTGCTGATGGACATTTAGGTTGCTTCCATGTCCTGGCTATTGGAAATAGTGCTGCAATGAACATTGGAGTGCGTGTGTCTTTTTGAATTATGGTGTTCTCTGGGTATATGCCCAGGAGTGGGATTGCTGGGTCATATGGTAGTTCTATTTTTAGTTTTGCAAGGAACCTCCATACTGTTCTCCATAGTGGCTGTTTCAATTTACATTCCCACCAACAGTGCAAGAGCATTCCCTTTTCTGCACACCCTCTCCAGCATTTACTGTTGGTAGATTTTCTGATGATGCCCATTCTAACCGGCATGAGGTGATACCTAATTGTAGTTTTGATTTGCATTTCTCTAATAATTAGTGATGGTGAGCAGCTTCTCACGTGCCTCTTGGCCATCCGTATGTCTTCTCTGGAGAACTGCCTATTTAGGTCTTCTGCCCATTTTTTGATTGGGTTGCTTGCTTTTCTGATATTGAGCTGGATGAACTGTTTATATATTTCAGAGATTAATCCTTTGTCTGTTGATTCGTTTGCAAATATTTTCTCCCAGTCTGAGGGTTGTCTTTTCGTCTTGCTTATGGTTTCCTTTGCTGTGCAGATGCTTTGAAGTTTCATTAGATCCCACTTATTTATTTTTGTTTTTATTTCCATTACTCTAGGGGGTGGATCAAAAAAGATCTTGCTGTGATTTATGTCGAAGAGTGTTCTTCCTATGTTTTCCTCTAGGAGTATTATAGTGTCTGGCCTTACATATAGGTCTTTAATCCATTTTGAGCTTATTTTTGTGTATGGTGTTGAGTGTTCTAATTTCATTCTTTTACATGTAGCTGTCCAGTTTTCCCAGTACCACTTCTTGAAGAGGCTGGCTTTTCTCCATTGTATATCCTTGCCTCCTTTGTCATAGATTAGTTGACCATAGTTTATCTCTGGGCTTTCTATCCTGTTCCATTGATCTGTGCTTCTGTTTTTGTGCCAGTACCATACTGTCTTGATCACTGTAGCCTTGTAGTATAGCCTGAAGTCAGGAAGCCTGATTCCACCAACTCTGTCTTTCCTTCTCGAGATTGCTTTGGCTATTCAGGGTCTTTTGTGTTTCCTTACAAATCGTAACATTTCTTGTTCTAGTTCTATGAAAAATGCCATTAGTAATTTGATGAGGATTGCATTGAATCTGTAAATTGCTTTGGGTAGTATAGTCATTTTCACAGCGTTGATTCTTCCAGTCCAAGAACATAGTATGTCCCTCCATCTGTTTGTGTCTTCTTTGATTTCTTTCATTAGTGTCTTACAGTTTTCTGAGTACAGGTCTTTTACCTCCTTGGTTAGGTTTATTCCCAGGTATTTTATTCTTTTTGTTGCAATGGTGAATGGGAATGTTTCCTTAATTTCTCTTTCTGATCCTTCATTGTTAGTGTATAGAAATGCAAGAGACTTCTGTGTGTTAATTTTGTATCCTGCAACTTTACCAAGTTCATTGATTGGCTCAAGTAGTTTTCTGGTGGCATCTTTAGGATTTTCTATGTATAGGATCATGTCATCTGCGAACAGTGACAGTTTGACTTCTTTCCAATTTGGATTCCTTTTACTTCTTTTTCTTCTCTGATCGCTGTGGCAAGGACTTCCAAAACTATGTTGAATAGTAATGGCGAGAGTGAGCATCATTGTCTTGTTCCTGAGCTCAGAGGGAATGCTTCCAGTTTTTCACCATTGAGAATGATGTTTGCTGTGGGTTTGTCATATACGGCCTTTATTAGGTTGAGGTAGTTTCCCTCTATGCCCACCTTCTGGAGAGTTTTTATCATAAATGGGTGTTGAATTTTGTCAAAAGCTTTTTCTGCATCTATTGAGACGATCATGTGGTTTTTATCCTTCAATTTGTTAGTATGGTGTGTCACATTGATTGATTTGTGTATATTGAAGAATCCTTGCATTGCAGGGATAAACCCCACTTGATCATGGTGTATGATCCTTTGAATGTGTTGTTGGATTCTGTTGGCTAGTATTTTGTTGAGGATTTTTGCCTCTGAATTCATCAGTGATATTGGTCTGTAGTTTTCTTTTTTTGTAGCATCTTTGTCTGGTTTTGGTATCAGGGTGATGGTGGCTTCATACAATGAGTTTGGGAGTGTTCCTCCCTCTGCAATGTTTTGGAAGAGTTTGAGAAGGCTGGGTGTTAGCTCTTCTCTAAATGTTTGGTAAAATTCACCTGTGAATCCATCTGGTGCTGGACTTTTGTTTGTTGGGAGATTTTTAATCACAGTTTCAATTTCATTACTTGTGATTGGTCTGTTCATAGTTTCTATGTCTTCCTGATTCTGTCTTGGAAGGTTATACCTTTCTATTTGTGGTCCTTTTTAAAGAATTGTTTTTACTGTATTTTTTTTGAGTTATTTATTTATTTATTTGGCTGTGTTGGGTCTTCATTGCTGCGTGCCTGGGCTAGTGGCAAGCAGGGGCTACTCTTTGTGGTGGTGCATGGGCTTCTCATCGTGGTGGCTTCTCTTGTTGTGGAACACGGGCTCTAGGCACGAGGCTTCAGTAGTTGCGGCACACGGGCTCAATAGTTGTGGCTCATGGGCTCTAGAGCACAGGCTCAGTAGTTGTGGCACACGGGCTTGGTTGCTCTGTGGTATGTGGGACCTTCTGGACCAGGGCTGGAACCCATGTCACCTGCATGGGGATTCTTAACCACTGCTCCACCAGGGAAGTCCCTATTATTTTTTAAAGATCAACAGAATTCCACTATATAAGCATTCGATGATTTATCAATCCAACTCTTACTATTAAGCACTTAGGCTGTTTCCATTTTCCTCTTTTATTAATTGCTATGAAGGACCTTGTACACACATCATTGGGTACATCTCTCTCTCTCTCTTTTTTTATTTTTATTTATTTATTATTTTTTGGGGGGTACACCAAGTTGAATCATCTGTTTTTATACACACATCCCCGTATTCCCTCCCTTCCTTGACTCCCCCCCCCTCGAGTCCCCCCCACCCTCCCCGCCCCAGTCCTCTAAGGCATCTTCCATCCTCGAGTTGGACTCCCTTTGTTATACAACAACTTCCCACTGACTATCTATTTTACAGTTGGTAGTGTATATATGTCTGTGCTACTCTCTCGCTTCGTCTCAGCTTCCCCTTCACCCCCTGCCCCCTCCCAAACCTCGAGTTCTCCAGTCCATTCTCTGTATCTGCATCCTTGTTCTTGTCACTGAGTTCATCAGTACCATTTGTAGATTCCGTATATGTGAGTTAGCATACAATATTTGTCTTTCTCTTTCTGACTTACTTCACTCTGTATGACAGACTGTAGTTCTATCCACCTCATGACATATAGCTCCATCTCATCCCTTTTTATAGCTGAGTAATATTCCATTGTATATATATGCCACATCTTCTTTATCCATTCATTTGTTGATGGGCATTTAGGTTGCTTCCATGTCCTGGCTATTGTAAAGAGTGCTGCAATAAACATTATGGTACAAGTTTCTCTTGGGATTATGGTTTTCTTTGGGTATATGCCCAGCAGTGGGATGACTGGATCATATGGTAGTTCTATTTGTAGTTTTTTAAGGAATCTCCAAATTGTTTTCCATAGTGGCTGTACCAACTTACAGTCCCACCAACAGTGCAGGAGAGTTCCCTTTTCTCCACACCCTCTCCAACATTTGTTGTTTCCAGATTTTGTGATGATGGCCATTCTGATCGGTGTGAGGTGATACCTCATTGTGGCTTTGACTTGCATTTCTCTGATGATTAGTGATGTTGAGCATCTTTTCATGTGTTTGTTGGCCATCTGTATGTCTTCTTTGGAGAAATGTCTATTTAGGTCTTCTGCCCATTTGTGGATTGGGTTATTTGCTTTTTTGGTATTAAGCTTCATGAGCTGCTTGTATATTTTGGAGGTTAATCCTTTGTCCGCTGCTTCATAGGCAATTATTTTTTCCCATTCTGAGGGTTGCCTTCTAGTCTTGTTTATGGTTTCTTTTGCTGTGCAAAAGCTTTTAAGTTTCACTAGGTCCCATTTGTTTATTCTTGATTTTATTTCCATGATTCTAGGAGGTGGGTCAAAAAGGATCTTGCTCTGATGGATGTCATAGACTGTTCTGCCTATGTTTTCCTCTAGGAGTTTTATAGTGTCTGGCCTTACATGTAGGTCTTTAATCCATTTGGAGTTTCTTTTTGTGGATGGTGTTAGGAAGTGTTCTAATTTCATTCTTTTCCCTGTTGCTGTCCCATTTTCCCAGCACCACTTATTGAAGAGGCTGTCTTTTTTCCATTGTATATTCGTGCCTCCTTTGTCAAAGATAAGGTGCCCATATGTGTTTGGGTTTACTTCTGAGTTCTCTATTCTATTCCATTGATCTTCCTTTCTGTTTCTGTGCCAGTACCATACTGTCTTGATCACTATGGCCTTGTAGTATAGTTTGAAGTCAGGAAGCCTGATTCCACCAACTCCATTTTTCCTTCTCAAGATTGTTTTGGCTATTCGGGGTCTTTTGCGTTTCCATACAAATCATAAGATTTCTTGCTCTAGTTCTGTGAAAAATGCCATTGGTAATTTGATCGGGATTGCATTGAATCTGTAAATTGCTTTGGGTAGTACAGTCATTTTCATGATGTTGATTCTTCCAATCCAGGAACATGGTATGTCCCTCCATCTGTTTGTGTCATCTTTGATTTCTTTCATTAGTGTCTTAAAGTTTTCTGCATACAGATCTTTTGCCTCCTTAGGCAGATTTATTCCTAGGTATTTTATTCTTTTTGTTGCAATGATGAATGGGAGCGTGTCCTTAATTTCTCTTTCTGCTCTTCCATTGTTAGTGTATAGGAATGCAAGAGATTTCTGTGCATTAATTTTGTATCCTGCTACTTTACTAAACTCATCAATGAGTGCTAGCAGTTTTCTGGTAGAGTCTTTAGGGTTTTCTATATATAATATCATGTCATCTGCAAAGAGTGACAATTTTACTTCTTCTTTTCCAATTTGGATTCCTTTTATTTCTTTTTCTTCTCTGATTGCTGTGGCTAAAACTTCCAAAACTATGTTGAATAATAATGGCGAGAGTGGACACCCTTGTCTTGTTCCTGTTCTTAGAGGGAGTTCTTCCAGTTTTTCCCCATTGAGAACGATGTTGGCTTTTGGTTTTTCATATATGGCTTTTATTATGTTGAGGTAATTTCCTTCCATGCCCATTTTCTGGAGAGCTTTTATCATAAATGGATGTTGAACTTTTCTCTCTTTTTTTTTAATGTTTATTTATTTTTTTGGCTGCATTGAGTCTTTGTTGCTGCACAGGGGCTTTCTCCAGTTGTGGGAAGCAGGAGATACTCTTCATTGCAGTGTGCAGGATTCTCAATGTGGTGGCTTCTCCTGTTGTGGAACACGGGCTCTGGGCATGAGGTAATTGTGGCAAATGGGCTCAATAGTTTCCGCATGTGGTCTCAGCAGCTGTGACCCATAGGTGTAGTTGCTCTACGGCATGTGGGATCTCCCTGGACCAGGGATCAAACCCGTGTCCCGTGCATTGGCAGGCGGATTGTTAATCACTGCGCCTCCAGGGAAGTCCCTTTTATTATTTCTTTAGGATAAATTTCCAGTAGTAGAATTGCTGAGCAAAAAACTGCTAGTGCAATTTCTGCTTGTTTGTTTTTGTTTTGTTTTGTTTTTGTTTTTTACAGTGCCTAGTAAAAAGAGAATCTTCTATCACTTTAGTTAATAATCCCAGAGCTTCCAAAGACTTTGGTAAATGAGAAACAGAATGCTTTATTTCATGGCAAATGGGCTGGAATGAAGAAAGAATTTACCCTCAACATTCACAGATACATGGACTCTTAAAAAATAATTTTAGCTGTTCTTTCCTCAGCGTAAGAGAATAAAGCTTGCTGAACCTAAACTTGCTGAACCAAAACTTAACATGAAATTTCTATGAATGCTGTCTTCATTTCTTACAACCTCTTTTTCAGCCTTGCTGAAAGATGACATCACTCAAGCTGTAGCATGTGCAAAGAAGATTGTCAGTAAGCAAGGACTTAGAGCATGGTATTTTTTTTTCCCTCCCAGTTTCATTGAGATGTAACTGACATATAACACTGTATAAGTGTCAGGTCCACAGCATAATGATTTGACTTACATACATCATGAAATGATTATCACAATAAGTTTAGTGAACATCCATTAACTTGTATGGATACAAAATTTAAAAAATAGAGGAAAAAATGTTTGTGTGTGACGAAGTCTTAGGATTTACTCTCCCAACAACTTTCATATATAACATATAGCAGTGTTAATTATATTTATTATGTTGTAAATGACATCCCTAATATTTATTTACCTTATAACTGGAAGTTTGTAGTACCTTTGACTGCCTTCATCCAATTCCGCACCCCTCACCTCACCCACAACCCCCACCTCTGCTGACTACAAATCTGACCTCTTTTTCTATGAGCTTGTTTGTATGTTTGTTTGTTCACGTTTGAAGTATAATGGACCTACAACACTATGTTAGTGCCTCTTACAGAGCATCGTATGTGTTAAGCATTAAAGGGGAGAGCTGTTTTACCCTACTTTTATGAGAGAAGTGAGCGAATATTTCCAGAGACCAAAGGATGCTACAGAGAACTGAAAATTGCAGCTTCAGATTTATGCTAAACAACATATTACATAGAAACAACCTATTTAAACTGATTCGGAATCTTATTCTTTTAAACTTCAATTTATTTTAGGGGATTTCTAGAGTTTTTAAGATTCTCCACACTCTACCAATTCCTTGACCTCTCTTGAAATCATGTTTGGAATTAAGTAAATGTGGAATGCACTTGGCAGTTGTGTTTGTGGACTACACAGGACTCAACATTTTTGTTCAGCATTCTGTGCTCTAATAAAGGCTTGGGGGAGATGGGAATTACTTGGTATACATATCACCACTTAATAAATAGGAATACTTGAATCTACCTATAGCTTGTATTTCATATAGTGATAAAATATTTTGTTTTCCCAAAGGATTTGAAGTAAGCATATCACATTGAAGATATGTTTTAAACTTATTACCACTTGTTTCATCTTTCTCTACAGGGAGGCATGGAAAACTCATTGTCAAAACCAAGATCTCAGCTCTTATGTTAAGGATTGCAGACTGTACCTGAGGAGTTTTCTTTCTTCAGTTCATTTTGTCTGTTTTTCATATTAAGGAAGTAATATTTGAATGAAGGGTCATTCTACCATTCTTGCAAACAAATAATGTTTTTACAGAAGCAGGAGCTTATGGTCTTTCTTCTAAGAGGCTTTACATTTCCCTCATGGGTTTATTGTTTGATATTACACCAACAATATTTTTCAGTTTGCTAATAGAACTAATGCTGGTGAATATTTGTCTAAAATCTTAATTATCAAATGTATCTGCAGTACATTCAGTTCCTAATCAAAGAAATAACCCAGACTTAATCTTGAATGATACAAGCACTCCCCAATATGTGATAAAAATATAACAAAGAAATATCTTTAAACAAATTGATCTTAAGCAAAATCTCAGCTGTGTATGAATGTGACCCCTGCATTTATTCTGACATCTGCAAAAACAGTAAAAGATAACTAGTCTTTGTTAGGCAGTTACCTGATTTCTGGTCAGGTAACTAAGATCCCAAAAGCAGTGCCGTGGGGTCAAAATAAATAAATAAATAAATAAGCTACAAGGATAGATTGTACAATACAGGGAATATAGCCAATATTTTATAATAACTCTAAATGAAATATAACCTTTAAAAATTGTGAAATACTATGTGGTACACCTGAAACTTCTATAATATTGTACATCAACTATGCCTGAATAAAGAAAAAAAAGATCTAGAGTCTGGGAGTTGAACTAATGAGAGACACAAAGAAAGCTAAGCCAATTTAAGAATCAGTAGTTCTTAGCTCTAGGGAAAATAAAATCTTGCATATGAGAAGGGAGTAATTGTATTTCTGGCTATGTAAATACTGAGTATTAATCTGGAAAGGTATATATAATTACATTGGAAGGATGAGTTTTAGAGAAATGTGCCATGAGTGATGGAGGTGGAGGAGGAGGAATAGAACTTAATCCTTAACTTCCATCCTGGGAATCAGTATCTTAAAATGGAATAGTCCAGGAGGAGCAATACAAGCCTAATACTTACAAGCATGGTAGTAAATATAAAATTCTTTGGGGGGTGGGGGGTGGTGCCACACAGATTGTGGGATCTCAGTTCCCGACCAAGAATTGAACCTGGGCCACAGCAGTGAAAGTGCCAAGTCCTAACCACTAGGCAACCAGGGAACTCCCTAAACTTCTTAACATTAAGCTAAAAGAGTAGAAAATGGTTGCATGTGAAGGGGGAGAAATGCGGAGTTATGAGTATGAGTCAAAAATTATCTGCACTCTGGCTGTAGAATTTAATTTAAGTTTTAGAAGAGAGAGATATATCATTTTTCGACATAATCTCCTTGCTTTTCAATACTCTTTGTCCATCTGTCATCAAGCTTTCGTATTCCCTCATTAAAAAATGTTTTCGGCTGAGCAGCGAGTGATGAATGCACCACTCTCTTCACTTCTTCACCAGAAGTGAATCTTCATCCTCATAGAGCTGTTTTCAGAGGACCAAACAGGTGAAAGTCTGATGGAGGAAGATCAGGACTATAGGGAGGATGCTTTAACACCTCAAAATGAAGTTTTTGCAGAGTGTCAACAGTGTGGGCAGAAGTGTGTGGATGTGCACTCCCTCAGACCACAAAAAACAAATCACTGCACCATGCTCTTCTTGCATGCAAATCACAAGTGGGGCATCCATTTTTGCTTGCACCACAGTTACAAATGAATGGATGTAACACATTCACACCTGCACAATAGTGACTGGGGAGACAATAGCCTTGGATGGAAAGCGCTGATAAGACACTGTGGCCTACAGAAGTTTTAATATAACCACAGTGCAGATAATTTTTGCCTAAACCTCATACATCTTTCATAACAAACCTTGGAGAACTATCTGACTCTGTAAACATTGGGAATTTATAACTTTGTTAAAATTTAAAATGATTTAAAATATAATTTGCATAATAGACATGAATTTAATGGGAGAACATTGTATCTATGAATGACTTAGTCACTCCTGATTATATCTTTTAGTAATTCCCTGTAGCGACTTCTAAGAAAATAAGTCTGCTAAATAGAAGTTCAAGACATATGCTCAGGGCTTAGTTATGATTAGTGCTACACAAAGAGCCCAGTTATCATCTGGAATATCATTCTGCATTTCAGTTAATATCCTGAGGTGAAACTAAGCAACAGAGGAAGTGAGTTACTTTTAAAACTGATCAAACTTTGATATGGATTTTTACTTCATTCTCAGAATAAGAGTTGAAATTTGGTTTGTGAACGTGATTGTATTAAATTAATAGGTATAAGTAAGGCATAATTTTTTATCAAAAACACTAAGCAAAATCTCCAACAAACATTGCTTTCCCTCTTTGGCTAATGTATCCTAATCTCTGATGGTTTCTTCAGTCAGCCATTGATACGGCTCCGTCCTGGTGCTTCTTGGATGTATCCGATCTCTGCCTCTGAGCTGTCACTCTTCAGGCTTCTCTCCCCTACTCTGAGTCATTCTTCTGCACCTCTGGATATCCTGATATGAATAAATCTATATTCTTTCCTGTTTATTCATATGAAAATGGTCCCAGAGTCTTTCTCTTTTTGGATGGGGAGCTGCATTGCCTCTTTGTTGTTGCGAGCGGGCTTTCTCTAGTTGCTATGAGCAGGGGCTTCTCATTGCAGTGGCTTCTCTCTCTTATTGTGCACCATGGGCTCTAGGCTCGTGGGTTTCAGTAGTTGTGGCATGTGGGCTCTAGAGCACAGATTAGTAGGTGAGGCCCCTGGGCTGAGTTGCTCATCTGCATGTGGGATCTTCCTGGACAAGGGATTGAATCCAGGTCCCCTGCACTGGCAGGTGGATTTTAAACCACACGCCACCAGGGAAGTCCCAAAATGACCCCAGGATCTTGAATCCTGAGGCTGAACCTGTGTTGGGGCTCTCTGCTGTCCTCCCATGGCTGGTCACATAGATTTGAGACCTGACCCTTGGAAGACCTGACTGCTGTACTGGAATCATGTGGGATTGGAGAGGAAGAAAAATCTCAGAATGCCCAGCTTGGGGTAATGTACCAAATAATCGGAGAGATGCATTCCATCAATTGATACTTATTGAACATGTAACTGTTGTAGGCAGTGTTCTAGGTGTTTGGATTGGAGTGTAAACAAGAGTAAAAAATTTCTTCCCTTCTTCCTGTAAGGATAGTGACCCAGCATGGTGTGTCAGAGATGTAGCACAGTAAAGAAGCTGTCCAGATGTGGAAGAAAGAGTGGCCCAATGAGGGGTATCAAAGCATGAGTGGAGGGCATCTATTCCATGGTGTGGCAGTGTTGGGAAACTGGTTACATACAGGCAAATTGATCAAATATACATACGCATGTGCTAAGGATATAGTTAAGGATATGAAGGACAGTGGGTGCCAGGTGTCTCACTATCATACAAGGGAGTTACCAACATGAAAAAGGAAAAAACTAGAATTAAGCTTGTGATGTGGGATTGGAACTGGAGGTATGGTATGAATTCAATTTAAATAGATAAATATTATGTAAATACATATATCCTCTATCTCTGTCCATTAATGGGTCCTGGGGACAGTGACACCCTAGTGCCCAGAGTGTAGCAGGAATTGGCAGCAGCAGACAGGACTCCGAGGCTATAAGCAGGAAACAATGTTTATTGTACCGGCACAGGCTCAGCGGATTCATATCCAAAGGCTGAGCCCTGAACACAGCGGGGCCTCACCTTATATATTTTCATTAAATTCCTGTACATTGGAATTTTTGTGTCTCCCAAATAATATAACAAGCAAACGAACATATAACCTGATTGGGTACATCCCCTTGTATGGCCTCTGGGCCATTGCTAAGTTACAGAGTTAGGCGGGAGTTACATAGTAACAGAACCATGTGAGAAGGTCTTCACAGTTAATGGGCACATAATGTTAACGGCAGGATCCAACTGCATTCCTTTCTAGTTGAGTTATCGCCTCCGGTTCGTAGTGTTGTCCTGGGGGAGCTCCCACCACAAGAGCTTGTTTTTTAAATACCATTATCCACTATGAAGAATAGGGCTCTTTGGAGAAATGGCTGATTCCAGGCTGAAGCAGGGAAAGAACAAGGTCAACCTTAGAATATCTACACCAAAGAACAAAGTTGTCCAAAGAATGATGTGATGGGGGCATGTCAGAATGACACAGAAGGTAGATTGCAGAGGCTCTGGTGGCTAAATCAGGGACAATATGAACATCAAAATAAATGATAGTAATGGATTATGACTCATTATAATTTGAATAAAGTAGGAAGCCAGGGGTCCACACTGATAGACTAGTAACAACACACATTGATATTTTGAGGAGGAACAAACTTTCTCAAAGTACATTAACCTCTCCCAAATCCTTCACAGAGGAGGTGACTTGTAGACACCATCTTAATCAAATGATCAATGTGACCATCATCAGTAAAAGAACATTTCAAAACTGCATGTCACCTGAATGGATGCAAGAAGAGCACAATATCACATCTGTGGTATCCCTGCCAAAGATGAATAACCTAGTCTAATCAAGTGAATATCAGAAATACCTTTGGTTGTTTCTCAACATAGCTGGTTTGCAGTCTTCAAAAGTGTTAAAGTCAGAAAGGTCAAGAAAAAAAGTGAAGTGATCTAGATTGACAGAAACTGAAAACCATAACAACCAAATATAACACATGATTCTGAATTAGACCTTTAATTAAGAAGGACTTATGGGGAGGGGACAATTGATGAAGTGGAATAGGACCTGATGATGAGGTGGTCTCAATCTGTCAGTGTTACCCTCCTGATTTGGATGAAGTTTTGTGGTTATGTGGGAATTACACACTGAAGGATTCAGAGCCACTGGGCACCATGTTGACAGTGTATACTCAAACTGTTCAGAAAACATAATGGCTGTACCATTTGGAGAAAGATTGAGATTATGTCTGTGTCTTTAAAAAGCAGGAAAAACTCTATTCTTTCAAAAGTTATACTTCAGCAAGAAGAGACAAAGAAATGAATAAGTAAAACATGTCTATGAAATGATTGTAGGCTAGAGCCCTGGGGAACTCCCACAGTTCACAATCAAACAACAGAGAAACAGCCAGCCCAGAGGGACTGAGAAGGAGCCGTCATTAAGACAGGATGTAAAGGAGGAGAAGCTGAGGGAGAAAAGATTTCTAGGAGTATCAGTATGATGTGGTTCACTGTGTCCAATGCTGCTGAGAGATCAAGTAAGATGACAGAATACAGGTGATCACTAGCATTGGCCCCAAGGCATCATGGAGGGAGTTGTGTTGGAGCAGTTTTCAGCTAAGTGAGGATAGCAGTCAGATTCAGAACCGTTGAAAAGAGGAAGGGAGGTGAGGATGTGGAGTTGGTGAAGATAGGTATCTCATCCCAGGAGTGCTGCTGTAAAAGAGAGGAGAATGTGTTGTAACTGGAGGGTTATGTAGAGTCCATGGAGAGCTCTTTTTAAGATGGAGGGTTTCCAGGGCAGTTTGAACAAGGATGGGGGTGATCCAGCAAAGAGGGTGAAACTCAGGGTGCAGGAAACACTCAGCCTAAATTGGTGAGAGGGCTGCGGTGAAGATTGCATTCGGACACACTGCCACTGGGAGGAGCAGAGGCCCTTCAGGCTAATAATAAATGAGAAGGAAGAGAGGATGGGCCCAGGGAAAGATGTGACCTCTGTTACAGTGGTGAGCAGGGGAGAACTTTGTATGAGGTTGCTTCTGTTGTCTCAGTGTCATATGAGGCCAGGGCACCCACTGAGAGCAGGGAGTGTGGAAGGCCAGTGGTTGGGCGTGTGTGCTGGGAGGTTGAAATGAGAAGAGAGGGTGGTTTGGCCTGAAGCGATCCGCCACTGGAGCTTACAGGCTCTTTGGCGGGGCTAATGGCAGACTCTGGGAGGGCTCACACCAATGAGTACTTCCCAGAACTTCTGCTACCAGTGTCCTTGTCCCTGCGGTAAGCCACAGCTGCCCCCTGCCTCTGCAGGAGACCCACCAACACTAGCAGTCTGTTGCATCTGCAGACATGGATTTCAACCAGCTGGAGGTATTCCTGACTGCTCAAACCAAAAAGCAAGGTGGGATCTGACCAAGCTGCTGTCAGTTCCAAATCCTGGAAGAGTCATAAGACAAAAATTCAAGAGAGCCACACGAACCAGAGCCGCGAGACAGTGGGCTTCCAGGCTTGAGCTGGAGGGTTGATGGCAAATCGCAGTCAAGACACTCAGCTCAAATACACACACCTGTTGCCATAATGGAGCTGCACCTAGGGAAACGTGGACAGGCTGTGCTGTGTGACCTGCAGGATCTTAGTTCCCCGACCAGGGATCAAACCCGTGCCCCTGGCATTGGGAGCCTGGAATCTTGGCCACTGGACCTCCAGAGAAGTCCCCACATGTACCATTTATAGAAAGGTTTTAAAAATATCCAGGTCACTTATAAAACATGCATGGGATGGTAAATAGTAGGTACCTCTGAGGAGTGGAGAGAGGAAAATGAGATAAGGAAAGAAAACAGGGGCACAGTGTAAACTCTTATTACTTAAAAAATATCCAAAAACAGAAAGAAAATCTGAGTGTGTGTGCATTGTGGGGAAGAAGAGGTACTCACAGGAATTTAGCCTAAGGAAACAACCTGAGATCCTACAAATATTTATTTATGTAAATATTTATTATGGTATTTATGTGATGGAAAATTGGAAACACCTGAATGTCCAGTAATAGGTGAATGAATGGGGACCAGTGAGGGAGAATAAATGAAGAACCATATAAATGGTTAGATCCACTCTATGAAATACTCTATAATCAACTTTTTTTAAAAAATAAATGTTTTTAACAGATTATTTAGTGATATTAGAAAATGAGATAATGTTCAGTGTGGGGAAAAAAGCAAAGTACAGAACCGTATATAAGTATGTGTAGTATAATCCAAATTTTAAAAACTTTTATTGTAAGATACATATAAAATCCACTTTTAATGACATTTAGTACATTCACAATGTGCAACCATGATAATTCAAATTTTAGAAGTACATATTTACTTGAATTGGAAAAAAATGTCCCCCAAAATACACAAGAAATCTTCTCAGAGATTATGTTTATGTGATGGAGATATCTGTATTTCTTATTCTTTATCTATTCTAGTACTTTCCACATTTCCACATGCCTTGTTTTTTTGTTTTCCTATTCCTAAAGAGTGATCCTAAGCTTGAAAGTAGTAATGTTTATTTCTTTTGTTTTCAATTATTTAAATAAAATGTTTCTTTTCTCTTTATTTTGAAATGTTGTACAAAGACTTGAATAATTCATTTTTCGCATGTGTCCAAGAAAATCCTATGCTGCATCAGGTTAATAATAAGGAAAAAAGGTTAATTAAGAAATTGAATGAGGGACTTCCCTTATGGCTCTGTGGTTGAGAATCTGCCTGCCAGTGCAGGGGACATGGGTTCAAGCCCTGGTTGGGGAAGATCCACATGCTTTGGAGTAACTAAGTCTGTGTACCACCACTACTGAGGCTGTGTGCCACAACTACTGTGCTCTAGGGCCCGCTAGCCACAACTACTGAAGCCCACGTGCCTAGAACCCATGCTCTGCAACAAGAGAAGCCACTTCACTGAGAAGCCCGCACACCACAACCGAAGAGTAGCCACCACTCGACACAAGTAGAGAAAGCCTGCACGCAGCAACGAAAACCCAAGACAGCCAAAAAATAAAAATAAAAAAACGAACAAACAAGTAAACTACTATATGTCTTGTAGTATACACAAAGCCATGAAAAAAAAAAGAAAGAAATTGAATGAGGTTTAGAATTAAACTCTTTGATAATGTATTAGGTTCTTTTTTGTTATTGGACAACATTCTAAAAAGTTAAGGTTATCATTTCATTGAGGATTTAAAATTTATTACTAAATACTTGTGTTATTAAAAAAAAAGAAAGAAAAAAGAAATGAGAGGAGAAGTGAATAGTGATGGCCGTTTTGGAGAGTGGGAACACCAACACAGAAGCATTGCAGAGGAGTGAATAAGATGACCAGGCAGACCTGAAGGCCCATTTGAGATCTGTGGTTATGAATTTAAAGTGAGAGGAATTCCCTGGCGGACCAGTGGTTAGGACTCCGTGCTTTCACTGCTGAGGGTGAGGGTTCAATCCCTGGTGGGGGAACAAAGATCCCATTAGCCATGTGGTGCACCCCCACCCCCCAAAAAAACAAAAAAGTGAGATCTGTCAGCATGCTTATGGAGTTTTCTCAGGCAATATCCAGCTCTTGTGGCACAGGTAGGGATGCAGGAAACACTGTGTGAGAACACACATGTATTTCTTCAGAGACACTAAATGGCTCTAAACAATGAAAGACAAGGTATGAATTTCAAAGCTTTTAATGAAAATATTTGTACTTTTTACAGCATGCATAATTTTATTCGTATGGTTAATTAGCAATTCTTTCAATACTTGCAAACTCATCTGCCTCTGAATTTACTCATAATGCATGCATCTAAGTTAATAACATGAAGGAAAAGCAACTGCCCATGTAATCCCTCCTTATATTCCTTCATGATCAGCAGGATGCATAAATGAGTTCTTTAAAAGGGGCTAAAATAGTCTGATATATGAATCATTTATTTTTAAAGCTGTGTAAATGCAGCATTTCTAAGAAAACATTTAAACCAAAGGTCACACTTTCTGAGAACCAGATTCTTAATTCAGGCTGTTTCCATTTTTAGCCATTGGGCATTCTGCTCCTGTTTAAATTGTATATTGCCCAACAAAGACTGGTTCTCTTTTACTGTTTTTGGAAATGACAGAACATATGAAAGGGTCATATGCATATACAGGTGGGATTTTGCCTAAGATCATTTTGTTTAAAGATATTCTTTTGTTACATTTGTATTGCATATTGGGGAGTGCTTGCATCATTCAAGAGTAAGTCTGGGTTATTCCTTTGATTAGGAACTGAATGCACTGCAGATATATTTGATAATTAAGATTTTAGAGAAATATTCACCAGCATTAATTCTATTAGCAAACTGAAAAATATTGTTGGCCTAATATCAAACAATAAATGCATGAGGTAAGCTTTAAGCCTCTTAGAAGAAAGACCATATGCTCCTGTTTCTGTAAAAACATTATTTGTTTGAAAGAATGGTAGAATGAGCTTTCACTCAACTATTACTTCCTTAATATGAAAAAGAGGCAAAATGAGCTGAAGAAAGAAAAGCCCCCAGTTACAGTCTGCAACCCTTAAGATAAGGCCCGACATCTTTGCCCCGACAATGAGTTTTCCATGCCACCCTGTAGAGAAAGATGAAACAAGTGGTAATAAGGTTAAAACTTATATTCATTGTAATATACCTACTTCAAATCCTTTGGGAGAACAAAATAAATTATCAACATGAAATACAAGCTATAGGTAGATCCAAGTACTGCTATTTATTACATGGAGATAAGTGTACCAATACTTCCCGTCTCCCCCAGGCCTTCACTAGAGCACAGAATGCTGAACAAAACTGTTGAGCTCCGTGTAGGCCACAAACACAACTGCCAAGAGCATTCCACATTTACTTAATTCCAAACATGATTTCAAGAGATGACAAGGAACTGGTAGCGTGGGGGAATCTTAAAAACTCTAGACATCCCCTAAAATAAACTGAGGAGGAAAAGAATAAAGCAGATTGTTTCTATGTAATATGTTGTTCAACATAAATCTAAGGCTGCAATTTTCAGTTCTCAGGAGCATCCTTTGGTCTTTGGAGATATTCCCCCACTTCTCTCATAGCAGTAGGGTAAAACAGCTCTCCCCTTTCAGGCCTAACACACAGCATGCTCTGTAAGAGGCACTAAAACACTGTTGTGGGTCCATTATACTTCAAACATGAACAAACAAACATACAAACTCACAGAAAAAGAGGTCAGATTTGTGGTTGCCAGAGGTGGGGGTTGTGGGTGGGGTGAGGGGTGGGAATTGGATGAAGGCAGTCAAAGGTACTACAAACTTCCAGTTATAAGGTAAATAAATACTAGGGTTGTCATGTACAACATGGTAAATATAATTAACAGTGCTGTATGTTATATAGGAAAATTGTTGAGAAAGTAATTCCTAAGACTTTATCACACACAAACATTTTTTTCTTCTATTTTTTAAATTTTGTATCCATATGAGATAATGGTTCTTCACTAAACTTATTGTGACAATCATTTCATGATGTATGTAAGTCCAATCATTATGCTGTGGACCTTACACTTGTACAGAGTTATATGTCAGTTACATCCCAATAAAACCGGAAGGGGAAAAAAGACATACCATGCTGTGATGCCTTGCTGACTGACAATCTTCTTTGCACATGCTACAGCTGGACGGATGTCATCCTGCAGCAAAGCTGAAAAAGAGGTGGTGAGAAATGAAGACAACATTCATAGCAATTTCATGTTAACTTTAGATTCAGCCAGCTTTATTCTCTTAGGCTGAGGAAAGTACAACTAAAAGTACTTTGTAAGAGTTCGTGTATCTGTCACTGTTGGGGGAAAACTCTTTCTCCATTCCATCCCATTTGCCATGAAATAAAGCATTCTGTTTCTCATTTACCAAAGTCACAGGAAGCTCTGGGATTATTAACTAATGTGAAAGAAAGTTCTCTTTTTACTATGCACTGTAAAAAAAACCAAACCAAAACCAAAACAAACAAACAAGCAGAAACCGATCTAGCAGTTTTTTGCTCAGCAATTCTACTACTGGAAATTTATCCGAAACAAATCATCAGAGATGTATCCAAAGACGTATGTATAAGGTGTTTCATAGCAATTATAAAAGGGGAAAATGGAAATGGCCTAAGTGCTTGACAGGAAGAGTTGGATTGATAAGTTATAGAATTTTTATATACTAGAATTCTGTTCATCTTAAATAAATAATAGATTGGTATTTGTTGACAAAATTAATTTTGTGTAATAAAGAGCAACTTGTAAAGCAGTAAATAGAGTACAACTTCATTTTCGTTGAAACGCACATTGCTTACGTTTGTATGTGGGTACATACGTGCCCAATATAGCTTTACATTCATATACGTGAGTGATGTCTATCCTGAAAGAATACGTGTGCCAAAAGTTGCCAGTGGTCTTACATCTCTGGGTAGTAAGAAATTTTATTCAATGACCACAGATTATAACATACTACAAAATATTTTTTTAAATACATTAACTGGATACAAAAGAATATTCTAAGACTAATCTCTATTAGAAATTTTAATATTTAAAAATTTAACAATATCGATTTTTCAAAGCTTCCCCAATATTTTATGCACTAAGACTCCCACATGTTATCTCTACTTTAAAGGAACTCAACAGAATATTTGTTTCATTTCAATTAAACAAATCCATAAATTAACTTGTTAGAATGACAATGTTTATATAGGAGCTTTAATTTTTGCAGATGCAAACTAAGGAATTTAGAGATGAAATGTCATAATGTTTCTAACTCACTTTGAAATCACTCCGCCAAAAAAAAAATATATAAATATACACACACATAATGTATACATAAAAGAAGTAAATATGATGAAATGTTAACAGCTGTTAAAGTACATGATGAGCATATTGATGTTTATTATACTAATGTTTCTAATTTTCCACATCTTTGAAACATTTTCTAATAAAAAGTAAAAACGATTTTTTAAAAAGGACCACAGATATTGCTCCTCCTTGGCTAACTACTAATCCTTTTGTTTTCCAATAAAGGAGGGTAGATTTTAAGAAAATTTTTTTACGAAGACCACACAACGAAAGCATCCCTAAAACTTCCCAAACAAAGCAAGTGGAGAAACGGCATTATCCTTACAAAGCATCAACACGTCCACTTATAATACAGTGATAGGTCACTCCAGAAACTTTCGTATATTAGAAAACAGCAACCTTTTAGCATACCAGCTGTTTAATTTCTTGCTTAAGGAATGATGAGGAGGATAATAGTTTCTAGAAGCGAAGACAGAGTTTTTCTAGGTCCCTGATGAACCCTTCAAGACCTTATCATTTGCATTGCATCTCTGTTCTCGTAAGTATAACCAGATGGGTTCTGTGCCATCACTCAACATTCTCTTGTCTTACCGCTGCAGGGTATACCACAGCCGTTAACTGCTCTTGGGGTTTTGCCATCATTGCACCAGTAGCGGCTATTGATTTGAAATATCCCATAATCAGTGCTTCCGTCTCTATTGTGGTTTATAGCTCGTGTGTTATAACTGCTTTCCCATCTGGCCAAACACACCCCTGAAAAAAACATATTTTTAGTCATAAACAGCAACACCACAGGACTTACAGTTCATAGCATAATCCGTTCTACTTAGCTAATTCTATTTTACTAACGATTTACTTTATAAGATGTATTTTAGAACATGTTCACATTCTGGTGCTAAAGGGCCCTTAGGAGAATTCTTTTGTTAGAAAATCATTTGGTAATGCTAATGAAACAAGATAACATATTTCTTAAAATATTAAAAAGCTGTTTCCTCCATTGCTATTACCCTTTGCCTGCTCCTATCCCTCAGGTACGATTCAGCCTAGAATAGAAAAATCAGCGGAGTTGTGGAGTGGGTTTGGTAATCAGCAGCAGATGCATATGCGGATGGAAAAATGCTTTCTATTAAGAAAAGTAAGGATTTTCCTGGCAGAATGGAAATTTCCTATGATACCTAAAAGTGAATTTGGATATCAAATTAGAATCCGGACAGCAGAAGTCATAGAACAGGAAAGATTGTGTTATCCATCCATCCATCAAGCCATTTGCTGATTCATTCAAAAATAGTTCTGGAGGGGGAATATCTGAATTCAATCCGAAAAATATACTGATTACATCGACAATTATGGACTAAAATCCAAAGTAACTTTTACTTAGGGCACAGCTTGAATTCCGTGGAAGAAAATGAAAAATAATCATCTAGAGTAAGAATAACAAAATGTCATTTCATGCTGCATTTCAGGGATCCTTATATACATATTGATTGAGGGGAAATAGGTTCCTACCCTCTGTGTTTTAAGAGTTCAATATAATTCTTAAAAACCTTTGCTGTTAAAAACCCAACATCATGGTTGGGGGATTAAAACTGAGAAAAATCCTGTATGACTCAGGCTTGCGGAACCCAAGTTCCAAACTGCAAATGGCTGGAGTCGAACACCAAGGGCTTGGCAGACATACCCCAGGGGCTCAAAGGTATCTCTCAGTCAGCCTACATGTGCCAGCTGGCAAATGTAGTGACACCAGAAAGTACCACAGGTCCTGGCCTGCTTAGAATGGTAGAGAATTTGGCCCTCCCATGCCTCAATCCTTCACACGCTCCATGTGATTCTAAAAGAACAAGTCGATGTTTCTCACCACTGTAAGTGTGCAAACCCTCAAAGGACTAAAACGTCCATTCCCTCAAAGTCCCTTGCTTAGTCTTCATCCTCTATTAGCATCTGTTCGGCACCCGGCTAACTATCTGGAAGGATGAGGAAGAGTTAACTTACAGTTTGCCAGGCTGACTCCCCTATAGCCAGCCAATCCAAGTCTTTTCAGAGTGCTGGCAAGTTCACATGGATTATAGACCTTGCCCTGGACAGCGACAGAGAGGAGGAGAAGCCCCAGAATGAGGAGAGCCTTCATGCTGACGGAGAAGCAGGACCTCCAGGCTGAGCAGGGGAGCTGGCCCTGGTATTTAACATCTTTTCACTTCCCTCTTCTCAGAGCCGTTTGGGAACTCCACCCTTTGAGGTATGTGGAAAGCAAACTGTGTGTCACCTGTCTTTAAAAGTTTTCTTCCCTGTGTCTGAAGAGGAATATGCTGATGTCCTAAGAATTACCCTGCAAGAAAAGGATGAAATGGCGTTGCTGAAAGACCTTGCGCAGGAAGAACTGGGGTTGGCACTATTGCCAAAAGAGGAACTTCCTCCTCTTTTATCATGAATTTGAGCAACTATAAAGGAAAAAAACAAACCTGAATGAGCATTTTACACAACTGCAAATGAGCTCCAAACTTTGATTAACATTCACCTTCATTAAATTGGTTTACGTGCCTTCACTGTGCTGTCTTCACCTCTTTCACTTAAAAACCTTTTACGTACACTTTCCACAGAAGCACATGACGCACTGCCCGTTGCTGTGACAGGTACACAGCACGACTCCACGCTGCTCAGCCAGATTCGTATACTAACTTTCTTGTTGCTAGTGTGAATTCCTAATTTATAAAGCACTGTTTTACTATTATAAAGAAGCCTCATGTGACCAACATTCCTCACTCCTTTCTGACAATGCCTTACTCCACATTTCCATGTGAGAGCATAACGAGTCATCAGAAAGCAAGGGAACTTTACAGGAAAACCTACACAAGAACACCAGAATATGCCACCGAAAATCTTGGCCGTTGGCATGAGGATTATTCTGAGCTGAAGGCAACTGAGAAGAAGCAGATCCAAGAAAAGTTCTCTGTCCTCCCCGTTTTCCTGAAAGCAGAACATACATTGTCCAGAAATGAATCACCAGCAACCCTGGACTCTTAGCCCCAAGACAGCACCAGAGGACTCCGCAAAACAGCCTTTACTGACTAGCTATTATCTTCCATTGGTTTCTTATATATTGATTGTCCCACAGTGTGCCACCCTTGGAAGCCTAGTGCTCTTTTTCCGCTGTCTTCTTGCTCCTCCAAAAGTAGACTGGTCTCTGGTTAAGATGATCTGGAGGTCCAGGGTGCAGCCACCTCTTTGAGTAACTCGTCCCTGTCTTTCTCATAAGTCTATGTGGGATATACTGATACAGGTTAATAAACTTGTTTTTCTCTTGTTAATGTGTCTTTTGCTGCAGAGCCCTAGCTGAGAACCTGAAAGGGTAGAGGGAAACCAATGTTTCCCCCTGTCCAGTTTCTGGTGATGAGGATGGGAGAGTAAAAGGCTGGAACTCTCCACTCTCCCTGGAGACTGCAGTTGGGATCTGGGATAACTGACAACAGCCCAGCAGCAGGTAGGTACTGTCAACATCCCCACTTGACAGATGGGGAAACAGAAACCCATTGAAGTCCAGCAACTTGCCCACGGCCCCTCTGGGAGTGAGTGGCAGAGCCGCCCTGCCTGTCCCCCGGCTTTCCCTGTGAGCTCTACCCAGGTTTTCAGTAAAGCCGCCTATTAGGGGCCCATCAGGATGCCTCGAACAGGCAGCTCAACGGAAAGCAGGCCTCTTTTGGCACAGTTGGGACTGGTGGGAAAAGGAAGGACAGGCTTGATGTCAGGGTGCTCTATTATCCTTTTTTTGTTGCTGTTTATTGAGCATTCCATTTACGTGCTTATACTAAGTTATGCAGAAGGAGACGCCTAACTGTTTTTTATTCTTATTTTTACTGGGGTGTAGTTGCTTTCCAATAATTTTTTGGTTTTTGCTGTACAGCAAAGTGAATCAGCTTTACACATACATATACCCCTCTTTTTTGGATTTCCTTCCCATTTAGGTCACCACAGAGCATTGTGTAGAGTTGCCTATGCTATACAGTAGGTTCTCATTAGTTATCTATGTTATTCACCGTATCAGCAGTGTATGTATGTCAAACCCAATCTGCCAATTCATCCCACCCCCCTTTCCCCCTTGGTATCCATATGTTTGTTCTCTACATGTGTGTCCAGTTGTGCTTTGCAAATAATATCTTTGCCTACCTGTATTTTAGTTTACAGGCTCTGGTTCTTGCAAGAAACTGACAGGGCAGGTAACCGAAGCCCGTGTTGTCACTGCAATTAGCAAGATAATTCCCTGGAACCACCAGCAGAAGAGCTTCAGGGAGAAGTCACAGTTCCCAGAAGCCACCAAATACTTGCAAATGCTGGAGTTTTACTTCCTCATCAAGGAAAATCCTCTGCAAAGAAGCATGGGAAACTAAGCATTCAAAGTCTTGAAAGTGTACACCTGTCTGGTGTGAATCACTACTTGCTTAATTAGGTGCTTCATTAAGAAAGCACTTTGGGGACTTCCCTGGCGCTCCAGTGGTTAAGACTTTGCCTTCCAGTGCAGGGGGTGTAGGTCCCATCCCTGGCTTGGGGAGCTAAGTACCCAAAAGCCAAAACATAAGACAAGCCACATTGTAACAAATTCAATAAAGACTTAAGAAGAAAGAAAGTTAGAAGGAAAGAAAGAGAGAAAGAAAAAGAAAAAAGTTAAGGAAGGATGGAAGGAAGAAAGGAGGAAAGAAAAAAAGAAAGAAAGGAGCTTTGTATGAGGACGGGAGTGGCGGGCATAGAAATGGGGTGGGTGAGGGTGGAAAGGAGCAGGCAGGTTAAATAACCGTCAGGTGAATTTTTTAATTCTTGTTTGGGTTTTTTGGAGTTGGTGATTTTTTGTTTCATTTTGGTTTGTTTTTTGGCACATCTTTCCCTCTAATTCTATAAGGTGAGAATGGCCAGGTAGAGGACAGACTTATTGATCTTAGTAATAGTCTCCAAAGTCACTTGTGACACAGTTGGTGGCACTTGACCTCCAAAAGCTCCTCTCTTCCCCTTTCTGAGAAAGGTGAGTATTGGCGTTGTTAATATTTGCACACAAACAGAAAACATCAGGGCTCTTTGTAAACTTCAGAAGAAGTTGGGTTTTGGCTTCGTGTTTGGGAGGGAGTTCCTTTAACCAGGAGAGTTGGTTTTGATCTTTCTAAACAAGGACACTTGCCTTGAATGGGCCTCCGTCTTTAGTGGCCATAGGTCTGGTTGTTTGCCCCCTGTGTGCACCCTCCCCTCCCTTTAACCACCCTGTGTGGACGCGGGAGAGTAATTAAAGCCTGTGAAGTTCCTTTTGTCTGAAGTGGACTTCTAGAGGGCTCTGCGTGAGAGGAAACTCATTCTGATTTTCAAGTGAGATAACATTTGCTAAAGTTCTAGTCATTCTGGAGCAGCACGCTGAGGTGTCTAGCCAAAAGTTAGCATCCTTGAATTATGGGTGGGGAGGCAACAGTTTAAATTCAAATCTTTTTCTTGCGTGTGTCGTGTGTAATCTCTCAAGGAAAATGTTCCAGGTGAATGACTTTTAGGTCATTAAATCGAGCATGTCCTTAAATGCCTTACCAACAACAGTGCTTGTCTGAGAACACATGGCAGCCTTAGAGATCAAGGAACTTGGCTATCAGCCTTCAGAAGAGCCCAAGCCTCATTGCCTTTCTTCCAGAAAAACTTGCTGAGGGAGTTTGTGTGCTGGGGAGGGGCCTGTGCTGCAAGGAAGATAATGAGCTAGTGTGTAGGATGTGGTGAGGCCGGGAACGATGTTCCTGTCCCCTGTGTCATGCCTGTGTCACCCGCGTGCCACCCTCCACCCAAGGAGGAGGAAATTTGCATGGAAAATTGTTGTTCTTTTGCAGGTAAGGTGATCCAAGCAGAGGCAAAGTAGGTCTTGGGAGAGAAGTTGTTATGAAGCTAGTAGTTGGGAAAGGGCAGTGTTTAAGATCTGTTGGAAGAGACAAAATGAGGTTATTACTCTGTTTCTTCATGGACCGAACCCCTCCGAAATTACTGGAGGTGCTGATTTTTTAAAGGAAGATTATTCTGTTCCCGGCCCCAAAGCTAATCCTAGGCCCCTAGAATCTGCTCCTTTAACAAGCACCCCATGTTTTTTCAAATACTGACTGTAAATCTTAGAGCTCTCCAGACTATTTCAGAGACTGAAGTGATATATCCATGTGCACAGTTGTACCCATTTCTCTCTCTTTTTTTTTGTTTAAACAAATTACTTCCATATTGAGAGTAATGGCTAGCCTGCAAAAAGGCTCCCTGACCTTCCTCATTTAGCTCTGGAAAGGATACTTCTATATATAGCATGATCCTCTGCCCCAACCATGGCTAAATGGTTCTTAGTTAGACCTGGGATACAAGGCTGTTGATCAATTAGACTTTCTTGAAATTTTAAGTAAAGAAGCAAAGGAATTTTGTTAGTCTGTGGTGGGTACTCATAAACCAGGGAACTGAGTGCACCATTGGGTCTTGTATCAGGGGCAAAGAGAGACTGCAGAGACAAGTTGAGCCTCAACCCCTGGACAGCTTTGCCCTGTCCCATGCACCTACAATTGGATAGGTTTGGGTAAAACGTTTGCCCCAGCTTCTCTTGGTAAACCAGGTTTGGTCATGATATTAGCCATGCATTGCCATACATAGTTACAAAAGTTCCTTTTCTTGGGATGAGGGTGTTTACTATGTACTCTTAGGAAATTTCAAATATGCAATACAGTATTATTAACTATAGTCACTATGCTGTACATTACATCCCCATGCTTGTTTTATAACTGGAAGTTGGTACCTTCGGACCCCCTTCACCTATTTCTCCCCTCCCCGCCCCCCCACCACCTCTGCCAACCCATCTATCTGTTCTCCATATCAAAGACCTTGGTTTTCTTTCCTGTTAGAGATGTTGGCTATTTTTTTTTAATTCCACATATAAGTGAGATCATAAAGTATTTGTCTTTTTCTGACTTATGTCCCTTAACATAATGCCCTCAAGGTCTGTATATTGTCACCACTGGCAAGATTTCATTCTTTTCTTTATGGCAGAGTAGTGTTCTGTTGTATCTATATACACAGCATCTTCTTCATCCATGCATCTCTTGATGGGTACTTAGGTTGTTTCCATAACTTCACCATAATGACTAATGTTGCAATGAACATGGGATTTCAGATTAGTGGTTTGTTTGGTTTTTTTTCTTTTTTCAGATAAATACTCAGACGTGGGATTGCTAGAACATATGGTAGTTCTATTTTTTAATTTTTTAAGGAGACTCCATACTGTTTTCCAGAATGGCTATACCAATTTACATTCTCACCAACAGTGCATAAGGGTTTCCTTTTTTTCACATTCTTGTGTTTGTGTTTTTTAGATATATATTTATTTTTGGCCATGCTGCACAGCTTGTGTTCCCACCCAAGGACTGAACCGGGGCCAAGGTAGTGAAAGCACGAAGTCTTAACCACTGGAATGCTAGCGAACTCCCGCTTGTCTTATATTTTTGATAATGGCCATTTGAACAGGGGTGAGGTGATATCTCAGTGTGATTTTGATACACATTGCCCTGATGAGTAGTGATACTGAACATCTTTTCATGTACCCGTTGGCCATCTGCATGTCTTTGGGAAAATGTCTGTTCAGGTGTTCTGCCTATTTTTTAATTGTTTGGTTTTTGCATTTAAGTTGTATGTGTTCTTATATATTTGGAATATTAACCCTTATCATATATGTTTCTAAATATTTTCTCCCATTCAGTAGGTTGCCTTTTTATTTTGTCCGTGATTTCCTTTGCTGTGCAGAAGCTTTTAAGTTTGATGTAGTCTCACTTTTTTGTTGTTGTTGCCTTTGCTTTTGGAGTCAATCCAAAAAATTATGATCAAGACGGATGTCAAGCAACATACTGCCTATGTCTTCTCCCAGGATTTTTATGATTTGGGGTTTTACATTCTTTAATCCGTTTGAGTCAGTTTTTGTGCATGCTGTCAGACCATAGTCTAGTTGCACTGTTTTGCATGTGGCTGCTAGTTTTCCCAGAATCATTTATTGAAGACACTGTCTTTTCCCCACCATATAGTTTTGGCTCCTTTGTCATAAATTAATCAACCCTCTATGCCTGAGTTTATTTCTGGGCTCTCTATTCTGTTCCACTGATCCATGTGTGGATTCCTGGAGCTTTGTAATACAGTTTGAAATCAGGAGCATGATGCCTCCAGCTTTGTTCTTTCTCGAGATTGTTTTGGCTGTTTGGGGACTTTTGTGCTTCCATCCAAATTTTAGGATTGTTTGTTCCATTTCTGTGAAAAATGCCTTTGGAGTTGTGATAGGAATTGCATTGAATCTGTAGACTGCTCTGGCTAGTATGGACATTTTAGCAACATTAATCTTCCAATCCATGAGCACAGAAGACTTTTCCATTTATTTGTGTCTTCTTCATTGTCTTTGCTCAGTGTTTTTAGTTTTCAGGGTGCAGGTCTCTCACCTTCTTGGCTGAACTTACTCCAAGGTATTTTATTCTTTTTGGAAGGCAGCTATGCGCACCACCAAACCACCTGCACTATTTTATTCTTTCTGATGCAATTATAAACGCCATTGATTTTTCTTGATTTCTTCTTTTGATAGTTTATTAGTATATAGAAGCACAAGGTTTTTGGACATTGATTTTTGTATCTTGTAACTATACTGAATTCATTTCTTAGTTCTAGCAGTTTTCTTGTGTGGAGTCTTTAGGATTTTCTGTATATGTCATCTGCAAATAGTCTCAGTTTTTCTTCTTTTCTGATTTGAATTTCTTAAAAAAAATTTTTTTTCAAAGTCATGGCAACTTTATTATCAGTGTGGGCAGGGTGAGGGGAGGGGACTCAGTCATGATAGAGAAGCAGGAGACAGCCATGAAGGGTGTCCATGTAGTGGTCCCAGAGGGCCTGGTGCTGGAAGCCATCTAGGGAGTGGACTGATGCCGTGTACTGATCCAGGAAGAGCCGCACATCATTCAACAGCCAGTGGTCAGAGCAGCAGAGTGCCACGAACTTTTCCACAAGATCCACAAACAGGTCTCTGACATCCTTATTGTGGGTCAGCTTGGCGGTCAGATTCACCAGCCCCCGGGACAGGTTCTTGAAGTTGGCTTCCATCTCAGAGAAGACACTGAGCTTTTCCCAGAGGGCAGTGCACACCAGGCTATTATGCACATCCACAAGGTCATTGTTAGCCACAGGAACCTTGAGTAGGTTGCCTCTTTTAAGTTCTGAAGTCCAAGCAGAAAAACAAGATGTTAGAAGATACCCATAGTGTTTCCAGAGTACTATCAGAAAAACAAGTAAATGAGTTTATCACAATGTCAAGCCACCAAGGAAGAGGAGAAGGTTTATTTGCATAGACTCAAAGTAAGGGTATGTACAGACTTTACGAGATCTATTTCTCTAATTTGTACCATCCCTGTTCCCACTGAGACCGTACCCTGCCCTGTAGAACCAAACACCATACAGATATAGTATTTGTTTCATCTTCTTTCTCTACCAGCCATGGGTTTAACAGACCAGTCATGTTTATACCTTGAAGTCTGTTGTGGCAAAAGCAGAGAACCCAAAGGCCCCAAGCTGAAAGCACTGTGCAGAGACCTTTACCTATGGCCTCGGAATTACTATATAAGACAAGATTTACATGTGGGACATGGGAGCTGGTTTCAGGAGTACCACAGAGTAGATGACAGTTCCAAATCCTAGTTGTTGAGAGGAAGCTTTCATAACCACCTTCTGCTGGTGAGACCTGAGATCTTATATATCCTCATAACCTGCAGCTCTGACTCATGCTGATAGGTCCTCAAAGGGCAAAGAAATACAAAGAATGTTGTAATTATTATTTGCTGGAAAAAAATGGTTCTGCAGACCAGGTGATTTCTCAGCTTAATTTACTCAAGCTCACAAAGCTAATTAGTCAAAGAGTCAAGATTTCAAAAATCTGGCTTTGAAGACATCTTTCTATTAAACTCTGCTATCTCTCTGGTCTAAGAAGGATTTTATTCTCCCCCATACATGTGAGTGCCTACACTGCCTGGAAGTGAGCTGAGTTATGAAAGGGAATTATTCTCTTCCTGATTTTCAGGACATCATTATGCAGACTGAAAACTTGTCCCCAATATCTGTATTTACGAGGAAAATACAGTTTCAAACTAACAAGGAGTATTGGCACTGCCATTCAAATGGCTTCTTGTCCTCCTCCACAGCATGGCTTTTAAGAAAATAATTAATTAATTAGTCATTTCAGCTATGTTGTGTCTTAGTTGTGGCATGTGGGATCTTCATTGCAGTGTATGTGATCTTCATTGCAGTGTGCCGGTGTTTAGTTGCAGAATGCTAATTCAGTTGCAGCATGCATGTGGGATCTAGTTCCCTGAGCAGGGATTGGACCCAGGTTCCCTGCATTGGGAGTGCAGAGTCTTATCCACTGGACCACAAGGGAAGTCCCTCCTCAGCATGAATTTTGAAAACCAAGTGAAAACAGACCTCCTCTGACAAACTCTTAACTAGACTCACCAGGAATAAAAGGGGTTCAAATAAATTAAATCAGAAATGAAAAGGGAGACATTACAAATGATGGTGCAGGTATACAAAGAATCATAAGGGAGGACTATGAACAGTTAATTATATGCCAACAAATTGGAAAACCCAGAAGAAAAGGATAAATTTCTAGAAACACAAAACCTTCCAGTACTGAATCATGAAGAAATAGAAAGTGTGAATAGCCTGATCACTAATGAGGAGACTGAATGTAATCCAAAAACCTCGCAATAAACAAAAGTCCAGGACCAGGTAGTTTTACTGGTGAACTCTACCATGCATTTAGGTGGAACTAACACAAATCCTTCTGAAACTCTTCCAAAAGTAGACAAGGAAGGAAAACTTCCAAACTTATTTTACGAGGCCAACAGTACCCTCAAACCAAAACCAGACAAGTACATCACAAGAAAAAAAAAATTATAGGCCAATAACCCTGATAAACATACAGGCAAATATCCTCAAAAAAATATTAGCAAACTGAATTCAGCCATACATGAAAAGGCTCATACACCTTGATCAAATGGAATTTAGTACAAGGATGCAAGAATGGTTCAGCATCCACAGATTAATCAATGTGATACACCACATTAACAAAAAGAAGGATAAAACACATGATCATGATCATCTCAATAGATGCAGAAAAAGCACTTGATAAAACTCAACATTCTTTATGATAAAAACTCTCAGAGTGGGTATAGAGGAAACAATGTACCTCAACATAAAAGTCATAGATGACAAGTACACAGGTAACATCCTATTCAGCAATGAAAAGCTAAAAGCTTTTCCTCTAAGAAGAGGAGCAAGACATGGATGTCCACTCTTGCCACCTTTATTCAACATAGTATTGGAGGTCCTAGCCACAGCAATTAGGCAAGAAAAAATAAAAGAAGTCAAAATCAAAAAGGAAGAAGTAAAACTGAGACTATTTGCAGATGACATATACAGAAAATCCTAAAGACTCCACACAAGAAAACTGCTAGAACTAAGAAATGAATTCAGTATAGTTACAAGATACAAAAATCAATGTCCAAAAACCTTGTGCTTCTATATACTAATAAACTATCAAAAGAAGAAATCAAGAAAAATCAATGGCGTTTATAATTGCATCAGAAAGAATAAAATAGTGCAGGTGGTTTGGTGGTGCGCATAGCTGCCTTCCAAAAAGAATAAAATACCTTGGAGTAAGTTCAGCCAAGAAGGTGAGAGACCTGCACCCTGAAAACTAAAAACACTGAGCAAAGACAATGAAGAAGACACAAATAAATGGAAAAGTCTTCTGTGCTCATGGATTGGAAGATTAATGTTGCTAAAATGTCCATACTAGCCAGAGCAGTCTACAGATTCAATGCAATTCCTATCACAACTCCAAAGGCATTTTTCACAGAAATGGAACAAACAATCCTAAAATTTGGATGGAAGCACAAAAGTCCCCAAACAGCCAAAACAATCTCGAGAAAGAACAAAGCTGGAGGCATCATGCTCCTGATTTCAAACTGTATTACAAAGCTCCAGGAATCCACACATGGATCAGTGGAACAGAATAGAGAGCCCAGAAATAAACTCAGGCATAGAGGGTTGATTAATTTATGACAAAGGAGCCAAAACTATATGGTGGGGAAAAGACAGTGTCTTCAATAAATGATTCTGGGAAAACTAGCAGCCACATGCAAAACAGTGCAACTAGACTATGGTCTGACAGCATGCACAAAAACTGACTCAAACGGATTAAAGAATGTAAAACCCCAAATCATAAAAATCCTGGGAGAAGACATAGGCAGTATGTTGCTTGACATCCGTCTTGATCATAATTTTTTGGATTGACTCCAAAAGCAAAGGCAACAACAACAAAAAAGTGAGACTACATCAAACTTAAAAGCTTCTGCACAGCAAAGGAAATCACGGACAAAATAAAAAGGCAACCTACTGAATGGGAGAAAATATTTAGAAACATATATGATAAGGGTTAATATTCCAAATATATAAGAACACATACAACTTAAATGCAAAAACCAAACAATTAAAAAATAGGCAGAACACCTGAACAGACATTTTCCCAAAGACATGCAGATGGCCAACGGGTACATGAAAAGATGTTCAGTATCACTACTCATCAGGGCAATGTGTATCAAAATCACACTGAGATATCACCTCACCCCTGTTCAAATGGCCATTATCAAAAATATAAGACAAGCGGGAGTTCGCTAGCATTCCAGTGGTTAAGACTTCGTGCTTTCACTACCTTGGCCCCGGTTCAGTCCTTGGGTGGGAACACAAGCTGTGCAGCATGGCCAAAAATAAATATATATCTAAAAAACACAAACACAAGAATGTGAAAAAAAGGAAACCCTTATGCACTGTTGGTGAGAATGTAAATTGGTATAGCCATTCTGGAAAACAGTATGGAGTCTCCTTAAAAAATTAAAAAATAGAACTACCATATGTTCTAGCAATCCCACGTCTGAGTATTTATCTGAAAAAAGAAAAAAAACCAAACAAACCACTAATCTGAAATCCCATGTTCATTGCAACATTAGTCATTATGGTGAAGTTATGGAAACAACCTAAGTACCCATCAAGAGATGCATGGATGAAGAAGATGCTGTGTATATAGATACAACAGAACACTACTCTGCCATAAAGAAAAGAATGAAATCTTGCCAGTGGTGACAATATACAGACCTTGAGGGCATTATGTTAAGGGACATAAGTCAGAAAAAGACAAATACTTTATGATCTCACTTATATGTGGAATTAAAAAAAAATAGCCAACATCTCTAACAGGAAAGAAAACCAAGGTCTTTGATATGGAGAACAGATAGATGGGTTGGCAGAGGTGGTGGGGGGCGGGGAGGGGAGAAATAGGTGAAGGGGGTCCGAAGGTACCAACTTCCAGTTATAAAACAAGCATGGGGATGTAATGTACAGCATAGTGACTATAGTTAATAATACTGTATTGCATATTTGAAATTTCCTAAGAGTACATAGTAAACACCCTCATCCCAAGAAAAGGAACTTTTGTAACTATGTATGGCAATGCATGGCTAATATCATGACCAAACCTGGTTTACCAAGAGAAGCTGGGGCAAACGTTTTACCCAAACCTATCCAATTGTAGGTGCATGGGACAGGGCAAAGCTGTCCAGGGGTTGAGGCTCAACTTGTCTCTGCAGTCTCTCTTTGCCCCTGATACAAGACCCAATGGTGCACTCAGTTCCCTGGTTTATGAGTACCCACCACAGACTAACAAAATTCCTTTGCTTCTTTACTTAAAATTTCAAGAAAGTCTAATTGATCAACAGCCTTGTATCCCAGGTCTAACTAAGAACCATTTAGCCATGGTTGGGGCAGAGGATCATGCTATATATAGAAGTATCCTTTCCAGAGCTAAATGAGGAAGGTCAGGGAGCCTTTTTGCAGGCTAGCCATTACTCTCAATATGGAAGTAATTTGTTTAAACAAAAAAAAAGAGAGAGAAATGGGTACAACTGTGCACATGGATATATCACTTCAGTCTCTGAAATAGTCTGGAGAGCTCTAAGATTTACAGTCAGTATTTGAAAAAACATGGGGTGCTTGTTAAAGGAGCAGATTCTAGGGGCCTAGGATTAGCTTTGGGGCCGGGAACAGAATAATCTTCCTTTAAAAAATCAGCACCTCCAGTAATTTCGGAGGGGTTCGGTCCATGAAGAAACAGAGTAATAACCTCATTTTGTCTCTTCCAACAGATCTTAAACACTGCCCTTTCCCAACTACTAGCTTCATAACAACTTCTCTCCCAAGACCTACTTTGCCTCTGCTTGGATCACCTTACCTGCAAAAGAACAACAATTTTCCATGCAAATTTCCTCCTCCTTGGGTGGAGGGTGGCACGCGGGTGACACAGGCATGACACAGGGGACAGGAACATCGTTCCCGGCCTCACCACATCCTACACACTAGCTCATTATCTTCCTTGCAGCACAGGCCCCTCCCCAGCACACAAACTCCCTCAGCAAGTTTTTCTGGAAGAAAGGCAATGAGGCTTGGGCTCTTCTGAAGGCTGATAGCCAAGTTCCTTGATCTCTAAGGCTGCCATGTGTTCTCAGACAAGCACTGTTGTTGGTAAGGCATTTAAGGACATGCTCGATTTAATGACCTAAAAGTCATTCACCTGGAACATTTTCCTTGAGAGATTACACACGACACACGCAAGAAAAAGATTTGAATTTAAACTGTTGCCTCCCCACCCATAATTCAAGGATGCTAACTTTTGGCTAGACACCTCAGCGTGCTGCTCCAGAATGACTAGAACTTTAGCAAATGTTATCTCACTTGAAAATCAGAATGAGTTTCCTCTCACGCAGAGCCCTCTAGAAGTCCACTTCAGACAAAAGGAACTTCACAGGCTTTAATTACTCTCCCGCGTCCACACAGGGTGGTTAAAGGGAGGGGAGGGTGCACACAGGGGGCAAACAACCAGACCTATGGCCACTAAAGACGGAGGCCCATTCAAGGCAAGTGTCCTTGTTTAGAAAGATCAAAACCAACTCTCCTGGTTAAAGGAACTCCCTCCCAAACACGAAGCCAAAACCCAACTTCTTCTGAAGTTTACAAAGAGCCCTGATGTTTTCTGTTTGTGTGCAAATATTAACAACGCCAATACTCACCTTTCTCAGAAAGGGGAAGAGAGGAGCTTTTGGAGGTCAAGTGCCACCAACTGTGTCACAAGTGACTTTGGAGACTATTACTAAGATCAATAAGTCTGTCCTCTACCTGGCCATTCTCACCTTATAGAATTAGAGGGAAAGATGTGCCAAAAAACAAACCAAAATGAAACAAAAAATCACCAACTCCAAAAAACCCAAACAAGAATTAAAAAATTCACCTGACGGTTATTTAACCTGCCTGCTCCTTTCCACCCTCACCCACCCCATTTCTATGCCCGCCACTCCCGTCCTCATACAAAGCTCCTTTCTTTCTTTTTTTCTTTCCTCCTTTCTTCCTTCCATCCTTCCTTAACTTTTTTCTTTTTCTTTCTCTCTTTCTTTCCTTCTAACTTTCTTTCTTCTTAAGTCTTTATTGAATTTGTTACAATGTGGCTTGTCTTATGTTTTGGCTTTTGGGTACTTAGCTCCCCAAGCCAGGGATGGGACCTACACCCCCTGCACTGGAAGGCAAAGTCTTAACCACTGGAGCGCCAGGGAAGTCCCCAAAGTGCTTTCTTAATGAAGCACCTAATTAAGCAAGTAGTGATTCACACCAGACAGGTGTACACTTTCAAGACTTTGAATGCTTAGTTTCCCATGCTTCTTTGCAGAGGATTTTCCTTGATGAGGAAGTAAAACTCCAGCATTTGCAAGTATTTGGTGGCTTCTGGGAACTGTGACTTCTCCCTGAAGCTCTTCTGCTGGTGGTTCCAGGGAATTATCTTGCTAATTGCAGTGACAACACGGGCTTCGGTTACCTGCCCTGTCAGTTTCTTGCAAGAACCAGAGCCTGTAAACTAAAATACAGGTAGGCAAAGATATTATTTGCAAAGCACAACTGGACACACATGTAGAGAACAAACATATGGATACCAAGGGGGAAAGGGGGGTGGGATGAATTGGCAGATTGGGTTTGACATACATACACTGCTGATACGGTGAATAACATAGATAACTAATGAGAACCTACTGTATAGCATAGGCAACTCTACACAATGCTCTGTGGTGACCTAAATGGGAAGGAAATCCAAAAAAGAGGGGTATATGTATGTGTAAAGCTGATTCACTTTGCTGTACAGCAAAAACCAAAAAATTATTGGAAAGCAACTACACCCCAGTAAAAATAAGAATAAAAAACAGTTAGGCGTCTCCTTCTGCATAACTTAGTATAAGCACGTAAATGGAATGCTCAATAAACAGCAACAAAAAAAGGATAATAGAGCACCCTGACATCAAGCCTGTCCTTCCTTTTCCCACCAGTCCCAACTGTGCCAAAAGAGGCCTGCTTTCCGTTGAGCTGCCTGTTCGAGGCATCCTGATGGGCCCCTAATAGGCGGCTTTACTGAAAACCTGGGTAGAGCTCACAGGGAAAGCCGGGGGACAGGCAGGGCGGCTCTGCCACTCACTCCCAGAGGGGCCGTGGGCAAGTTGCTGGACTTCAATGGGTTTCTGTTTCCCCATCTGTCAAGTGGGGATGTTGACAGTACCTACCTGCTGCTGGGCTGTTGTCAGTTATCCCAGATCCCAACTGCAGTCTCCAGGGAGAGTGGAGAGTTCCAGCCTTTTACTCTCCCATCCTCATCACCAGAAACTGGACAGGGGGAAACATTGGTTTCCCTCTACCCTTTCAGGTTCTCAGCTAGGGCTCTGCAGCAAAAGACACATTAACAAGAGAAAAACAAGTTTATTAACCTGTATCAGTATATCCCACATAGACTTATGAGAAAGACAGGGACGAGTTACTCAAAGAGGTGGCTGCACCCTGGACCTCCAGATCATCTTAACCAGAGACCAGTCTACTTTTGGAGGAGCAAGAAGACAGCGGAAAAAGAGCACTAGGCTTCCAAGGGTGGCACACTGTGGGACAATCAATATATAAGAAACCAATGGAAGATAATAGCTAGTCAGTAAAGGCTGTTTTGCGGAGTCCTCTGGTGCTGTCTTGGGGCTAAGAGTCCAGGGTTGCTGGTGATTCATTTCTGGACAATGTATGTTCTGCTTTCAGGAAAACGGGGAGGACAGAGAACTTTTCTTGGATCTGCTTCTTCTCAGTTGCCTTCAGCTCAGAATAATCCTCATGCCAACGGCCAAGATTTTCGGTGGCATATTCTGGTGTTCTTGTGTAGGTTTTCCTGTAAAGTTCCCTTGCTTTCTGATGACTCGTTATGCTCTCACATGGAAATGTGGAGTAAGGCATTGTCAGAAAGGAGTGAGGAATGTTGGTCACATGAGGCTTCTTTATAATAGTAAAACAGTGCTTTATAAATTAGGAATTCACACTAGCAACAAGAAAGTTAGTATACGAATCTGGCTGAGCAGCGTGGAGTCGTGCTGTGTACCTGTCACAGCAACGGGCAGTGCGTCATGTGCTTCTGTGGAAAGTGTACGTAAAAGGTTTTTAAGTGAAAGAGGTGAAGACAGCACAGTGAAGGCACGTAAACCAATTTAATGAAGGTGAATGTTAATCAAAGTTTGGAGCTCATTTGCAGTTGTGTAAAATGCTCATTCAGGTTTGTTTTTTTCCTTTATAGTTGCTCAAATTCATGATAAAAGAGGAGGAAGTTCCTCTTTTGGCAATAGTGCCAATCCCAGTTCTTCCTGCGCAAGGTCTTTCAGCAACGCCATTTCATCCTTTTCTTGCAGGTTAATTCTTAGGACATCAGCATATTCCTCTTCAGACACAGGGAAGAAAACTTTTAAAGACAGGTGACACACAGTTTGCTTTCCACATACCTCAAAGGGTGGAGTTCCCAAACGGCTCTGAGAAGAGGGAAGTGAAAAGATGTTAAATACCAGGGCCAGCTCCCCTGCTCAGCCTGGAGGTCCTGCTTCTCCGTCAGCATGAAGGCTCTCCTCATTCTGGGGCTTCTCCTCCTCTCTGTCGCTGTCCAGGGCAAGGTCTATAATCCATGTGAACTTGCCAGCACTCTGAAAAGACTTGGAATGGCTGGCTATAAAGGAGTTAGCCTGGCAAACTGTAAGTTAACTCCTCCTCATCCTTCCAGATAGTTAATCGGGTGCCGAACAGATGCTAATAGAGGATGAAGACTAAGCAAGGGACTTTGAGGGAATGGACGTTTTAGTCCTTTGAGGGTTTGCACACTTACAGTGGTGAGAAACATCGACTTGTTCTTTTAGAATCACATGGAGCGTGTGAAGGATTGAGGCATGGGAGGGCCAAATTCTCTACCATTCTAAGCAGGCCAGGACCTGTGGTACTTTCTGGTGTCACTACATTTGCCAGCTGGCACATGTAGGCTGACTGAGAGATACCTTTGAGCCCCTGGGGTATGTCTGCCAAGCCCTTGGTGTCCGACTCCAGCCATTTGCAGTTTGGAACTTGGGTTCCGCAAGCCTGAGTCATGCAGGATTTTTCTCAGTTTTAATCCCCCAACCATGATGTTGGGTTTTTAACAGCAAAGGTTTTTAAGAATTATATTGAACTCTGAAAACAGGGAGAGTAGGAACCTATTTCCCCTCAATCAATATGTATATAAGGATCCCTGAAATGCAGCATGAAATGACATTTTGTTATTCTTACTCTAGATGATTATTTTTCATTTGCTTCCACGGAATTCAAGCTGTGCCCTAAGTAAAAGTTACTTTGGATTTTAGTCCATAATTGTCGATGTAATCAGTGTATTTTTCAGATTGAATTCAGATATTCCCCCTCCAGAACTATTTTTGAATGAATCAGCAAATGGCTTGATGGATGGATGGATAACACAATCTTTCCTGTTCTATGACGTCTGCTGTCCGGATTCTAATTTGATATCCAAATTCACTTTTAGGTATCATAGGAAATTTCCATTCTGCCAGGAAAATCCTTACTTTTCTTAATAGAAAGCATTTTTCCATCCGCATATGCATCTGCTGCTGATTACCAAACCCACTCCACAACTCCGCTGATTTTTCTATTCTAGGCTGAATCGTACCTGAGGGATGGGAGCAGGCAAAGGGTAATAGCAATGGAGGAAACAGCTTTTTAATATTTTAAGAAATATGTTATCTTGTTTCATTAGCATTACCAAATGATTTTCTAACAAAAGAATTCTCCTAAGGGCCCTTTAGCACCAAAATGTGAACATGTTCTAAAATACATCTTATAAAGTAAATCGTTAGTAAAATAGAATTAGCTAAGTAGAACGGATTATGCTATGAACTGTAAGTCCTGTGGTGTTGCTGTTTATGACTAAAAATATGTTTTTTTCAGGGGTGTGTTTGGCCAGATGGGAAAGCAGTTATAACACACGAGCTATAAACCACAATAGAGACGGAAGCACTGATTATGGGATATTTCAAATCAATAGCCGCTACTGGTGCAACGATGGCAAAACCCCAAGAGCAGTTAACGGCTGTGGTATACCCTGCAGCGGTAAGACAAGAGAATGTTGAGTGATGGCACAGAACCCATCTGGTTATACTTACGAGAACAGAGATGCAATGCAAATGATAAGGTCTTGAAGGGTTCATCAGGGACCTAGAAAAACTCTGTCTTCACTTCTAGAAACTATTATCCTCCTCATCATTCCTTAAGCAAGAAATTAAACAGCTGGTATGCTAAAAGGTTGCTGTTTTCTAATATACGAAAGTTTCTGGAGTGACCTATCACTGTATTATAAGTGGACGTGTTGATGCTTTGTAAGGATAATGTCGTTTCTCCACTTGCTTTGTTTGGGGAGGTTTAGGGATGCTTTGGTTGTGTGGTCTTCGTAAAAAAATTTTCTTAAAATCTACCCTCCTTTATTGGAAAACAAAAGGATTAGTAGTTAGCCAAGGAGGAGCAATATCTGTGGTCCTTTTTAAAAAATCGTTTTTACTTTTTATTAGAAAATGTTTCAAAGATGTGGAAAATTAGAAACATTAGTATAATAAACATCAATATGCTCATCATGTACTTTAACAGCTGTTAACATTTCATCATATTTACTTCTTTTATGTATACATTATGTGTATATATATATATTTTTTTTTTGGCGGAGTGATTTCAAAGTGAGTTAGAAACATTATGACATTTCATCTCTAAATTCCTTAGTTTGCATCTGCAAAAATTAAAGCTCCTATATAAACATTGTCATTCTAACAAATTAATTTATGGATTTGTTTAATTGAAATGAAACAAATATTCTGTTGAGTTCCTTTAAAGTAGAGATAACATGTGGGAGTCTTAGTGCATAAAGTATTGGGGAAGCTTTGAAAAATCGATATTGTTAAATTTTTAAATATTAAAATTCCTAATAGAGATTAGTCTTAGAATAGTCTTTTGTATCCAGTTAATGTATTTAAAAAAATATTTTGTAGTATGTTATAATCTGTGGTCATTGAATAAAATTTCTTACTACCCAGAGATGTAAGACCACTGGCAACTTTTGGCACACGTATTCTTTCAGGATAGACATCACTCACGTATATGAATGTAAAGCTATATCGGGCACGTATGTACCCACATACAAACGTAAGCAATGTGCGTTTCAACGACAATGAAGTTGTACTCTATTTACTGCTTTACAAGTTGCTCTTTATTACACAAAATTATTTTTGTCAGCAAATACCAATCTATTATTTATTTAAGATGAACAGAATTCTAGTATATAAAAATTCTATAACTTATCAATCCAACTCTTCCTGTCAAGCACTTAGGCCATTTCCATTTTCCCCTTTTATAAATTGCTATGAAACACCTTGTACATACGTCTTTGGATACATCTCTTATGATTTGTTTCGGATAAATTTCCAGTAGTAGAATTGCTGAGCAAAAAACTGCTAGATCGGTTTCTGCTTGTTTGTTTGTTTTGGTTTTGGTTTGTTTTTTTTTTACAGTGCATAGTAAAAAGAAAACCTTCTATCACATTAGTTAATAATCCCAGAGCTTCCTGTGACTTTGGTAAATGAGAAACAGAATGCTTTATTTCATGGCAAATGGGATGGAATGGAGAAAGAGTTTCCCCCCAACAGTGACAGATACACGAACTCTTACAAAGTACTTTTAGTTGTACTTTCCTCAGCCTAAGAGAATAAAGCTGGCTGAATCTAAAGTTAACATGAAATTGCTATGAATGCTGTCTTCATTTCTCACCACCTCTTTTTCAGCTTTGCTGCAGGATGACATCCGTCCAGCTGTAGCATGTGCAAAGAAGATTGTCAGTCAGCTAGGACTTAAAGCATGGTATGTCTTTTTTCCCTTCCAGTTTTATCAGGATGTAACTGACATATAACACTGTATAAGTGTAAGGTCCACAGCATAATGAATCAACTTACATACATCATGAAATGACTATCACAGTAAGTTTAGTGAACATTCCATTCTCTCATATGGATATAAAATTAAAGAAATAGAAGAAAAAAATGTTTGTGTGTGATGAAAAGCCTTAGGATTTACTCACTCAACAACTTTCATGTATGACATACAGCAGTGTTAATTATATTTACCACGTTGTAACTGACATCCCTAGTATTTATTTACCTTATAACTGGAAGTTTGTAGTACCTTTGACTGCCTTCATCCAATTCCCCACCCCTCACCCCACCCGCAGCCCCCACCTCTGGCAACCACAAATCTGACCTCTTTTTCTGTGAGTTTATTTGTATGTTTGTTTGTTCGTGTTTGAAGTAGAATGGACCCACAGCAGTGTGTTAGTGCCTCTCACAGAGCGTGCTGTGTGTTAGGCCTGAAAGGGGAGAGCTGTTTTACCCTACTGTTATGAGAGAAGTGGGGGGATATCTCCAAAGACCAAAGGATGCTCCTGAGAACTGAAAAATGCAGCCTTAGATTTATGTTGAACAACATATTACATAGAAACAACCTACTTTAACTAGTTCAGAATCTTATTCATTTCCTCCTCAGTTTATTTTAGGGGATTTCTAGAGTTTTTAAGATTCCCCCGCACTACCAATTCCCTGTCATCTCTTGAAATCATGTTTGGAATTAAGTAAATGTGGAATGCACTTGGCAGTTGTGTTTGTGGGCTACACAGAACTCAACAGTTTTGTTCAGCATTCTGTGCTCTAGTGAAGGCCTGGGGGAGATGGGAAGTATTGGTACACTTATCTCCATGTAATAAAGAGCAATACTTGGATCTACCTATAGCCTGTATTTCATGTATTGATAAACTATTTTGTTCTCCCAAGGGATTTGAAGTAGGTATATTATGATGAATATAAGTTTTAACCTTGTTACCACCTGTTTCATCTTTCTCTGCAGGGTGGCATGGAGAAGTCGTTGTCAAAACCAAGATCTCAGGCCTTATATACAGGGTTGCAAACTGTAACTGTGGAGTTTTCTTTCTTCAGCTCATTTTGTCTCCTTTTCAAATTAAGGAAGTAATAGTGGAGTGAAATATCAGTCTACCATTCTTTCAAATAAATAACATTTGTTCAGAAGCAGGAACATATGGTCTTTCTTCTAAGAGGCTTAACGTTTACCTCATGCATTTACTGTTTCATATTAGGCCTACAATATTTTTCATTTGCTAATAGAACTAATGCTGGTGAATATTTCTCTAAAACCTTAATTATCAAATATATCTGCAGTACATCCAGTTCCTAATCAAAGGAATAACCCAGACTTAATCTTGAATGATGCAAGCACTCCCCAATATGCAATACAAATATAACAAAAGAATATCTTTAAACAAAATGATCTTAGGAAAAATCCCACCTGTATATGCATATGACCCTTTCATATGTTCTGTCATTTCCAAAAACAGTAAAAGAGAACCAGTCTTTGTTGGGCAGTATACAATTTAAACAGGAGCAGAATGCCCAATGGCTAAAAATGGAAACAGCCTGAATTAAGAATCTGGTTCTCAGAAAGTGTGACCTTTGGTTTAAATGTTTTCTTAGAAATGCTGCATTTACACAGCGTTAAAAACAAACAATTTACATATCAGTCCAGTTTAGCCCTTTCTAAAGAACTCATTTATGCATCTTGCTGATCATGAAGGAATATAAGGAGGGATTAGATGGGCTGTTGCGTTTCCTTAATGTTATTTACTTAGATTCATGTATTATGACTAAATTCAGAGGCAGATGAGTTGCAAGTATTGAAAGAATTGCTAATTAACCATAGATATAAAATTATGCGTGCTGTAAAAAGTGCAAACATTTTCATTAAAAGCTTTGCAATTCATACCTTGTCTTTCATTGTTTAGAGCCATTTAGTGTCTCTGAAGAAATATATGTGTGTTCTGACACAGTGTTTCCTGCATCCCCACCTGTGCCACAAGAGCTGGATATTGCCTGAGAAAACTCCATAAGCATGCTGACAGATCTCACTTTTTTTGTTTGTTTGTTTTTTTGGGGGGTGGGTGCGCCACATGGCTTATGGGTCTTAGTTCCCCCACCAGGGATTTAACCCTCGCCCTCGGCAGTGAAAGCACGAGTCCTAACCACTGGTCCGCCAGGGAATTCCCCTCACTTTAAATTCATAACCACAGATCTCAAATGGGCCTTCAGGTCTGCCTGGTCATCTTATTCACTTCTCTGCAATCCTGTGTTGGTATCCTCACTCTCCAAAATGACCATCACTATTCACTTCTCCTCTCATTTCTTTTTTCTTTCTTTTTTTTTTTTATTAACACAAGTATTTAGTAATAAATTTTAAATCCTCGATGAAATGATAACCTTAACTTTTTAGAATGTTGTCCAATAACAAAAAAGAACCTAAAACATTATCAAAGAGTTTAATTCTAAACCTCATTCAATTTCTTTCTTTTTTTCATGGCTTTGTGTATACTACAAGACATATAGTAGTTTACTTGTTTGTTCTTTTTTTTATTTTTATTTTTTGGCTGTCTTGGGTTTTCGTTGCTGCATGCAGGCTTTCTCTACTTGTGTCGCGTGGTGGCTACTCTTCTGTTGCAGTGTGTGGGCTTCTCAGTGAAGTGGCTTCTCTTGTTGCAGAGCATGGGTTCTAGGCACGTGGGCTTCAGTAGTTGTGGCTAGCGGGCCCTAGAGCACAGTAGTTGTGGCACACAAGCTCAGTAGTTGTGGTACACAGGCTTAGTTACTCTGCAGCATGTGGGATCTTTCCCAACCAGGGTTTGAATCCATGTCCCCTGCACTGGCAGGCAGATTCTCAACCACAGAGCCATCAGGGAAGTCCCTCATTCAATTTCTTAATTAACTTTTTTCCTTATTATTAACCTGATGCAGCATAGGATTTTCTTGGACACATGCCAAAAATGAATTATTCAAGTCTTTTGTATGACATACTAAAATAAAGAGAAAATAAACATTTTATTTAAATAATTGAAAACAAAAGAAATAAACATTACTACTTTCAAGCTTAGGATCACTCTAGGAATAGAAAAAAAAAAACAAGGCATGTGGAAATGTGGAAAGTACTAGAACAGATAAAGAATAAGAAATACAGATATCTCCATCACATAAACGTAATCTCTGAGAACATTTCTTGTTTATTTTGGGGGACTTTTTTTCCTATGCAAGTAAATATGTACTTTTAAAACTTGAATTATCATGGTTGCACATTGTGAATGTACTAAATGTCATTAAAAGTGGATTTTATACGTATCTTACAATAAACTTTTTTAAAATTTGGATTATACTACACATACTTATATATGGTTCTGTACTTTGCTTTTTTCGCCACACTGAACATTATCTCATTTTCTAATATCATTAAATAATCTGTAATAACATTTATTTTTTAAAAAAAATTGATTATAGTGTATTTCATAGAGTGGATCTAACCATTTATTCGGTTCTTCACTTATTCTCCTTCGCTGGTCCCCATTCATTCACCTATTACTGGACATTCAGGTGTTTCTAATTTTCCATCACATAAATACCATAATAAATATTTACACAAATAAAAATTTGTAGGATCTCAGGGTGTTTCCTTAGGCTAAATTCCTGTGAGTACCTCTTCTTCCCCACAATGCACACACACTCAGATTTTCTTTCTGTTCTTGGGTACTTTTTAAGTAATAAGAGTTTACACTGTGCTCCTGTTTTCTTCCCTTATCTCATTTTCCTCTCTCCACTCCTCAGAGGTACCTACTATTTACCATCGCATGCATGTTTTATAAGTGACCTGGATATTTTTAAAACCTTTCTATAAATGGTACATGTGGGGACTTCTCTGGAGGTCCAGTGGCCAAGATTCCAGGCTCCCAATGCCAGGGGCACGGGTTTGATCCCTGGTCGGGGAACTAAGATCCTGCAGGTCACACAGCACAGCCTGTCCACGTTTCCCTAGGTGCAGCTCCATTATGGCAACAGGTGTGTGTATTTGAGCTGAGTGTCTTGACTGCGATTTGCCATCAACCCTCCAGCTCAAGCCTGGAAGCCCACTGTCCCAGCGGCTCTGGTTCAGGAGGCTCTCTCGAATTTTTGTCTTATGACTCTTCCAGGATTTGGAACTGACAGCAGCTTGGTCAGATCCCACCTTGCTTTTTGGTTTGAGCAGTCATGAATGCCTCCAGCTGGTTGAAATCCATGTCTGCAGATGCAACAGACTGCTAGTGTTGGTGGGTCTCCTGCAGAGGCAGGGGGCAGCTGTGGCTTACCGCAGGGACAAGGACCCTGGTAGCAGAAGTTCTGGGAAGTACTCATTGGCGTGAGCCCTCCCAGAGTCTGCCATCAGCCCCGCCAAAGAGCCTGTAAGCTCCAGTGGCGGATCACTTCAGGCCAAACCACCCTCTCTTCTCATTTCAACCTCCCAGCACACACGCCCAACCACTGGCCTTCCACACTCCTTGCTCTCAGTGGGTGCCCTGGCCTCAAATGACACTGAGACAACAGAAGCAACCTCATACAAAGTTCTCCCCTGCTCACCACTGTAACAGAGGTCACATCTTTCCCTGGGCCCATCCTCTCTTCTTTCCCCTTTATTACTAGGATGAAGGGCCTCTGCTCTTCCCAATGGCAGTGTCTCCCCATGCAGTCTTCACTGCAGCCCTCTCACTACTCCAATTTAGGCTGTTTCCTGCACCCCGAGTTTCTCCCTCTTTGCTGGTTCACCCCCATCCTTGTACAAACTGCCCTGGTAACCCTCCAGCTTACAAAGAGCTCTCTGTGGGCTCTACATAACCCCCCAACTACAACATCATTCTCCACTCCCTTTTACAGCAGCACTTCTGGGATGAGGTACCTATCTTCACCAGCTCCACATCCTCACCTCCCTTCCTCTTTTCAACTGTTCTGAATCTGACTGCTATCCTCACTCAGCTGAAAACTGCTCCAACACAACTCCCTCCGTGATGCCTTGGGGCCAGTGCTAGTGATCACCTGTGTTCTGTCATCTTACTTGATCTCTCAGCAGCATTGGACACAGTGAACCACGTCATATTGATAGTTCTGGAAACCTTTTCTCCCTCAGCTTCTCCTCCTTTACATCCTGCCTCATTGATGGCTCCTTCTCAATCCCTCTGGGCTGGCTGTTTCTCTGTTGTTTGATTGTGAACTGTGGGAGTGCCCCAGGGCTCAAGCCTACAACCATTTCATAGACATGTTTTACTTATTCATTTATTTGTGTCTTCTTGCTGAAGTATAACTTTCGAAAGAATAGAGTTTTTCCCGCTTTTTAAAGACATTGACATAATCTCAATCTTTCCCAGAATTTGCAAGTACAATGCAGCCTTTTATGTTTTCTGAACAGTTTGAGGATACGCTGCCAACAGGGTGTCCAGTAGCTCTGAATCCTTCAGTGTGTAATTCCCACATAACCTCAAAACATCATCCAAATCAGGAGCGTAACACTGACAGATTGGGACCACATCATCATCAGGTCTTATTCCATTTCCTCCATTGTCCCCATAAGTCCTTCTTAATTAAAGGTCTAATTTGGAATCATGTGTTATATTGGGTTGTTGCGGTTTTCAGTTTCCGTCAATCTAGATCACTTCTTTACTTTTGTTCTTGATCTTTCTGACTTTAACACTTCTGAGGACCACAAACCAGCTATGTTGAGGAACGACCAAAGGTATTTCTGATATTCACTTGATTAGATTAGGTTATGCATCTTTGGCATGGACACCACAGATGTGATGTTGTGCTCTTCTTGCATCCATTCAGGGGACATGCAGTTTTGAAATGTTCTTTTACTGATGATGCTTGCATTGATCATTTGATTAAGGTGATGTCTGCAAGCCACCTCCTCTGTGAAGGATGTGGGAGAGGGTAAGGTACTTTGAGAAATTTTGTTCCTCCTCAAATATCAATGTATGCTGTTACTTATTCTATCAGTGTGGACCCCTGGCTTCCTACTTTATTCAAATTATAATGAGTCATAATCCACTACTCTCATTTGTTTAGATCTTCACATTGTCCCTGATTTGGCCACTAGAGCCTCTGCAAGCTACCTTCTGGGTCATTCTGACGTGCCCCCATCATTCTTGGGCACTTTTTTGAATTTTGGCATAAGATATTCTAAGATTCACCTTGTTCTTTTCCTGTCTCAGCCTGGAATCAGCCACTTCTCCAAAGTGCCCTTATTCCTCATAGTAGATAATGGTATTTAAAAAAGCAGCTCTGGGCACTAGAGAGTCGTTGTTCCCAGGCCCCATTAATGGACAAAGCTAGAGGATATGTGTATTTACATAATGTTTATCTATTTAAATTGAATTTGTATAATGCCTCCAGTTCCAATCCCACACCACAAGGTTAATTCTAGTTGTTTTCCTTTTTCATGTTGGTAATTCCCTTGTATGACAGTGAGAATCCTTGGACCCACTATCCTTCATAACCTTAAAATATATCCTTGGCACATAGATATATGTGATCAATTTGCCTGTATATAAACAATCTCCCAACACCGCCACACCATGGAATAGATGCCCTCCACTCAGGCTGTGATACCCCCTCATTCCAACACCCCTTCCTCCACATCTGGACAGCTTCTTTACTGTGTTACATCTCTGACACACCATGCTGGGCCACTGTCCTCACAGGAAGGAGGGCAGAAGTGTTTTACTCTTGTTTACATCCATATTCCAAACACCTAGAACAGTGCCTGTAACATGATACATGCTCAATAAATATTAATTGTTGGAATGAATCTCTCTGATTATTTAGTATGCTCCCCCCACATGGGCATTCTGAGATTTTTCTTCCTCTCCGATCCCACATGATTCCAGTACAGCAGCTTCTGGGCTTCTAAGGGTCAGGTCTCAAATCTCTGTGACCAGCCATGGGAGGACAGCAGAGGGCCCCAACACAGGTGCAGCCTCAGGCTGCAAGTTTCTGGGACCATTTTGCAATGAATAAATGGGAAAGAATATCTGTTTATTCATATTGGGATATCCAGAGGTGTATGAAGAATGACTCAAGGTAGGGGAGAGAGGCCTGAAGAGTGACAGCTCAGATGCAGAGATCGGATACATCCAAGAAGCACCAGGACAGACCCATATCAATGGCTGACTGAAGAAACCATCAGAGATTAGCAAAAGGTGGCCTAAGAGGGAAAGCAACTTGTTGGAAATTTTGCTTAGTGTTTTTATAAATATCATGTCTTACTTATATGTGTTATTTGAATACAGTCAAGTTCCCAAACCAAATTTTGACCCTTGTTTGCAGAACAAAGTAAAAATCCATATCAAAGTTTGATCAGTTTTAAGAGTAATTCAATTCCTCTGTTCCTTAGTTTCACCTCAGGATATTATCTGAAATGCAGAGTGATATTCCAGATGATAACTGGGCTCTTCATGTAGGGTTAATTATAACTAAGACCTGAGCATATGTCTTGAACTTGTATTTAGCGGACTTATTTAAAAAACATTTTCTTAGAAGTTACTAAAGGAAATTACTAAAAGTTGTAATCATGAGTGACTGTTATTCATAATTTTTTAAATTAAATGCATGTCTATTATGCAAATTATATTTTAAATCATTTTACATTTTCACAAGGATGTAAATTCTCAATGTTTAAAGATAGTTGTACAAGGTTTATTATGGAAGATGTAACTCCCCATTTCTCCCCCTTCACATGCAGCCATATTCTACTCTTTTAGCTCGATGTCAAGGATTTTAGGGAGTTCCCTGATGGCCTAGTCGTTAGGATTCGGCACTTTCACTGCTGTGGCTTGGGTTCAATCCCTGGTCGGGGAACTGAGATCACACAAGCTGTGTGGCATAGCAAAAAATATATATATATACAGACACACACACTCCAACGCTTTTAAGTATTAGGATCTTATTGCTCCTTCTTGATTTTTCAATTTTAAGATATTGATTCCCACTATGGAAGTTAAGGATTACGTTCTATTTCCTCCTCCCCCTTCTCTATCACATATGCCACCTTCTCCTAAAACCTACCCTTCCAGTGTAATTGTATATACTCTTTAAGGTCAATACTCAGTATTTATGTAGCCACGAATACACGTACTTTCTTCTCTTATGCAAGATTTTATTTTCCCTAGAGCTAATAACTGCATGATTCTTAAATTCTTAGATTTCTTTGTATCTATCATTAGTTCAACTCTAGGTCTTTTTTTTCTTTATTGATGTATAGTTTATGTACAATATTATAGAAGTTTCAGGTGTACAGCTAGTGTTTCGCAGTTTTTAAAGGTTATATTTCATTTATTGTTATTATAAAATATTGGCTATATTCCCTGTATTGTACAATATATTCTTGTAGCTTATTTATTTATTTACTTATTTATTTTGACTGCACTGCACCACTTTCAAGACCTTAGCTACTTGACCAGCTATCAAACCCATGCCCTCAGCAGTGGAAACTCGGATTTCTAACCACTGGACTGCCAGGGAATTTCCACCTTATTTATTTTATACATAGTTGTTTACACATCTTAATCCCCACAGCTATCTAGGTCTTCTGTTTAAATCTCCTCTCAGGTCTTCAGATGCAGCTAGAATTTCATCAGTCTAAGCTTTCTCCAAGTTTTCTCATTTCTGCTATCATAGTTTTAATTTCCACCACCTCTTTTTCGTCCTCTGAATATTCTTTTCCTTGTTTTTGGGTCATGTTTGCTATTTCTTATTTTAGCTGGATATAGTAATAATAATAGTTTGGGTTTGTTTTGGTTTTAGTTGACTTTTGTTTCCTTTGTTTGCTTCTTTGTTTTGGATTATCTCTCTCATATTAGAGGCATTTCTCTGTTATTTGGTAATCCTTGGTTATCTACTTAAATTTAGCATTGGGAAACTCAAAAAGTAATTTGAAGTTCCAAGGGCCTATGTGGATTTGGCCATGTGTACTTCACTGAAGGATGACCAAGGTGGCTGAGTCAGTGTCACTGGGGCTCCTTAGATCTTTCTTCTTAGACTGGTCACATTCTCAAGTGAAGCTTCTCCCTATTCTTCACTAGAAAAAAGAAGGGTGGGGGATTGGTTGCCAGTATTTTAAGAGTTAACTGAGGGACGCAGGTCTTAGTACCTGGCATGTGTTTGGCCAATCTACCTATTTTGTGTAGGGTACTCCTCCCTCAATTCTGTCTGGTGATCCTCAATGCACAGACCCTCCTTTACCCCTCTTTTACCCCTTTGGGCTAGTAAATAAGGGGTAATTGCTTGGATATAAAGACCTGAATAGTTCTTAAACAGAATCTCAACCAGTCTTTTTTTTTGCTAGCCCCTTTCCTTCTCCTCCCTCCCCTTACTTCCAGAGATCCCTATAACCACAAACTCTTGAGATTCGGGGAGTTTCTGCAGTGAGAACAGGATAGCCTGTGAGCTCTGACTACTCAGCTCTCCACTTGCCTTTTGTATTCCAAGTTTCAAGATTTTCCTTCTACCTTTTCTCCCATCCTCCCCATCCTTTTTGAAAATCTCTTCACTACTTTAAAGGAATTTTGAAAGGAAGCAAAAGATGTGTATTCAATCCACTATCTTTCCCTCAAAGTTCCCAATGAGTTTTAACGTATTTTCTTAATTTTATTTGATTAAAGTTATTTTGCTTTAAAAATAATTAGGGTAACATTTTAAGCAAAGAATAAAAAATTCTTTGAGAAACAAGGGAAAGCAGAAATAAGACAGCTAGAGAAATAATTACGGAGGGCATATCTGTGTTCTCAGAGATCACATTATGAAAGTTGGAAATCCAGGAGAGGGTGCAGGGGATAAAAAAAATCCTGTATTGTGGTACGAAGGATGTTGTATGACAGTGAACTTTACCAGATCTCACTGATTTCATCCACCTTTGGAAAAAGAGCCTCAAGTCTTCTTAACTTCTTTTTTCACTTAATCACTATTCACTTATATTGATGACTAGAAATGTTTACTAGGGCCTACGAACATTACCGGTGTATCAGATACTGTTATTGCCCTCATGGTGTTCACCAATAAGTAATATATAACTTAAGCGTTTCAATCCCTTAGGCACCATGGAAACATAGAGGACAGTGTGACTAAACCACCTGGAAATCAGCTGCCAGAGAGAGAGGAGAAAAACCAAGAGAATGTATTTATAACAGGAGGCAGTAGACAGCAGTGTCAAATCCTGTCAAGAAGCCAAGGAAGTTAAGGGAAGTGGCTGATGGATTTACTGATAAAGTCAGTAACTGGGCAGAGAGCTTCCCGCGAGAGTGAAATTCAGGTTCAAAGTTAACTTTGAAAGATAATACAGAGATAGAGCTATGCAGGATTAAAGATGTGTTTGGCTGGTTTGTAACAGGAAAGATTTAAGTTTGTTTAACTCTTCTTAAGGGAAAGAGCCTAAGAAGAAAGGTTGGAGATACACGGCAGAGTGGAGGTGGTTGATGGGGCAAAATCCTCAAGAAGGTGAAAAAGAATGAGATCAAGAACGCTGACTGAAGGACTGATTTTAACCTGGGCGACATTTCCCTCTGGAACAGAAGAGACGAAAGGAAGGGAGGGTGGATATTGGGCAAAGGAAAGCTTGTGTTTACGTCTGGTGGCTTGGAGGTCTGTTTTCTCTGTCGAAATGAGCTGCAAAGTCACCTGATCCGAATGAGAGCAGGTGTCCAGGCTGGAGGTTTGAGGAGACAAGGGAAAAGTGCAGAAGCGCTTCCAGCTGAAAACAGAAGAAAAAGGAGAGCACACCTCTGACAAGCACCTCACACTTCGATTAAACTGCAGGTCACGAACTCAGCACTGCACTAACCTGCAAAGTAGTGAGCACCACAGAAGCACAAGGGAGGGGAGGTTTGTGTCACTTTACGGACCTCAGATCCGACACTGAGTAGAAAAGGAAGGAAGGAGAGGAAGAAGGCAGTAAATAAATAAAGGAAGAAAGCGGCGGTTCAAGCCCTGAAGTCTGAGCGCTCTGCATGAACACAACGAAAAGCTGTGGGTGGGCGAGAGTTCATGAACTTAGTTTCAAAACCGTAATGTTTTGACGATGGCAAGGTGTTTCCTCCAAAAGAAATTGTTGTCGGGCATTAGGAAGCCAGGTGGTTCGTGCGACCTACAGGAAACTCCCGGCGTCCTCAGCCCCTGGCAACTCAGACTGGTCCTGGGCGCCCTGAGGGGGCGGCCCGGCGCGTGCGCAGTGTGCGTGAGCTCGCCGCGCCTGCGCACAGCGTCGCCGCTGCCACCCCTCCCGTTCCGCTCTCCGCCTGAGCAGGGTTGAGTGGCCTTTCCAGTGACTGCCTACCCTGAGGAGTTGGCTGTTCCTCAGCGTCCAGAGTCCCGCTGACTCGTCCTCGTTTGGCCAGAAACCCTCCTCCTGGTCCCAAGCGGGAGAAGTGGGGCCTCTGAGGGGAGCGGCGAGCCCGCCGGCCCCGGTCTCTCTCCCTGGCCCTGCGGCTTCTGTAGTGATCGCGGGTGGCCTCCGCCAGGCAGCAGCTTGGAGCGAGGGTTCAGCTCGCAGTCGGTGTTTGAGGTCGACTAGCAGCGGTGAGAGCGCTGCATCCTAGTTACTACATCAGTGGTCAGCGACAAGGCCCTGGCCCCACGGCTTTGCAGAAAAGAATTCCCACAAAGACAGAAAGTAGTGAAACAAGTATTTATTGGGGTAAAAAGGAGCAGTATACTTGCGGATAGACAGACGGGTGGGCTCAGAGAGAGAGAATCGTGCCTTCGTGGCAGTTTGAATCACTGATATAGGGCACTTCTTCTATGTTTCCTTTGACCAATCATTCTGATTTGCCTGCTTCAAAGTCCATATTTGATGTATCTCAGGGTTTTCCCACGGGTGCGTGGGCATCTCTTAGCCAAGATGGATTCCAGCGAAGAGGCCTATGGGTAGGTTTGGCCACTTGGCATCACTCCTTTTTTGACCTCCAAGGAGGCTTTCCGTGCATGTGTAGTCAGGGAAGGTGGGCTGACTTTGAGAATGAGAAATACATGATATCTTATCTTCTCTCTGGGCAGGGCCCAGCCTCCTCTCCCAATTGTCCTGGAATTCCTGTCTCAGAGTGTCGGTCCACAGGGGACGAACTCAGACTGTTTGCCCTGGGGGGCCCATCTGTCTCCTGCCTCAGTAGGACAATATGTTCAAGAGAATGACCAGCTTTGGGCCTGAGTCCAGCCAGAGAGTGAAACAGTGCCTGGCCAGAGTCTCCTGTTTGGGAGTGTCTCTCTTGCCCCAGCTCCTCCAGCTGCCACCTGGGGAGGGTCTGCTTGTTTACTCTCACATCTTCTCACCTTGGGCTGAAGCCGCGTTTCCAGGTGATCAAAGTCCCAGATGGAAAATCATGGTTTCATTGGGTCCCAGCTTCACGTGTCACAGCCTCCCTTCCATCCCAGCCAAAAAAGAGACAAAATCGGTGGTGCCTGGGGGAGAGCTGGACATTGTTACAGAGGAAAAATCCCCTGGTGGGGGTGGGGTGCTGGGAGATCTGGGCTTGTTGCTCATCCACTGCCAACCCAGGTCATCTGTAAAACGGGGGGGGGGGGGGGGGTGGCAGCAGTACCCACCTGCTGTGAGGATAATAAGAGTAGCAGATACCTTGCGAAGTAAGCACAGTGGGTGAATGCTTTACCCGATTCTCTGATTCAGTCCCTACTGCAACCTTACAAAGGCAGTATTACCCCCAGTATTTACAACTGCGGTAGCAGAAGGACGAGGGGACAAAATTTCAGAGACTTTCCCAAGTTCATGGTGTTCATAAAGCCCCAAGGTTACAGCCAAGATACAAGTCCGGGCATGCAAAGAATATAACACTGCCTGCCTGTAACATTCAGTACACATTAGCTTCTTAGTTTTGTTTGTTTGTTTTCTTTAAGAACTTTTATTGAGATACAATTGACATACAATAAACTGCATATATTTAAAGTGTACAATTTGGTATTTTTTTCTTATTAGTAATGTATATATGGCAATCCCAATCTCCCAATTCATCCTACCCCAACCCCCTCCCTGCCCCCCCACTTTCCCCACTTGGTGTCCATATGTTTCTTCTCTACATCTGTGTCTCTATTTCTCCCTTACAAACCAGTTGGTTTGTAACATTTTTCTATATTCCACATACATGTGTTAATATACAATAGTTGTTTTTCTCTTTCTGACTCACTTCGCTCTGTATGACAGTCTCTAGGTCCATCCGTGGCCTACAAATGTCCCAATTTCGTTCCTGTTTATGGCTGAGTAATATTCCATTGTATATATGTACCACATCTTCTTTATCCATTCATCTGCTGATGGGCATTTAGGTTGCTTCCATGTCCTGGCTATTGTAAATAGTGCTGCAGTGAACATTGGAATGCATGTGTCTTTTTGAATCATGGTGTTCTCTCGGTATATGCCCAGGAGTGGGATTGCTGGGTCATATGGTAGTTCTGTTTTTAGTTTTTCAAGGAACCTCCATACTGTTCTCCATAGTGGCTGTATCAATTTACATTCCCACCAGAAGTGTAAGAGCGTTCCCTTTTCTCCACCCCCTCTCCGGCATTTACTGTTTGTAGATTTTCTGATGATGCCCATTCTAACCGGCGTGAGGTGATACCTCATGGTAGTTTTGATTTGCATTTCTCTAATAATTAGTGATGTTGAGCAGCTTTTCATGTACCTCTTGGCCACCCATATGTCTTCTTTGGAGAAAAGCCTATTTAGGTCTTCTGCCCATTTTTTGATTAGGTTGTTTGTTTTTTTGATGTTGAGCTGGGTGAACTGCTTATATATTTCAGAGATTAATCCTTTGTCTGTTGATTCGTTTGCAAACATTTTCTCCCATTCTGAGGGTTGTCTTTTCGTCTTGCTTATAGTTTCCTTTGCTGTGCAGATGCTTTGAAGTTTCATTAGATCCCACTTATTTATTTTTGTTTTTATTTCCATTATTGTAGGAGGTGGGTCAAAAAAAATCTTACTGTGATTATGTCAAAGAGTGTTCTTCCTGTGTTTTCCCCTAGGAGTTTTGTAGTGTCTGGCCTTACATTTAGGTCTTTAATCCATTTTGAGTTTATTTTTGTGTATGGTGTTAGGGAGTGTTCTAATTTCATTCTTTTAGATGTAGCTGTCCAGTTTTCCGAGTATCACTTATTGAAGAGGCTGGCTTTTCTCCATTGTATATTCTTGCCTCCTTTATCATAGATTAGTTGACCATAGTTTATCTCTGGGCTTTCTATCCTGTTCCATTGATCTATATTTCTGTTTTTGTGCGAGTACCATATTGTCTTGATTACTGTAGCTTTGTAGTATAGTCTGAAGTCAGGGAGTCTGATTCCTCCAGTTCCATTTTTTTCCCTCAAAATTCGTTTGGCTATTTGGGGTCTTTTGTGTCTCCATACAAATTTTAGGATTTTTTGTTCAAGTTCTATAAGGAGTGCCATTTGGTAATTTGATCGGGATTGCATTGAATCTGTAGATTGCTTTGGGTAGTATAGTCATTTTCACAATGTTGATTCTTCCAATCCAAGAACATGGTATATCTCTCCATCTGTTTGTGATCTTCTTAGTGTTTTATTGCAGTTATCAGAGAGCCTAATGTAATGTTTGACAGTGACACATTTCCCTCCCATTTGCCTACATCCCCTGGCACATTAATTTTTTTTTATGACACAACCAACTGGTTTCTAACATAACACTCATTTTTACCCCTTCTGATTTTTTTTTTATCTCTGCAAGGAAATTTTTTTAAAAGAGAAATCACCCACTTTTGCACCAATCTAGTTGATTTAGGTTTTTTTTTTTTTTGAGTCCTCTATGTCATATTGTTTTTACATAAACTTATACTGTATGTACAATTGTCATACAAAGTGCTTTAATACCTCTTGTAAAGTGAGAGTTCTTTGAAAATTTCAAAAGCTACTGAAAGTTAATGGAAGGGGAAAGAGATGCCAGGTAAAATTCGTAGAATCAGAACATTCATAAACATACATTTTGCCCATATTTTGGGGCAAGGTTTTGGAATGATAAAGTATTCCTGAACAAAGGATTATACCATTAGCTTTTGGAGAGGAACTTAGAGAACTTTCTCTACTTGTAATCATATTAGGTTCTAAAAGTCTTTTAAGTCCAAAATGACTTGAGGAGACCAGCCCTATTGTCCTCAAATGCTTTTCCACCAAAAATGGGTGTGAGTTAGTCATGTAAAACTTTAAAATTAGGGACTTGCTCGTTATTATGTCTTGTAAGCATCATTTACCAATTTAGATAAATTTCACCCAAGCAGAAAGTCTTTAGGCAGATGAGCCCTTTTTCATCATTGAGGAACTCCCCAAGTTCCTATCAACACTGTAGCACTATGGGATGTATTATCCAGTCACCATTTTGCATTTCAAAAGGACAAAAAAGAAAAATAAATTTGTAGAAAATATGACAAAGGATTAGCATCTTGAAAACCCTAAAATAAATAAAATAGAATAAAATTTTAAACTTCAGTTGATAAGTGGACAAAAGACACGGAGAGATGAAAGAGGAGATGGCTAGTTAATAAAAAGGGAAAATATTTGACCCTGCTAGTAATTTTTAAAATGCAAACCAGACAATAATGGGTTTTCATATTTGTATCAAGTCAGCAAAAGGAACCTTTAGTAGTTGTACCTATTAAGGACGTGGTGAACCCTGTGTTCTATGAACTGTTTGTGTGAGTAGGCCTTTTAGGAAAGCAACTTGGGAATACTAAAAGTCTGAAAAAGATGGAGATAGTTTAAGCAGTTTGAGAGCATTATACTCAGTATTTGGTAATAATATCAGTTAGATTTATTGAGTGCTTACTGTTTGTACTCTTCTAAATATGTACATGTATAAACTCATTTACATCTACAATAACTTTATTAGGTTTATTAGGTTATCCATTTAGAAAAGGAAACGGGGGGACCTCCCTGGTGGCACAGTGGTGAAGAATCTGCCTGCCAATGCAGGGGACACGGGTTCGATCCCTGGGTGGGGAAGATCCCACCTGCCTCAGAGCTACTAATCCCATGATCCACAACTAAAGAGCCTGCGCTCTAGAACCCACTAGCCACTATTGAGCCCATGCGCCCCAACTACTGAGGCCCAAGCACCTAAAGCCCATGCTCTGCAATAAGAAAAGCCTGCATACCTCAACGAAGAGTAGTCCTTGCTCGCCACAACTAGAGAAAGCCCGCAAGCAGCAATGAAGACCCAACGCAGCCAATAAGTAAATAAATAAACTTATTTTTTAAAAAATAAAAGGAAATTGAAGCACAGGGAGAGTAAGAAACTTGCCCAAGTTAACACACGTTAGTGGTAGAGACAGGACTTGATCTTAGGCAGTCCTCAGAACTTAGGCTTTAAAAACATAGTAATATTTTTAGATGGAGTAATAGGGTAGAGTTTGCTCATTATTAAAGCACATTAAAAGCTTATAAAGATATTTATACTGGTAATTTGTAGACATTTACTCAGATACTAATGATCTAGCTTTTAATAGAATTTGCTTCTACAAGGAATAATTAAAATGGTAGTGAATGCTTAATGAGAGCTTTCATGTGGAAATATAAATTGATACAGCCATTGTGGAGAACAGTATGGAGTTTCCTTAAAAAACTAAAACTAGGGACTTCCCTGGTGGCACAGTGGTTAAGAATCCACCTGCCACTGCAGAGGACACGGGTTGTATCCCTGGTCTGGGAAGATCCCACATGCCATGAAGCAACTAAGCCCATGTGCCACAACTACTGAGTCTGTGCTCTAGAGCCTGCACACTCTAGATCCCAGGTGCTGCAACTACTGAGCCCATGTGCTGCTACCACTGAAGCCCATGTGCCTAGAGCCAGTGCTCTGCAACAAGAGAAGCCACTGCAATGAGGCACGCATACTGCAACGAAGAGTATGCCCCACTTGCCACAGCTAGAGAAAGCCTGCACACAACAATGAAGACCCAATGTAGCCAAAAATTAATATTAAAAAAACCCTAAAGATAGAACTACCCTATGACTTAGCAATCCCACTACTGAGCAGATACCCTGAGAAAACCATAATTCAAAAAGACGCATGTACCCCAGTGTTCACTGCAGCACTATTTACAATAGCCACAACATGGAAACAACCTAAATGTCCATCAACAGATGAATGGATAAAGAAGATGTGGTGCATATATATAATGGAATATTACTCAGCCATAAAAAGAAATGAAATTGGGTCATTTGTAGAGATGTGGATGGACCTAGATAGAGTCTGTCATACAGAGTGAAGTAAGTCAGAAAGAGGAAAACAAATATTGTATATTAACGTATATATGTGGAATCTAGAAAAATGGTACAGATGATCCTATTTGCAGGGCAGGAATAGAAACACAGATGTAGAGAAGGGACGTGTGGACACACTGGGGGAAGGGGAGAGTGGGATGAATTGGGAGATTAGGTTTGACATAAATACACTACCATGTGTAAAATAGATAGCTAGTGGGAACTAGCACAGGGAGGTCAGCTCAGTGCTCTGTGATGACCTAGATGGGTGGGATGGGGCAGTGGGGGATGGAGGTCCAAGAGGCAGGGGGTATATGTACACATATAGCTGATTCTCTTCACCATACAGCAGAAACTAACACAACATTGTAAAGCAATTATACTGCAATTAGAATAAAATCATGATATTAACATTGATGCAATACATTAGTTACCTAATCAATAAACCCTACTCAGACTTGAAAGAAAGTTTATAAAGATATTTATATTTGTAAACCAATAGAAATTAACCACTAATGATCTGGCTTTTAATAGAAATTGTTCTACAAGGAATAATTAAAATGATAGTGGATGCTTCATGAGTGCTTACATGTACAAGAGAAGTGCTTCACATTTCTTAACTTACTGAATACCCTTAACACCCCTAGGAGGATGGTACTACTGTTAGCCCCGTTTTGTAGGTAAGACCCTGGAGTACAGAGAGATTTGGTATCTTGCCCCAAATCACTCAGCAGAGCCAGGATTTAAACCCAGACAGAGTGTGTGCTCTTAACCGATGAGCTGTTCTATCTCTTTATAAAAAAGTCTCACAGTCTATGCTTGTAATCATTAAGCTACATCAGCTTTGCAAAAATATTAATTCTTCTTTGGATTGATTTACTCTGAATTGAGGCTTCATTTGGACATTTAAAACAGAAAATTTCTATATATTAATGTATACATACACATGTATAAAATGTATGTATAAGAATTTCTATAGGAAGCAGAAAACTAACTTAGGCCAAAAGAAGTTTTTAGGTGTTTTCCCCTAGGGTCTCATTGCTAATTAACCCAGTTCTTCTTCCAATAAACGTATGCTTTTCAGTCTTATGATTTGTCAAAAATTAAGTATAGTGACTAAATCAAACAACAAAAATTTGTATGTACAGTGAATGCTGTCCTCTCACAAATGCATTAAATCAGGTCTTCCTGACTAGATTTAAACCACCCCCCCCACACACACAATAGAATATTACTTAGCCATAAAAAAGAAGAGATCTTGCCATTTGGGACAAGGATGGACCTTGAAGGCAGTATGCTAAGTGAAATAAATCAGAGAAAGGCAGATACAGCATGCTCTCACGTATATGTGGAATCTTAAAAAAAGAAAAAAAGTTCATAGAGAACGTGTTGGCGGTTGCCAGAAGTGGGAGGTGAGGGGTAGGCAAAAACTACAAACTTCTAATTATAAAATAAATGTCATGGGGATATAATTTACAGTATGGTGACTGTGGTTAATAATACTGTATTGCATATTTGTAAGTTGCTAAGAGAGTAGTTCTTGAAATTTCTCATCACAAGAAAAAAATTTGTAACTATATATGGTGACATGTTAACTTCAGACTTACTGTGATGATCATTTTGCAGTATATACAAGTATTGAATCATTATGTTGTACACCTGAAACTAGTGTATTTTTTAAAAAATAAATAAATAAACCTTATTTATTTATTTATTGGCTGCATTGGTCTTTGTTTCTGTGTTCAGGCTTTCTCTAGTTGTGTCAAGCAGGAACGACTCTTCAGTGTGGTGCGTGGGCTTCTCATTGCAGTGGTTTCTCGTTGTGGAGCACCGGCTCAGTAGTTGTGTTGCACGGGCTTAGTTGCTCTGCGGCATGTGGGATCTTTCCGGACAGGGATCGAACCTGTGTTGCCTGCACTGGCAGGCAGATTCTCAACTACTGTGCCACCAGGGGAGCCCTGACACTAGTGTGTTATATGTCAATTATAATTCAATTTTTAAAAAGGGAGGAGCCAATAACCTATTAGAAAAATAAGCAAAGGAAAAACAGGCAATTCATAAAAAGAAAGGGAGGGATGTCCCCTAAATATATTAAAAGACTATCAGCCTCAGAAATAATAGAAATGTAAATTAAAAACATTCTGAAATACCATTTTTAACCTTTCAGATTAACTAAGACCAACAGGTTGACGCAGTAGGGAAATAGAGGTACAACGCTAGTGAGATTATAAATTAATAGAACTTCTGAGTCACTTGGCATTCTTACAAAACTGCAAGCACAAATATCCTTTGGCCTAGCAATTGCTATTTACAGGAATTTATCCCACAAGTGTACTGAAATGATTCTGCACAGCATACACGTTATAGCATTGTTTGTAATAGAGAAAATGGAAATACTCCAAATGCACATCAGAGGGGACAGAGTAATGAGTTGTGTATGTCCATTCAATGAGGTCCTCTGCAGCCTTTGAAAGACTGAGACAGCCCTGTGATGTGGAATGGGCTTTCAGATGTAGTGATGTTAAGTGAAAGAGCAGGGTGCAGGGCAGTGTGGATAGTGTGACACCACTTGTGTTGTGGGCGAGGAGAAGTCACACTTAGGTGTATGCTCGTCTCTGAACTGATTATTTCTGGAAAGATACCAAAGAAACCTAACAGTGATTATCTCTGGGAAGAGCACTGGTTGGCGGTGGGCAGGGGTGAAAGACTTTTTTGAAAATGTTTATTGGAGTATAGTTGACTTACCATATTGTGTTTCAGGTGTACAACAAAGTGGATCAGTCATACACGTATTAAAAGGAAACATTTTTTCCACTGTCTACACTCTTCAGCCTTTTAATTTTGTATCATGTATATGTACGACCTGTTTTCAAAAATAATTGTAAAACTAAAAGTAATGAAAAATTATAGGACTTCCTAGGTGGCGCCATGGTTAAGAATCCGCCTACCAATGCAGGGTACAGGGGTTTGATCCCTGCTGCAGGAAGATCCCACATGCTGCGGAGCAGCTAAGCCCGTGTGGCACAACAATTGAGGCTGTGCTCTAGAGCCCACGAGCCACAACTATTGAGCCCATGCGCCACAACTACCTAGAGCCTGTGCTCCACAACAAGAGAAGCCACTGCCAGCCCACGCACCACAATGAAGAGTAGCCCCTGCCCCACGCTCTCCACAGCTAAAGAAAGCCTGCATGTAGCAATGAAGACGCAACACAGCCAATAAATTAAATAATTAATTAATTTAAAAAATAAAAGTAATGAAAATTACAAATAAAAATATGGATTGTTTTGACAATATGAACGTTTACCTGTGTTACAAAATGTATCACAAAAAAAAGTCACCAGCAGCGAGCAAAATAAGGATACACTGAGTGTTTTTAAAGTGCTAGATGCTTTACATGGATTACTTAATCCTCATAAATCCTCTGAGAAATACAAAATTGTAACTGTATCATCTAGAAAGACGGGTTTAAGGGAGACAGAGATAACAGCATTCAGCTAGTAAGGGCCAAGGGTGGATTTGAACTCAAGTCTTTCTGATTTCAAAGATTTTGGTTTTTTTCTTCACCAAACCACAGGTTTTCCAATAATTAGTGATCGCTTTACATTAACAAAAGTGCACCTATGCCTCAACAGTCATGAGCAGCAGTTACCTGAAATGTCCACAAGGTGGAAGTGTTGGATGATAGTGGGCGTTTTTCTCTGTAAAACAGGATGCCACCCTACCCCAGTGGAAGAGTTAAGTAGATATAATCTATTTTGCAACAATGATATTTTTCTTTAGTACTTTGTTATGTAGCCAGCTAAATGTTCAGTGTTCCTCTGTCATAATAGTAGTTAATATGGTTTTTTATATGCCAGATGGTATTCCTTTTACATCTTTTAAACAAATAATATTATGAGGTATTTGCTATTATACTCTTCATTTTAGCAACGAGGAATAGAGCATAGAGCTAATAAGTAGCTTATTTAGAGCAGCACAGCTAGTAAATGATAGCGCTGGACTTCAAACCTACACAGTTATTGCTGTCTTTTTTGAAAAAAAATTCAGGTTTGTTTTGCCAGTGTGATTTTGTTTATGTAAGTTTTACCTGGACATAAATCTAAGATTACTGTTTTTAGTAAACTGTTATTAGCTGGATGTCTCTTGAACTGTATACTCCCTAATTTCCAAATTAATATGTATATGGAAAAAACAAGGACGTTGTCTTAAAATCTGAACTGTGAATTAAAATGTTAGTGGCCAGAATTTCATTCTTAGCAGTAGCAAACGTCGTAGATCCTCTCTTGAGGATCTTTCTTACCCACCCTCCTGTGTTTAAAGTTACATATCTTAAGTTGTCCACGTTTCATCGTGGACACAATTGACCTAAGGAAATGCCACATTAATACTCTATGACATAGCTTGGACATGAGAGAAAAATGAACTAAATCAGTAAAAGTATTTGTTTTCTTTAGTTGCAGGACTTGAATTACAACCAGAGAAAAGTTAGAAGATGGGGGAGGGGGGGCCGCGGGGGGGACAAGCTTTGATAGTGCAGAGCTTAAATAGAGATTAAAAGCAAGTCATGAAACTATAAATTGTTTAAAAAATGAAATCAGGAAACTCGAAGAAGATGATCAGACAAAAGAAATATAAGCAGTTCTGAAGAGAACTCTATAGTACGCTAAACTGAAAATAACGTGGACTTGCTGAACTTCCAGCAGCTGGGCCGCCCGCTGAACCAACATTGAAAGGTCCTTGCCATTCAGCCCAACGCACTTCCCTCTCAGGACATCATGGTGGCCTACTGGCGACAGGCTGGACTGAGCTACATCCGGTACTCCCAGATCTATGCAAAAGCAGTGACAGATGCGCTGAAGATGGAATTAAAAGCAAACGCCGAGAAGACTTCTGGCGGCAGCATAAAAACTGTGCAAGTGAAAAAGGCATAATCTACCCCAACTACAGCTTGAAAGGCTGCATGTTCAAGGTAAAGATGTGGGGGCACGTGTTATGGAAGATTGAAAACCATCTCCTTTCATGGAAAAAACAAAAATCAAAGAAGCAAACAAACCTGTCTTGTTCATAGATTGACAATGCCAATAAAGTAAAGTACGGTTCAAAAAAAGAAAGCAAAAAAGGTGGACTTTAAAAGATGGATTACAAAGGCTGCTGCCATGTTTCTTAGAGAAACTGTACATGTAGTTGTCAGCCATAGATTTCTCAGCAGTGGGGTCAAAGTATTTGTACTTTACAAGCAATCTCTAATGTGAAATGTATGTGCATAATAAGAATGAATGCTGAATAGGCATTTTATCAACCCATTTCGAGGTCGTTCTATGATGTTAAGCACAATGTTAAAACCTTTTTGTTGCATTGTATGTAGAGCTTATCCTTTTGACAGGCACCAAAGTTCATTATAAAACATAATGGGTACACATTTTGTACTTCCCTGATAGTTAGAATTCGTGGTAAAGTTAATGTGTATATTTAATTTCTTCAGTTCTTGCTGCACCCATCCCAGCTGTTTTGTATCTGATGAGCCCAGTGCCCAGTAAGCACTCAATAAATGTAGTTTACAGATGCTGTTTCTGCCTCTGAATGTGTTTCTTTTTCTTGAAGCACAGGGGAACTCCTCTCTCCTTACAATCAATGTATCTCCATAAGCATTGTGACCGTGCATCTCTTATTTGCAGTCGTTGTAGCATACAGAAGCTCTCTGGCAGCCAAGATTGTATATTAAGTGCTGTTCTGCCTAACTACCACAGTGTCATTAGTTTTCACATAGAGCAGGATTCAGTCCCTCACACACGTTCCAAAGGCTCATAGGATGCAGCGGTGCGTCAGTTTCAGATGCTACCCCTGATGTCTCTGCCTCCTCCTGGGGCTGTCCTGCTCGCATCCGCATGGTGAGCCCTCTACTTTTGACTCATCTAATTTGAACATTAGTGGTACTTAATTTTTAAGGCCATGTTTGCTGAACCATCTTGACAACCTAGGAACAACAATAGGTAGGAAAGTACTTTGGGAAACGTCATATTAATGTGTTACAAATCTCCTAAAAATGGAAAACAAGCCTATGCCTGATGCAGATTCTATTCCTTCTATAGAGTCAAAACTAGCCACTTTAGTCCTTGCAGACACTTTTTATCTCTCTGCCCTAATGGACTGGTTAAGTTTTACTTTGTTGCTTTATTTTTTAGGTTGTGACATGGATAAGCGTCATGGAGGTTGTACAAAGCTGTGCTCTGAGGTTCTTGCCAGGGGTGCTCTGGGGGGTTGGAGATGGCACTTTGTGCGAGGCATCATTCAGCTCCCCCCGCCCCTTACCCCAGTGCCCACAGTATAGGGTGGGGTTTAGGGAGAGATCAGAAAAATATTGGGGGGAGAAGTCCCTTTCTACTTGAACCCTGACGCAGGATATCATCCCTCCATTACTCTAGTCAGCTTAGCCCCTAAGAATGTGTTGGTTTATAAAAGTAGAGTTCATGGAGGTGATTCTGACTCTATGCGTGGATGAATACAAGAGTTCAAAATATGTTGTCATGAGTCAGTCTTGCCCTTTGTCAGCTCTTATTTCTGTGTTGGCTTTAATGTAGGTAGGATTTCCTGTAAGTGAGCAAAGAACTCTTATAGTAACTCAAAATAACAACAACTCAATGTTTAAATGGGCAAAGGATTGAATAGACATTTATCCAAAGAAATACAGGGATTTCCCTAGTGGTCCAGAGGGTAAGACTCCATGCTGCCAATGCCGGGGAGCTGGGTTCGATCCCTGGTCAGAGAACTAGATCCCTGGCCAGGGAAGCATGCCACAACTAAAAGTCTGAATGTCTCAGCTGAGAAGTGTGCATGTTGTAACAAAGACCCCACGTGCCCACGTGCTACAATTAAGTCCTGGCATAGCCAAAATAAATAAAGTAAATATTTAAAAACCGAAACCAAACAAACAAAATGAAATACAGATGGCCAATAAGGACATGAAGGGATGCTCAACATCATTGGTCATTAGGTAAATGCAAATCAGAACCACAAGGAGATACCATCTTATACCCACCAGGATGGCTATAATATTAAACAAAACACAAGGTAAGTTTGTGAGGATGTGGAGAAATTGGAACCCTCATACACTGCTGATAGGAATGCAAAATGGGTGCAGCCACTTTGAAAAATAGTTTGGCAATTCCTCCAAAAGTTAAGCTTGGTGACTCTAATGACCCAGTAATTACACTCCTACATGTGCCCCCAAGAGAAATGAAAACATTCACACAAAAACTTGAATGTATGTTTATGTTCGTGGCACAATTATGCATGAGAGTCAAAAAGGAAACAACCCAAATATGCATCAACTGATGAACGACTGAATAAAAGTAGCATATCTAAACAATGGAATAGCATTCCACCAGAAGAAGGAAATAAGTACTGGTTGTGCTGCAAAATGAATGAATCTTGAAAACATATGCCAAGTAAAAGAAGCCAGACACAAAAGCCACATACTGTATGATTCCATTTATGTGAAATGTCCAGAAGAGGCAAATCTGTTAAAAACAAACAAAAAACAAAACCAAAACAGTTGATTCATTGTTGCCAGGGAATGGGGAGAAGGGGATTTTCATTTAGGGTGATGAAATGTTCAGGAATTAGTGGTGGTGATTGCACAATCTTGTGAATAAACTAAAAACCCTCAATTGCATATTTTTTTCTCAATTGTACATTTTTAAATGGTTTAAATGAATGCTGTGTAAATTTTGTCTCAAAACAATTTTTTAAACATGTAGTGGCAAATTTTGTTTAGCCTTATCAAAACTTTTAAGACATTCTACAGGGTCTTGATTTCTATTTCCCCGTTCTTCTACAAGCAGAAGAGGATATTTTACCAAAGATTAATTATTTCTTGGAGACAAAGACTAAGAATAATTAAAGGAAACTTGTCTAATTAGGCAGCTCACTTCTTTAAAGACTATCAAAGTATAAGTCTCATTTTTCTAAGCAGTGTGGTAGGTAGGTAGTGCTGCTATTGCATATTTTACAGATAGGAGCTTAAGGGACTATAGCTAGATGTTGAGTCAACGAGCAACATGATTTAGACTAGTAATCTTTCTACCTCCTTAATACTTAAGTTTTCTCCTATTCAAAGCATTAGCAGTTGTAGTTGTCTGATGCTCATGCCTAAAATACTCCTCTAATCTTTCTTTAACTAACTGGAGTAATTTAAGACTGTATGGGGACTTCCCTGGTGGCACAGTGGTTAAGAACCTGCCTGCCAATGCAGGGTACACGGGTTCAAGCCCTGATCTGGGAAGATCCCACATGCTGTGGAGCAACTAAGCCTGTGCTCCACAACTACTGAGCCTGGGCTCTAGAGCCCGCAAGCCACAACTACTGAAGCCCACGCCACGTGCCTAGAACCGTGCTCCGCAACAAGAGAAGCTAAATCAATGAGAAGCCCATGCACTGTAACAAAGAGTAGCCCCCGCTTGCCACAACTAGAGGAAGCCGTTGAGCTGTAACGAAGACCCAACACAGCTAAAAATAAATAAATTTTTTTAAAGTGAAAAATTTTAAGAAAGAGTAGATGCTCATAATTTAAAATATTAAAAAAAAAAGACTATGTGAACATCAGGTGGCATGGATGTGAAACACAGGTAAGAATCTTAGTAACCATTAGTAACATGTAAGAAAATGCTGGTGTCAAGTCCTGTTGGATAGAATATTAAAGAATAGATATTTGAAATTTCTTGTAGAAGACATTTCAGGTACCAATTTCTTAGCATTACCCCAAATGTCTCCAGTTTTATTTTTGTCTTTGCTTTTTTAAAAAATAGTAATAGACTTCAAACTCTTGACCTTGAAACCAGAGAAAATAAGATCATACAGGTACTAGTTAGAAAAAAATGAGCGAATATTTTTCTGGAGTTAGGAAGAAAACTTTTAGAGCAGGATGGGAAACCCAGAAATCATAAAGTTCTGGCTCTCAAATTGAATGAGTTTAGGAAACTCCTGGGATTTACTTTAAAATAATCTGAGGATTGGGAGATGATGGGGGAATAGGGCATAGAGATAAAGCAGGACTGACTACATGTTGACAATTTTTGAAGTTGGGCAATGGGACATGGGAATTATTCTCTCTGCTGTTGTATATGCTTGAAATTTTCCATAAAAAAAGGGGCTTTTTTTAATGTTAGGGGGAAAAGAAACATTAAAATTGCTTTTTTCTTCTCCCTAAAGTCAAGAACTGGTAAAGAATAAGTCGTTTTAATCACAGTGCACTCTCTCAGAAGATAATAGCTTCCAATTACGTTGTTCATGTTTACCTCTTTTTTCATGTTAATAATTCTAGCCAACTCTTTACTATTGGTGACTGAATATAAGAAAAGTCTGGAAAGTTGGGTGGGAGGAAGGAAAGGAGAAGAAAAGAAAGATGGAGTTAGAAGAGGAGAAAGGAAGAAAATCCCCTACAGAAATTTTTAACTACAGAGCCCCAAGTTTCATCCCCAGAAATGTGATTAGCCTGGTCTGGAATGGGACCCAGAAATTTGAATTTATGCAAGGCATTCAAGTGATTTGAGAAACTGTCATAGTGATATAGCTTGATTAGTTAGACTACATGCAATACTTCCAGATGGAGGGAATGACGAAAATTGGCAGAAGAAAAACTGGGGCATATATAACAGGGTCTAATTCCTTAATGATAAAAATATTCCTACAAATCATTAAGGAAGACAAATAAACCATTGGCAAAAGGAACAAATGATATACACAGGTAGTTCACTGAAGAGGACATGAAAGTGTCCAATACACGTGCTTGATCTCACTGAATCTTACTAGAATTCTTTTTTTTTTTGGCTGCACTGAGTGGCATGTGGGATTTCAGTTCCCCAACCAAGGATCAAACCCGCATCCCCTGCATTGGAAGCTCAGACTCTTAACCGCTGGACCACCAGGGAAGGCCTCTTGATTCACTAATTCTTAAGAATATGCAAATTTAAATAGCAAATATTTCTCATTCATTTAGGATGAAAAAAATGTTTGAGATAAGTGTCGATAATCAGAGAAGACATTCACTGATGACACCAAAGGAGAGACCAGAAATGGAGATGGTTAATCTTTTTTTGTTTATCTGAATTCAAATTTATCTAGACATTCTATATTTTTACTTACTAAATCTGACAACTCGCCATCTCCATGAGGTGAGAAAGATTTTTTAAAAACAAACAAACAAAAAGACTGCCCAGTGCTGGCTAGAGAGTGAGGGAACAGCTGCCTTCCTACACTGGTGGGATTCTAAGTTGGTTCAACATTTTGGAGGACACTTTGGCAGTACCTGCTAAAATACTCTGAGTCAGCAGTCTCATTTTTACAATTTACATTTGCTAAATTTTTACTGAAGTAAGCAGTTAGAGTTTTAAGAATGTATTTTTAGAAACATTTACCCAAATATGCAGGATATATACAAGGATGTTCACTGCAGTATTGTTTACATATCATAAAACTGGAAACAAGGTAAATGCCCATCAGTAGGTGCTGCATAAATTATGTTGTGATATAGTGATATGATGGACACCCCTGTAGTTGTCAAAGTAGGTAAAGCACATCTATATGCTCTGACATGAAAAATACCTGGATTATACTGGTGGGTGAGCAAAAAAAAAAAAAAAGGCACTTTGCAAAGCAGTGTACATGAGTCCAGTTTTTGTACATAATATTACATTAGTGTACAGACAGAAACCATGACCTGGAGGAATTTCACCAGCCTTAAAAATAGGAAGAGGAATTATAGGGACTGTCACTATCTACATTATGTGTGTGAATGCTAGAATTGTTTATAGTAATAGTGCATTTCATTTGCATTGAAGAATTTTAAAATAGGTTAAAACTTAAATGAAAAGAAAAAACACATCTTTTTAAATTTTTTTTTAAATTTTAAATTTTTATTGGCATATGGTTGATGTACAATGTTGTGTTACTTTCTGCTGTACAGAAACTGTCTTTTGATTATCACAACGTTGCCTCCTATGAACCAGATCATTAAGGTGTCATGTGACAGTTCCGAGAAATGAAATGTGACCTGTGAATGATGTGAGAAGCTGATGGGCCAGGACTTCTTCTGGAACGTTACTGGAGGGACTTACGGGTAAGAGCCTTGCTCTTGAGTGCGTCATCCAGTGAACAGGGATAAATAACATCAGGATCCTGATGTATAAATAGGTGGTGAAAGGGGTGGGGTTTATCTGTCTCTGTCCCAGCCTGCACTCTCTGATCTGGATTTTTAATTACTTTTAGTTATTTTTAATAAAAACAGTTTTAAAGTAATTAACCACCCAGATTCCAGCAGCCTGTGTAACATGCCTCATGACATCCCCAACTCTGGGTAGCCTCCCCCACCCCAGTCCGTCTACTTTCTCACTTTCACTGGCTCCCACCCTAGCGTAACTGCTCTCTGGGCCCTACCAGGCTTCACTGCTCTTCAGTAACTCCGTATGTACCCTTAGTGAATTCCTCATCGGTGCTGTTTGAAAATTCCCAGTCGACTGAATCACCACCCCATTTATTCAACAAATTCTTGGAGCTATAAAACAGAAAGGTAGAATAGAGAACATCTAATTCAGTTTCCTCATTTGATGAGGGAGTAAAGTCTTGCAGATACTCAATGACTCGTAAAGTCACCCAGTCCATTGGGGCCAGAGGTAGAATTTGAAATCAGCATTCTCTGACTGAGCAGTCACATTACACCATTGTACAGCTCCACCGAGGCTTACAGAAGAGTGTGCAAATTGGCAGGTTACTTGGGGAAAAGCTTTCCAAGGAAGAAGGAATCTAAGTTGCAGTGCGCTGTTATTGATATAGCCGAATCCCTACCATCAAAATTTTGGTTTATTCTCCTTCCAGTTTATCTGGTCAGATCATGATCTCAAAATCGATGAGAATTGTCACCCCTACTTGCTTTCATTACATGCACAAATTGAAACCACAAGTCTATTACTCTTATTATTCATATCAGCAGATGACCTCAGTTCTCATGTCATTGAGATCACGGATGCCATTCACATTGACCCTGTAAACTTCTAGCTGTACAAAGTTAATCTTTGTTCTCACCAAACCATGCATTCTTTCATCTCATCTTCTCACCTGTAGTTTTGGTTTCAATTTATTTGATGTATTATTGCAAATTCTTAATTAGGGGAAAATCACTGCACTTTCCTGAGACTCATTTTGCTTTAGTGACTATGACTGTACTACCCACCTCATGCAATTCTGTTCAAGGTAAGTGAAATAGCACCTGTAAAAGCACTTTGAATGATGGGAATAAAGAAGATAATAATGCTAGTGGCTGCTCATAAAAATCCTCAACAAAATAGTAGCAAACTGAATCCAGCAACATATAGAAATGTTTAAGTGATCTCATCATCAAGTGGGATTTATTCCAGGAATACAAAGTTGGCTCAACAAATAAAAATCAATCTGTGTAATACACTGTTATTGAAACCGGAGGGAAGGGGCAGGGCACAACCTTTGAAAGAATGACATAGCCTGAGAACATAACATAAACTGATTAGAACCAAATGGGTCCAAGGTGGCAGACAAGTCAACTTCCAGGTGCCATGACAGTTCCAAGGCTGACCATGAGGATCAAAAAGTGGGAGGTGGCCAAATTTTGGAATACTCCGCCCACTCATTAGCCTATGAAATTACCCACCCTTACAAAAACTGACAACCACCATACTCTGGTGCCTTTCTCACCCTCTGAGATGGCCCACACTCTGCCTGCAGAATGTGTTTCTCTCTAAGTCTCTAAATAAACTTCTTCCCTATCACTTTGTCTCTCACTGAATTCTTTCTGTGATGAGACATCAAGAACCTGAGCTTCATTAAGTCCTGGAACCAGGTGTGTGATCTCAGTTGGAAGATCTTGGGTTTTGGATGTGTTCAAGTCCCAATCATGGTTTTGGCCCTTTTTGAGTCCTAACCTCATGGGTTCGAGTCCCAATCTGGGTTTAGGCTGGGTTTCAGTCCCAGCATATGGGTTCAAGTCCCAATCTGAGGTGCACAGTTTCAAGATCAGAAAGGAAGAGGTAACACTACCTCTACTTGCAGATGACATTGAAACAAGAGGGAAGGAGGCAGGGCACAACCTTTGGAAGAATGACATAGCCCAAGGACATGAGGTAAACTGATTAGAACCAAGTGGGTCCAAGATGGCAGACAAGTCCACTTCCTCTATACCTTGAGCCTCAGTATATGCTCACTGTAACACATCAGCAAGCTAAATGACACACCCACAGGCACCATGACAGTTCCCAGGCCAACCATAAAGATCAAAAAGTGGGCAGTGGCCCAATTCCTGGAAATCCCTGTCGCTTCCCGAAATAGCTGGAATACTCCTCCCACTCATTAGCCTGTGAAATTACCCACCCCTATAAAAACTAACTACCCCATATGCTGGTACCTTTCTCATCTTCTGAGATGGCCCACATTCTCTCTGTGGAGTGTGTTTCTCTCTAAATAAATCCACTTCCTCCATATCACTTGGTCTCTCACTGAATTCCTTCTGCTATGAGACATCAAGAACCTGAGCTTCACTAAGTCCTGAAACCAGGTTTGTGATCTCTGTTGCAAGACCATGAGTTTTGGCCAGGTTCAAGTGCCAGCCATGTGGGTTCAAATCCCAATGTGAGGTGTACAGTTTTACCTGTATCCTCTCCTGGATTTCACATTTCAGAACATGATCTCTGGAGCACAAATTTCCTCTTTATAATTACTTCTCCAGCTTTCCTATTTCTGATATTCACCTGTTTCTCAAAGAATTTTTTATTATTTGCTTAAAATGTTACCCTAAGTATTTTTAAAGCAGAATAACATTTAATAAAATAAAATTAAGAAAATAAGTTAGGGCTTCCCTGGTAGCACAGTGGTTAAGAATCTGCCCGCCAATGTGGGGGGAAAGGGTTCATTCTCTGGTCCAGGAAGATCCCATGTGCCCAGGAGCAACTAAGCCCATGTACCACAACTACTGAGCCTGCGCTCTAGAGCCCCTGAGTCACAACACTTGACCCCCGTGCTGCAACTACTGAAGCCTGTGCACCTAGATCCCATGCTCCACAACAAGAGAAGTCACCGCAATGAGAAGCCAGCACACCTCAACGAAGAGTAGCCCCCTCTCTCTGCAACTAGAGAAAGCCCACACATAGCAACGAAGATCCAATGCAGCCAATAAATAAATAAGTAACTTAAAGAGAAAAAAAAGAGAAAATACGTTAAAAGGCATTGGCAACTCAGAGGGAAAGATAATGGATAGAATACACATATTTTACTTCCTTTCAAAACTCCTTTGTAATAAAGAGATTTTCAAAAAAGCATAAACCTATAAAGGATGAGGAGAATGGGAGAGAAGGCAGAAAGAAAATCTTGATACTTGGAATACCAAAGGCAAGTGCTATGGGGCAGTCCTGAGAGCTGAGTAGTCAGAGCTAATAAGCTATCCAGTGCACACTGCAGAAACCCCCAAATCTCAAGAGTTTGTGGTTGTAGGGATCTCTGGAAGTAAGGGGAGGGAAGAGGAAGAGAGGAGTTGGCAAAAAGAGACTGGTTGAGATTCTGTGTAAGAAATATTCAGATCTTTACAGCCAAGCAATTATCCCTTATTTACCCCCAAGGGATAGAAGGGCAGTAAAGGAGGGTCTGTGCATTGAGGATCACCAGATAGAATTGAGGGAGAAATACCCTACACAAAATAGATAGATTAGCCAAACACATGCCAGGTACTAAGACCAGCCCCTCTCACTTAACTCTTAATTTACTGGCAACTAGGCTTTTTTTTTTTAGCAGAGAATAAGGAGAGGGTTCTTTGGGGAATGTGACCAGTCTAAGAGGAGAGGTGGAAGGAGCCCCAATGACACTGACTTAACCAACTTGATCATCCTTCAGTGAAGTACACATGGTCAAATCCATGTAGGCCCTTGGAACTTCAACTTACGTTTTTCGTTTCCCAATGCTAAATTTAAGTAGATAACCAAGGATTACCAAATAACAGAGAAATGCCTCTAATGAGAGATATAATCCAAAGTAAACAAGCAAAAGGGCAGATTGGAGGAAACAAAGAAAAGTCAACTAAAACCAAAAGAAACCCAAACTATTATTATTACTATATCCAGCTAAAAAAGGAAATAGCAAACATGACCCAAAACAAGGAAAAAAAGAAGTTCAGAGAATGAAAAAGAGCTGGTGGAATTTAAAACTATGATACAGGAATGAAAAAACTTGGTGAAAGATGAGGCTGATGAAATTCTAGCTGTGTCTGAAGACCTGAGAGGAGATTTAAATAGAAGACCTAGATAGCTGTGAGTATTAAGAGGTACAAACTACTATGTATAAAATAAAGAAGCTGAGAATTCCCTGGCAATCCAGTGGTTAGGAATCCCAGCTTCCTCTGCAGGGTACATGGGTTTGATCCCTGATCAGATAGCTGAGATCCCAAAAGCAGTGCCGTGGGGTCAAAATAAATAAATAAATAAATATATAAATGAATAAATAAATAAGCTACAAGGATATATTGTACAATACAGGGAATATAGCCAATATTTTATAATAACTCTAAATGAAATATAACCTTTAAAATTTGTGAAACACTATGTGGTACACCTGAAACTTCTATAATATTGTACATCAACTATACCTGAATGAAGAAAAAAGAGACCTAGAGTTTGGGAGTTGAACTAATGATAGATACGAAGAAAGCTAAGCCAGTTTAAGAATCAGCAGGTATTAGCTCTAGGGAAAATAAAATCTTGCATATGAGAAGGAAGTAACTGTATTTATGGCTATGTAAATACTGAGTGTTAATCTGGAAAAGTATATATAATTACATTGGAAGGATGAGTTTAGAGAAATGTGCCATGTGTGATGGAGATGGAGGAGGAGCAATAGAACTTAATCCTTAACTTCCATCCTGGGAATCAGTGTCTTAAAATGGAATAGTCCAGGAGGAGCAATACAAGCCTAATACTTACAAGCATGGTAGTAAATATAAAATTCTTTGGGGTTGGGGGGTGGTGCCACACAGATTGTGGGATCTCAGTTCCTGACCAAGGATTGAACCTGGGCCACAGCAGTGAAAGTGCCAAGTCCTAACCACTAGGCCACCAGGGAACTCCCTAAACTTCTTAACACTAAGCTAAAAGAGTAGAAAATGGTTGCGTGTGAAGGGGGAGAAATGCGGAGTTACAAGGCTGGGTCAAAAATTATCCGCACTCTGGCTGTAGAATTTAATTTAAGTTTTAGAAAAGACAGATACATCATTTTTTGACATAATGTTATATAATGGAATTTCATTCATCTTAAATAAATAATAAAGACTGGTATTGGTTGACAAAAATAATTTTGTATAATAATGAGCAACTTGTAAAGCAGTAAATAGAGTACAACTTTATTTTTGTTGAAGTGCACATTTCTTACGTGTTTGTATGTGGGTACATACGTGCATAATATAGCTTTACATTCATATACGTGAGTGATGTATATCCTGAAAGAATATGTGTATACCAAACGTTACCAGTGGTCATACATCTCTGGGTAGTAAGAATTTTCACTCGATGACCACAGAGTATTATATAATGCAATATTTTTTTTTAATAAAATACCACATGCAAAAAAAGTATTCTAACTTCTCTTTGCTGTTAGAAATTTTAATATTTAAGAATTTAACAATATCAATTTTTCAATGCTTCTCCAATATTTTATGCACTAAAGATCCCACATGTTATCTCTATTTTAAAAGGCACTCAATAGAATATTTGTTTCATTCCAGTTAAACAAATGCATAAATTAACTTGTTAGAATGACAAGGTTTATATAGGAAAGGCATTTTTTGGAGATGCAAACTAAAGAATTTAGAAATGAAATGTCATAATGTTTCTAACTTACTCTGAAATCACTCAGGAAAAAATATATATATGTACACATAATGTATACATAAAAGAAGTAAACATGACAAAATGTTAACAGCTGTTAAAGTACATGATGAGCATATTGATGTTTATTATACTAATGTTTCTAATTTTCCATATAGAAAACATTTCATAATAAAAAGTAAAAGCGATTTTTCAAAAAGGACCACACATATTCCTCCTCTTTGGTTAACTATTAATTCTTTCCTTTCCCAATAAAGGAGGGTATAGTAAAAAAAAAAAAAAAAGAAAATACCACCCAACCAAATTATCCCTAAACCTCTCCAAACAAGGTTAGGTAGGAGGAATGACATTGTTCTTACAAAGCATCAACAAGCCCAGTTATACTAAAGTGATGAGTCATTCCAGAAACTTTCGTATATTAGAAAACAGCAAACTTTTAGGATACCAAGCTCTTCAATTTCTTCCTTAAGGAATTATGAGGAGGATAGTAAAGAGTTTCTAGAAGTGAAGACAGAGTTTTTCTTGGTCCCTGATGAACCCTTCAAGACCTTTGCATTTGTATTGCATCTCTGTTCTCGTAAGTATAACCAGATGAGTCCTGTGCCGTCACTCAACATTCTCTTGTCTTACCGCTACAGGGTATACCACAGCCGTTAACTGCTCCTGGGCTTTGGCCATCATTACACCAGTAGCGGCTACTGATTTGGAATATTCCATAAGCAGTGATTTTGCTTTTAGAACTGTATTTTATAGCGCATGTGTTATAATGGCTTTCCCAATAGGCTGAACAGATCCCTGAAAAAAACATAGTTTTAGTCATAAACAGCAACCCCATATGACTTATAGTTCACAGCATAATCAGTTCTATTTAACTAATTCTACTTTACTAATGACTTTCTTTTAAGTATAAAGATGTATTTTACTTGTAAAATATTTTGACACTTTGGTGTTAAACGGCTCTTAAGAGAATTCTTTTGTTAGCAACTCATTTAGTAATACTAATGAAAGAAGATAACATTTTTTTTTAAACATTAAAATAGCTGTTTCTTCCATTGCTAATACCCTTCGCCTGCTCCCATCCCTCAGGTAGGATTCAGACTAGACAGAAAAATCAAGAGAGTTGTTGAGTGGGTTTGGTAATTAGCAGCAGATGCATATGCTAATGGAAAAATGCTTTTTATTAAGAAAAGTAAGGATTTCCTAGGAGAAAGAAAAAGTCTTATGATATCCAAAGGTGAATTTGGATATCAAATTAGAATCCAGACAACATGAGTCAAAGAATAGGAAAGACTGTGTCATCCATCCAGCCATCTAGCTATTTGCTGATTCATTCAAAATACTTATGGAGGGGAAATGTCTGAATTCAATCTGGAAAGTATAATGATTACACTGACATATATGGACTAAAATACAAAGTATCTTTTACTTAGGGAACATCTTGACTTCTGTGGAAGAAAATGAAAAATAATCATCTAGAGTAGGAATAATAAAATGTCATTTCATGCTGCATTTCAGGGATCCTTATATACATATTGATCAACGGGAAATAGGTTGCTACCCTCCCTGTTTTAAGAGTTCAATGTAATTTTTAAAAAACTTTGCTGTTAAAAATCCAGCATAATGGTAGGGGGATTAAAACTGAGAAAAATCCTGCATGACTCAGGGAGAACCCAAGTTCCAAACTGGAAATGGCTGGAGTCGAACACCAAGAGCTTGGCAGACATACTCCAGGGGTTCAAAGGTAACTCTCAGTCAGCCTACATGTGCCAGCTGGCAAATTTAGTGGCACTAGAAAGTACCATGGGTCCTGGCCTGCTTAGAATGGTAGAGAATTTGGCCCTCCCATGCCTCAATCCTTCACATGATCCATGTAATTCTAAAGGAGCAAGTTGATGTTTTTCACCATTGTGAGTGTACAAACTCTCAAAGGAATAAAAAAGCCCATTCACTCAAAGCCCTCTGCTTAGTCTTCATCCTCTATTAGCATCTGTTCCGCACCCGGCTAACTATCTGGAAGGATGAGGAAGAGTTAACTTACAGTTTCCCAGGCTGACTCCCCTATAGCCAGCCAATCCAAGTCTTTTCAGAGTGGTGGCAAGCTCATATGGCTTATAGACCTTGCCCTGGACAGCGACAGAGAGGAGGAGAAGCCCCAGAATGAGGAGAAGAAGCCCCAGAATGAGGAGAGCCTTCATGCTGACTGAGAAGCAGGACCTCCAGGCTGACCAGGGGGAGCTGGCCCTGGTATTTAACATCTTTTCACTTCCCTCTTCTGGAGCCATTTGAGAACTCCACTCTTTGAGATATGTGGAAAACAGAAACTGTTTATTTGTCAATGACTTTGAAAGTTTTCTTCCCTGTGTCTGAAGAGGAATATGCTGATGTCCTAAGAATTACCCTGCAAGAAAAGGATGAAATGGCGTTGCTGAAAGACCTTGCGCAGGAAGAACTGGGGTTGGCACTATTGCCAAAAGAGGAACTTCCTCCTCTTTTATCATGAATTTGAGCAACTATAAAGGAAAAGAACAAACCTGAATGAGCATTTTACACACCTGCAAATGAGCTCCAACCTTTGATAAACATTCATCTTCATTAAATTGTTTTCTGTGCCTTCACTGTCTTGTCATCTCTTTCACTTGAAATTATTTTACGTACACTTTCCACAGAAGCACATGACGCACTGCCTGTTGCTGTGATAGGTACATAGCACGACTCCACGCTGCTCAGCCAGACTCCTAAGTAACTTTTTTGGTTACTAGTGTGAATTCCTAATTTATAAATCAATGTTTTACTATTATAAAGAAGCCTCATGTGACCAACATTCCTAACTCCTTTCTAACAATGCCTTACTCCACATTTCCATGTTAGAGCATAAAGGGTCATTGTAAAGCATGGGAGCTTTACAGGAAAACCTACACAGAACACCAGAATATGTCACCAGAAATCTTGGCCTTTATCATGAGGATTATTTTGAGCTGAAGGCAACTGAGAAGCAGATCCAAGAAGAGTTCTCTGCCCCGCCCCTGTTTTCCTGAAAGCAGAACAGACATTTGTGCAGAAATTAATCACCAGCAACCCTGGACACTTAGCCCCAAGACAGCACCAGAGGACTCCACAAAACAACCTTTACTGACTAGCTGTTATCTTCCATTGGTTTCTTATGTGTTGATCGTCCCACAATGTGCCACCCTTGGAACCTAGTACTCTTTTCCTCTGTCTTCTTGCTCCTCTAAAAATATACTGTTCTCTGGTTAAGATGATCTGGAGGTCCAGGGTGCAGCCACCTCTTTGAGTAACTCGTCCCCACATTTCTCATAAGTCTATGTGGGATATATTGATACATGTTAATAAACTTGTTTGTTTTTCTCTTATTAATCTGTCTTTTGTTGCAGAGCCCTAGCTGAGATTCTAAAAGGGTAAAGGGAAACCAATGTTTCCTCCTGTCCAGTTTCTGGTGATGAGGATGGGAGAGTAAAAGCCTGGAACACTCCACTCTCCCAGGAGACTGCAGTTGGGATTTGGGATAACTGATGATGGACCAGCAGCAGGTAGGAATTCTTACCATGTCAGTCTCCCAGATCTCTGTCTGTAGTGCACAGTCAAGAGAGGAGAGAAACATTTCTCCTTGTCCCTTCCTTTCCAAATTCACAGTGGCAGGAGAAAAACATTTGTGAAGATAGATCTTGAAACGTGACTCTTATGAATTTGGTTTTGGTAATCAACACCTATGGGTACTGATTCTTAGCCTCCCAGAAAGTCATGTTTTCCTTTGTCTCTGTCTTTTGTGTCACTTGTCATAAGGATGAAAAGCCATAAGATGAGCATCTCCATTTGTCTTGTTTTATGTACTGAGAACTTGGCTTTGTAACCAGTGAGAATATTCCTTCTGGTTTCTGCCACTTGGGGGTGCCTGTTGTCTTTCAGGCTTGCATCAGGAGCTAACCAGCCAGCTAGGAGCCTAAGACGTGAAGTGACAGGCAACATTCTCTCTGTCCAACCATGCCAGCTCTCAGGGGAGTTTTTCTTAATAAAGGGTCTCAGTCCATAAGGGGTCTTTATCACCTCTACCTTCGTTGCCTTGTTTGTGAGGGAAAAATTCTTATCCCAGGATCCCTTTTCTGGTAACACAGAGAAGTAGGTCAGTGATTGAAGGTGTCTCACTTTGTGGGAAAGGTAGGTTTCTTTGCCACCTGTGACAATGAAGGTCGTTGCTTTCTTAGGCTATCTCCCGCGTGGCTCTGCATCTTGAGAGGGCTACATTTCTTAGGGCATACCTCTTGTGTCCATGGTTAAGCCCTAAAATTAGTTTTAAGCCATAAAAAGACTTACTGATTTGGAATCACAATTGAGATAGGTATGTTGAAGATTTGGACTTTTACATCTAGAAGGATTTTTAAGAGAGCTCTCATCTTAAACAAATGTCCTATTGGTACCTATGGGAGGATCAGATTGAAAGAAAAAAAAGAATGAAATGAAAGAAAGAGAGAAAGAAAGAAAGAAAGAAAGAAAGAAAGAAAGAAAGCAAGAAAGAAAGAAAGAAAGAAAGGAAGAAAGAAGGAAAGAAGGAAAGAAGGAAAGGAAGAAAGGAAGAAAGGAAGGAAGGAAGGAAGGAAGAGAGAGAGAGAGAGAAAGAGAGAAAGGAAGGAAGAAAGGAAGAAAGAAAGAAAAGACAGATACAGAAGAATACCCTGGCTAGTGTGAGAAATGTAAAACACTTCCTTAACAAAATTAGGGGGGGAAGATCAGAGAACAAATGGCAGGAACTGCAGATGGCACTCAAGCAGCTGTAAAACTTATGTAAATACTGATAGCCAGGAAAGAGCTGACTTCTGACAAAGGTCCAGAAACTACACTGGAAGACTTGATTTATTGTTCCTTATTCTGTAAGCAGATCCCACCAGGTCCAAGTCTTCCCTGTAATTTGGGCCTGCACTACGGGAAAAAAAAACAAACAAAAAAACAGAAAGAAAAAAAAGAAAGAAGGAAAGAAAGAAGAGAGAAAGAAAGAGAGAGAGAGAAAGAAAGAAGAAAGAAAGAAAGAAAGAAAGAAAGAAAGAAAGAAAGAAAGAAAGAAAGAAAGAAAGAAGGAAAGAAGGAAAGGAAGAAAGGAAGAAAGGAAGGAAGGAAGGAAGGAAGGAAGGAAGGAAGAGAGAGAGAGAGAGAAAGAAAGAAAGGAAGGAAGAAAGGAAGAAAGAAAGAAAAGACAGATACAGAAGAATACCCTGGCTAGTGTGAGAAATGTAAAACACTTCCTTAACAAAATTAGGGGGGGAAGATCAGAGAACAAATGGCAGGAACTGCAGATGGCACTCAAGCAGCTGTAAAACTTATGTAAATACTGATAGCCAGGAAAGAGCTGACTTCTGACAAAGGTCCAGAAACTACACTGGAAGACTTGATTTATTGTTCCTTATTCTGTAAGCAGATCCCACCAGGTCCAAGTCTTCCCTGTAATTTGGGCCTGCACTACGGGAAAAAAAAACAAACAAAAAAACAGAAAGAAAAAAAAGAAAGAAGAAGGAAAGAAAGAAGAGAGAAAGAAAGAGAGAGAGAGAAAGAAAGAAGAAAGAAAGAAAGAAAGAAAGAAAGAAAGAAAGAAAGAAAGAAAGAAAGAAAGAAAGAAAAAGAAAGAAAGAAAGAGAAAGAAAGAAAAAGAAAGAAAGAAAGAAAGAAAGAAAGAAAGAAAGAAAGAAAGAAAGAAAGAAAGAAAGAAAGAAAGAAAGGAAGGAAGGAAGGAAGGAAGAAAGAAAGAAAGAAAAAGGAAGAAAGGAAGAAAGAAAGAAAGGAAGGAAGGGAGAGCGATACAGAAGACTACCCTGGCTAGTGCGAGAAAAAATAAAACACTTCCTTAATAAAATTAGGAGGGAAAGATCAGAGAACAAACGGCAGGAACTGCAGATGGCACTCAAGCAGCTGTAAAACTTATGTAAATACTGATAGCCAGGAAAGAGCTGGCTTCTGACAAAGGTCCAGAAACTACACTGGAAGACTTGATTTATTGTCCCTTATTCTGTAAGCAGATCCCACCCGGTCCAGATCTTCCCTGTATCTTGAGCCTGCACTATGGAAAAAAACAAAACAAAACAAAAACAGAAAGAAAAAAAAGAAAGAAGGAAAGAAAGAAGGGAGGAAGGAAGGAAGGAAGGAAGGGAGAGAGATACAGAAGAACACTGGCTAGTGTGAGAAAAAATAAAACACTTCCTTAATAAGATTAGGAGGGAAAGATCAGACAACAAACGGCAGGAACTGCAGATAGCACTCAAGCAGCTGTAAAACTTATGTAAATACTGATAGCCAGGAAAGAGCTGACTTCTGACAAAGGTCCAGAAACTACACTGGAAGACTTGATTTATTGTCCCTTATTCTGTAAGCAGATCCCACCAGGTCCAGGTCTTCCCTGTAATTTGGGCCTGCACTACGGGAAAACAAACAAACAAACAAACAGAAAGAAAAAAAGAAAGAAAGGAGAGAAAGAAAGAAAAAGAAAGAAAGAAAGAAAGAAAGAAAGAAAGAAAGAAAGAAAGAAAGAAAGAAAGAAAGAAAGAAAGAAAGAAAGAAAGAAAAGAAAGAAAGAAAGAAAGAAAGAAAGAAAGAAAGAAAGAAAGAAAGAAAGAAAAAGAAAGAAAGAAAGAAAGAAAAAGAAAGAAAGAAAGAAAGAAAGAAAGAAAGAAAGAAAGAAAGAAAGAAAGAAAGAAAGAGAGGAAGGAAGGGAGGAAGGAAGGGAGAGAGATACAGAAGACTACCCTGGCTAGTGTGAGAAAAAATAAAACACTTCCTTAATAAAATTAGGAGGGAAAGATCAGAGAACAAACGGCAGGAACTGCAGGTAGCACTCAAGCAGCTGTAAAACTTATGTAAATACTGATAGCCAGGAAAGAGCTGGCTTCTAACAAAGGTCCAGAAACTACATTGGAAGACTTGATTTATTGTTCCTTATTCTATAAGCAGATCCCACCAGGCCCAGATCTTCCTTGTATTTGGGGCCTGCACTACCAAAAAAAAAAAAAAAAAATCATTTAACTATCTTATCTTACCATTAGAGAAAAGAGAAATTACAGTAATTACCCTAGATTTTTGATAATAGGCAAATATGCCCCTGAGTTCCTTCTTAGATAAAACCTACAATCGTTTCTCAGTCCCTTGGAAATACTGATCTTACCATATCTTTGAAATGTAAGCATCCAAAGAGAGAACTGTTGGCTAAAGCAACTATGGGCCTGGGGCGAAAAAAAAAAAAAATGGAGAGACAGAGAGAGGGATTTTTTAAAAACAAACTGCTATTTGATATCTCCATAAGTTCTCTTGCCCCAAATTTTGTCCACAGCCCCCATAATATTATGTATTAAAGACAAGTAAAAATCTGAAGTCTTTTCTACAAATATTGCTAAAAGGCTTCAGACAACTGAGTGGGTAAACAACTTGTTCCACCTGCCAGAAACACCATTTATATCCAACTATTCTTTTATAAGCTAGTGAGTTTTGTACTATTGTACCTGACATGTGCCTAATATTTTATTTTATTTATTTTTAAAATTTTTTTAATTTTTTTTGTATTTTTTACAATAAACTGCATATATTTAGAGTGTACAATTTGGTATCCCAATCTCCCAATTCATTCGCCTCCCCCAACCCTCCCCGCTTTCCTCACTTGGTGTCCATATGTTTGTCCTCTACATCTCTGTCTCTATTTCTGCCTTGCAAACCAGTTGATTTCTACCATTTTTTTATAGTCCACATATATGTGTTATACAATATTTGTTTTTCTCTTTCTGACTCACTTCACTCTGTATGACAGTCTCTAGGTCCATCCATGTCTCTACAAATGTTCCAGTTTCATTGCTTTTCACAGCTGAGTAATATTCCATTGTATATATGTACCATGTCTTCTTTATCCATTCATCTGCTGATGGACATTTAGGTTGCTTCCATGTCCTGGCTATTGGAAATAGTGCTGCAATGAACATTAGAGTGCATGTGTCTTTTTGAATTATGGTGTTCTCTGGGTATATGCCCAGGAGTGGGACTGCTGGGTCATATGGTAACTCTATTTTTAGTTTTGCAAGGAACCTCCATACTGTTCTCCATAGTGGCTGTTTCAATTTACATTCCCACCAACAGTACAAGAGGGTCCCCTTTTCTCCACACCCTTTCCAGCATTTATTGTTTGTAGATTTTCTGATGATTCCCAATTCTAACTGGTATGAGGTGATACCTAATTGTAGTTTTGATTTGCATTTCTCTAATAATTAGTGATGGTGAGCAGCTTTTCATGTGCCTCTTGGCCATCCGTATGTCTTCTTTGGAGAAATGCCTATTTAGGTCTTCTGCCCATTTTTTGATTGGGTTGTTTGTTTTTCTGATATTGAGCTGCATGAACTATTTATATATTTCAGAGATTAATCCTTTGTCTGTTGATTCATTTGCAAATATTTTCTCCCAGTCTGAGGGTTGTCTTTTCGTCTTGCTTATAGTTTCCTTTGCTGTGCAGAAGCTTTTAAGTTTCATTAGGTCCCACTTATTTATTTATTTTTTTATTTCCATTACTCTAGGGGGTGGATCAAAAAAGATCTTGCTGTGATTTATGTCGAAGAGTGTTCTTCCTATGTTTTCCTCTAGGAGTTTTACAGTGTCTGGTCTTACATTTAGGTCTTTCATCCATTTTGAGCTTATTTTTGTGTATGGTGTTAGGGAGTGTTCTAATTTCATTCCTTTCCATGTAGCTGTCCAGTTTTCCCAGCACCACTTCTTGAAGAGGCTGCCTTTTCTCCATTGTATATCCTTGCCTCCTTTGTCATAGATTAGTTGACCATAGTTTATCTCTGGGCTTTCTATCCTGTTCCATTAATCTATATTTCTGTTTTTGTGCCAGTACCATACTGTCTTGATCACTGTAGCCTTGTAGTATAGCCTGAAGTCAGGAAGCCTGATTCCACCAACTCCGTCCTTCCTTCTCAAGATTGCTTTGGATATTCGGGGTCTTTTGCATTTCCATACAAATTGTAACATTTCTTGTTCTAGTTCTGTAAAAAATGCCATTGGTAATTTGACCGGGATTGCATTGAATCTCTAAATTGCTTTCAGTAATATAGTCATTTTCACAATGTTGATTCTTCCAATCCAAGAACATGGTATGTCCCTCCATCTGTTTGTGTCTTCTTTGATTTCTTTCATTTGTGTCTTGTAGTTTTCTGAGTAGAGGTCTTTTCCCTCCTTGGTTAGGTTTATTCCTAGGTATTTTATTCTTTTGGTTGCAATGGTGAATGGGATTTTTCCTTAATTTCTCTTTCTGATCTTTCATTGTTAGTGTATAGAAATGCGAGAGATTTCTGTGTGTTAATTTTGTATCCTGCAATTTTACCAAATTCATTGCTTGGCTCAAGTAGTTTTCTGGTGGCATCTTTAGGATTTTCTATGTATAGGATCATGTCATCTGCAAACAGTGACAGTTTGACTTCTTCTTTTCCTATTTGGATTCCTTTTATTTCTTTTTCTTCTCTGATCGCTGTGGCAAGGACTTCCAAAACTGTGTTGAATAGTAATGGTGAGAGTGAGCATCATTGTCTTGTTCCTGAGCTCAGAGGGAATGCTTCCAGTTTTTCACCATTGAGAATGATGTTTGCTGTGGGTTTGTCATATATGGCCTTTATTAGGTTGAGGTAGGTCCCCTCTATGGCCACCTTCTGGACAGTTTTTATCATAAATGGGTGTTGAATTTTGTCAAAAGCTTTTTCTGCATCTATTGAGATGATCATGTGGTTTTATCCTTCAGTTTGTTAATATGGTGTATCACATTGATTGATTTGTGTATATTGAAGAATCCTTGCATTGCAGGGATAAACCCCACTTGATCATGGTGTATGATCCTTTTAAGGTGTTGTTGGATTCTGTTGGCTAGTATTTTGTTGAGGATTTTTGCATCTAAATTCATCAGTGATATTGGTCTGTAGTTTTCTTTTTTTGTAGTATCTTTGTCTGGTTTTGGTATCAGGGTGATGGTGGCTTCATAAATGAGTTTGGGAGTGTTCCTTCCTCTGCAATTTTTTGGAAGGGTTTGAGAAGGATGGGTGTTAACTTTTCTCTAACTGTTTGATAAAATTCACCTGTGAATCCATCTGGTCCTGGACTTTTGTTTGTTGGGAGATTTTTAACCACAGTTTCAATTTCATTACTTGTGATTGGTCTGTTCATATTTTCTATGTCTTCCTGATTCTGTCTTGGAAGTTTATACCTTTCTAAGAATCTGTTCATTTCATCCAGGTTGTCCATTTTATGGGATATAGTTGCTTGTAGTAATCTCTTATGGTGCTTTTTATTTCTGCAGTGTCCATTGTAACTTCTCCTGTTTCATTTCTAATTTTATTGATTTGAGTCCTCTCCCTTTTTTTCTTGATGAGTCTTGCTTGAGGTTAATCAATTTTATTTATCTTCTCAAAGAACCAGCTTTTAGTTTTATTGACTTTTGCTATTGTTTTCTTTGTTTCTGTTTCATTTATATCGGCTCTGATCTTTATGATTTTTCTCTGTCTACTAACTTTGGGTTTTGTTTGCTCTTCTTTCTCTCGTTTCTTTAGGTGTGAGGTTAGATTGTTTATTTGGGATGTTTCTTGTTTCTTGAGGTAGGATTGTATCGCTATAAACTTCCCTCTTAGAACTGCCTTTGCTGCATCCCATAGGTTTTGGATCATTGTGTTTTCATTGTCATTTGTCTCTAGGTATTTTCTGATTTCCTCTTTGATTTCTTCAGTGATTTGTTGGTTATTTAGTAGCGTATTGTTTAGCCTCCATGTGTCTGTGTTTTTTACAGTTCTTTTCCTGTAGTTGATTTCTAATCTCATAGCATTGTGGTCAGAAAATATGCTTGATATGACTTCAATTTTCTTGAATTTACCAAGGCTTGATTTGTGACCCAAAATGTAATCTATCCTGGAGAATGTTTCATGTGTACTGGAGAAGAACGTGTAATCTGCTGTTTTTGGATGCCCTATAGATATCTATTAAATCAAGCTGATTTATTGTGTCATGTAAAGATTGTGTTTCCTTATTAATTTTCTGTGTGGATGATCTGTCCATTGGAGTAAGTGGGGTGTTAATGTCCCCCATTATGATTGTGTTACTGTCGATTTCCTCTTTCATAGTTGTTAGCATTTGCCTTATGTATTGAGGTGCTCCTATATTGGGTGCATATATATTTATAAGTGTTATCTCTTCTTCTTGGATTGATCCCTCGATCTTTATGTAATATCCTTTCTTGTCTCTTGTAATATTTTTTTTAGTCTATTTTATCTGATATGAGTATTGCTACTCTAGCTTTCTTTTGATTTCCATTTGCATGGAATATCTCTTTCCATCCCCTCACTTTCAGTCTGTATGTGTCCCTAGGGCTGAAGTGGGTCTCTTGTAGACAGCATATATATGGGTCTTGTTTTTGTATCCATTCAGCCAGTCTGTGTCTTCTGGTTGGGGCATTTAGTCCATTTACATTCAAGGTAATTATCGATATGCATGTTCCTACTACCATTTTCTGAATTGTTTTGTTGTTGTTTCTGAGGGTCCTTTTCTTCTCTTATGTTTCCCACTTAGAGAAGTTCCTTTAGCATTTGTTGTAGGGCTGGTTTGGTGGTGCTGAATTCTCTTAGCTGTTGCTTGTCTGTAAAGCTTTTGATTTCTCTGTCGAATCTGAATGAGATCCTTGCTGGGTAGAGTATTCTTGGTTGAAGGTTCTTCCCTTTCATCACTTGAAATATATCATGCCACTCCCTTCTGGCTTGCAGAGTTTCTGCTGAGAAATCAGCTGTTAACCTGATGGGAGTTCCCTTGTATGTTATTTGTCATTTTTCCCTTGTTGCTTTTAATAACTTTTCTCTGTCTTTAATTTTTGTCAGTTTGACTACTATGTGTCTTGACGTGTTTCTCCTTGGGTTTATCCTGCCTGGGACTCTCTGTGCTTCCTGGACTTGGGTAGCTATTTCCTTTCCCATGTTAGGGAAGTTTTCAACTACAATCTCTTCCAGTATTTTCTCAGGTGATTTTTCTCTCTCTTCTTCTGGGACCCCTATAATGCAAATGTTGGTGCATTTAACATTGTCCCAGAGGTCTCTTAAGCTGTCTTCAGTTCTTTTCATTCTTTTTTCTTTATTCTTTTCCACATCAGTGATTATCACCATTCTGTCTTCCAGGTCACTTCTTCGCCCTTCTACCTCAGTCAGTCTGCTGTTGGTTCCTTCTAGTGTATTTTTCATTTCAGTTATTGTGTTGCATATCTCTGTTTGCTCTTTAATTCTCCTAGGTCTTTGGTAAACTTTTCTTGCAACTTTTTGATCTTTGCATCCAATCTTTTTTCAAAGTCCTGGATCATCTTCACCATCATTATTCTGAATTCTTTTTCTGGGAGAGTGCCTATCGCCACCTCATTTAGTTGTTTTTCTAGTGTTTTATCTTGTCCCTTCATCTGGTACAAAGCCTTTTGCGTTTTCATTTTCTCTGTCTTTCTGTGGCTGTGATTTTCAGTTCCACAAGATGAAATACTGCTGATACTGCTTGATTTTGCTGTCTGCCCTCTTGTGGAGGAAGCTGTCTAGGAGGCTCCTGGGTGCTTCCTAATGGAAGGGACTGATGGTGGGTTGGGCTGGGTGGGCAGAGCTCAGTAAAACTTTAATCTGATTTGTTGGGTGGAGCTCAGTGACACTTTAATCTGCTTGTCTGCCAATGAGTGGGGCTGTGTTCCGACCCTGGTGGTCGTTTGGCCTGAGGCAACCCAGCCCTGGAGCTTATAGGCTCTTTGGTGGGGCTAATGGTGGACTCTGGGAGTGCTCATGCCAATGAGCACTTCTCAGAACCCCACTGGTGAGTGCCCCTGTCTCCTCGGTGAGCCACAGCTGCCCCCCACCTCTGCAGGCAACCCCCCAACACCAGAGGGAGGTCTGGTTCAGTCTCCTGTGGCGTCACTTCTCCTTCCCCCTGGGTCCTGGTGAGCACACTTTTTTGTGTGCTGTCCAAGAGTGGAGTCTCTGTTTCCCCCAGTCCTGTGGAGGTCCTACAATCAAATCCTGCTGGCTTTCAAAGTTTGATTCTCTGGGGATTCCTCCTCCTGTTGTTGGATGCCCAGATTAGGAAGCCTGACATGGGGCTCAGAACCCTCAAGACTTCTGCTTTATAACTGTTCTCCAACTTGTGAGTCACCCACCCAGCATTTATGGGATTTGATTTTAATACGATTGCGCCCCTCCTACTGTCTCATTTCTGCTTCTCCTTTGTCTTTGGATGTGAGGGGTTTTTTTTGGTGAGTTCCAGTGCCTTTCTATTGATGATTGTTCAGCAGTTAGTTGTAATTCCAGTGCTCTTGCAAGAGGGAGTGAGTGTACCTCCTCCTCCTCTGCCATCTTGATTCTTCCCCTAATATTTTAAATGAAAACTATAAGGTCTCTGTTTGCATGTATCTAGATGTCTATGTATATGTATGTATGTATGTTATATATGTGTGAATTTTTCTCCCTCTGGATAGTATTCCTAAACACTTGTGAAAGAGCTCTACTTAACTGGCTTAAAGAAAATATAAGCACTTGTATAAATAAAGACTAGTCAAGTAAGTTTATTTATCTCTACTAGATACTTGAGATTATAAAATTATAAATTCAACCTAAGAAATAAAGTTACAATAAAAATGATTTTCTTAATGTATGTCAACACGATAGGGAAAAATATCCACATTTAAATATTTAGCTTCTTTGCTTCTGTGATTTTTGCTACTCGCCTGGTTTGTCAACAACAAAAATAACTTAAAATGATGGTTAACTTTTAATATCTCATGAAATTTTCATGGCAACTCAACCATAATTGTTGGAACACATGAATTGAATGGATGTAAGTGGTTGAAAAGTTTTGTAAATGCATTTTGCAACAATCATTATGTTTTATAAAATGTCTGCTTAAAAACAGTTTCCAAAATCTTTTCATAACCTTAACTTTAAATGATGGATATTCATTGAAAATCTAGATCATTTCCAAATAAGAGAAAATACTGAACATTAATAGCCAAACATAAGTTTTTTTTCTGCTTTTGACTTCTTATTACAGAGAAACTAAAGATATTTTGGTCTGTTAATAACATGTTCTTTTTGCCACCTTAAAAAAACTGTAGTATAAAAAGACATTTGTCTTTAGAAATTACAAAATGATGTAGTCCTGGGAATTACCTGGTGATCCAGTGGTGAGAACTTGACACGTTCACTTCTGGGGCCCCGGTCTGATCCCTGGTTGTAGAACTAAGATCCTGCAAGCCGTGCAGCACAGCAAATAAATAAATAAATAAATAAATAAAAAGTAAAAAGAGCAAATAAGATAGAAGATGTGGGTTCTAGGAAACAGGGTTCTAATACAGGAGAGAGGAGAAGGGAAATTATTGAGATGAAAGGAGAAGTGTCCTGTGGGCTCCTGGGGAAAACCCAACTTAGAGATGGCCTGGAAGGTCTGAACCCATTGAAAGGAGTTTGACAACTCTGGCGGAGACTTTGGGTAATGAATTAATACATGAATAAGTACATGGAAAACTAAGCAAACAGAAAAGTGAGGCAATTATTAATTCCAAGAAAACCAAAAAGACTTAAGAATAGAAATACAATGAAATTATACCATCATATTATACTCGTGTTTGTGCATGGTTGTAAAGGGGAACAACAAGGGGGGGAGTAGAGAGAGAGCTAAATCTTCATCCTCCTTGATGGAAATAAATAGAAAATATCTAGGATTGAAAATCAAAACTGAGTAATCATGCTCTTGAGATTTGTGGCTGTCATATTAGAATATAGCTAAAGAGATTACCTCTAGTGTTGGGAATCGGGTGGGAAATGTTAGACCCATTTTTTAACATTAAACTTATGACACTTTATTTGACTTAAAAAAATACATGTATTTTATGATTAAAAAGCATTTGAAAATGTTATTATGTAAGAAAAAGAACGAAAAGACATACACCAGAATGTTTACAGTGGTCATTTATGAATACTCTTCAGAATTTTTATTTAATTTGTATGTTTTGGCATTTTCCAAGTTTTCTTCTTTCAGCATATATTTCTTTTGCAATTAGCAAAATGATAAATAATTATACACACACAGAGGAATGTGCAGAATCACTAAAAAAAAGGGTGAATGTTTTGAAGTCCTTGACATTCCTCTGTATATGTGAACTCAGCCATATTTGTAGAAATGTTCTGCCATTTAACTTTAAAATTACCTTTCTGCTATGCAGCTCTTCTGTACTCAGATCAGTGATCTCTTAAACTTCAATGGAACAGACTTAAATATTAAATTTTCACTGAGCTTCATGAGCTGCATTAAAATGGCATATAAGCTATACGAAAAGAAACGTGAGACAATGTCTCAGACAGTGCTGTTTTGGTAGGATCATTTTTATTGTATAGTTAATGTTTTTAAAAGACTAAAAAATACTCTTACAAGAATACAATTTATATTCCTCAGAATAAAACACATGTTGGCAAGCTCCTGAAACACTATGTCCCATCCAGGCTTTTATTTGGGAGACTGTATCATTGAAGGAGGATAAACTGGGGAGGGGGTTCCCTGAGGCCAGGGGAACTGAGGAGGCAAATTTGGTCAGATCTAAGATGATAGTGGTAGCAGGCTTGAAAAGTGGCAGGGCCCTGAATCCCACTCCCATGGAGGGTGCGGGGTGGGCAAGAAATCTCTTGGATGGCATGTAGCTGCTGGGGACATTGAACACTAATTGCCCTGCCTTGGGACTCAGTGAAGCTTTGAAAAGGAGCTTCTGCCTTCGGATGAGCCACGTCAGCTTGGGTAATAACCACCATCTGAACAGCTCAGTGATGGACTGAAACTTAAAGTCTTCCTTAAGTTTTCTGGATTCTGTAGTTTCTTGAGATGCTTGGAAGCTCCTGGGCAGGGGCTTAGCTAAAAAAGTTTAAAAAGACAATCACTGACCTACCATTTGGGGAAGTGGAGCTGAGAGACAAATTTTGTTTGATTGAGAAAAATAAAGCAAAGTGGTGTTTCTTGCACCCACTTATGGTATAGCAAATTTATACCCACTGAGCTATTTGATCTAGACTCACCTGCTCTGAATGTGATTGGAGAGAATGTGATTGGTGAGTGGGAAGTGAGATGGTTCTTGGGAACCCTAGAGATGAAACTGCTTTCCTGAAAATGGCTCTTTGGTTCCATGATTTAGGTCACCATTAATTCTGGAGGTAAGTCTAGGTGTTTCAGTTTTCAGCGACAGACTATTCGGACAGACCTCTCTGTCTTGATAATCTTGTTTCACTATAATCTATCCCACTGCTTTTTGTTGTTGCTGTTGCTCCTACAATCCTGCTTTTCTCTATTAGCACAAAATTAAAATCTGTTTGTGTCAGTATATGAGGGACATGAAAATGTATGAAAATAGGACAACCACGGCAAGTAACTGACGCTGGTAAATGAAAATTGCCTGTATCGATGAAAATTGGCATTGGCATGAGTTTCGTCACGGGTATAAGTAATCACTTGCCAGTGAAGCCGTGCCATTTGCTTGAAGCCATTATGGACCTCGGGGGACCACGGTCAGGGCAGCTGGACTCACCTCGTTCCCCAGCTGATGCTGTCCTTGTGTCGCTTGGCTCAGGGGTGCAGAGGACCTGGTCTCAGCTCTACTGTGGCAGCATGGCTGCTAGGAGAATTTGCAGTGGGCAGAGGGAGATGGGAGCTCCAGGGGAGCCCAGACGCTGAGAGGTTAAGGTGGACTACTTTCTTGTTCAACTAATGTAGTTGCGTAACAGCCTTGTGAAACAGGACCAGCACTCAGCTGCTCCCAGCAAGTCCAGCAGCCTGGGCCCCAGGTCAGAGAGGCTCCCTGTGGGGACATTCCCTGACTTAGGAATAGTGCTTGACCCCAATCCAAAGGTGGCATTTTGTTGGTCCCTCAGGTAGATGGGTCACTGAAAACTGGTAAATGATTTGGGTTTGCTTAATCCAGACCACTGTATTTTTTTCCTCAAGGATTAGTGACCACTTTCTGTTCTTTTAGCTCTCAATATCCCTGTAATTTAAGTTCCCACTCTTTGCAAAATAGGTCAAACAAGCAAAATAACTTCCTGCTTCTCCTGACACCATCCAAACTGCAGAAATCATCTAGCTTTTGTACTTAATTTACTCTATGGCCTTGCTGTTTTTGTGTTGAGTCAGGTAATTGGTTCATACTGAGAAAAAATCATACTATTTAACCAACACAAGAGAAATTATTTCTACTATGGTGCCAATACTGTGCTATAAGAGTCTCTAGTTACTGTGCTCTAGCACAGAGCCACAAGTTACTGACCCATCTGTTGATCATTAAGCCTAAAAAACAGTACTAGCCGAGTAAATCTGCTAGTCATAGTGGAGGTTTTACCATTCCTGATACTTGCCATGTCCTCACTCTCTTCTCTGTCTTCATTCCTGCTGTTTCCCCAATGTGCTATGTAGACAGTGAAAGAAATGTGAGGATATCTGGTGGCAAAGTGAAAGTTGGAGGGGTGAGCCGGATCAGACCGGGGAAACTTAATCCCCCAAACAGTGAGATTTAGCACTTAATCCCAGAGACAATGGGAAAGTATTCATGAGTATTAAACTGGAGAGTAACTAGATCAGAATCTTAAGAAAACAAAACAAGACACTCTAGATTGGCCTCAGGGACCGCTGCTAGAAAACTGACAAGTAATCCAGATGGCAGACAAGGGTGGGGCCTGGGTAATGGAGTTGGGAGGGTTCAAGAGATATTTAGGAGATTTGAATGATCAAGACCAGAGTTTATCCAGACTATTTCGAGATACAGGGGAAAAGGAAAGGTAAATAATACTAGCTTTTGTTAATCAGATGCTTACGAAGTGTTTGCCACTTAAAAAACATTACTTATAATTCTTACAGAGGTCTTAAATGTAGGTGTTATATCCATTTTATAGATGAAAAAATATATGTCCTAGAGAAGAAAAGTCACTTGCCCAAAGACATATAGCTAGTGAGTGGAAGAGCTGCGATTTGGATTCAGGTCAGTTCCGTGGTCTTTTCAGTTTACCACATTACCTTGTAAAAGTTGAAGTGAATGGGAAGAAATTCCACTGCAACCCAATTCTCACCCCTTGACACGCTAGAACTTCTTTGTCTACCTCCTGTCTGATTTTAGTTCCCGATATAGTTGTGCAAACCCATTTTATGTATTTATTTTTAACGTGTGATTTTTCTCTCAGAGGTTGATCTAACACCAGGCAATGGAATGGAACAATTAGAGACTATTTAAAAATCGGTATTCTTGATGTGCAAACAACTGATAATTGTGGAAAGCTTTTGATTTCTTTGTGAATACTTTCTTTGTAATATTATTTCTGTTATCTTTAAACTTCCAAAGTCAATGCAATTAGAACTTAGGCTGGATCTCACTTCCCCTTTTCACATTATGAACAAATATTTCCCTTTCCACATTGGTCAGGTTACAAAATCCCTTCTTAGTTTATGCAACAACTGGGCATTCATCATGAGATATTATCATGATGTAACCAATTTTTGAAACATGTGGTAAAACATAGTCGTGTTTACAAAGAGATGGAAATATTCCCATTTTCATTTCCGCTTTCCAGAAGAGTATTCTGATTTCATTTCTCTGTTATGTATGACTTTTGGGTTTAAGGTTTGGTTCGGTCTTTTTATTTGTGCCAGTGCAACTGCATAACCATTAAACTTCTTTCATTGAACTAGAAAACAGTGATTTCAATTTGTAAATTAGCTCTGGTAACATCACAAAATGTTGGGAGAGGAGAGAAGAAATTGTTGCAAATAGGGGAATAAGGTCATATACTTGGGTTGTATTTTCCCGCCTCTCAACAAACAAACATTTTATCGTTACCCTTAGCAAGCAAGGAAGATAACATGCTTAACTTCTTCTTAACAACAATTTATATGTACACATTTAATTGAAGATGATGATGTTATCCCTTTGACTTCACTCTAAATTGTTTAAGATGCAGCCACGCATTTTCTCACGCCAACCCCCCATATCAGGTCAATATCATACCTCTGTGAGATGGCTGCTTGCTGGCATGGGAGTGGTCTATTTCCAACTCAGTCAAATAGGATCTGAACTCACAAGCACAGCACCATTTACACACAAGTTGCACAATGACCCGACCCAAAGATGATGAGGACTAGTATCAGTGCCTTACACGTTTATTTTGGAAAATAGTTCCCTTGACTGCCGATTCAAAATGATTTTCAATTAAAGAGTAATTTAGTAAATTAGGAATACTATTACAAATATAGAATGGTAAACTCTAACCTGCTTAAAAAAAGGAATGGGTATTTTAACCTCTGGGAAGTTAAGATAATTTTAAGTTTCCTCATAAGAATACAATCTTCTAAAATGGGAAAGTTTACACACACACATGTACATATATACACACGTGACTGCTAGTTTTTGTGAAAAATAATGGGACTAAAATGAAGCTAAATAAAAACTACACTTAAAATATCTTCCTCATGTAAGAAGTTCAATCCACTGCAGGTCCAATATCCTTGACGTACTCTGGTGTGTGAAACCTAGTTTAGATCTGAATTTTGTGACAGGACTACTGACATGGCTTTTGAAGTAGTCTCCTTGTGTCCAGTTTCTCTCCCCTGCAACCCACTTTGCATCCAGAGCATGCCAACCTTGAACTCTGGGGACTCAGAGTTTATAACACACGGACGTCAATCACATGTAATCTATGATGTGATTGTCTATTCTGTGGCTTGCTGTCATATTGTCCTCATATTCATCATGATGAGCTCTTTGAGGGCTTGTGCTCCTTTAAGGTTTCTCCTCTGCCTTCTCAGAAAGAAGCACATTCATGTGTACAATGTAGGGTTTCAACAAAATTGGTAAACTTCCTGTATAAAAAATGCATTAAGGTGTTAGTCTTCTCTCTTGAACACCTGTGTTAAAAAAGTGCTTTGCTATTACAAATGATGCGTGGAAGTAATACAAACTTTCAACTAAAAACCAACCACAGGATTTCCCTGGTGGCACAGTGGTTAAGAATTCACCTGCCAATGCAGGGGACACGTGTTCGAGCCCTAGTCCAGGAAGATCCCACATGCCGCAGAGCAGCTAAGCCCCTGTGCCACCACTACTGAGCCTATGTTCTAGAGCCTGTGAGGCACAACTACTGAAGCCCCTGTGCGCCTAGAGCCCATGCACCGCAACAAGAGAAGCCACCACAATGAAAGCCCACGCACCGTAACAAAGAGTAGCCCCTGCTCACAGCAACTAGAGAAAGCTCTCGTGCAGCAAGGAAGACCAAACGCAGACAAAAATAAAAATATATATAAATAAATAAATTAAAAATAAAAACCAACCCCAAACTATATAAGGATGTGCTTCTCCAACATGAGAAAACAATTACAAAAGATAACCTAGAATTTTGAAGAGAGAATCATTTTCTATAAAGAGTTAACTCAGGCCTCTGGAATAAATTAGAAATAAGACAATATGTTTGAGACACAGGGTTCCTCATGCCAATGTATGTAAAAAATTTTGAAGGTATTATTCAACGCTTCACTAAAGTTAGTAAGGGAAAAAAATTTCTACTTCAATTGTCAAGAAATTATACATGAATAATTGTATTGTGGAAGAAGGTCATGTGTAACACTTGGTCGTAAGTTTAGGAATTCATTAACTGATTCAATAAATCATAAAAGATGATTGAATATTTCCTGTATTAGAGGCACCATGTTAATGCTGAGGATAGCAAGGTGAAAATGAGCTATGGGTAGAAATGATACTAGTCACTTCTAAACTGAAACATTTAATTGCTAGTGCAAAACACTCCAGTGCGTTCTATCTGCCTTGGCAACTGGTGAAGTTGTATGTGTCAGAAGGTGTAGCTACCTGTGGGTAAAACCTCTGCAGCCCGGGTGCCTGCGTGACTGTGTGGAACAGAACCACTTGTTGAGCCATGAAGACACTGCGGCATGAACAAGAAATAAACTGTGTGTTCAGCAATGGACATCTTGGGAGTGTTTTGTTATTTCATCATTTCAGATGGAGGTAAACCAATTTAAAAACAAAGGAAAGGGAGGCAGGTGCTGTTGCCGTGACGTTGGTTGCCGCCTGCCTGGGCCCTCTTGCGCCCGCCTTGTCGGCCACGTCCCTTGTCGGTCCTTCCTGTGCCGGAGCCGCTGAGTGGCCAGGCCCCGCCGGCCGGCCTTTGGGCACCCCCGTGGGCCTCAATGCCCCTGCTTCTGTTCTTTGCTCCCATACAGACATCACAGTGCCTGACTTCTCTGACTATGGTCCTGCTGAAGGGTTAGATAGTACAAAGTCTTCAAAAGAGAGCAGTGAGGCTAGGAAAGGTTCCTCCTGTTTGGTAACTGCAACAACTGCTGTGGGTGTTGGGTATGCTGCCAGGAATGTCGTCACTCAGGTTGTTTCCAGCATGAGTGCTTCTGCGGGTGTGTTGGCCATGTCCAAACTCAAAATCAAGTTATCTGATGTTCCAGAGGGCAAGAACATGGCTTCCACATGGAGAGGCAAACCGCTGTTTGTGCGCTGTAGAACCAAGGAGATTGACCAGGAAGCTGCAGTTGAAGTGTCCCAGTGGAGGGACTCACAGCATGATGCAGAGCAAGTAAAGAAAGCTGACTGGGTTATCTTGATAGGTGTTTTCACTCATCTTAGCTGTGTGCACATTGCACATGCAAGTGATTTGGTGGTTATTACTGCCCTTGCCATGGGTCACACTATGAGGCATCCGGCAGGATCAGGAAGGGGCCTGCACCTCTCAACCTTGGAGTTCCCTCATATGAGTTCATCAGTGATGATATAGTGGTTGTTGGTTAGAGACCTGGACTCCAGTCATAGGCTTCTGTCAGTTTTCGTGTCATCTCAGAAGAGCTGCTGAAGAACAAGCCTTTTGTACTTTGAATTAGTTGATTTGCAATAGTTAAGAATTCCTAATAATGTGTTTGCAAACACGTGAAGTAAATTGAATTTAATATTGAATACTTTCATGCATTCACCTTATGAAGCCACTGTTAAACATTGCTATGCTCAGAGACTTCAAAGGTGCAGGTCTTTGATAGTTAATTCTAATTAAAAATTACAGACCAGTGTATGAGCAAACAGAAACAAAGGAAAGGGAGAATAGACAAGTCTCCCACGCAAAAGTCTTCCAAAAATTTACATAGATTCTCTGCCCACAAGGAAGCGGAGTGTAACTCCCCACTCCGTAAAGTGTGGGCTGGGCATAACGACTTCCTTCCCCAGAGTACAGCATGGACAGGAGGGAAAACGAGTAATTTCACAGCAGAGAGGCCTGGCGAATGCAGCTTCAGCCCGTGGATCAAGGTTAACACCCACAGTAATAAGTTATGCAGATCGTACGTATCCTAGATGCCATGTGATGAAAATGGGATCTGTGGTCTTCCTTCCCAAACACATAATCCTTGCCTAATCATGAGAAAAATGTCAGACAACATCTTTTGTTTCTCCCTACCAATCTCTCCCCTCTTTAAATCATGGAATTCAGCTGTCCATTTATTTGTTGCTGTTGTTGTTGCTGCTGTTTTTTTTTTCTGTTTTCTTTTTTTTAAAACTTTTTATTATTTAAAAGTTTTTATTTTATATTGGAGTATGATTGATTTACAATATTGTGTTAGTTTCAGGTGTACAGCAAATTGATTCAGTTACATACACACACACACACACACACACACACACACAAGTACGTCAAAAATTATCCGCACTCTAGTTACATTAAAACTTCTGTTGGCCACACTGTCTTATCAGAGTTTCAAGGCTACTGTCTCCCCAGTCACTGCTGTGCAGGTGTGAATATGTTACCTCAGTTCATTTGCAACTGTGGTGTGAGCAAAAAATGAATGCTCCACTTGTGTGTGATTTGCATGAAAGAAGAGCATCGTGTTCTGTGGTCTGAGGGTGTACCTGGTGCCATTATTTATCGAAGACTTTGTGCACAGTATGGAGGAAGTGTTTTGTCACCAAGAAGTGTGTCTGAATGGACAGAGAAGTTCAAGGAACGTCGCACAAGTGTTAGCCATCAAGAAGGAGCCGGGTTCACTTCTGATGAAGAAGGGAAGACCGCAGTGCATTCGTGGCTCAAAGCTCAGCCTAAAACGAGGAAATACGAAAGCTCTTTGACAGATGGACAAAGTGTATTGAAAAGCAAGAAGATTATGTCAAAAAATGTATTTGTCTTTTCTAAAAGTTGATTAAAATAAAATCTACAGCCAGAGCATGGATAATTTTTGACTCACCCTCGTATTCTTTTCCCATTTAGGTTATTACAGAATATCGAGTAGGGTTCCCTGTGCTATACAGTAGGTCCTTGTTGATTATCTATTTCACATATAGTAGTATGTATATGTTAATCCCACACTCCTAATTTATCCCTCCCCCCCACCTTTCCCTTTTGGTAACCATGAGTTTGTTTCCTGTGTCTGTGAGTACCTTTCTGTTTTGTAGATAAGTTCATTTGTATCCTTTTTTAGGTTCCACATATAAGTGATATCATATATTTGTCTTTCTGACATACTTGGCTTAGTATGATAACCTGTAGGTCCATCCATGTTGCTGCAGATGGCATTATTTCATTTTTTAATAGCTAATAGTCCATTGTGTGTGTGCGTGTGTGTGTGTGTGTATACATATATACAGCACATGTTCTTTATGCAATCATCCTTCAACGGACATTTAGGTTGTTTCCATGTCTTGGCTATTGTACATAGTGCTATTTACCTAGGGGTGCGTGTATGCTTTTGAATTAAAGTTTTGTCTGGTTGTATCCCCAGGAGTGGGATTGCTAGATCATATGGCAACTCTATTTTTAGTTTTTTGAGGAGCCTCCATACCGTTTTCCATAGTGGCCGCACCAATTTACATTCTCACCAACAGTAGAGGAGGGTTCCCTTTCCTCCACCCCCTCTCCAGCATTTATTATTTATAGACTTTTTAATGATGACCATTCTGACTGTTGTGAGGTGGTACCTCATGATAGTTTTGACGTGCATTTCTCTAATAATTAGTGATGTCAAGCATCTCTTCATGTGCCCGTTGGCCATCTGTATGTCTTCTTTGGAGAAATGTCTATTTAGGTCTTCTGCCCATTTTCCGTTTGGGTTGTTTGCTTGTTACTGAATTGTATGAGCTGTTTGTATATTTTGGAAATTAAGCCCTTGTCGGTTGCAAATATTTCCTCCCACTCCATAGGTTGTCTTTTTGTTCTGTTTATGGTTTGCTTTGCTGTGCTAAAGCTTATACATTTGATTAGGTCCCATTTGTTTATTTCTGCTTTTATTTCTATTACCTTGGGAGACTGACCTAAGAAAATATGGGTATGATTTATGTGTGAGAATGGTTTGCCTATGTTTAGTTTGAATAATTTCAGTGGGCTCTGGGCTACAGGAATGCTCTCTAGTTGTTTGCTCCCTGGCCCTGGGGTGATTTAAGGCAGGAGAGATATGGGCTCAGTGTGTGAGAGCTGGGTAAAGGAGGCAGTCAGAAGTATGGGCTCTCAACCTGCCTGTCTGCACATGAAAGGCATGTTCCAGGCGAATTCTTTACTGTCTCTAGGAATTAGCTAGTCCTGGGAGGGGCAGTCTCTCCCCAGCCAGCAAGACCCCCAAGATGCTAACGCATCATAAAATACAAAGCATAAAAACATGATCAGTATGCTAAAACAGAATAATGCAATATTCTTGGCGTATTAATACAGACTTTATGAGTGTCTGTCTCTTTCACAGTCCCTCCTGTCTATGTCAACCCCATTCTCAGCTCAGCAGCTGCTGAGAGATGATTCCGGTTTTTTTTCCCCTGGGTGATCCAGGCCCTGGCTTCTCTCTACCACAGCCACATTTTAACGCGTCCTGCCTGGTAAGGCTGAGAGCCCCACTGAAAGGAAGGCCTTCTAGACTCTGCTGGGGGTCGGGGGCGAGCAAGACTAGGGGATAAGAGACTCTGGAAGGAGCCAGCTTTGTGGGAAGACAGACATCCATGTCCTGGGGCTGGAAGAGAGGGCGTCCCAGTATAACACCCAATGAGAGGTCAATCATGGGTCACCATGCAATCAGCATCCTGGCAACAGAGAAGAACATCTATTCCCCCTGACAGGGCTTCCCACTTGCTTCAGCAACAACTGTCTCCAGGCTGGTGAAAGGGACAGTCTCTTGGCCTCTCCTTGAGAAGGACAGAGGCTTACCAATAGTGGTAAGAGCTGTGATGAATAGGGCATTTTCTTGAGTTGTCTGGGCTGTCCAGTTTCAGGATGAAGTGGGAGTAAATAAGATAGGTACTCTGGACTGAGGGAAGTATCCTTGGATTCTTTGAACTTCAAAAGGAAGAGGTGTTTAAAGAAGATAGAACACAATTTTCTGTTACTGTGGCCAAGGGGACCTTAACTGGGAAAACACTTCTGAAGGGTGAAGCAGGACACTAAGGCAGGGTACCTTTCAAGATACAGAATTATGCGACAGGTACTGGATAAATATCCTTTCTTTCCAACCTTGTCCGACCATGAAGAGGTTATCCGTGGCTGAATCAGCACCATCAGAGTCCACGTGTCCTGTAAGTGATATAAACTTGGCTCCAGGCACCTCATACACATTCGCCCAAGTCACCATTCTCTCTTTAAAAAAAAAAAAAGATGAAAAAGCTGCACTAATCTCTATGATCCCAGCCAGGGTCATCCTCATGAAGTCACACTCTACGAAGAATATGCTCACACTCATTATTTAGACTCTATGAAGCTCAATTTCTTCCTCTACAAGATGAGAGGACTGATGCTTACTCTGTAGCTTAGTTGAAATCATACCATGAAGATTATGGCAAATTTTAAACAGTCAAGAAATGACAGCTCCTCTTCTTCCCTCTCAGTTCTTTCTCCTCTCTAAACAATAAAGACAACTTTTTATTTTAATACATCACATGCCATAGTATTTACACATAACACTCTCCTGCCTGAATAAACCACAAATCCAGAGAGACAAGAATATATGAGAAGATTTCATCATAGTTTATACAATCTTATACTAGAATAAGAATCAGCGAAAACAGAGAACCTATGTTACTTTCATGGCATCTACTTCTTAGTTAACTTTAGAAATTTTTGAGGAAAAATAAACAATAAAAAGATACCACCTGGAAAGACAGCTATTAAAAATTGATCACAGTAATCAAGATAGTATAATGTGGAAGGAAAGAGACACATAGGTCAATGGAACAGGATAGAAAGCCTAGAAATAGACTCATACAAATACGCCCAGTTAATTTTTAACAAAAGAGCAAAAGCAACTTAATGGAGGAGGGATACCCTTTTCAGTAAGTGGTGCTGGAATAACTGAATATCCATTGGCAAAAAGAAATAAACAAACAAAAGAACCTTGACCGAAACCTCATACTTTACGCAAAATTATACACAAAATGAATCTTGAACTTAAATGTAAAAGTATAAAACTTATAGAAAAGAACATAGGAGAAAATCTTTGAGACCTAGAACAGGTAAAGAATTCTTAGACTTGACACCAAAAGCATAATTCATAGGAAGAAATATAGGTAAATTGGACCTCATCAAAATAAACTTTTGGTCTGCAAAAGACCCCATTCAAAGGATGAAAAGACAAATTAGAGACCAGGGGGAAAATTTGCAAATCACTTATCAGACAAAAGTCCCTTTATCTAGAATACATAAAGAACTTTCAAATCTCAACATTAAAACAGAATAATCTCATTAGAAACTCGGCATTGGCACAAAGACATTCACCACCATTTCTCCAAAGAAGAAAGATATACAGGTGGCAAATAAACAAATGAAAAGATTTTATCCTTATTATCCATCAGAGAAATGCAAATTAAAACTACACTGAGATATCATGACACAAATGAGAATGAAAAAATTAAAAATTGCAATAGCACCAAATGCTGGCAAGGATGCAGAGAAACTGGCTCACTCATATATTGCTGGTGGTAATGTAAAGTATTACAGCCCCTCTAGAAAACAGCCTGGCAACTCCTGTCAAAACTAAAAATGGACTATTACACAAGCCAGCAATTCACTCTTGGTATTTAACCCAGAGAAATGTCTTCTTTTCACGTAAGAACTCATATATGAATGTTCATAGCATTTTATTCTTAATAGCCAAAAACTGTTAACAATCCAGATTTCACTGAATGGGTGAATGGTCAAACAAACAAACTGGTTAATGGGTCCACATCATGGAATGTAATACTACTAAGTGATTAAAAAGGAACAAACTAGGGCTTCCATGGTGGTGCAGTGGTTAAGAACCTGCCTGCCAATGCAGGGCACATGGATTTGAGCCCTGGTCTGGGAAGATCCCATATGCCACGGAGTAACTAAGCCCATGCACCACAGCTATGGAGCCCACATGCCACAGCTACTGAAGTCCACATGCCTAGAGCTCGTGCTCTGCAACAAGGGAAGCCACTGCAATAAGAAGCCCACGCACTGCAATGAAAAGTAGCCCCTGCTCTCCACAACTACAGAAAGCCCACGTGCAGCCACGAGGATCCAATGCAGCCAATAAATAAGAAATGAAACTAAAAAAAAAAGGAACAAACTATTGCTACACACATTTTGTAGGACCCTCAAGAAAATTATACTGAAAGAAAAAAAGCCAATCTCAGAAGGATACATACTGAATGATTCCACTTATTTAACATGCATGAAATAACATAATAAAAGAGATGGAGAATAGAGGAGCAGTTACCAGGGGTGAGGGATGGGAGTGAGGAGATGGATATGGCTGTAAAGTAGTGAAAGAAAGCAGTCTGTGGTAATGGGTACTGTTGAGTATCTTGATTGTGGTGGTGATTATCCAAAGCTCCACATGTGATAAAACAGCACAAGGCCACACATACGCACATACAAATAAGTACATGCAGAACTGGTGAAATTTAAATAAGCTCTCTAGATTGTATCAATGTCAACTTTATGACTTTGATGCTGTACTGTAGTTGTACAAAATGTTAACATTGGAGGAGGCTGGAGGGAGAGTGCACAGGATTCTTCAGTATATTTCTTTGCAACTTCTATGAATTTATAATTATTTCAAAATAAAGAATTTTCAAAGCTGCTATGAACATTTAAAAATATAATTTATTTATGATAATTTTATCAGACATCCTAAAAGACTTTCATATTTGTTAAACTTTACTGAATCTAAAACCTCCTTTTTTCTCTTACTTTCATTGAAAACCTTTCAACAGAATTATTTTGGCACATAGAAGGTGATATGGACAAAACAGGCCAGTGAGAAATGTGTAACTGCCAGGTGTCCAGAAATGATCCGGACATCCTGTCATTTTAGGATAAAGAAAATAAGCTGGGCATGAAAGTATACCCTTTCTCATTAAATTTTTTCCTGTGTCTGTTGCAGGTTGCTTGAACCTCAATATTGTTTTTATTTTTGTTTTATTCATTTGTTTATTTTATTTTTATTTTGTTTTATGACTGTAAAAAGAACACAGAGGTTGCAAAATTGCAAATAATATAGAATTGTTTTTAAAAAGAAAGTGAGTTCTCCTGCCTACAAATCAAAATAGATTGTAATGAAGATACCAAGAGTAATAGTTTTATTTTTTGGTGGTGAAAATCTGAAGCTGATTTTGATAAGTTAAGATAAAGATGGTAGAAACTAGAGCAACTATGAAAGAACCCTAAACATAGTGGAAAATCATTAAAAAATTAAAATGCTACATTAGAAAAATTTGTTTAATACAAAAAATATAGTAAGGGAAGAGTAGTGGAACAAAAAAGATGAGACATATAAAAAACAGAAAGTAAAATGGCAGATGTAAATCCAACTATATCAATAATAACATTAAATGTGAATGTGTGAGAGGAAAATTAATACCAATTCTTCACCAACTCTACCAAAAAATAGAAGAGGAAGAAATAGTACCTGACCCATTTTATGAGGCAAATATTACCCTGATATCAAAACTAGAGAAAGACATCACAAGAACAGAAAACTACAGACCAATATTTCTTATGAATATGAATGTAAAATTCCTCGACAAAGTACTAGTGAACTGAATGCAGCAACACATAAAAAGAATTATACACCATGACCTAATGGATTTTATCCCGGGAATACTAGTTGGTTGAACATCTGAAAATCAATGTAACATATCACATCAACAGGATAAAAAACAAAAATCACACAATCATCTCAGTAGACACAGAAAAAAGCGCTGAAAAAATCCAATACCCTTTCCCGATGAAACCACTCAAACTAGGAATAGGCGGGAACATCTTCAATCTGATAAAGGACATCTATAAAAATCCTACAGATAACATTATTCTTAATGATGAAAGACTGGATACTTCCCACCTAAGATCAGGAACAAAACAAAGAAGTCCACTCTCACCACTTCTACTCAACATGGTACTGAAGGCCCTAGCCAGGCCAATTAGTTATGAGAAAGAAATAAAAGGCATCTGGATTAGAAAGGAAGAATTAAAACTCTTTCTATTCACAGATGAGATGATCTTGTATACAGAATATCCTAAGGAATCCATTAAGGAAAAACCTATTCGAATTAATAAACAAGTTCAACAAGGTTGCAGGATACAAGATCAATATACAAAAGTCAATTGCATTTCTATACACTTTCAATGAACAATCCAAAGATGAAATTAAGAAAAGAATTCCTTTTACAAAAGCGTAAAAAAGAATAAGATACTTAGGAATAATGTTAGCAAAAAAAAGTGCAAAACGTATACACCGAAAACCACAAACCACTGTTGAAAGAAGTTAAGGAAGATCTAAATCACTGGGAAAATATCACATGTTCATGAACTAGAAGACGTACCATTGTTAGAATAGCATTATTCTCCAAACTGATCTACAGATTCAACAAAATCCCCACCAGAATCCCAGTAACTTCTTTGTAGAAACTGACAAACTGATTCTAAAATTCATATGGAATTCGAGACCCAGAATAGCCAAAACAATCTTGAAAAAGAAGAACAAAGTAGAAGACGCAAACCGCCCAATTTCAAAACCTATTACCAAACAATGGTATTCAAGACAGTGTGGCAATGGCTGGGAGGGCTAGACTCAAAACGACAGATAATAACAGGCATTGGTTAGAATGTGAGGAAACTAGAACCCTCACACACGCCTGGCAGGAATGTAAAATGGTGCAGTCATTTGGGAAGATAGTCCAGCAGTCCCTTAAAAGGTTAAACACAGAGTTACCTTACGACCCAGAAATTCAACTCCTAGGTTTCATTTCAAAAGAAATGAAAACACATGTTCATGCAAAACTTGTAAGCAAATGTTCATAGCAGCATTATTCGTAACAGCCAAAAAATGGAAGCCACTCAAATGCCCATCAATTGATAAACAGATAAATAAAATGTGGTATATACACTTAACAGAATGCACGTAATGCAATATTATTTGGCCATAAAAGAAATGAAGTACTGATACATGTTACAACATGGACGAATTTTGAAAACATTAGGCTAAATGAAAAATGACAGTCATAAGACCACACACCATATACTTCTATTTGTATGACTTGTCCAAATAGGCAATCCTATAGAGACGGAAAGTAGATTAGTTGTTGTCTAGTGCTAGCAGCATTGGAGAGAAACAAGAAGTAACTACTAAAGGGTGATGAAAATAATTTTATCTCAGTAAAGCTTTTTTTTTAAGTCAAAGAAGAAAGACTAATTACATATGGAGAAACAAAGGGTTACATGAGAATTCTTGTCAGAAACAATAGAAACAATAGAAACAATGAAGTCATTGGAGCAACATCTTTAAAGTACTGAAAGGCAAAAACTGTTAACCTAGTATTCTATACACAGAAAAATATCCTTCAAAAATAAAAGTGAAGCATCACACTTCTAAATAACACTTGGATCAAAGAAGAAGTCTCAAAAGAAATGAAAAAAATTGTTTAAATGAAAATTTCAAAAATACAGCTTATCAAAGTGTATGGGATGCAGTGAAAACTGTGCTTACAGTAAAAACTGTACTTATACAACATTAAATACATATAGTAGTAAAGAAGCTGTAAAATTTAAAAAAATCCTTAGCTTCTACCTTCGGAAACTAGAAAAACAAGAACAATTCAAGCCTAAAACAGGGTAAAGAAATAATACAAATTAGAGCAGAAATCAATGAAATTGAAGACAGGAAAACAATAGAGAAAATCAACAAAACCAAAACTTGGTTCTTTGAAAAGATGGGTAAAATTGATAAACCTCTACTAGGCTAACCAAGTAAAAGAGAGAGGAAGACACAAATCACTAAATTCTTATATATGTGCTGATTAGCACACGTACTGATACAGAATGAACTTCAAAAAATTATGCTAAGTGAAAGAAGCCAATCACAAAGGATCACGTATTATATGATTCCATTCACATGCAGTACCCAGACCAGGGAAGTACATAGAGATAAAACAAATTAGTGATTGCTAGTGCTGGGGCTAAGGGTCAGGCTGGTGATAGCTAGACGGTAACTGGTTTCTTTTTGAGGTGATGAAAATGTTCTGAAATCAACTTTGGTGATGGATATACATATCTGTGAATATACTAAAAACCACTGAATTGTACACTTTAAATGGGTGAATTGTATGGTATGTGAATTATATCTCAATAAAGACGACTAAGAGAAAAAAGCAGGCTGCAGAATAGTGTGTATAGCAGGCTACTTGTGTAAGAAAAGAGGGAGGGAGGTGACCAAACATATCAGCACAAAATGCTTATCCATGCATAATATTTCAGGGAGGACACAGGAAACAGAATACCTTTATTGCCTCCAAGGAAGAGAACTGGTGGCTGCAGGACGTGTTTGAAGGAAACTTTACCTTGTGTTATCTCTTTGTACTTTCTGAATTTAGACCATGTGCCATTTATTAGGCAGATTTACCATGAAGCTAAGGAAGTTTAAGCTTTGGGGCCCCTCTCTTGCAGGGCTCTTCATAAGGGCCCAAGAGGGGCCCTAATAACACCTTTCCGTGGTCATATATGTTTGTAAACTTTCCAAACATGAGATGTGTTAACTTCCAACAGCTAATCTTGCTGTTTCTTTCCACTCCAAATTCCTCGCCTTTACTTCTCCTTTTGTGTGATGTATGGGGAAGTGAGAAGAGGGAATCTGGCTGTAAACATTTTTTGGGAAATGGTTAAGGGAAAGTAGACTAAAGAGATACTTTTAGTTTGGGTTATGTGGGTAACAATCATTTCCACATACAGTAACATTATTGCTAGTTGACCTGGTGTAGAAATGACTTCCAGAAATATTGTCTTATTATCCACTATGCCAATGCATCTGGCATTGTAATAACAAGGTGCAGGGATGGACCTTGAATTTAGACATAGATATGTGTGGTAGGCAGAATGGTGGCTCCCCAAAGATATCCCATGTCTTAATTCCCAGAACATGTAAAGATGTTAGGATACATGGTGAGGGAGAATTAAGGTTGCACAGGGAATTAAAGTTGCTAATAAGATGATCTTAAAATAAGCAGATTATCCTGGATGATCTGGATGGGCCCAATGTAAGTTAAAGGATCCTTAAATGTGGAAGAGGTAGAAGAGTCAGTGTGAGAGTGATGCAATGTCAGAAAGACTCAACTGGCCATTACTGGCTTTGAAGAGAAAAAGGGACCACGAGCCAAGGAATAAGCCTATAGAAGCGGGAAAAGGAAAAACAAAACAAAACAACACAAAAAAAACACCACCACCACCAGCAACAAACCAAAAGCAAATTCTCCCCTAGAACTTCCAGAAGAGATGCAGCCCTACTGACACCTTGATTTTAGCTAAGTCAGACTCATCTTGGACTTCTGACCTCTAGAACTGGAGATAATAAACATGGTGTTGTTCTACGCTGGGGTAAATTTGTGGTAATTTGTTACAGCAGCAATAGGAAACTATACCATGTAACTTACTTTAATAAAACATGAGAGTGACCTTTAATTGCCAGTGTGGGACACCACCACACTCTCTTTGACTTGCCATGGTAAGTTTTTGTACATGATAGAGATGGAGTGTTCATTCACCTTGAGTTCCTGAATGAGCACGAGTGATCCAGCCTGGACAAATAATATGAATAAGCAAAAGAATCTTTGTTTTTAAGCCACTGAGATTTCAGGGTTTTTTTCTGTTGTTGTTACTGTGGTATAACCTAACCGAACTGACTGGCCGTCAAAGGAAGGAATCATACAACCAAGTTGTTTTTTCACTATATAAAAGGGGGGTAGGGTGGTTGTTTCAGTTTCTGGCAAATACTGCATCCTCATTAAAAAGAACAGGTGTATAATAAATGAGGTAATGAAAAACGTCCTAGTGAATTACTTCACAATTGAAGTGGGAGAGAAGTCCTTAAGGCTGTGTAAACATGCTTGAAGCGTTTCACTTTACTGTTGAATAGGTCATATTTGGGGATGAGCATGTTGGCTGAAAACTTTCATAATCCTTCCTTCCCTAGAATTTCATAGTGTGTATTATGTGACTCCGTCTCTATAGGACAGTGATTTTGTAGTATATCCTATGGGAAATGGAAAAGGAGTTCAGTCTTTGTTCTAGAGTGGTTGGTCAAAATTTATTTTTTGCTATTAAAGATATTTCTAAAAGTTCCAGCATCACAAAGTAAAGGTAATTTCAAGTAAATGTTTAGGGTCACAATCAAATTTGACACAACTTCTATGAAGGTTTTTTTTTTTTTTTTTTCATAAATGAGCTGTCAGATTTCAGGGCATTTCCAAATTTTCTTGTGCAATGACTAATTTTAAATAATAACCAGTTTTTCACCAATAGCCTTGTCACAGTGACATTAATTTTGTGTTATCTTTGTAGATACTACTATTTTGTGTCAAATCAGCAAGAAATTTTATTTGTTCCCAGTGTGTTCTTATTATTCACTCCTCTTCTTTAATTGTATTTTCACACAAGGCATAAAATTCATGAAAAAGTGAGACTCTACCTCCACCAAAACCAACTCTCCATTTCTCTCTCCCCCAAGCCCCTGGCAACCACCACTCAACTTTCTGTTTCCATATTTATAGGAAATTTGGAATCATAATTTTGACTGGGGACTAAACTAGATGTTTCATGAAAGTGGAATACGACAGTATTTTCCTTTTGTGACTGGCTTATTTAACTCAGCATAATGTCCTCAAGTTTCATCCATGTTGTAGCATGTGATAGGATTTCCTTTTTTTTTTTAGGACTGAATAATATTCCATTGGGGGAATAAAACACACTTTATTCATCTGTTGATGGACATTTGGGCTGCTTCCACTCTTGGACATTGTGAATAATGCCGCAATGAACATGGGTGTGGGGATATTTCTTCAAAGTCCTGCCTTTCAATACTTTTGGATATACACTCGGAAGAGGGATTGCCAGAGCATAAGGTAGTTCTATTTTCAGTTTTTAAGGAAATTTCATGCTGATTTCCACAGTGGGTGCACCATTTTACATTCCTACCAGCAGTACACAAGCATTCCAATTTCTCTACATCCTCAGCAACACATTTCATTTTCTGTTTTGAGGTTTTTTGGGGTTTTTTTTGATAGTGGCCATCCTAGCGGGTATGAGATGATGTCTCATTGTTGGCTTAATTTGAATTTCTCTAGTGATTACTGATGTTGAGCATCTTTTCATATGCTTGTTGGCCATTCTTTGGAGAAATGTCTATTTAGGTCCTTTGCCCATCCTTTAGTTGGGTTGTTTTGCTGTTGAGCTGTTAAGAGTTCTTTGTATATGCTAAATATTAACGCTTTTCAGATACATGATTTACATTTTTCTCCCATTCCATAGTTACCCTTTTACACTGTTGATTATTTCCTATAATGCACAGAAGTTTTTAGGTTTGATGTGGTCCCACTAATCTATGTTTGCTTTTGTTGCCTGTGATCTTGGTGTCATATCCAAGAAATCATTGCCAAACCCAGTGTCATCACGTTGTTCTCCTATATTGTCATCTAGGAGTTTTATAGTTTTAGAAGGAGATGAGGACTGAATACAGTTTTCAGAGCGAGCACGGCCCTACCTACATCTAAACGTCCAACTTCTAGACTCCAGCACTGTGAGTCAATACATTTGTTGCTTTTGTGGTGCGTTGTGACAGCAGCACTAGGAAACAAGTGCAGAGGGTGTCTCCCCTGCCCCCTTGTTGCTCTGGCTGGTTTCTAGAAAGTGGAAGGAACTTTGGATCTAAGCTGTCACCAAGTTCACTGTCCACTATTATTTTCCACTTTTACACAAAAACTCTCTTCCTAGAATTGCCTACATGATTTTCCAAAAAGGAGTGGGTTCTAATTCCATATGCTAAGTTACAAATGAACCTGAATAAATGAAAATTCATAAGGAGAATATGTGTACACGGAAGCAAATGGACTTCTCCATAGTATAAGTGTGACTGCAGTAGGAAAGGCTATTGAGTTACTGTGAATTTGTGTCCTGCTAAGTGCTTGCATTGTTAGAAACAGAGGCTCTTTTTAAGTAGATACACACCAAGTTCTGGGAAAAGTTCATTATGTCTACCAAGTCCCCTATGAGGACACAGGTTTCATACGTGAGAGAAATGGGAAGCTCCATTGTTGGGACTATGGAGGCCTTAATAAGTCACTATTCCAGACTTTTATATACTCTCACTACTCCCTGACCAGTAGTAGCTTATTGGAAGGTGGCTATTTTGTAAAAATGTGTGCTCTTTGGGGCCTTCAGCTTTATGGAAGGCAACAAGTGGACGATGGCCTTTCAAATGTGGCTTGGCCATTCTTGAATATATCATGACACTCAGCTTGTGTAAGACTCCAGACATCCACTGATTAATAATAACATCCCCTTCCAGCTACTTTCCCATTTCTTTGCTCTTTACAACAATACTCTTTTAAAAACTATCTCCTTTCTCTCCCTCCTGTGTTCACTCCAATCATCTTTTTATCCTCACCACTCCATTAAAATCATTGCACTCGGAGGCACCAGTGAATTCTAGATGTCAAACCAAAAGGTTTATTCAGTCTGGAAATGCCTCTGACGTGACAGATATAATCCAAAATAAACAAGCAAAAGGGCAGATTGGAGGAAACAAAGAAAAGTCTACTAAAACCAAAAGAAACCCAAACTATTATTATTACTATATCCAGCTAAAATAAGAAATAGCAAACATGACCCAAAACAAGGAAAAAAAGAAGTGCAGAGAATGAAAAAGAGCTGGTGGAATTTAAAACTATGATACAGGAATGAAAAAACTTGGAGAAAGATGAGACTGATGAAATTCTGCCTTCATCTGAAGACCTGGAGGAGATTTAAGTAGAAGACCTAGATAGCTGTGAGGATTAAGAGGTACAAACTACTGTATATAAAATAAAGAAGCTGAGAATTCCCTGGCAATCCAGTGGTTAGGAATCCCAGCTTCCTCTGCAGGGTACATGGGTTTGATCCCTGATCAGATAGCTGAGATCCCAAAAGCAGTGCCGTGGGGTCAAAATAAATAAAAAAATACATAAATGAATAAACAAACAAACAAATAAAAAAATAAATAAATAAGCTACAAGGATATATTGTACAATACAGGGAATATAGCCAATATTTTATAATAATTCTAAATGAAATATAACCTTTAAAATTTGTGAAACACTATGTGGTACACCTGAAACTTCTATAATATTGTACATCAACTATGCCTGAATAAAGAAAAAAAAGATCTAGAGTCTGGGAGTTGAACTAATGAGAGACACAAAGAAAGCTAAGCCAATTTAAGAATCAGCAGGTATTAGCTCTAGGGAAAATAAAATCTTGCGTATGAGAAGGAAGTAACTGTATTTATGGCTATGTAAATACTGAGTATTGATCTAAAAAAGTATATATAATTACATTGGAAGGATGAGTTTAGAGAAATGTGCCATGTGTGATGGAGATGGAGGAGGAGCCATAGAATTTAATCCTTAACTTCCATCGTGGGAATCAGTATCTTAAAATGGAATAATCCAGGAGGAGCAATACAAGCCTAATACTTACAAGCATGGTAGTAAATATAAAATTCGTTGGGGTTGGGGGGTGGTGCCACACAGATTGTGGGATCTCAGTTCCCGACCAAGGATTGAACCTGGGCCACAGCAGTGAAAGTGCCAAGTCCTAACCACTAGGCAACCAGGGAACTCCCTAAAACTCTTAACACTAAGCTAAAAGAGTAGAAAATGGTTGCGTGTGAAGGGGGAGAAATGTGGAGTTACAAGGCTGGGTCAAAAAGTATCTGCACTCTGGTGTAGAATTTAACTTAAGTTTTAGAAAAGAGAGATACATCATTTTTTGACATAATCTCCTTGCTTTTCAATTCACTTTGTCCATCTGTCATCAAGCTTTCGTATTCCCTCATTAAAAAATGTTTTAGGCTGAGCTGCAAGTGATGAATGCACCACTGTTTTCACTTCTTTATCAGAAGTGAATCTTCATCCCCATAGGGCTGTTTTCAGTGGACCAAACAGGTGAAAGTCTGATGGAGGAAGATCAGGAATATAGGGAGGATGCTTTAACACCTCAAAATGAAGTTTTTGCAGAGTGTCGACAATGTGGGCAGTAGTGTGTGGATGTGCACACCCTCGGACCACAAAAAACGAATCACCGCACCATGCTCTTCTTTCGCGCAAATCACAAGTGGGGCATCCATTTTTGCTCACACTGCAGTTCCACATGAACTGGTGTAACACGTTCACACCTGCACAGTAGTGACTGGGGAGACAGTAGCCTTGAATGGAAAGCACTAATAAGGCAGTGTGGCCAATAGAAGTTTTACTATAACTGGAGTGTGGATAACTTTTGACTAAACCTCGTACATCTTTCATAACAAACCTTGGAGAACTATCTGACACTGTAAACAATGAGAATTTATAACCTTGTTAAAATTTAAAATGATTTAAAATATAATTTGCATCATAGACATGAACTTAATGGAAGAACATTGTATCTATGAATGACTTAGTCACTCCTGATTATAACATTTAGTAATTCCCTGTAACAACTTCTAAGAAAATGTCTGCTAAATACAAGTTCAAGACATACGCTCAGGGCTTAGATATAATTAGTGCTACACGAAGAGCCCAGTTATCAGCTGGAATATCGCTCTGTATTTCAGATAATATCCTGAGGTGAGAGTAAGCAACAGAGGAAGTGAGTTACATTTAAAACTGATCAAACTTTGATGTTGATTTTTACTTCATTCTCAGAATAAGGGTTAAATTTGGTTTGGGAACTTGATTGTGTTCAAATAACACATATAAGTAAGACATGATATTTATAGAAAACGCTAAGCAAAATCTCCCACAAACATTGCTTTCCCTCTTAGGCCAACTTTTGCTAATCTCTGATGGTTTCTTCAGTCAGCCATTGTTATGGGTCCATCGTGCTGCTTCTTGGATGTATCCGATCTCTGCCTCTGAGCCGTCACTCTTCAGGCCTCTCTCCCCTACTTTGAGTCATTCTTCTGCACCTCTGGATATCCTGATATGAATAAATCTATATTCTTTCCTGTTTATCATGTGAAAATGGTCCCAGAATCTTTCTTTTTGGAGGGGGCGCTGTGTTGCCTCTTTGTTGTTGCGAGCGGGCTTTCTCTAGTTGCTGTGAGCAATGGCTTCTCATTGCAGTGACTTCTCTCTCTTATTGAGCAGTATGGGCTCTAGCCTTATGGGCTTCAGGAGTTGTGGCATGTGGGCTCTAGAGCACAGATTAGTAGTTGAGGCCCCTGGGCCGAGTTGCTCATCAGCAAGTGGGATCTTCTCGGACAAGGGATTGAACCCAGGTCCCCTGCATTGGCAGACAGATTCTAAACTGCATGCCACCAGGGAAGTCCCAAAATGTCCCCAGGAACTTGAAGCCTGAGGCTGCACCTGTGTTGGGGCCCTCTGCTGTCCTCCCATGGCTGGTCACATAGATTTGAGACCTGACCCTTGGAAGGCCTTACTGCTGTACTGGAATCATGTGGGATTGGAGAGGAAGAAAAATCTCAGAATGCCCAGCATGGAGGTATGTACCAAATAATTGGAGAGATGCATTCCATCAACTGATATTTATTGAACATGTAACTGCTATAGGCAGTGTTCTAGGTGTTTGGATTAGGGGTGTAAACAAGAGTAAAAAATTTCTGCCCTTCCTCCTATAAGGATAGTGGCCCAGCATGGTGTGTGAGAGATGTAACACAGTAAAGAAGCTGTCCAGATGTGGAAGAAAGAGTGGCCCAATGAGGGGTATCAAAGCCTGAGTGGAGAGCATCTATTCCATGGTGTGGTGGTGTTGGGAAACTGGTTACATACAGGCAAATTGATCAAATATACATATGCATGTGCTAAGGATACAATTAAGGATATGAAGGACAGTGGGTGCCAGGTGTCTCACTGTCATACAAGGGAGTTACCAACATGAAAAAGGAAAAAACTAGAATTAAGCTTGTGGTGTGGGATTGGAACTGGAGGCATGGTATGAATTCAATTTAAATAGATGAGTATTGTGTAAATACATATATCCTCTAGTTCTGTCCATTGATGGGGCCTGGAAGCAGTGACACCCTAGTGCCCAGAGTGTAGCAGGAATCGGCAGCCGCAGACAGGACGCCGAGGCTATAAGCAGGAAGCGATGTTTATTGCAACGGCACAGGTTCAGCGGACTCATATCCAAAGGCTGAGCCCCGAACACAGAGGGACACCCCCTTATATACTTTAATTAAACTCCTATACATTGGAATCTTTGTGTCTCCCAAATAAGGTAACAAGAAAAGGAGCATATAACCTGATTGGGTACTTCCCCTTCTATGATCTCTGGGCTGTTTCTAAGTTACAGAGTTAGGCGGGAGTTACATAGTAACAGAGTTATGCAGGAACCATGTGAGAGGGGCCTCAGAGTTAATGGGCACATAAAGATAACGCCAGGATCCAACTGGGTTACTTTCTAGTTGAGTTATGTCCTCTGGTCCCTTGTGGTACTTTATTCTGGGGGAGCTCCCACCACAAAAGCTTGTTTTTTAAATACCACTATCCACTATGAAGAATAGGGCTCTCTTGAGAAAGGGCTGATTCCAGGCTGAAGCAGGGAAAGAACAAGGTGAACCTTAGAATATCTACACCAAAGAAGAAAAAAGTGCCCAAAGAATGGTGTGATGGGGGCATGTCAGAATGACACAGAAGGTAGCTTACAGAGGTTCCAGTGGCTAAATTAGGGACAATGTGAACATCAAAATAAGTGAGAGTAATGCATTATGACTCATTATAATTTGAATAAAGTAGGAAGCCAGGGGTCCACACTGATAGAATAAGTAACAACATACATTGATATTTTGAGGAGGAACAAACTTTCTCAAAGTACCTTACCCTCTCCCAACCTTCACAGAGGAGGTAGCTTGCAGACATTGCCTTAATCAAATGATCGCTGTGAACATCATTAGCAATAGAACATTTCAAAACTGCATGTCACCTGAAAGGATGCAAGGAGAAGAGCAAAATATAACTTCTGTGGTATCCCTGCCAAAGATGCATAACCTAGTCTAATCAAGGGCATATCAGAAATACCTTTGGTTGTTTCTCAACATAGCTGGTTTGCAGTCTTCAAACGTGTTAAAGTCAGAAAGATCAAGAAAAAAAGTGAAGTGATCTAGATTGACGGAAACTGAAAACCATAACAAACAAATATAACACATGATTCTGAATTAGACCTTTATTTAAGAAGGACTTATGGGGACACTTGAGGAAATGGAATAGGACCTGAGATGAGGTGGTCCTAATCTGCCAGTGTTACCCTCATGATTTGGATGATGTTTTGAGGTTATGTGGGGATTACACACTGAAGGATTCAGAGCCGCTGGGCATCATGTTAACAGCATATTCTCAAACTGTTCAGAAAACATAAAAGGCTGCACCGTACTTGCAAATTTTGGGAACGAATGAGATTATGTCAATGTCTTTAAAAAGTGGAAAAAACTCTATTCTTTCGAAAGTTATACTTCAGCAAGAAGACACAAATAAATAAGTAAAACATGTCCATGAAATGGTTGTAGGCTTGAGCCCTGGGGCACTCCCACAGTTCACAATCAAACAGCAGAGAAACAGCCAGCCCAGAGGGACTGAGAAGGAGCCATCAATGAGGCAGGATGTAAAGGAAGAGAAGCTCAGGGAGAAAAGGTTTCTAGAAGTATAAATATGATGTGGTTCACTGTGTCCAATGCTGCTGAGAGATCAAGTAAGATGGACAGAACACAGGTGATCACTAGCACTGGCCCCAAGGCATCATGGAAGGAGGAATGCTGGAGCAGTTTTCAGCTGAGTGAGGATAGCAGTCAGATTAAGAAGAGTTGAAAAGAGGAAGGGAGGTGAGGAAATGGAGTTGGTGAAGATAGGTATCTCATCCCAGAAGTGCTGCTGTAAAAGAGCAGAGAATGATGTTCTGGTTGGAGGGTTATGTAGAGTCCACGGAGAGCTCTTTGTAAGATGGAAGGTTACCAGGGCAGTTTGTACAAGGATGGGGTGATCCAGGAAAGAGGGAGAAACTCAGGATGCAGGAAACACTCAGCCTAAATTGGAGTAGTGAGAGGGCTGTGATGAAGACTGCATGTGGAGACACTTCCATTGGGAAGAGCAGAGGCCCTTCATCCTAGTAATAAAGGGGAAAGAAGAGAGGATGGGCCCAGCGAAAGATGTGACCTCTGTGATGGCAGTGAGGAGGGGAGAATTTTGTATGAGGTTGCTTCTGTTGTCTCAGTGTCATGTGAGGCCAGGGCACCCACTGAGAGCAGAGAGTGTGGAAGGCCAGCGGTTGGGCGTGTGTGCTGGGACTCTGAAATGACAGGAGAAGTGAATGGTGATACCCATTTTGGAGAGTGGGGACATCAACACAGAAGGATTCAAGACCAGTGGCTAAGATGACCAGGCAGACTTCAGGGCCAATTTGAGATTTGTCATTATGTATTTAAAGTGGGGGGAATTCCCTGGTGTTCCAGTAGTTAGGACTCCAAGCTTTCACTGCCACAGACAGGGGTTCAATCTTTGGTCAGGAAAATAAAATCCCACAAGCTGTGCAGCCAAAAATTAAAGTAATAAAAGTAAAGTGAGCTCTGTCAGTCTGCTTATGGAGTTTCCTTCTGCAATATCCAGCTGTTTTAGTACAGGTGAGGATGTAGGAAATACTGTGTCAGATCCTTTTTTTTCCCAAATATGTACATAGGTATTTCTTCAGAGACACTACATGGCTCTAAATAATGAAAGACAACGTATGAATTGCAAAGCTTTTAATGAAAATGTACTTTTTACAGTATGCATAATTTCACACCTGTGGTTAATTAGCAATTATATCAATACTTGCAAACTCATCTGCCTCTGAATTTAGTCATAACGCATAAATCTAAGTTAATAACATTAAGGAAAAGCAACTGCCCATCTAATCCCTCCTTATATTCCTTCATGATCAGCAAGATGCATAAATGAGTTCTTTAAAAGGGGCTAAAATAGACTGATGTGTAAATTGTGATTTTATTTTTAAAGCTGTGTAAATGCAGCATTTCTAAGAAAACATTTAAGCCAAAGGTCACACTTTATGAGAACCAGATTCTTAATTCAGGCTGTTTTCATTTTTAGCCATTGGGCATTCTGCTCCTGTTTAAATTGTATACTGCCCAACAAAGACTGGTTCTCTTTTACTCTTTTTGCAGATGACAGAACAGATGAAGGGGTCACATGCGTACACAGCTGGGATTTTGCCTAAGATCAATTTGTATAAAGATATTCTTTTGTTATATTTGTATTGCATATTGGGGAGTGCTTGCATCATTCAAGATTAAGTCTGGGTTATTCCTTTGATTAGGAACTGGATGTACTGCAGATATATTTGATAATTAAGATTTTAGAGAAATATTCACCAGCCTTAGTTTTTTTAAAAAAACTTTTATTGAGATACAGTTAATAGACAATAAACTGCATATATTTAGAGTGTACAATTTGGTAGTTTTTTTTCTTATTAGCAATGTATACATGGCAATCCCAATCTCCCAATTCTTTCCCCCCCAAGCTTTTCCACTTTCCCCACTTGGTGTCCATATGTTTGTTCTCTACATCTTTGTCTCTATTTCTGCCTTGCAAACCAGTTGATTTGTAATATTTTTCTATATTCTGCATATACCAGCATTAGTTCTATTAGCAAACTGAAAAATATTGTTGGCCTAATATCAAACAATAAACACATGGGGCAATCATTAAGCCTCATAGAAGAAAAACCATATGTTCCTGCTTCTGTAGAAACACTGTTTGTTTGAAAGAATGGTAGAATGACCTTTCACTCAACTATTACTTCCTTAATTTGAAAAAGAGACAAAATGAGCTGAAGAAAGAAAACTCCACAGTTATAGTTTGCAACCCTGTATATAAGGCCTGAGATCTTGGTTTTGACAATGAGCTCTCCATGCCACCCTGTAGAGAAAGATGAAACAAGTGGTAATAAGGTTAAAACATATCTTCACAGTAATATACCTACTTCAGATATTTGGGAGAACAAAATAGTTTATCGATACATGAAATACAGGCTATAGGTAGATCCAAGTATTGCTATTTATTACATGGAGATAAGTGTACCATACCAATACTTCCCATCTCCTCCAGGCCTTCACTAGAGCACAGAATGCTGAACAAAACTGTTGAGTTCTGTGTAGCCCACAAACACAACTGCCAAGTGCATTCCACATTTACTTAATTCCAAACATGATTTCAAGAGAGGTCAAGGAATTGGTAGAGTGTGGAGAATCTTAAAAACTCTAGAAATCCCCTAAAATAAATTGAAGTTTAAATAATAAGATTCTGAATCAGTTTAAATAGATTATTTCTATGTAATACGTTGTGTAGGATAAATCTAAACTTGCATTTTTCAGTTCTCAGGAGCATCCTTTGGTCTTTGGAGATATCCCCCCACTTCTCTCATAACAGTAGGGTAAAACAGCTCTCCCCTTTCAGGCCTAACACACAGCATGCTCTGTAAGAGGCACTAACACACTGTTGTGGGTCCATTCTACTTCAAATACGAAGAAACAAACATACAAACAAGCTCACAGAAAAAGAGGTCAGATTTGTGGTTGCCAGAGGTGGGGGTTGTGGGTGGGGTGAGGGGTGGGAATTGGATGAAGGCACTCAAATGTACTACAAACTTCCAGTTATAAGGTAAATAAATATTAGGGATGTCATGTACAACATGATAAACATCATTAACACTGCTGTATGTTATATATGAAAGTTGTTGAGAGAGTAAATCCTAAGGCTTCATCACACACAAACATTTTTTTCTTCTAATTCTTTAATTTTGTATCCATATGAGATAATGGACGTTCACGAAACTTATTGTGACAATCATTTCATGATGTATGTAAGTCCAATCATTATGCTGTGGACCTTACACTTGTACAGTGTTATATGTCAGTTACATTCCAATAAAACTGGAAGGGAAAAAAGACATACCATGCTGTAATGCCTTGCTGACTGACAATCTTCTTTGCACATGCTACAGCTTGACTGATGTCATCCTGCAGCAAAGCTGAAAAAGAGGTGGTGAGAAATGAAGACATTGTTCATAGAAATTTCATGTTAAGTTTAGGTTCAGCAGCTTTATTCTCTTAGGCTGAGGAAAGAACAATTACAAGTATGTTTTAAGAGTCCGTGTATCTGTGAATGTTGGGGGAAAACTCTTTCTTCATTCCATCTCATTAGGCAGGAAATAAAGCATTCTGCTTCTCATTTACCAAAGTCATAGGAAGCTCTGGGATTATTAACTAGTGTGAAAGAAAGTTCTCTTTTTACTATGCACTGTAAAAAAAAACAAACCGAAACAAAACCAAAACAAACAAGCAGAAAGCGGTCTAGCAGTTTTTTGCTCAGCAATTCTACTACTGGAAATTTATCTGAAACAAATCATAAGAGATGTACCCAAAGACATATGTACAAGGTGTTTCATAGCAATTTATAAAAGGGGAAAATGGAAATGGCCTAAGTGCTTAACAGTAAGAGTTGGATTGATAAGTTACAGAATTTTTATATACTAGAATTCTGTTCATCTTAAATAAATAATACAGATTGGTATTGTTGACAAAAATAATTTTGTGTAATAAAGAACAAATTGTAAAGCAGTAAATAGAGTACAACTTCATTCTCGTTGAAACGCACATTTCTTACATGTTTGTAAGTGGGTACATACGTGCATAATATAGCTTGACATTCTTATATGTGAGTGATGTCTATCCTGAAAGAATATGTGTATACCAAACGTTACCAGTGGTCATATATCTCTGGGTAGTAAGAATTTTCACTCGATGAACACAGAGTATTATATAATGCAAAATATTTTTTAAATAAATTAACCACATGCAAAAAAAGTATTCTAACTTCTCTTCACTATTAGAAATTTTAATATTTAATAATTTAACAATATCAATTTTTCAATGCTTCTCCAATATTTTATGCACAAAAGATCCCACATGTTATCTCTATTTTAAATGGCACGCAATTGAATATTTGTTTCATTTCAATTAAACAAATCCATAAATTAACTTGTTAGAATGACAATGTTTATATAGGAACTTTAATTATTGCAGATGCAAACTAAAGAATTTAGAGATGAAATGTCATAATGTTTCTAACTCACTTTGAAATCACTCAGCCAAAAAAAAATATATATATATACACATAATGTATACATAAAAGAAGTAAATATGATGAAATGTTAACAGCTGTTAAAGTACATGATGAGCATATTGATGTTTATTATACTAATGTTTCTAATTTTCCACATCTTTGAAACATTTTCTAATAAAAAGTAAAAACGATTTTTTAAAAAGGACCACAGATATTGCTCCTTCTTGGTTAACTACTAATCCTTTTGTTTTTCAATAAAGGAGGGTAGATTTAAAAACATTTTTTTACGAAGAGCACACAACCAAAGTATCCCTAAACCTCCCCAAACAAAGTAAGTGGAGGAACAGCATTATTCCTTACAAAGCATCAACACATCCAGTTATAATACAGTGATAGGTCACTCCAGAAACTCTCGTATATTAGAAAACAGCAACCTTTTAGCATACCAGCTGTTTAATTTCTTGCTTAAGGAATGATGAGGAGGATAATAGTTTCTAGAAGTGAAGACAGAGTTTTTCTAGGTCCCTGATGAACCCTTCAAGACCTTATCATTTGCATTGAATCCCTGTTCTCATAAGTATAACCAGATGGGTTCTGTGCCATAACTCAGCATGCTCTTGTCTTACCGCTGCAGAGTATACCACAGCCGTTAACTGCTCCTGGGGTTTTGCCGTCATTGCACCAGTAGTGGCTATTGATTTGAAATATTCCATAATCGGTGCTTCGGTCTCCAGGATTGTAGTTTGTAGCTTGTGTGTTATAATGGCTTTCCCAATAGGCCAAACACACCCCTGAAAAAAACATATTTTTAGTCATAAACAGCAACACCACAGGACTTACAGTTCATAGCATAATCCGTTCTACTTAGCTAATTCTATTTTACTAACGATTTACTTTATAAGATGTATTTTACTTGTAAAACATGTTCACATTTTGGTGCTAAAGGGCCCTTAGGAGAATTCTTTTGTTAGAAAACCATTTGGTAATGCTAATGAAACAAGATAACATATTTCTTAAAATATTAAAAAGCTGTTTCTTCCATTGCTATTACCCTTTGCCTGCTCCCATCCCTCAGGTAAGATTCAGCCTAGAATAGAAAAATCAACAGAGTTGTCGAGTGGGTTTGGTAATCAGCAACAGATGCATGTGATAATGTAAAAATGCTTTTTATTAAGAAAAGTAAGGATTTTCCTGGCAGAATGAAAATTTCCTATGATACCTAAAAGTGAATTTGGATATCAAATTAGAATCCGGACAGCAGATGTCATAGAACAGGAAAGACTGTGTTATCCATCCGTCCATCAAGCCATTTGCTAATTCATTCAAAAATAGTTCTAGAGGGGAAATATCCGAGTTCAAACGGAAAAATACACCAATTACATTGAAAATTATGGACTAAAATCCAAAGCAACTTTTACTAAAGGCAGAGATTGAATTCCGTGGAAGCAAATGAAAAATAATCATCTAGGGTAAGAATAATAAAATGTCATTTCATGCTGCATTTCAGGGATCCTTATATACATATTGATTGAGGGGAAATAGGTTCCTACTCTCCCTGTTTTCAGAGTTCAACATAATTCTTAAAAACCTTTGCTGTTAAAAACCCAACATCATGGTTGGGGGATTAAAACTGAGAAAAATACTGTATGACTCAGGCTTGCAGAACCCAAGTTCCAAACTGCAAATGGCTGGAGTCGAACACCAAGGGCTTGGCAGACATACCCCAGGGGCTCAAAGGTATCTCTCAGTCAGCCTACATGTGCCAGCTGGCAAATTTAGTGACACCTAGAAGAGTACAACGGGTCCTGGACTGCTTAGAATGGTAGAGAATTTGGCCCTCCCATGCCTCAATCCTTCACATGGTCCATGTGATTCTGAAGGAACAAGTTGATGTTTTTCACCATTGTAAGTGTACAGACCCTCAAAGGAATAAAAAAGCCCATTCACTCAAAGTCCCTTGCTTAGTCTTCATCCTCTATTAGCATCTGTTCCGCACCCGGCTAACTATTTGGAAGGTTGAAGAAGAGTTAACTTACAGTTTGCCAGGCTGACTCCCCTATAGCCATCCAATCCAAGCATTTTCAGAGTTCTGGCAAGCTCACACCTCTCATATATCTTGCCCTGGACAGCGACAGAGAGGAGGAGAAGCCCCAGAATGAGGAGAGCCTTCATGTTGACTGAGAAGCAGGACCTCCAGGCTGACCAGGGGAGCTGGCCCTGGTATTTAACATGTTTTCACTTCTGTTTTCTCGGAGCAGTTTGGGAACTCCACCCTTTGAGATATGTGGAAAACAGGAACTGTTTGTCCCCCGACTTTACAAGTTTTCTTCCTTATGTCTGAAGAGGAATATGCTGATGTCCTAAGAATGACCCTGCAAGAAAAGAGTGAAATAGTGCTTTTGGCACTATTGCCAAAAGAGGAACTTCCTCCTATTTTATTATGAATTTGAGCAACTATAAAGAAAAAACACAAATCTGAATGACCATTTTACACAACTGCAAATGAGCTCCAACCTTTGATAAATATTCACTTTCATTAAATTGGTTTACGTGCCTTCACTGTGCTGTCTTCACCTCTCTCACTTAAAAATCTTTTACGTACACTTTCCACAGAAGCACATGATGCACTGCCCGTTGCTGTGACAGGTACATAGCATGACTCCATGCTGCTCAGCCAGACTCCTAAGCAACTTTTTTGGTTACTACTGTGAATTCCTAATTTATAAAGCAATGTTTTACTACTATGAAAAAGCCTCATGTGACCAACATTCCTCACTCCTTTCTGACAATGCCTTACTCCACATTTCCAAGTGAGAGCATGAAGAGTCATCAGAAAGCAAGGGAACTTTACAGCAAAACCTACACAAGAACACCAGAATATGCCACCCAAAATCTTGGCCTTGGGCGTGAGGATTATTTTGAGCTGAAGGCAACTGAGAAGAAGCAGATCCAAGAAAAGTTCTCTGTCCTCCCCCTATTTTCCTGAAAGCAGAGCATACATTTGTCCAGAAGTTAATCACCAGCAACCCTGGACACCTATTAGCCCCAAGACAGCACCAGAGGACTCTACAAAACAACCTTTACTGACTGGCTATTATCTTCCATTGGTTTGCTATATATGGATCATCCCACAATGTGCCACCCTTGGAATCTAGTACTCTTTTCCTCTGTCTTGTCGCTCCTCTAGAAGTGAACTGGTCTCTGGTTAAGATGATCTGGAGATCCAGGGTGCAGCCACCTCTTTGAGTAACTCATCCCTGCATTTCTCATAAGTCTATGTGGGATATATTGATACATGTTAATAAACTTGTTTTTCTTTTGTTAATATGTCTTTTGTTGCAGAGCCCTAGCTGAGAACCTGAAAGGGTAAAGGGAAACCAATGTTTCCCCCTGTCCAGTTTCTGGTGATGAGGATGGGAGAGTAAAAGACTGGAACTCTCCACTCTCCCTGGAGACTGCAGTTGGGATCTGGGATAACTGCCAACAGCCCAGCAGCAGGTAGGTACTGTAAACATCCCCACTTGACAGATGGGGAAACAGAAACCCATTGAAGTCCAGCAACTTGCCCACGGCCCCTCTGGGAGTGAGTGGCAGAGCCGCCCTGCCTGTCCCCCGGCTTTCCCTGTGAGCTCTACCCAGGTTTTCAGTAAAGCCGCCTATTAGGGGCCCATCAGGATGCCTCGAACAGGCAGCTCAACGGAAAGCAGGCCTCTTTTGGCACAGTTGGGGTTGGTGGGAAATGGAAAGACAGGCTTGATGTCAGGGTGCTCTATCATCTTTTTGTTGTTGCTGTTCACTGAGCATTCCATTTATGTGATTATACTAAGTTATGTAGAAGGAGACACCTACCTGTGTTTTCTTTTTTTATTATTATTAATTGTTATCGGGGTGTAGTTGCTCTCCAATGTTGTTTTAGTTTCCACACTACAGCAAAGTGAATCAGCTATACGAATACTTATACTTCTCTTTTTTGGATTTCCTTCCCATTTAGGTCACCACAGAGCATTGAGTAGAGTTGCCTGTGCTACACAGTAGGTTCTCATTAGTTATATATTTTATACGTGGTATCCATAGTGTGCATATGTCAATCCCAATCTGCTAATTCATCCCACCCCCCTTTCCCCCTTGGTATCCATAAGTTTGTTCTCTATATGTGTGTCTATTTCTGCTTTGCAAATAATGTCATCTTTGCCTACCTGCATTTGAGTTTACAGGTTCTGTTTCGTGCAAGAGACTGACAGCGCAGGTAACTGAAGCCCGTGTTCTCACTGCAATTAGTAAGATAATTCCCTGGAACCACCAGAAGAAATGGTGCAGGGAGAAGTCACAGTTCCCAAAAGCCATGAAATATTTGCAAATACTAGATTTTTACTTCCTCATCGAGGTAGATCCTCTCCAAAGAAACATGGGAAACTAACTGAGCCTGTGCTCTAGAGCCCGTGAGCCACAACTACTGAAGCCCACGCGCCTAGAGTCCGTGCTCCGCAACAAAAGCCACTGCGATGAGAAGCCTGCACACCTCAATAAAGAGTAGCCCCCACTCATCGCGACTAGAGAAAGCCCACGCAGCAGCAATGAAGACCCAACACAGGAATAAATAAATTAATTAATTAATTTAAAATAAAAAAAAGAAAGAAAGCAGCTCTGTATAAGGACGGGAGGGAGACATGGGGCCGGGGCAGGTGGTGGAAAGAAGTGGTCAGGTAAAATAACTGACAGGTGAATCATATAAACTCCATCTACAGGGTTTTTAAACTTTTGTGGGTTTTTCAGTTTGGGGGGTTGGTGGTTTGGGGTTTCATTTTGGTTTGTTTTTTGGGCAAATCTCTCCCTTTCATTCTATAAGGTGAGAATGGCCAGGTAGAGGACAGACCTTTTGATCTTGGTTTGCAATGTCAATTGTGACTCACTTGGTGGCACTTGACCTCTTCCCCTTTCTGAGAAAGGTGAGTATTGGCGTTGTTAATATTTGCACACAAACAGAAAACATCAGGGCTCTTTGTAAACTTCAGAAGAAGTTGGGTCTTGGCTTCATGTTTGGGAGGGAGTTCCTTTAACCAGGAGAGTTGGTTTTGATCTTTCTAAACAAGGAGGCTTGCCTTGAATGGGCCTCCGTCTTTAGTGGCCATAGATCTGGTTGTTTGCCCCTTGCGGGCACCCTCCCCTCCCTTCAGCCACTCTGTGTGGACGTGGGAGATTAATTAAAGCCTGTGAAGTTCCTTTTGTCTGAAGTGGACTTCTAGAGGGCTCTGCTCGAGAGGAAACTCATTCTGATTTTCAAGTGAGATAACATTTGCTAAAGTTCTAGTCATTCTGGAGCCGCATGCTGAGGTGTCTAGCCAAAAGTTAGAATCCTTGAATTATGGGTGGGGAGGCAACAGTTTAAATTCAAATCTTTTTCTTGCGTGTGTCGTGTGTAATCTCTCAAGGAAAATGTTCCAGGTGAATGACTTTTAGGTCATTAAATCGAGTATGTCCTTAAATGCCTTACCAACAACAGTGCTTGTCTGAGAACACACGGCAGCCTTAGAAATCAAGGAACTTGGCTATCAGCCTTCAGAAGAGCCCAAGCCTCATTGCCTTTCTTCCAGATAAACTTGCTGAGGGAGTTTGTGTGCTGGGGAGGGGCCTGTGCTGCAAGGAAGATAATGAGCTAGTGTGTAGGATGCGGGTGAGGCCGGGAATGATGTTCCTGTCCCCTGTTGTCATGCCTGTGTCAGCCTCGTGCCACCCTCCACCCGAGCTTGCATGGAAAATGTTTGTTCTTTTGCAAGTAAGGTGATCCAAGCAGAGACAAAGTAGGTCTTGGGAGAGAAGTTGTTATGAAGCTAGTAGTTGGGAAAGGGCCGTGTTTAAGATCTGTTGGAAGAGAGTTCAAGACAAAAATGAGGTTATTACTCTTTCTTTATGGACTGAACACCTCTGGAACTACTGGCGGTGCTGATTTTTAAAAGGAAGATTTTTCTGCGCCCCACCCCAAAGCTAATCCTAGGCCCCTAGAATCTGCTCCTTTAACAAGCACCCCCTGTTTTTTCAAATACTAACTGTAAATCTTAGAGCTCTCCAGACTGTTTCAGAGACTGAAGGGGTATCTCCATGTGCACAGTTGTACCCATTTCTCTCTCTTTTTTTTTGTTTAAACAAATTACTTCCATATTGAGAGTAATGGCTAGCCTGCAAAAAGGCTCCCTATCCTTCCTCATTTAGCTCTGGAAGGGATACTTCTATATACAGCATGATCCTCTGCCCCAACCATGGCTAAATGGATCTTAGTTAGACCTGGGATACAAGGCTGTTGATCAATTAGACTTTCTTGAAATTTTAAGTAAAGAAGCAAAGGAATTTTGTTAGTCTGTGGTGGGTACTCATAAACCAGGGGACTGAGTGCACCATTGGGTCTTGTATCAGGGGCAAAGAGAGACTGCAGAGACAAGTTGAGCCTCAACCCCTGGACAGCTTTGCCCTGTCCCATGTACCTACAATTGGATAGGTTTGGGTAAAACGTTTGCCCCAGCTTCTCTTGGTAAACCAGGTTTGGTCATGATATTAGCCATACATTGCCATACATAGTTACAAAAATTCTTTTTCTTGTGATGAGGATGTTTACTATGTACTCTTAGGAAATTTCAAATATGCAATACAGTATTATTAACTATAGTCACTATGCTGTACATTACATCCCCATGCTTGTTTTATAACTGGAAGTTGGTACCTTCGGACCCCCTTCACCTATTTCTCCCCTCCCCGCCCCCCCACCACCTCTGCCAGCCCATCTATCTGTTCTCCATATCAAAGACCTTGGTTTTCTTTCCTGTTAGAGATGTTGGCTATTTTTTTTTTAATTCCACATATAAGTGAGATCATAAAGTATTTGTCTTTTTCTGACTTATGTCCCTTAACATAATGCCCTCAAGATCTATCCATATTGTCACCACTGGCAAGATTTCATTCTTTTTTTTATGGCAGGGTAGTGTCCTATTGTGTATATATATACAGCATCTTCTTCATCCATGCATCTGCTAATGGGTACTTAGGTTGTGTTTCCATATCTTCGCTATAATGACTAATGTTGCAATGAACATGGGATTTCAGATTAGTGGTTTGTTTGGTTGTTTTTTCTGATAAATACCCAGACGTGGGATTCCTACAATATATGATATTTCTATTTTTAATTTTTTTAAGGAAACTCCATACTGAGTGGCTGTACCAATTTACATTGCCACCAACAGTGCACAAGCGTTCCCTTTTCTTCATATTCTTGTGTGTGTGCCTTTTTTTAATATATGTTTATTTTTGGCCATGCTGCACAATTGCATTCTTGACCAGGGATTGAACACGGGCCAAGGTAGTGGAAGCACTGAGTCCTAACCACTGAACCACCAGGGAACTCCTCCGTTTCTTATATTTTTGATAATGGCCATTTGAACAGGGGTGAGGTGATATCTCAGTGTGATTTTTTTTTTTTTATTGAAATAAAGTTTTTTTTTAATTTATTTATTTATTTGGCTGTGTTGGGTCTTTGGTGCTGCGCACAGGCTTTCTGTAGTTGTGGGGAGCAGGGGCTGCTCTTCATTGCAGTGCAGGGGGTTCTCATTGCAGTGGCTTCTCTTGCTGTGGAGCACGGGCTCTAGGCATGCAGGCTTCAGTAATTGCAGCACCTGGGCTCAGTAGTTGTGGCACACGGGCTTAGTTGCTCTGCAGCATGTGGGATCTTCCCAGACCAGGGATTGAACCCATGTCCCCTGCCTTGGCAGGCAGATTCTTAACCACTGTGCCACCAGGGAAGTCACATTTATTATCTCACAGTTTCCATGGGTCAGGAGTTAAGGTGTGGCTTAGCTGGGTAATCAGATTCTCAGAAGGCTGTAGTCAAGGTGTTGGCTAGGGCTGGAGTCTCATCTGAGGCTCAGGGTCCTCTTCCAAAGTCACTTGATTGTTAGGAGAATTCATTTCCTTGCATCTGTAGAACTCATGGTGGCTTGGTTCTTCAAGATTCAGCAGGGGATTCTGACCGCAGTCAGCTCGAGTTCTCCAGTCCATTCTCTGTATCTGCATCCTTGTTCTGGTCACTGAGTCCAACAGTACCATTTTTAGATTCCGTATATGTGAGTTAGCATACAATATTTGTCCTTCTCTTTCTGACTTACTTCACTATGTATGACAGATTGTAGTTCTATCCACCTCTTTACATATAGCTCCATCTCATCCCTTTTTATAGCTGAGTAATATTCCATTGTATATATATGCCACATCTTCTGTATCCATTCATTTGTTGATGGGCATTTAGGTTGCTTCCATGTCCTGGCTATTGTAAAGAGTGCTGCAATAAACATTATGGTACAAGTTTCTTTTGGGATTATGGTTTTCTTTGGGTATATGCCCAGTAGTGGGATTACTGGATCATATGGTAGTTCTATTTGTAGTTTTTTAAGGAACCTCCAAATTGTTTTCCATAGTGGCTGTACCAATTTGCAGTCCCACCAACAGTGCAGGAGAGTTCCTTTTTCTCCACACCCTCTCCAACATTTGTTGTTTCCAGACTTTGTGATGATGGCCATTCTGACTGGTGTGAGGTGATACCTCATTGTGGCTTTGACTTGCATTTCTCTGATGATTAGTGATGTTGAGCATCTTTTCATGTGTTTGTTGGCCATCTGTATGTCTTCTTTGGAGAACTGTCTATTTAGGTCTTCTGCCCATTTGTGGATTGGGTTATTTGCTTTTTTGGTATGAAGCTTCATGAGCTGCTTGTATATTTTGGAGGTTAATCCTTTGTCCGTTGTTTCATAGGCAATTATTTTTTCCCACTCTGAGGGTTGCCTTTTAGTCTTGTTTATGGTTTCTTTTGCTGTGCAAAAGCTTTTAAGTTTCATGAGGTCCCATTCATTTATTCTTGATTTTATTTCCATGATTCTAGGAGGTGGGTCAAAAAGGATGGCGCTTTGATGGATGTCATATAGTGTTCTGCCTATGTTTTCCTCTAGGAGTTTGATAGTGTCTGGCCTTACATGTAGGTCTTTAATCCATTTGGAGTTTACTTTTGTGTATGGTGTTAGGAAGTGTTCTAATTTCATTCTTTTGCATGTTGCTGCCCAGTTCTCCCAGCACCACTTATGGAAGAGGCTGTCTTTTTTCCATTGTATATTCTTGCCTCCTTTGTCAAAGATAAGGTGCCCATATGTATTTGGGCTTACTTCTGAGTTCTCTATTCTATTCCATTGATCTTCCTTTCTATTTTTGTGCCAGTACCATACTGTCTTGATCACTATGGCCTTGTAGTATAGTTTGAAGTCAGGAAGCCTGATTCCACCAACTCCATTTTTCCTTCTCAAGATTGCTTTGGCTATTCGGGGTCTTTTGCGTTTCCATACAAATCGTAAGATTTCTTGCTCTAGTTCTGTGAAAAATGCCATTGGTAATTTGATCGGGATTGCATTGAATCTGTAAATTGCTTTGGGTAGTACAGACATTTTCACGATGTTGATTCTTCCAATCCAGGAACATGGTATGTCCCTCCATCTGTTTGTGTCGTCTTTGATTTCTTTCATCAATGTCTTAAAGTTTTCTGCATACAGATCTTTTGCCTCCTTAGGCAGGTTTATTCCTAGGTATTTTATTCTTTTTGTTGCAATGGTGAATGGGAGAGTTTCCTTAATTTCTCTTTCTGCTCTTCCGTTGTTAGTGTATAGGAATGCAAGAGATTTCTGTGCATTAATTTTGTATCCTGCTACTTTACTAAACTCATCAATTAGTGCTAGCAGTTTTCTGGTAGAGTCTTTAGGGTTTTCTATATATAATATCATGTCATCTGCAAAGAGTGACAATTTTACTTCTTCTTTTCCAATTTGGATTCCTTTGATTTCTTTTTCTTCTCTGATTGCTGTGGCTAAAACTTCCAAAACTATGTTGAATAATAGTGGTGAGAGTGGACACCCTTGTCTTGTTCCTGTTTTTAGGGGGAATTCTTCCAGTTTTTCTCCATTGAGAACAATGTTGGCTTTTGGTTTTGCATATATGGCTTTTATTATGTTGAGGTAATTTCCTTCTATGCCCATTTTCTGGAGAGCTTTTATCATAAATGGATGTTGAACTTTGTCAAAAGCTTTTTCTGCATCTATTGAAATGATCATATGGTTTTTATCCTTCAATTTGTTGATATGATGTATCACATTGATTGATTTGCGTATATTGAAGAATCCTTGCATCCCAGGGATAAACCCCACTTGATCATGGTGTATGATTTTTTTAATGTGCTGTTGCAGTCTGTTAGCTAGTATTTTGTTGAGGATTTTTGCATCTATATTCATCAGTGATATTGGTCTATAGTTTTCTTTTTTTGTGACATCTTTGCCTGGTTTTGGTATCAGGGTGATGGTAGCTTCGTAGAATGAGTTTGGGAGTGCTCCGCCTTCTGCAATATTTTGGAAGAGTTTGAGAAGGATAGGTGTTAACTCTTCTCGAAATGTTTGATAGAATTCGCCTGTGAACCCATCTGGTCCTGGGCTTTTGTGTGTTGGGAGATTTTTAATCACTGCCTCAATTTCCGTACTTGTGATTGGTCTGTTCATGGTTTCTATTTCTTCCTGGTTCAGTCTTGGAAGATTGTATTTTTCTAAGAATGTATCCATTTCTTCCAGGTTATCCAATTGATTGGCATATAATTGCTTGTAGTAGTCTCTCATGATGTTTTGTATTTCTGAGGTGTCCGTTGTGACTTCTCCTTTTTCATTTCTAATTCTGTTGATTTGCATCTTCTCCCTTTTTTTCTTGATGAGTCTGGCTAATGGTTTATCAATTTTGTTAATCTTCTCAAAGAACCAGCTTTTAGTTTTATTTATTTTTCTTATGGTTTCTTTCCTTTCTTTTTCATTTATTTCTGCTCTGATCTTTATGATTTCTTTCCTTCTGCTCACTTTAGGGTTTCTTTGTTCTTCTTTCTCTAGTTGTTTTAGGTGTAAGGTTAGGTTGTTTATTCGATCATTTTCTTGTTTCTTAAGGTAGGACTGTATTGCTATAAACTTCCCCCTTAGAACTGCTTTTGCTGCATCCCATAGGTTTTGGGTTGTTGTGTTTTCGTTGTCATTTGTTTCTAGATATTTTTTGATTTCCTCTTTGATTTCTTTAGTGATTCCTTGGTTGTTTAAGAGTGAATTGTTTAGCCTCCATGTGTTTGTCTTTTTTGCAGTTTTTTTCCTGTAATTGATATCTAGTCTCATGGCGTTGTGGTCTGAGAAGATGCTTGATATGATTTCAATTTTCTTGAATTTGCTGAGGTTTGATTTGTGACCCAAGATGTGATCTATCCTGGAAAATGTTCTGTGTGCACTTGAGAAGAACGTGTATTCTGTCGTTTTTGGATGGAATGTCCTATAAATATCAATTAAGTCGAGATGGTCTAATGTGTCATTTAAAGCTTGTGTGTCTTTATTTATTTTCTGTTTGGATGATCTGTCCATTGATGTAAGTGGGGTGTTCAAGTCTCCCACTATTATTGTGTTCCTGTCGATGTCCCCTTTTATAGCTGTTAGCATTTGCCTTATGTATTGAGGTGCTCCTATATTGGGGGCATAGATATTTACCATTGTGATATGTTCTTCTTGGATGGATCCCTTGATCATTATGTAGTGTCCTTCCTTGTCTCTTTTAATAGTCTTTACTTTCAAGTCTAATTTGTCTGATATGAGTATTGCTACTCCGGCTTTCTTTTGACTTCCATTTGCATGGAATATCTTTTTCCATCCCTTTACTTTCAGTCTATATGTATCCCTTGGTCTGAAGTGGGTTTCTTGTAGGCAGCATATAGAAGGGTCTTGTTTTTGTATCCATTCAGCCAGTCTGTGTCTTTTGGTTGGAGCATTTAATCCATTTACATTTAAGGTGATTATTGACATGTGTGTTCCAATTACCATTTTCTTAATTGTTTTGAGTTTGTATTTGTAGGTGTTTTCCTTTTCTTGTGTTTCCTACTTAGAGAAGTTCCTTTAGCACTTGTTGTAAGGCTGGTTTGGTGGTGCTGAATTCTCTTAACTTTTGCTTGTCTGGAAAGCTTTTGATTTCTCCCTCAAATCTGAATGAGATTCTTGCTGGGTAGAGTATTCTTGGCTGTAGGTTTCTCTCTTTCAGGACTTTCAGGATATCCTGCCATTCCCTTCTGGCCTGCAGAGTTTCTGTGGAAAGGTCAGCTGTTATCCTGATGGGTTTTCCCTTATATGTTGTTTGTTGCTTTTCTCTTGCTGCTTTTAATATTTTTTCTTTGTGTTTAGTTGTCGTTAGTTTGATTAATATGTGTCTCGGTGTATTTCTCCTTGGGTTTATTCTGTATGGGACTCTCTGTGCTTCTTGGACTTGGTTAATTATTTCCTTTCCCATGTTAGGGAAGTTTTCCACTATAACCTCTTCAAATATTTTCTCAGACCCTTTCTTGTTTTCTTCTTCTTCTGGGATGCCTATAATTCGAATGTTGGTACGCTTAATGTTATCAGTGAGGTCTCTGAGACTGTCTCCTAATCTTTTTATTATTTTTTCTTTTTCCTGCTCTGTGGCAGTTATTTCCCCCATTCTATCTTCCAACTCACTTATTCGTTCTTCTGCCTCAGTCATTCTGCTGGTTATAGCATCTAGAGTATTTTTAATTTCAGTTATTTTGTTATCCATTGCTGTTTGTTCTTCTGAGTTCTTATGAACTGTTTCTTGTACTTTCTCTATTTTGTTATCGAGATTTTGTATCATTTTTACTATCATTACTCTAAATTCCTTTTCAGGCATTTTTCCTATTTCCTCCTCATTTATTTGGTCTTGTGGGTTTTTTTCCTGCTCCTTTGCCTGCATGGTGTTTCTTTGTTTCCTCATGGTTGTCCAAACTTTTGGGGTTGCTTGTCCTTGGGTTTTTTTGCGTTATTCTGTGACCAGCAGAGGTTCCTTTATTGTTCGTCTGTAAGCGTCAGTGTGTGGAGAGGGAGAGGGTACAATAGTGGCTCCTTCTCCTGGGAGGGAGTGAGCAGTGGCGCACTGATGTCTCAGTCAGGCTTGGAGGTGCCTGTTGCAGAGGGCGCCGGTGGCTCAGGCGTAAACAGAAAGTCTTAGAGTTGGGCCTCTCTCGGGGGTTTTTTTCTTTTCTTTTCTTTTTTTTCTCTCGGCAGCCTCCCTGCTGCTGGCGTTGCAAGGGGTTTTAATCTAGCCCCACCCGAGTGCCTGAGGGTACTTGTTATCCCTGAGCGCCTTAGGTGGCCCGCAGGGCGTCTCTCCACTGCCTGTTGCAGAGGCGCGGAAAGAGAGAGAGAGGCTATGCGCGTGGCTCCTCCCAGCCGCCAGTGAGCCTGCAGCCTCCAGCCGCCATCATGGCCGGGCAGCTCTCAAGAACGGGCACTCCTCTCCGCGGGCCTCCTCCCTCCTGTCCTCTCGGTCCGTCACCCTACCGGCAACAATGTTTCCCACACTGAACCAGCTCTCCTGCTCCCACACTCCTGCTCCTGGATCCTCCGTTCAGCCGCGGATCGATGTCTCGGTCCGGGAACGCTGAGCTGCGCTGCGGACCCTCCGAATGTTTCTCACTCCCTCCCGTCTGCCACAGCTCCGCCGCTTCACCCTCTTTGAGCCCTCGTAGATGCCTCCCTACCGGCTATGTCGGGCTCCCCGCGGTCCCATCCGGTGTCCGAGGCCGTCTGCTGGTGTTCAGCTGGTTCTCTGTGAGAATTACTGCGTCCTTCCATGCATTCCCAATGCATCTGTGGGGAGGGATGCACTCCACGTCTCTCTACTTTGCCGCCATCTTTTTTCCTCTCAGTGTGATTTTGATACACATTTCCCTGATGAGTAGTGATGCTGAACATCTTTTCATGTACCCGTTGGCCATCTGCATGTCTCTGGGAAAATGTCTGTTCAGGTGTTCTGCCTATTTTTCAATTGTTTGGTTTTTGCGTTTAAGGTGTATGTATTCTTTACATATTTGGAATATTAACCCTTATCGTATATGTTTCTAAATATTTTCTCCCATTCAGTAGGTTGCCTTTTTATTTTGTCAGTGATTTCCTTTGCTGTGCAGAAGCTTTTTAGTTTGATGTAGGCCCACTTTTTTGTTTTTGTTGCCTTTGCTTTTGGAGTCAATCCAAAAAATTATGATCAAGACAGATGTCAAGCAACATACTGCCTATGTCTTCTTCCAGGATTTTTATGATTTGGGGTTTTACATTTTTTAATCCGTTTGAGTCAGTTTTTGTGCATGCTGTCAGATCATAGTCTAGTTGCACTGTTTTGCATGTGGCTGCTAGTTTTCCCAGAATCATTTATTGAAGACACTGTCCTTTCCCCACCCTGTAGTCTTGGCTCCTGTGTCATAAAGTAATTAACCCTATATGCCTGAGTTTATTTCTGGGCTCTCTATTCTGTTCCACTGATCCATGTGTCTGTTTTTATGCCTATACCATACACTTCTGATTCCTAGAGCTTTGTAATATAGTTTGAAATCAGGGAGCATGATGCCTCCACCTTTGTTCTTCTTTCTCAAGATTGTTTTGGGATTTGGGGACTTTTGTGCTTCCATCCAAATTTTAGGATTGTTTGTTCTATTTCTGTGAAAAATGCCTTTGGAATTGTGATAGGGATTGCATTGAATCTGTTGATTGCTCTGGCTAGTATGGACATTTTAACAACATTAATCTTCCAATCCATGAGCACAGACTTTTCCATTTATTTGTGTCTTCTTCATTGTCTTTGCTCAGTGTTTTTAGTTTTCAGTGTGCAGGTCTCTCACCTTCTTGGCTGAACTTACTCCAAGGTATTTTATTCTTTTTGGAAGGCAGCTATGCTCACCACTAAACCACCTGCACTATTTTATTCTTTCTGATGCAATTATAAATGCCATTGATTTTTCTTGATTTCTTCTTTTGATAGTTTATTAGTATATAGAAGCACAAGGTTTTTGGACATTGATTTTTGTATCTTGTAACTATACTGAATTCATTTCTTAGTTCTAGCAGTTTTCTTGTGTGGAGTCTTTAGGATTTTCTGTATATGTCATCTGCAAATAGTCTCAGTTTTACTTCTTTTCTGATTTGAATTTCTTAAAAAAAATTTTTTTTTCAAAGTCATGGCAACTTTATTATCAGTGTGTGCAGGGTGAGGGGAGGGGACTCAGTCCATGATAGAGAAGCAGGAGACAGCCATGATGGGTGTCCATGTAGTGGTCCCAGAGGGCCTGGTGCTGGAAGCCATCTAGGGAGTGGACTGATGCCGTGTACTGATCCAGGAAGAGCCGCACATCATTCAACAGCCAGTGGTCAGAGCAGCAGAGTGCCACGAACTTTTCCACAAGATCCACAAACAGGTCTCTGACATCCTTATTGTGGGTCAGCTTGGCGGTCAGATTCACCAGCCCCCGGGACAGGTTCTTGAAGTTGGCTTCCATCTCAGAGAAGACACTGAGCTTTTCCCAGAGGGCGGTGCACACCAGGCTTTGTGCACGTCCAAAAGGTCCTTGTCAGCCACAGGAACCTTGAGTAGGTTGCCTCCTTTAAGTTCTGAAGTCCAAGCAGAAAAACAAGATGTTAGAAGATACCCATAGTGTTTCCAGAGTACTATCAGAAAAACAAGTAAATGAGTTTATCACAATGTCAAGCCACCAAGGAAGAGGAGAACATTTATTTGCATAGACTCAAAGTAAGGATATGTACAGACTTTATGAGATCCATTTCTCTAATTTGTACCATCCCTGTTCCCACTGAGACCGTACCCTGCCCTGTAGACCCAAACACCATACAGATATAGTATTTGTTTCATCTTCTTTCTCTACCAGCCATGGGTTTAAAGAACTAGTCATGTTTATACCTTGAAGTCTGTTGTGGCAAAAGCAGAGAATCCAAAGGCCCCAAGCTGAAAGCACTGTGCAGAGACCTTTACCTATGGCCTCGGAATTACTATATAAGACAAGATTTACATGTGGGACATGGGAGCTGGTTTCAGGAGTACCACAGAGTAGATGACAGTTCCAAATCCTAGTTGTTGAGAGGAAGCTTTCATAACCACCTTCTGCTGGTGAGACCTGAGATCTTATATATCCTCGTAACCTGCAGCTCTGACTCATGCTGATAGGTCCTCAAAGGGCAAAGAAATACAAAGAATGTCGTAATTATTATTTGCTGGAAAAAAATGGTTCTGCAGACTAGGTGATTTCCTCAGCTTAATTTACCCAAGCTCACAAAGCTAATTAGTCAAAGAGTCAAGATTTCAAAAATCTGGCTTTGAAGACATCTTTCTATTAGCTCTGCTGTCTCTGTGATCTAAGAAGGTTTTTATCCTCCCCCATACATGTGAGTGCCTACACTGCCTGGAAGTGAGCTGAGTTATGAAAGGGAATTATTCTCTTCCTGATTTTCAGGACATCATTATGTAGATTGAAAACTTGTCCCCAGTATCTGTATTTACAAGGAAAATACAGTTTCAGACTAAGAAGGGGTGTTGACACTACCATTCAAGTTGCTTCTTGTCCTCCTCCACAGCACGGCTTTTTAAAAAATAATTAATTAATTAATTAAGCATTTCAGCTATGTTGGGTCTTAGTTGTGGCATGCAGGATCTTCACTGCAGTGTATGTGATCTTCATTGCAGCACGCCAGCTCTTTAGTTGCAGAATGTTAACTCTTAGTTGTGGCATGCATGTGGGATCTAGTTCCCTGACCAGGGATCAGACCCAGCTGAGTGTGGAGTCTTATCCACTGGACCACAAGGGAAGTCCCTTTTCAGCATGAATTTTGAAAACCAAGTGAAAACAGAGCTCCTCTGACAAGCCCTTAACTAGACTCACCAAGAATAAAAGGGGTTCAAATAAATTAAATCAGAAATGAAAGGGGAGACATTACAAATGATGGTGCAGATATACAAAGAATCATAAGATAGGACTATGAACAATTAATTATATGCCAACAAATTGGAAAATCCACAAAAGTTTAAAAACCCTGCAGATGGAGTTTATATGATTCACCTGTCAGTTATTTTACCTGACCTCTTCTTTCCACCACCTGCCCCGGCCCCATGTCTCCCTCCCGTCCTTATACAGAGCTGCTTTCTTTCTTTTTTTTATTTTAAATTAATTAATTTATTTATTTATTCCTGTGTTGGGTCTTCATTGCTGCTGCGTGGGCTTTCTCTAGTTGTGATGAGTGGGGGCTACTCTTTATTGAGGTGTGCAGGCTTCTCATCGCAGTGGCTTTTGTTGCGGAGCACGGACTCTAGGCGCGTGGGCTTCAGTAGTTGTGGCTCACGGGCTCTAGAGCACAGGCTCAGTTAGTTTCCCATGTTTCTTTGGAGAGGATCTACCTCGATGAGGAAGTAAAAATCTAGTATTTGCAAATATTTCATGGCTTTTGGGAACTGTGACTTCTCCCTGCACCGTTTCTTCTGGTGGTTCCAGGGAATTATCTTACTAATTGCAGTGAGAACACGGGCTTCAGTTACCTGCGCTGTCAGTCTCTTGCACGAAACAGAACCTGTAAACTCAAATGCAGGTAGGCAAAGATGACATTATTTGCAAAGCAGAAATAGACACACATATAGAGAACAAACTTATGGATACCAAGGGGGAAAGGGGGGTGGGATGAATTAGCAGATTGGGATTGACATATGCACACTATGGATACCACGTATAAAATATATAACTAATGAGAACCTACTGTGTAGCACAGGCAACTCTACTCAATGCTCTGTGGTGACCTAAATGGGAAGGAAATCCAAAAAAGAGAAGTATAAGTATTCGTATAGCTGATTCACTTTGCTGTAGTGTGGAAACTAAAACAACATTGGAGAGCAACTACACCCCGATAACAATTAATAATAATAAAAAAAGAAAACACAGGTAGGTGTCTCCTTCTACATAACTTAGTATAATCACATAAATGGAATGCTCAGTGAACAGCAACAACAAAAAGATGATAGAGCACCCTGACATCAAGCCTGTCTTTCCATTTCCCACCAACCCCAACTGTGCCAAGAGGCCTGCTTTCAGTTGAACTGCCTGTTCGAGGCATCCTGATGGGCCCCTAATAGGCAGTTTTACTGTAAAACTGGGTAGAGCTCACAGGGAAAGCCGGGGGACAGGCAGGGCGGCTCTGCCACTCACTCCCAGAGGGGCCGTGGGCAAGTTGCTGGACTTCAATGGGTTTCTGTTTCCTCACCTGTCAAGTGGGGATGTTGACAATACCTACCTCATGGTGGCGGGGGCGGGGGGGAATGAGTTAATACACAGTAAACTTTTTAGAATAATGCCTGGCACATGGTGAGCACTGTGCTTGAATTTGTTGTGATAGTACAGAAGGTCCCCGACTTAACGATGGGTTGACTTACGGTTTTTCAACTTTTCGATGGTGCGAATGTGATACGCATTCAGTAGAACGTATTTGGATTTTGAATTGTGATCTTTCCCTGGGCTAGTGATATTTTTTGTTTACGAGGGTAAACAACCAATATACTTACAACCATTCTGTACCCAGACAACCATTCTGTGTTTCACTTTCAGGACAGTATTCAAGACATTACCTGAGATGTTCAACACTGTATTCTAAAACCGGCTTTGTGTCAGATGATTTTGCGGGACTGTAAGCTAATGTATGTGTCCTGGGCAGGTTTAAGGTAAGCAAGGTAGAAATATGATGTTTGGTAGGTTAGATGCACGGAATGCGTTTTTAAAAAATTTATTTCTTTGGCTGTTCCAGGCCTTCGTTGTGGCACTTAGGATATTTTTGGCTGCGGTATGTGGGATCTTTTTAGTTTCAGCACACAGGATCTTTTTAGTTCCTAGATCTTTTCTTTGCGGTAAGTGAACTCCTAGTTGTGACAAGCATGCATGATCTAGTTCCCCGACCAGGGATGGAACCCTGGCCCCCTGCATTGGAAGCATGGCGTCTTAACCACCGGACCACTGAGGAAGGCCCTGGAATGCATTTTTGACTTAATATTTCTAACTTACCATGGGTTTATCAGAGTGTAACCCCATCGTAAATCAAGGAAGATCTGTATACAGATTCCCTTTCTTTCAAAAACATAAGACTCCTAATTAGAATCACTGGACAGAGTCCCAGAACACTGTAAATTTGTGAGAACTAATTTTAACAATTATCAACATAAGAATATTCATTTAAGCAGTTATTAACGGATAACAGATTCATAGGAGCAGGAAGCTAACTCCCTTTAAGGGATAAAAATCCCAAAATAGTCCCACTGCACCTTAAAAGAAGAGTTTTGTAAAAGAATATAAAGGATTAGTTATATTCTTAAAACTATTGTAAAAGAATGGGTGGATCTAAATGGTGTTTCCTGCAGATGGAACAGGTTAAGTTTACCAACTCAGACACTTTGTTTTTTCTCACATTAGCCAATGTATTCTCCTGTATCTGTCTCTTTCTTTCTTTCTTTCTTTCTTTCTTTCTTTTTCTTTCTTTCTTTCTTTCTTTCTTTCTCTATCCTTCTTTCTCTCTTTCTTTCTTTCTTTCTTTCTTTCTTTCTTTCTTTCTTTCTTTCTTTCTTTCTTTTTTCTTTTTCTTCAATCTGATCTTCCCATAGGTACCAATAAGGACTTATTTGTTTAAGATAAGAGCTCTCTTAAAAATCCTTTTAGAGGTAAAAGTCCAAATCTTCAATATACCTATTTCAATTGTGACTCCAAACCAGTAAGTCTTTTTTGTGGCTTAAAACCAGTTTTAGGGCTTAACCATGGACACAAGGGGTGTCCCCTAAGAAATGTAGCCCTCTCAAGATGCAGAGCTGCTCAGGAGATAGCCTGAGAAAGCAAAGAGCTTCATTGTCACAGGGGGCAAAGACACCTCTCTCTCCCACAAAGAGAGACCCCTTCAGTCACTGACCTACTAATGTGTGTTGCCAGAAAGGGGATACTAGGATGTGAATTCTTCCGTCACAAACAAGGCAATGAAGTTAGAGGCAATCAAGGCCCCTTATGGACTGAGACCCTTTACTAAGACAAACTGCCCTGAGAACCGGCATGGTTGGACAGAGAGAATGTTGCCTGTCACTTCACATCTTAGGCTCCTGCCAGACAACCTGCACCCCCAAGTGGCAGAAACCAGAGGGAATATTCTCACTGGTTACACAGCCAAGTTCTCAGTACATAAAACAAGACAAACGGAGACTCTCATCTTATAGTTTTTCATGCTTATGACAAGTGGCACAACAGACAGAGACAAAGGAAAACATGACTCTTTTTGGGAGGCTAAGAATCAGTACCCATAGGTGTTGATTACCAAAACCAAATTCACAAGAGTCACAATTCAAGACCTATTTTTGCATGTTTTTCTCCTGCCACTGTGAATTTGGAAAGGAAGGGACAAGGAGAAATGTTTATCTCCTCTCTTGACTGTGCACTACAGGTAGAGATCTGGGAGACTGACATGGTAAGAATTCCTACCTGCTGCTGGGCTGTTGTCAGTTATCCCAGATCCCAACTGCAGTCTCCAGGGAGAGTGGAGTGTTCCAGGCTTTTACTCTCTCATCTTCATCACCAGAAACTGGACAGGAGGAACACTTAGTTTCCCTTTACCCTTTTAGAATCTCAGCTAGGGCTCTGCAACAAAAGACACATTAACAAGAGAAAAACAAACAAGTTTATTAACAGATATCAGTATATCTCACATAGATTTATGAGAAATGCAGGGATGAGTTACTCAAAGAGGTGGCTGCACCCTGGATCTCCAGATCATCTTAACCAGAGAACAGTCTACTTCTAGAGGAGCGACAACACAGAGGAAAAGAGTACTAGGTTCCAAGGGTGGCACATTGTGGGATGATCCATATATAGCAAACCAATGGAAGATAATAGCCAGTCAGTAAAGGTTGTTTTGTGGAGTCCTCTGGTGCTGTCTTGGGGCTAATAGGTGTCCAGGGTTGCTGGTGATTAACTTCTGGACAAATGTATGCTCTGCTTTCAGGAAAATAGGGGGAGGACAGAGAACTTTTCTTGGATCTGCTTCTTCTCAGTTGCCTTCAGCTCAAAATAATCCTCACGCCCAAGGCCAAGATTTTGGGTGGCATATTCTGGTGTTCTTGTGTAGGTTTTGCTGTAAAGTTCCCTTGCTTTCTGATGACTCTTCATGCTCTCACATGGAAATGTGGAGTAAGGCATTGTCAGAAAGGAGTGAGGAATGTTGGTCACATGAGGCTTTTTCATAGTAGTAAAACATTGCTTTATAAATTAGGAATTCGCAATAGTAACCAAGAAAGTTAGTGTAGGAGTCTGGCTGAGCAGCATGGAGTCGTGCTATGTACCTGTCACAGAAACAGGCACTGCTTCATGTGCTTCTGTGGAAAGTGTATGTAAAAGAACTTTAAGTGAAAGAGATGACGACAGCACAGTGAAGGCACATAAAACAATTTAATGAAAATGAATGTTTATCAAAGGTTGGAGCTCATTTGCAGTTGTGTAAAATGGTCATTGAGGTTTTTTTTTTTCTTTATAGTTGCTCAAATTCATAATAAAATAGGAGGAAGTTCCTCTTTTGGCAATAGTGCTAATCCCAGTTCTTCCTGAGCAATGTCTTTCAACAATGCCATTTTATTATTTTCTTGCAGGGTAATTCTTAGGACATCAGAATATTCCTCTTCAGACAAAAGGAAGAAGACATCTAAAGTCAGTGGGCCAATAAAGAGTTTTCCACATATCTCAAAGGGTGGCACTCCCACACCACTTGGAGAAGAAGGAAGTGAAAACATGTTAAATACCAGGGCCAGCTCCCCCTGGTCAGTCTGGAGGTCCTGCTTCTCAGTCAACATGAAGGCTCTCCTCATTCTGGGGCTTCTCCTCCTCTCTGTCGCTGTCCAGGGCAAGATATATGAGAGGTGTGAGCTTGCCAGAACTCTGAAAAAACTTGGATTGGATGGCTATAAGGGAGTCAGCCTGGCAAACTGTAAGTTAACTCTTCCTCATCCTTCCAGATAGTTAATTGGGTGCCAAACAGATGCTAATAGAGGATGAAGACTAAGCAAGGGACTTTGAGTGAATGGACTTTTTTATTCCTTTGAGGGTCTGTACACTTACAATGGTGAAAAACATCAACTTGTTCCTTTAGAATCACATGTACCATGTGAAGATTTGAGGCATGGCAGGGCCAAATTCTATACCATTCTAAGCAGGCCAGGACTCATTGTACTTTCTAGTGCCACTAAATTTGCCAACTGGCACATGTAGGCTGACAGAGAGATATTTTTGAGCCCCTGGGGTATGTCTGCCAAGCCCTTGGTGTTCGACTCCAGCCATTTCCAGTTTGGAACTTGGGTTCTGCAAGCCTGAGTCATGCAGTATTTCTCTCAGTTTCAATCCCCCTACCATGATGCTGGTTTAACAGCAAAGGTTTTAAAAAATTACTTTGAACTCTTAAAACAGGGACAGGAGCAACCTATTTCCCCTTAGTCCGTATCTATATAAGCATCCCTGAAATGCGGCATGAAATGACATTTTATTATTCTTACTCTAGTTGATTAATTAGTTTTCATTTCCTTCCACGGAAGTCAAAATGTGCCCTAAGTAAAAGTTACTTTGTATTTTATTCCATATATGTGAATGTAATCAGTGTATTTTTCAGATTGAATTCAGACATTTCTCTCCATAACTATTTTTGAATGAATGAGCAAATGGTTAGAAGGATGGATGGGTGGATGACACAGTCTTTCCTAGTCTATGACTCTTGTCTGGTTTCTATTTGATACCCAAATTCATCTTTAGGTATCATAAGAAACTTTCTCCCAGAAAAATCCTTATTTTTCCTAATAAAAAGGAATTTTCCATTGGCATATGCATCTGCTGCTGATTACCAAACCCACTCAACAACTCTGTTGACTTTCTGTTCTAGGCTGAATCCTACCTGAGGGATGAGAGCAGGAGAAGGATAATAGCAATGGAAGAAACAGTTATTTGAATATTTTTAAAAATATGTTATCTTGTTTCATTAGTATTACCAGATGATTTGCTAACAAAAGAATTCTCTTAAGGACCGTTTAACACCAAAGTGTTAAACTATTTTACAAGTAAAATACGTCTTTATACTTATAAAGTCATTAGTAAAATAGAATTAAATAGAACTATATAACTATGCTGTGAACTATAAATCATATGGTGTTGCTCTTTATTACTAAAACTATGTTTTTTTCAGGGATCTGTTTGACCAAATGGGAAAGCGGTTATAATACAGAAGCTACAAACTACAATCCTGGAAGCAAAAGCACTGATTACGGGATATTTCAAATCAATAGCCGCTACTGGTGTAATAATGGCAAAACCCCAAAAGCGGTTAACGGCTGTGGTATATCCTGCAGCGGTAAGACAATAGAACGTTGAGTGATGGCACAGGACCCATCTGGTTATACTTGCAAGAACAGAGATTCAATACAAAAGGAAAGGTCTTGAAGGGTTCATCAGGGATCTAGAAAAACTCTGTCTTAACTTGTAGAAACTCTTTATTATCCGCCTCATAATTCTTTAAGGAAGAAATTAAAGAGCTGATATTGTTAAAAGTTGCTGTTTTCTAATATAAGAAAGTTTCTGGAATGACCTCTCACTTTATTATAACTAGACTTGTTGATGCTTTGTAAAGAACCAGGCTGTTCCTCCTACTTAGCTTTTTGGGGAGGTTGAGGGATAATTTGTTTGGGTGGTCTTTTTTTTTTTTCTTTTAAACCTACCCTCCTTTATTGGAAAACAAAAGGACTAGTAGTTAACCAAAGAAGAGGAATATGTGTGGTCCTTTAAAAAATCATTTTTAATTTTTATTATAAAATGCTTTAAGTATGTGGAAAATTAGAAACATTAATAAACAATATGCTCATCATGTACTTTAACAGCTGTGAACATTTTGTCATATTCACTTCTTTTATGTATACATTATATATATATATACACATGTATATACATACATATTTTTTGGCTGAATGATTTCAAAGTGAGTTAGAAACATTATTATGTTTCATTTCTAAATTCTTTAGTTTGCATCTCCAAAAAATATAGTTCCTATATAAATACTGATTCTAAAAAGTTAATTTACAGATTTTGTTTAATTGTGGTAAAACAAATATTCTATTCAGTTCCTTTTAAAAGAGAAATAACATGCGGAATCTTTAGTGCCTCATACATCGAAGTGTTGCAAAACTGACATTGTTAAATGCCTAAATGTTAAAAATCCTAATAGAGAAGATTAGTCTTAGAATATTCTTTTGTACCTGGTTAATTTATTTTAAAAAATATTTTGTATTAAATATAATCTGTGGTCATTGAATAAGAATTCTTACGACCCAGAGATGTATGACCACTGGTAACTTTTGGTATACACATATTCTTTCAGGATATACATCACAGGTGTGTGATTGTAAAGCTATACACATATGTCCCCACATACAAACATGTAAGCAATGTGTGTTTCAACAAAAATGTAATTGTACTATAGTTACTGCTTTACAATCTGCTCTTTATTACACAAAATTAATTTGCCAAAAAATACTAATCCTTATTATTTCTTAAATAATGAATACAATTCCACTTTATATATCCATCCAACTCTTAATGTTAAGCATTTAGGCTATTTTCATTTTCCCCTTTTATTAATCGCTATGAAACACCTTGTACATGCATCTTTGGGTACTTCTCTTATTTCCTTAGGATAAATTTCCAGCAGCAGATTTGCTGAGCAAAAAACAGCTAGACTGGTTTCTGCTTGTTTGTTTGTTTTTGTTTTCTGGCTTTGTTTTTTTTTTTTTTTTTCACAGTGCTTAGTAAAAAGAGAAACATATCACATTAGCTAATAATTCCAGAGCGTCCAATGACTTTGGTAAAAGAGAAACGGTATGCTTTATTTCAAGCCAAATGCGATGGAGAAAGAGTTTTCCATCAACACTCACAGATACGCAGACTTTTAAAGAAAACTTTCAGTTGTTCTTTCCTCAGCCTAAGAGAGTAAAGCTGGGTGAATCTAAAGTTAACATGAAATTTCTATGAATGTTGTCTTCATTTCTTACCATCTCTTTTTCAGCTTTGATGAAAAATGACATCACTGAAGCTGTAAAATGTGCAAAGAAGATTGTCAGTCAGCAAGGCATTACAGCATGGTATGTTTTTTTTCCCCTTCCACTTTTATTGAGATGTAATTGATATATAACACTGTACAAGTGTAAGGTACACAGCATAATGATCTGACTTACATACATCATGAAATGATTATCACAATAAGTTTAGTGAACATCCATTATTTCATATGGATACAAAATTAAATAAATAGAAGAAAAAAATTTGTGTGTGTGAAGTCAGGATTTACTCTCTCAACAATTTTCCTATATAACATACAGTAGTGTTAATTATATTTATCATGTTGTACGTGACATTCCTAGTATTTATTTACCTTATAACTGGAAGTTTGTAGTACATTTGAGTGCCTTCATCCAATTCCCCACCCCTCACCCCACCCACAACCCCCACCTCTGGCAACCACAAATCTGACCTCTTTTTCTGTGAGCTTGTTTGTATGTTTGTTTGTTCATGTTTGAAGTAGAATGGACCCACAACAGTATGTTAGTGCCTCTTACAGAGCATGCTGTGTGTTAGGCCTGAAAGGGGAGAGCTGTTTTACCCTACTGTTATGAGAGAAGTGGGGGGATATCTCCAAAGACCAAAAGATGCTCCTGAGAATGGAAAATTGCAACTTTAGATTTATGATAAACAACATATTACATAGAAACAATCTACTTTAACTGATTCAGAATCTTATTCTTTTACTCTTTTTTGGGGGGGGGATTTTTAGAGTTTTTTTTTAAATATACTTTATTATTTTTGACTGCGTCGGGTCTTCATTGCGGCATGCAGGCTATTTATTGTGGTGGGTGGGCTTCTATCTAGTGGCGCTCGCGAGCTTCAGAGCCTGGGCTCAGTAGTTGTGGCATGAGGGCCTAGTTGCCTGAGGAATGTGGGATCTTAGTTCCCCAACCAGGATTCAAACCCGCCTCCCCTGCATTGGAAGGCAGATTCTTCACCATTGTACCACCAGGGAAGTCTCAATTTCTAGAGTTTTTAAAATTCTCCACACTCTACAATTCCTTGTCATATCTTGAAATTATTTTTGGAATTAAGTAAATGTGGAATGCACTTGGCAGTTGTGTTGTGGACTACACAGGACTCAACATTTTTGTTCAGCATTCTGTGCTCTAGTGAAGGCTTGGGGGAGACGGGAAGTACTTGGTATGCATATGTCCGTTTAATAAACAGCAATACTTGGATGGATCTATAGCCTGTATTTCATGTATTGATAAACTACTTTGTTCTCCTAACAGGTCTGAAGTATGTTTACTACATGAAAGTATGTTTTAAGCTTATTACCATTTATTTCATCTTTCTCTGCAGGGTGGCGTGGAAAAATCGTTGTCGAGGCCAAAATCTCAAGAGTTATGTTAAGGGTTGCAGAGTGTAACTGTGGAGTTTTCTTTCTTCAGCTCATTTATCTTTTTTTCATATTAAGGTTTTCATATTAAGGAAGTAATAGTTGAGTGAAAGGTCATACTATCATTCTTTCAAACAAATAATGTTTTTACAAAAGCAGGAGCTTGTGGTCTTTCTTCTAAGAGGCTTAATGTTTATCTAACAAGTTTATTGTTTGATATTAGGCCAACAATATTTTTCAGTTTGCTAACAGAACTAATGCTGGTGAATATTTGTCTAAAGTTGTAATTATCAGGGGCTTCCTAGGTGGTGCAGTGGTTAAGAATCCGCCTGCCAATGCAGAGGTCACGGGTTCGATCCCAGCTCCAGGAAGATCCCACATGCCACGGAGCAACTAAGCCCGTGTGCCAAAAAAAAAAAAAAGTTGTAATTATCAAGAATATCTCCATTACAATCTGTTTTTAATCAAAGAAATAACCCAGACTTAATCTTGAATGACAGAAGTACTCCCCAATATGCAATAAAAACACAACAAAAGAATACCTTTAAACACATTGATTTTAGGCAAAATCCCAGCTGTGTACACATGTGACCCCCTTCATCTGTTCTGTCATCTCCAAAAACTGTAAAAGATAACCAGTCTTTGTTGGGCAATATAATTTCAAACAGGAGCAGAATGCCCAATGGCTAAAAATGAAAACAGCCGGAATGAAGAACTTGGTGTTCGTAAAAAGTGTGATGTTTGACTTAAATGTTTTCTTAGAAATGCTTCATTTACACAGCTTTAAAAACAAACTCACAATTTACACATCAGTCTATTTTAGCCCCTTTTAAAGAACTCATTTATGCATCTTGCTGATCATGAAGGAATATAAAGAGGAATTAGATGGGCTGTTGCTTTTCCTTAATGTTATCAACTTAGATTCATGCATTATGACTAAATTCAGAGGCAGATGAGTTTGCAAGTATTGAAATAATTGTTAATTAACCACATGTGTGAAGTTATGCATGCTGTAAAAAAATACAAACATTTTCATTAAAAGCTTTGCAATTCATATCGTGTCTCTCTTTGTTTAGAGCCATCTAGTGTCTCTGAAGAAATATATATGTACATATTTGGGAAAAAAATGATCGGACACTTAGTATTTCTTGCATCCTTACCGGTGGCAAAACAGCTGGATACTACTGGAGGAAACTCCATAAGCAGGCTGACAGATCTCACTTTATTGTTTTTATTTTTTTGGCTGCACCACATGGCTTGTGGGATCTTAGTTCCCTGACCAGGGATTGAACCCGCGTCCTTGGCAGTGAAAGCTCGGAGTCCTAATCACTGGACCGCCAGGGAATTCCCATCACTTTAAATTTATAACACTCAAGTCAGCGTGGTCATCTTAGCCACCTCTCTGCAATCCTTCTGTGTTGATGTTCCCACTCTCCAAAGTGACTATTTACTTCTCTTCTCATTTCAAAGTCCCAGCACACATGCCCAACCACTGGCCTTCCACACTCCCTGCTCTCAGTGGACACTGAGACAACAGAAGCAACCTCATAGAAAATTCTCCCCTCCTCACCACCATAACAGAGGTCTCATCTTTCCCTGGGTCCATCCTCTCTTCCGTCCCCTTTATTGCTAGGATGAAGGGCCTCTGTTCCTGCCAATGGCAGTGTCTCCACATGCAATCTTCATCACAGCCCTCTCACTACTCCAATTTAGGCTGAGTGTTTCCTGCATCCTGAGTTTCTCCCTCTTTGCTGGTTCACTCCCATCCTTGTACAAACTGCCCTGGTAACCCTCCACCTCACAAAGAGCTGTCTGTGGACTCTACGTAACTCTCCAACTACATCATTCTCTGCTCTTTTACAGCAGCACTTCTGGGATGAGGTACCTATCTTCACCAGCTCCACGTCCTCACCTCCCTTCCTCTTTTCAGCTCTTCTTAATCTGACTGCTCTCCTCACTCAGCTGAAAACTGCTCCAGCATTCCTCCTTCCATGATGCCTTGGGGCCAGTTCTAGTGATCACCTGTGTCCTGTTCACCTTACTTGATCTCTCAGCAGCATCTGACACAGTGAACCACGACATACTTCTAGGAAACTTTTTCTTCCTCAGCTTCTCCTCCTTTACATCCTGTCTTAATGATGGCTCCTTCTCAGTCCCTCTGGGCTGGCTGTTTCTCTGCTGTTTGATTGTGAACTGTGGGAGTGCCCCAGGGCTCAAGCCTACAACCATTTCATGGACATGTTTTACTTATTAATTTATTTGTCTCTTCTTGCTGAAGTATACCTTTCGAAAGAATAGAGTTTTTCCCGCTTTTTAAAGACATTGACATAATTTCAATCTTTCCCAAAATTTGCCAGAACGGTACAGCCTTTTATATTTTCTGAACAGTGTGAGAATACGCTGCCAACAGGGTGCCCAGTGGCTCTGAATCCTTCAGTGTGTAATTCCCACATAACCTTAAAACATCATCCAAATCAGGAGGGTAACACTGACAGATTGGGACCACCTCATCATCAGGTCCTATTCCATTTCCTCAATTGTCCCCATAAGTCCTTCTTAAATAAAGGTGTAATTCAGAATCATGTGTTATATTGGGTTGTTATGGTTTTCAGTTTCCATCAATCTAGATCACTTCTTCACTTCTGTTCTTGACCTTTCTGACTTTAACACTTTTGAAGACTGCAAACCAGCTATGCTGAGGAATGATCAAAATTACTTCTGATATTCACTTGATTAGACTAGGTTATGCATCTTTGGCACGGACACCACAGATGTGATATTGTGCTCTTCTTGCATCCATTCAGGGGACATGCAGTTTTGAAATGTTCTTTTATTGATGATGTTTGCATTGATATTTGGTTAAGGTGATGTCTGCAAGTCACCTCCTCTGTGAAGGATGTGGGAGAGGGTAAGGTACTTTGAGAAAGTTTGTTCCTCATCAAAATGTCAATGTATGTTGTTACTTATTCTATCAGTGTGGACCCCTGGCTTCCTACTTTATTCAAATTATAATGAGTCATAATCCACTACTCTCATTTATTTTGATGTTCACATTGTCCCTGATTTGGCCACTAGAGCCTCTGCAAGCTACCTTCTGGGTCATTCTGACATGCCCCCTTCATTCCTGGGCACTTTTTTGAATCTGGCATAAGATGTTCTAAGTTTCATCTTGTTCTTTTTCTGTTTCAGCCTGGAATTAGCCATTTCTCCAAAGAGTACTTATTCTTCATAGTGGATAATGGTATTTTAAAAAGAAGCTCTGGGCACTAGAGAGTCATTGTTCCAAGGCCCCATCAATGGACAAAGCTAGAGGATATGTGTATTTACATAATGTTTATGTATTTAAATCGAATTTGTATAATGACTCCAGTTCCAATCCCACACCACAAGGTTAATTCTAGTTTTTTTCCCTTTTCATGTTGGTAATTCCCTTGTATGACAGTTAGAAACCTGGGACCCACTGTCCTTCATATCTTTAAAATGTATCCTAGGCACATGCCTATTTGTGATCAATTTGCCTGTATATAAACAATCTCCCAACACCGCCACACCATGGAATAGATGCCCTCCACTCAGGCTGTGATACCCCCTCATTCCAACACCCCTTCCTCCACATCTGGACAACTTCTTTACTGTGTTACATCTCTGACACACCATGCTGGGCCACTGTCCTTACAGGAAGGAGGGTAGAGGTTTTTCACTTTTGTTTACACCCATGTTCCAAACACCTAGAACAGCACCTATAACATGATATATGCTCAAAAAATGTTAGTTGATGGAATGAATCTCTCTGAATTTTTAGTATATTCCCCCACATGGACATTCTGAGATTTTTCTTCCTCTCTGATCCCACATGATTCCAGTATAGCAGCTTCTGGGCTTCTAAAGGTCAGGTCTCAAATCTATGTGACCAGCCATGGGAGGACAGCAGAGGGCCCCAACACAGGTGCAGCCTCAGGCTGCAAGCTTCTGAGACCATTTTGCAATGAATAAATGGGAAAGAATATCTGTTTATTCATATCAGGATATCCAGAGGTGTATGAAGAATGACTCAAGGTAGGGGAGAGAGGCCTGAAGAGTGACAGCTCAGATGCAGAGATCAGATACATCCAAGAAGCCCCAGGACAGACCCATATCAATGGCTGACTGAAGAAACCATCAGAGATTAGCAAAGGTTGGCCTAAGAAGGAAAGCAATTTGTTGGAGATTTTGCTTAGTGTTTTTATAAATATCATGTCTTACTTATATGTGTTATTTGAATACAATGAAGTTCCCAAACCAAATTTTGACCTTTGTTTGCAGAACAAAGTAAAAATCCATATCAAAGTTTGATCAGTTTTAAGAGTAATTCAATTCCTCTGTTGCTTAGTTTCACCTCAGGACATTATATGAAATGCAGAGTGATATTCCAGAGGATAACTGGGCTCTTCATGTAGGGTTAATTATAACTAAGACCTGAGCATATGTCTTGAACTTGTATTTAGCGGACTTATGTAAAAAATATTTTCTTAGAAGTTACTAAAGGAAATTACTAAAAGTTGTAATCATGAGTGACTGTTATTCATAGACAATGTTTTTCAATTAAATGCATGTCTATTATGCAAATTATATTTTAAATCATTTTACATTTTCACAAGTTTGTAAGTTCTCAATGTTTACAGAGTCAGATAGTTGTACAAGGTTTGTTATGGAAGTTATAACTCCGCATTTCTCCCCCTTCACATGCAGCCATATTCTACTCTTTTAGCTTGATGTTAAGGATTTTAGGGAGTTTCCTAATGGCCTAGTCGTTAGGATTCAGCACTATCACTGCTGTGGTTTGGGTTCAATCCCTGGCTGGGGAACTGAGATCACACAAGCTGTGTGGCATAGCAAAAAATATATATATGTACACACACACACTCCCATGCTTTTAAGTATTAGGCTTTTATTGCTCCTTCTTGATTTTTCAATTTTAAGATATTGATTCCCACTATGGAAGTTAAGGATTAAGTTCTATTTCCTCCTCCCCCTTCTCTATCACATATGCCACCTTCTCCTAAAACCTGCTCTTCCAGTGTAATTGTATATACTCTTTAAGGTCAATACTCAGTATTTATGTAGCCACGAATACACGTACTTTCTTCTCTTATGCAAGATTTTATTTTCCCTAGAGCTAATAACTGCATGATTCTTAAATTGCCTTAGATTTCTTTGTATCTATCATTAGTTCAACTCTAGGTCTTTTTTTTCTTTATTGATGTATAGTTGATGTACAATATTATAGAAGTTTCAGGTGTACAGCTAGTGTTTCGCAGTTTTTAAAGGTTATATTCCATTTATTGTTATTATAAAATATTGGCTATATTCCCTGTATTATACAATATATCCTCATAGCTTATTTATTTATTTACTTATTTATTTTGACTGCACTGTACCACTTTCAAGACCTTAGTTACTTGACCAGCTATCGAACTCATGCCCCCTGCAATGGAAGCTCGGATTTCTAACCACTGGACTGCAAGAGAATTCCCACCTTATTTATTTTATACATAGTTGTTTACACATCTTAATCCCCACCGATATCTAGGTCTTCTATTTAAATCTCCTCTCAGGTCTTCAGATGCAGCTAAAATTTCATCAGTCTCATCTTTCTCCAAGTTTTCTCATTTCTGCTATCATAGTTTCAATTTCTACCACCTCTTTTTCATTCCATGAATATTCTTCTTTTCCTTGTTCTGGGTCATGTTTGCTATTTCTTATTTTATCTGGATATAGTGATGATAATAGTTTGGGTTTCTTTTGGTTTTCGTTGACTTTTGTTTCCTTTAATCTGCCACTTTGCTTGTTTGTTTTGGATTATATCTCTCATTTTAGAGGCATTTCTCTGTTATTTGGTAATCCTTGGTTATCTACTTAAATTTAGGATTGGGAAACTCAAAAAGTAATTTGAAGTTCCAAGGGCCTGTTTGGATTTGACCATGTATACTTCACCAAAGGATGATCAAGCTGGCTGAGTCAGTGTCACTGGGGCTCCTTAGATCTTTCTTCTTAGACTGGTCACATTCCCAAGTGAAGCTTCTCCCTATTCTCCACTAGAAAAAAAAAAAAAAGGCTTGGTTGCCAATATTTCAAGAGTTAAGTGAGAGAAGCAAGTCTTAGTATGTGTTTGGCTAATCTACCTATTTTGTGTTTGGCTAATGTACCTATTTTGTGTAGGGTACTCCTCCCTCAATTCTGTCTGGTGATCCTCAATGCAGAGACCCTCATTTACCCCTCTTTTATCCCTTGGGGGTAAATAAGGAGTAATTGCTTGGGTATAAGTACCTGAACAGTTCTTAAACAGAATCTCAACCAGTCTTTTTTTTTTGCTAGCCGCTTTCCTCCTCCTCCCTCCCCTTACTTCCAGAGATCCCTATAACCACAAACTCGAGATTCGGGGGGTTTCTGCAGTGAGAACAGGATAGCCTGTGAGCTCTGACTACTCAGCTCTCCACTTGCCTTTTGTATTCCAAGTTTCAAGATTTTCCTTCTGCCTTTTCTCCCATCCTCCCCATCCTTTATAAGTTTATGCCTTTTTGAAAATCTCTTCACTAATTTTAAAGGAATTTTGAAAGGAAGCAAAAGATGTGTATTCAATCCACTATCTTTCCCTCAAAGTTCCCAGTGTGTTTTAATGTATTTTCTTAATTTTATTTTATTAAAGTTATTTTGGTTTAAAAATACTTAGGGTAACATTTTAAGCAAAGAATAAAAAATTCTTTGAGAAATGGGGGGAAGCAGAAATAGCAAAGCTGGAGAAATAATTACGGAGGGCATATCTGTGTTCTCAGAGATCACATTTGGAAAGTTGGAAATCCAGAAGAGGGTGCAGGGGATAAAAAAATCCTGTATTGTGGTACGAAGGATGTTGTATGACAGTGGACTTTACCTGATCTCACTGATTTCAACCACCTTTGAAAAAAGAGCCTCAAGTCTTCTTAACTTCTTTTTTCACTTAATCACCATTCACACATATTGATGACTAGAAATGTTTACTAGGGCCTACGAACATTACTGGTGTATCAGATACCATTATTGCCCTCATGGAGTTCACTAATAATTCCTATACAACTTGTTAAGTGTTTCAATCCCTTAGGCACCATGGAAACATAGAGGACAGTGTGACTAAACCACCTGGAAATCAGCTGCCAGAGAGAGAGGAGAAAAACCAAGAGAATGTATTTATAAAAGGAGGCAGTAGACAGCAGTGTCAAATCCTGCCAAGAAGCCAAGGAAGTTAAGGGAAGTGGCTGATGGATTTACTGATAAAATCAGTAACTGGGCAGAGAGCTTTCCATGAGGGTGAAATTTAGGTTCAAAGCTGACTTTGAAAGATAATACAGAGATAGAGCTATGCAGGATTAAAGATGTGTTTGATTGGTTTTTAACAGGAAAGGTTAACATTTGTTTGTCTTCTTAAGGGAAAAAGCTAAAAAATAAAGGTTGGAGTTACAGGGCAGAGTGGAGGTGGCTGATGAGGCAATATCGTCAAGAAAGTGACAAAGAATGAGATCAACGCTGACTGAAGGACTGATTTTATCCTGGACGACGTTTCCCTCTGGAACAGAAGAGAAGAAAGGAAGGGAGGGTGGATATTGGGCAAACGAAAGCTTGTGTTTACGTCTGGTGGCATGGAGGTCTGTTTTCTCTGTCGAAATGAGCTGCAAAGTCACCTGATCCGAATAAGAGCAGGTGTCCAGGCTGGAGGTTTGAGGAGACAAGGGAAAAGTGCAGAAGCGCTTCCAGCTGAAAACAGAAGAAAAAGGAGAGCGCACCTCCGACAAGCACCTCACACTTCCATTAAACTGTAGGTCACGAGCTCAGCACTGCACTGACCTGCAAAGTAGTGAGCACCACAGAAGCGCAAGGGAAGGGAGATTTGTGTCAGGTTACGGACCTCAGATCCGACACTGAGTAGAAAAGGAAGGAAGGAGAGGAAGAAGGCAGTAAATAAATAAAGGAAGAAAGCGGCGGTTCAAGCCCTGAAGTCTGAGCGCTCTGGATGAACACAACGAAAAGCTGTGGGTGGGCGAGAGTTCATGAACTTAATTTCAGAACCGTAATGCTTTGGCGATGGCAAGGCATAACCTCCAAAAGCCAATCTTTCGGTCATGACACATCCAGGTGGTCTGGGCTGGCGACAGGCCGACTGGAAACTGCCGGCGTCCCCTGAGCCAGGCAACCTAACTGGCCCCGCGGCGCCTCAGGGCAGCGGCCCGGCGCGTGCGCAGTGTGCGTGAGCTCGTCGCGCCTGCGCACAGCGTCGCCGCTGCCACAGCTCCTGCTCCGCTCTCCCGTCCCGCGGGGCTGAATGGGCGTCCCTGACGCCGCCAGGGGCGAGGCTTTGGTGTTCCCTCAGCGCCCGGAGTCCTGCTGACACGTCCTCCTTAGGCCAGAAACCCTCCTTCTGATCCTGCGCGAGAGGAGGGGGGGTGGGGGTCTCTGAGGGGAGCGGCGAGCCCGCCGGCCCCGGTCTCTTTCCCTGGCGGCGGCGGCTTCTTCCGTAGGACAATATGTTCAAGAGAATGGCCGAATTTGGGCCTGACTCCGGCGGGAGAGTGAAGGTCAGTGCCCGGCCCGCGCCTCCGGCTCCTCCTGGCGCGGCCTGGGGAGGGTCTGCTTGTTTCCTCTCGCGCCTTGTCCCTTCGGGCTGGAGCTGCGGTTTCCAGGCGGAAAATGGGAAGTCGTGGTTTATATTGGGTCCCAGCGTCACGGGTCGCTGCCTCCTTCCATCCCAGCCAAAAACCGGACATAAGCGGTGGTGCCCGGGGGAGAGCTGGACTTTGTTGCCGAGGAAAAAGCCCCTGGGGCGCTGGGAGATCCCGGCTTGGTGCTCATCCGCTGGCAACCCAGGTTACCTGTAAAACGGGGGTGGGGGGTACCCACCTATTGTGAGGATAATAGGAGTAGCAGATCCGTGCGAAGTAAGCACAGTGGATGAATGCTTTACCCGATCCTCTGGTCAGTCCCTAATGCAAAAGCAGTGTTACCCCCAGTATTTACAAGTGTCCTAACGGAAGAACTGGGAGATAGAAAAGTTCAGAGACTTCCCCAAGTTCATGGTGTTCATAAAGCGCCAGGGTTACGGCCAAGTTACAAATCAGGGCATGCAAAGAGTGTCACACTGCCTGCCTGTAACATTCAGTACACGTTAGCTTCTTAGTTTTTAATTCAAGTTATCATAGAGCCTAACAATGTTTGACACTGTGACACATTTCCCTCCCACTTTCCTACATCCCCTGGCACATTAATTTTATGAGACGACCAACTGGTTCCTAACGTAACACCCATTTTTACCTCAGAAAGGAAAATTTTTTAAAAAAGAAATCACTCACTTTTGCACCAATCTAGTTGATTTAAGTGTTTTTTTTTTAGTTCTTCTCTATGTCGTATTGTTTTCACATAGATTTATACTGTATATTGTATGTTGCACAATTGTCATACACAGTGTTTTAATACTTCTTGTAACGTGAGAGCTCTCTGAAAGTTTCAAAAGCTATTGAAAGTTAATGGCAGGGCAAAGAGATGCCAGGTAGAATTCACAGGACCAGAAGGTTCATAACCATGCATTTTGCCCACCTTTGGGGACAAGGTTTTGGAATGATAAAGTACTACTCAACAAAGGGTTATAACATTAGCTTTTGGAGAGGAATTTACAGAACTTTCTCTACTTATAATCATGTTAGGTTCTAAAAGTCCTTTAAGTCCAAAATGACTTGAAGAGATTAGACGGGTAGTCCTCAAATGCTTTTCCACCAAAAACGGATGTGAGTTAGTCATGTGAAACTTTAAAATTAGGGACTTTGTTCTCCTCCTTGCTGGTTGTCATGTGGTCTTGTAAGCATCTTTTTGCACTTTAGATAAATTTCACCCAGGTAGAAAGCCTTTGGGCAGATAAGCCCCCTTTTCCTCATTGAGGAACTCCCCAAGTTCCTAGCAGCACTGTAGTGCTATGGGATCTGCTATCCAGTCACCATGTCAGTGCTCCTTGTACTTATTCGCTCAGGGCTTGAATGTGAGGCCCCATCTTTGGGTGCCACAAAAGGGCACTTGGCTGTGATTTGTTTTTAAGTTTGCATACAAACTGCTTGCCTTCTTCTGAACTAACTTTAGGCTAGTAGGTATTGGATTTATTTGTGAATTATCTAGTTATCTATGAAAAGTTTTTCCATTTGTTCACTGCTTTTCCTCATTTTTTTATTAAGTATTGATTACATTGGTACAGCAGTTTTCACATGTGATGTATCTTGCTCTTTGATCTTCAGGACAGTTGGTCGTAAATTCATGTGCAACATTCAGTACTTTCTCTTCACTTGAAATTTTTTTCTCTCCTTTCGCTCATAATCTGCCTTTTCACTTACCAGATGTGATGAGAAACATGTATGTACATCTCAAAACTGAGCACAAATGTAGCAAACATGCCATCATTCCAGTGTTTCCCAAGCCTGAGTCATCCAAGTGCCTCTTTGCCATTATCTGAATCCAAATGTAGTGTTTAACAGTTTTGTTTAAAGCCCCTTCCTAAGCATTACTGTTTTTGAAATTCTGGGTTTGAATTGCTGGTTATAGTTATGGTTTTTCTAATGCACATTAAACACAAGTAATAAAATGAAAATGTTTGCCCTTATTCTACCTAAAGACCTCTTCCAAACTACCTTTATCTTTTGTATTGTCTTTGGAAAACCCTGGTGTAAGCTGATAGGTGGCCTGTCGCCAGCCCAGCCTACCTGGATGTGTCATCAGGTGATGGCAGTCAAAGGTGGTGACTGTTATTCCAGACCACTCTTTAAAGTTTGTAAAAAAAAAAAAAAAATAAATAAATAAATAAATAAATAAATAAAGAGCCTTTTTTGTTTATTTAAAAAAAAGAAGCAAAGTCTCAAAGTACTTTACATGATTTAAATAGACATTTTAAACGTGAGAACATTGTGATTAATCTGGTGTTTAGTTATTTGTGGTTTTATGAAATGAGGCTAATTGTCTGGAAGTGATTTTTTAAGGGAAATCCATGTTATAAGCAAACTCTAGGTTGTTAGGCTGCCTTCCATTTCTTATAACAAGCTTTCAGAGCTCTCATCCTGTTTATTGGGGTAATGATACAATGTTAACTGGTGTTGAAATTATTTTTCTTTTAGGGGGTTACTATTGTTAAACCAGTAGTTTATGGTAATGTTGCTGGTTATTTTGGAAAGAAAAGAGAAGAGGATGGGCACACCCACCAGAGGACAGTGTATGTAAAACCATGTAGAAATGAGGTAAGTACTTGTTTGTCCTAAAACTTTTTTGAAGCTATAGTTTGTTCTGCTCAAAGATAAATTGTATTATTTTATAGTAACTGATAATAAAATTAGCCCATTGTAGAAATATTACCAAAAAATTGAAGGAATAAAGTAAGAGCTGTCATCTTCATATAATTGTTAGTAGAAATCAATTCTCCAAAAATGTTTTCTACTTAAAATTATGGTAACAAGAACTGTGCTTATACACAGTATGTCTTCCAGTCATCACATCTTAAGGTAGCCTAGTATATAATCAGGTGTTTCAGGAATAGTAAATTTAAGTGATAATTTGGTAATCAGACCATCAGAGAAGATGAAAGACAAAACTGCAACATAATCTAGCTGCTGGTAATTTTGTTTTGCTGCTGAATCTCTAATGCCTGTACTGCTGTCGGTACATACAGTCGGTACATACGAGGTATTCAACAGATACTCCCTGAATGAACAAACTACTCCTCTATTTAAAACCCTTCATTCTGTATTTCAGCTATCATCCATCCAATGTAGTGAAAGCAAGAGCATTTATGTCATCCTTTGTCACCTTTTGGAAACATGTGAAAAAGCATTTAGGGATGTTATGAAGAGTTGTCACTTCTGAAAGGTGAAAATGATGACAAATAGCCCAAGGATAGATTCACAGCTTGATAATGATAAAGGTAGTCTGCTTCAAACCCTTTGAATTATATTTTACCACATGTAAGAGACTAGAATCTTGGACATACCTTTACTTGATCAAGGGGGCACATTTTGTGAATGAATTTAATAATTATTAAAATAACTTTAGAGTGTCAATTTTAAGGGTAGAGATGCTGACTTGGCATTCAAAATTACTTCCAATGCTGAAATATTCTTTCTTCCCATGTAGCCCCACAGTATGTTCAGTCACATTTAATAAATTAAGAGATGATAGATTTAGGGGTAAATTGAAGCAAGGGCAGTATGCCGCACATTAAGCTGCCTTGTAGGACAGTTTATAGTGACTGAACTCAGTGCAGGTGTAGCCACAATTTAAAGGTGACCACTTGGACTTCCCTGGTGGTAGAATGGTTAAGAATCTGCCTGCCAATGCAGGGGTCACAGGTTCGATCCCTGGTCTAGGAAGATTCCCACATGTGGCAGAGCAACTAAGCCAGTGCACCACGATTACTAAGCCTGCGGTCTAGAGCCTGCATGCCACAACTGCTGAGCTGAAATGCCACAACTACTGAAGCCCACGCATGCTCTAGGGCCCTTGTGCCACAACTCCGCAACAAGAAAAGCCACCTCAGTGAGAAGCCAGTGCACCGCACCGAAGATCAGCTCCCACTCACCACAAGAGAAAGGCCGCACACAGCAACGCACACCCAACACGGCCAAAAATTAAAAATAAATAAATGAAATAAATAAAGGTGACCACTTAATGTCGACCTCTTGAGCTGAAATTGAACATCTACTGGACAACAAGTAGTGATGCAACCCAAGGTTATCTTAATTTCAAGGACAAAGAAGACTCCAGTTGGCCTTTGAGTTCTATTTATCTTTTCTTCACATATTCCACCAAAAGACTGAATTAATGCATATTGAAACCAGTTAAGCTTGATAATATTTCTTCTTCATCAGTTATACTATCCTCGATTAAGTAAAATTGAATACGAAAGAAAAACCTTCAAAGTCCACACAAAAACTTGTCTATGAATGTTCATAGTGACATTATTCGTAACAGCCCAAATGTCTTTAAACTGATGAATGGATAAATAAAATGTAGTGTATCCATACAGTGGAATATTATTAAGTGGTTGAAGTATTGATACATGCTACTACCACATGGAAGAGATTAGGAAACATGGCAAGTGAAAGAAGCCAGACACAAAAGACCACATACTTTATGATTCTATTTTTATAAAATGTCCGAAATAGGCAAATCCGTAGAAATAGAAGATAGATTAGTGGTTGACAGTGGGTGAGAGGAAGAATGGGTATGAGGTTTCCTTTTGTGTGATACAATGTTCTCAAATTGCTTGTGGTGATAGTTGTATAACTCTGTGAATATATTAAAAACCAGGGACTTCCCTGGTGGTGTAGTGGTTAAGAACCCAGCTGCCAATGCCAGGGACACGGGTTTGATCCCTGGTCTGGGAAGATCCCACAACTAAGCCCAAGTGCCACAACTGCTGAGCCCGTGTGCTGCAACAACTGAAGCCCATGTGCCTAGATCCCATGCTTTGCAACAAGAAAAGCCACTGCAATGAGTAGGCCCCACTCACCACAACTACAGAAGGCCCGCACACAGCAACAAAGACCCAAGCAGTCAGAAATAAATAAATAAGTAAATAAAATAAAATTAAAAAAAACTAAACCATTGAATGGTAAACTTTAAATGGGTGAATTGTGTGGGGTATGTGAATATCTCAGTAGAGCTGTTTTTAAAAAAACAAATGACAACAAAAAACCACCTTCACTGACTACCTATTGGCCTCATCATAAAGTTAAAGCTATCATGTTAAGGACTGCCATGACCTTTCCCTGTCCTATCTCTGCAGCCCTATCCTTTGTCTGTGTTTGCTTCGTTTCTTTATATGCTCCTCTCTACCAATACTAAATTCCTCTCAGTTTTCCAAAGGAACAGTCTTAAACCTCTTCCTTTATTCCCACCTGTACATTCTTGTTGTTCCCTTAGGTCTTAGTTCAAGTGTGTTTTCTTTAGACCTACTTTCCTGATCTCCAAAGACTAAATTAGGTGCCCCTGCTATGAGTTTGTACCTAATGTCCTCATAACACATGACCTAATATGCACATAACAGATTACATTGAAATGCTGATTTTGTCTGCCCTGTACTCTACAGTGAGATCCTGAGGACAAGATTCTGTTATTTATCATTACAGCATCTACCAATATTGGCAGTCACTCATAGTTGTAGGGAAAAAAAATGAATGAAAGTATTCCCAAAATACTCTTCAAAGATGCTTATGAAAATCTGCCTCAGAAAAAGCATTCACGAAATAATCTTCAGAGATGAAGGCAGATGGTAATATATTATTACAGTAGGATCTCAGTTTTAAAATATATGTAGATAATAAGCACATAAAAATTCTTGAAAGCAAATAAAAAGATTAATGAACATTACTGTTGCATGTATCTTACTCTGTTTTGCATTTTCCTGTTTTTCTGTAATGAATTATTTTTGAAAAAGCCACCTTGACTAGAAGAATCCCTTTTGTGTGCTGGAGCTAATGAATATGCTTTTGTGCTTCAAAATAAAATTAAGGAAAGGAAGCGTTTTATAGCCAACAGTTGTAGGTTGCTTAGTTTAGTTGACCTTTGTACAATATAATTTTGTTTTTTTGAGATTGCGTTGTTAGATTTTGTTTGGTGTATATGTTTATTTCTGTAAAAAATATTGGAAACGTACTATTGTTTTTATGGAAAAATCGAAATTGATTCTGAGTATTGTCTACAGAGGTATATAAAAATAAGATTGCAAAACAGTGAATTAGGGATATATATATTGCTATATATCATGAGTTATGAAAGAAGTCAGCACAGGCTCCCTTTGTTTAAAATAAAAAACAAACCTGCAGGGTATAATTCATGTCTCTTAGAGAATTGTTTTTCATAAAATTTAAGGGGAAGCATATTTTATAAACTTAGTACATATGCTCAGTGGATTTCCCTTCTAATTTTTATGTGTAGATGGCAATTAACTAATTCCTTTGTGTTTAGGATATGTGAACATATGTGAAGAAAATCCAATTCAAATTACTTGAAAGTTATGGCAGTCCTTTAAGAGGTACAGTAGTTTTTTGATTCATAATATACAAATTTTTAAAAGAGGTAGATAAGTATCAGTAATTTACAATTAATAATTGTTTTATTTTTTTCTTTCTTTTAGTAGTTACTAAGCTTCCATATAAATTACTGAAACAAGATGGGGTGAATTTGAAATAATCATCAAAATATTTTTCATTGATCCTAATTCTGAAAGACCTGTGAGTAATGTTGATCTTTGCAAATATAAAATGGATACTTTAGTGTTGTGAAAATGTAACAATACTGAGCAGCTTGTTATATGTTGACATTTTTATTCAGGTGTACTTTATGCAAGCTTATGGCTTGGTCTATCTTGCCATGAGTTAAGGTTTTTCAGTTTTAAGTGAAGTGCCTTTCAAAACTTTTATTTTTCAAGTATAAAAAGAGGGATATAATGTGAACAGTTATTTGAAAGAAATCGTGGGAATTATATGATTGCTACAGCAAAAAAAAAGTTTAAAATCCATTAGTATCGTTTGGTTATTAGTAATAAACAAGTGGAGTCCATACGCTCTCTGAAATGGCAGTATCCAGTTTTTTATAATTAAAAGCCCTAGAAAGTCTTTTTTCTTTTTCAGACTGTCATCAGTACTAGCAGCTTTATCTTACTCATGAATCCTCATTTATAAGCACTGACTTTTTCATCATTTGATCACTTCACATTGTTGCTTGATAGTGTAACAAGTCTCTCAAAGCTTTCACTTTGACCTCTTAGCAACTTTGTGAGGTTGGTGAGATCCTCGTTTTAGAGGTGAGGATACTTAGGCTGAGAGTCACGTGCTCAAAAACACACAGTTAATTGTAGTGGAGCTAGTTTTTGAACCCAAGTATTTGCATTCAGACCTCATACTCCTTCCTTTACTCTTGCTTTTGACTAAAACCACTAAGCCTGTTTTATTTTTAAACCTAAAGGGTCACAACTCAGGCTCTCTCATTGCACATTTGTGTGGCTGGTGTTTAACTCCAGTTTCAGGGCTTTACCATTCATCACCATTAATTTTCATCTTGATAGATTCAGCTCATTCCTTTAGCACCAGACATTTACAACTTTAATTATCAGATTACGTTTTTAAAACTATGTGCTTTTAAAGGAGTTGAGGGAGTTCCCTGGAGGCACAGTGATAAGGAATCCACCTGCCAATGCAGGAGACACAGGTTCGACCCTTGGTCCAGGAAGATCCAGCATGTCATGGAACATCTAAGCCCGTGCACCACAACTACTGAGCCAGGGCTTTAGAACCCGTGAGCCAAAACTACTGAGCCTGCGTGCCACAACTACTGAGGTCCTCATGCCTAGAGCCCGTGCTCCACAACAAGGGAAGCCACCACAGTGAGAAGCCCACGCACCGTAACCAAGAGTAGCCCCCACTTGCCGCGACTACAGAAAGCCCACGTGCAGCAACAAAGACCAAACGCAGCCAAAAATAAGTAAATAAATAAATTATCTAAGTAATTAATTTTAAAAAATAATAAAGGAGTTGAATATCACCTGGGCCAGTGGTACAGAGAATTAGTTGCTAACTGCCTGCATCAGAAATAGCTGAGGTATTTTTTAAAAGTTCAAGCTTCTAGGCCCCATTCCCTGGAGCATGATTCATAGGTTTCGAGAGGGGCCAGCACCCCATATAATTGTGATGCTCAGTAAGATTTATGACCCATTGAGGTAGACCACACTATTCCCACATAGAAGTTCCTTTAGTGAGTTCAGTATAGCAAGAAGAGAATATTATTGACTTCCATCGTGAAGTGAAGCATCCTATTCAGGTTTGGGATAGTTCTAGTTTTAAGAAAGCTCTACTTTAACTGGCACAACAATGTAAAGCAATTATATTCCAATAAAGAACTTTAAAATGAAAAAAAAAAAAGCTCTACTTTATGCTAAGCTTCCTTCAACTTTTCACTGATAACTATTCATACTTTCCTTTTTTTTATCCTAAAGAACTGTCTATAGCTCATTTAAATATCTTCCATGTGATAAGGTTTCCAGATCTCCTACCATTATTGTCCTTCTGGGATACTCTCGTAGACATTATATTCTGTTTGACAATAAATTATTAAATATTTGTGTTTGCAAGATATTGCTTAAGGGGTGGAATACAAAGATGAGACAGTACACCTGTCCTTAACCAATGAGTCTGGTAAGGAGAAAAGAGCACAGAATATGGCAGATGTTGAGAGAGAGGGAGAAGTTGGTCATGTTACTAGAGCAGAGGTTCTTGTTAACTTTGTCAGATTGCTTTGAATTCATTTTGTTTTCAGAATGTGCTGCCTTACTTCTCTGCCTCCTCATCTGTCTCCATATTCTTTCCTCCCTGCCCTGCCCCCAGTTGGAAAATACATCTCTGAAAGAAATGATTAAATTGTGTAACCTCATTATGAGACAGCTTTCAAAGTCCACTCTTGGGCAAGTAAAGTAATATGACCTTTTACATTTCTGGAGTGGTTAATTTGTTGAATATGTTACAGTATAGATCTACATAGGCCTGAATTTTATCCCCTCCAACCTGTTGTAGAGTTCTTTTAGTATAATGAAACCATTAGAGTTTTTCAGTAGTTGGCTCTTAGCAGAAAATAAATCGTATGAAGGTTTATTTAAAACATAAAAGAAAGAACGGGCAACTTGTGATTTACTTCTGTTATCCAGGAACCTATTACAGGTCAAGCTATTGTAAAAGGAATGGTTGTTTCTCAAAGCAAAATGCTAATATTGGGTTTTTGTTCCCAGAAATATCTCTGGCAAGTCATTTTCATTGCTCTAAGAATCTTCAAGCACCACTGAAAATGAGACATGTCTTGAAATTTTTCATTGCTTGTATCTGCATGAATGCCTCTCACAGTCTGAATAATGAATTTGGGAAAGGACAGTTTTATAATGTAGTTTTTAATACGTCTTAAATTATAAAAGACATGCGTATGGTTTTTTTTAAGCTCTTTATTAGAATATAATTGCTTTACACTCTTGTACCAGCTTTTGAGGTACACCAAAGTGAATCAGCTGTATTTATACATATATCCCCATATCCCCTCCCTCCCGCAACTCCCTCCCACCCTCCCTGTCCTGGCCCTCTAAAGCATCACCCATCATCGAGTTGCTCTCCCTTTGTTATACAGCAACTTCCCACTAGCTATCTATTTTACATTTGGTAGTATATATATGTCTGTGTTACTCTCTCACTTCATCCCAGCTTCCCCTTCACCCCCCACCCCCCACCCAAGCCCCGTGTCCTCAGGTCCATTCTCTACATCTGCATCTGCGCTCTTGCCCTGTCACTGGATTCATCAGTACCATTTCTTCAGATTCCATATATATGATTTAGCGTATGGTATTTGTTTTTCTCTTTCTGGCTTAGTTCAATCTGTATGACAGTCTGTAGATCTATCCTCCTAGCTCCATTTCATTCCTTTTTATGGCTGAATAATATTCCATTGTATGTATGTGCCACATCTTCTTTATCCATTCATCTGTTGATGGGCATTTAGGTTGCTTCCATGTCCTGGCTATTGTAAGTAGTGCTGCAATGAACATTATGGTACATGTTTCTTTTTGGATTATGGTTTTCTCTGGGTATATGCCCAGGAGTGGGATTACTGGATCATATGGTAGTTCCATTTTTAGTTTCTAAGGAACCTCCAAACTGTTTTCCGTAGTGGCTGTACCAGCTTACATTCCCACCAACAGTGCAGGAGAGTTCCCTTTTCTCCACACCCTCTCCAACATTTATTGCTTCTGGATTTTTTGATGATGGCTATTCTGACCGGAGTGAGGTGATACCTCATTGTGCCTTGACTTGCATTTCTCTAATGATTAGTGATGTTGAGCATTGTGGGAAAACATTCAGATGTCTTTCTGAAGCCTTGAGAATGTAACAGAAAATATGGCTAGCAGTAACTAAAGTATATGGGCCAAGCAACTGGGTGTAGGACGTCCTGCTTGTGCAGTGGAGGAGCGAGGGGTGCGGACTTAGGAATGCCAGGTCAGTGCAAGTTAGAATGCTGCTTGCGCACGCAGTGATTGTTCTTCTGCTGTTCTTGCAAAGACCACTGCCCCCAATCATGTGAGGCCCTTTGTACAAAGAGAAATTGGTTACTTCAAAGAAAACATTGATTGTGGGACATAACTGGGAGTGTGGAAACCTTATGCTGTCTTACTTCTTGAATGTCGAGAGCTCAGTAAAAGCAACGTGGGATGAATCAGCGGGGCTCTTGATCCTAGAGGTCTTGAGTCCCCCGGCCGCATCTTCATCTTAAGTCTGTCTTGGTGTTTCTTTATGCTTTGCAGCACCCGTCATTCGCCCCGAGTTGCCGAGCTGGTCTCGGCAGAGCATCTTTTCATGTGTTTGTTAGCCATCTTCATGTCTTCTTTGGAGAGATGTCTATTTAGGTCTTCCGCCCATTTGTGGATTGGGTTATTTGCTTTTTTGGTATTAAGCTGCATGAGCTGCTTATATATTTTGGAGATTAATCCTTTGTCTGTTGCTTTGTTGGCAAGTATTTTCTCCCATTCTGAAGGTTGTCTTCTTGTTTATGGTTTCTTTCACTGTACAAAAGCTTTTAAGTTTCATTAGGTCCCATTTGTTTATTCTTGATTTTATTTCCATTATCCTAGGAGTTGGGTCAGAAAGGATCTTGCTTTGATGTATGTCATAGAGTGTTCTGCCTATGATTTCCTCTAGGAGTTCTATAGTGTCTGGCCTTACATTTAGGTCTTTAATCCATTTTGAGTTTATTTTTGTGTACAGTGTTAGGTAGTGTGCTAAGTTCATTCTTTTACATGTAGCTGTCCAGTTTTCCCAGCACCACTTATTGAAGAGGCTGTCTTTTTTCCATTGTATATTCTTGCCTCCTTTATCAAAGATAAGGTGCCCATATGTGCGTGAGTTTATCCCTGGGCTCTCTATTGTGTTCCATTGATCTGTATTTCTATTTTTGTGCCAGTACCATACTGTCTTGATCACTGTGGCCTTGTAATATAGTTTGAAGTCAGGGAGCCTGATTCCTCCAGCTCCATCTTTCCTTCACAAGATTGCTTTTGGCAAATCTCCTGTATTAGTTTCCTAGGGCTGCCATAACAAAGTAGCACAGTGCTTTGACTTCCATCATTAAGTGAAACATCCTATTCAGGTTTGGGGTAGTTCTAGTTTTAGAAAAGGGGGAGGGAGGGTGGGGTCGGGCCATGCTAGGTGACAGCTCAACCCACATATTTGCCTAGCTGTTTCCCCTGCCCTCTCCTGATTCCTGCACTCTCTTGCACGTTTCAACTGCCAGCAATTCTCCTCAATAAATCACTTTGACTTGAAAACAAAAGAAGTACCACAGACTGAATGGCTAAAGACAACAGAAGTTTATTCTCCCAGTTCTGGAGACTAGAAGTCCCAAATCAAGGTGCTGGCCATGCTCTCTGCAAAGCCTCTAGGGGAGGATCTTTTCTTGCCTCTTCTAGTTCCTGGTCACCACAGGCATTCCTTGGCTTGTGGCAGCCTAACTCCCATGTCTGCCTCCATTGTCACATGGCCTTCTCTCCCTCCCTGTCTCTGTGTCTCTTCTGTTTTTATGAGGACACCAGTTATATTGGATTAGGGTCCACCCTAATGAGTTCATCTTAACTTGATTACATCTGCAAAGACTCTGTTTCCAAATAAGGTCACATTCACAGGTACTGAGGGTTAGTACTTCAACATATCTTTTGGGGGACACAATTCAGCCTATAATATCTTCTTTCCCCCATCTCTGACCCTTTCCTCAGGAAAACCACAGTCACTGTTTTCAGTTCCTCCACATACTCAGTTTCAATACATGTTCTCATGTATTGATATCCCTAAGTTTGGATTTTTCAATTTTATTTATTTTTTTTTAAGTAACTTGAGTTTTTAAAATTTCTTTTACTTTATTTATTTATATATTTTTGGCTGTGTTGGGTCTTTGTTGCTGCATGTGGGCTTTTTTTTTTTCTCTAATTGCAGCAAGCAGGGGCTCCTCTTCATTGCGGTGCGCAGGCTTCTCATTGCAGTGTCTTCTCTTGCTGCGGACCACAGGCTCTAGGCACACGGGCTTCAGTAGTTGTGGCACGTGAGCTCAGCAGCTGTGGCTCACAGGCTCTAAAGCACAAGTTCAGTAGTTGTGGTGCATGGGCTTTGTTGTTCTTCAGCATGTGGGGTCTTCCTGGACCAGGTATCAAATCTGTGTGCCCTGCATTGGTGGGTGGATTCTTGAACACTGTGCCACCAGGGAAGTCCCCAGATTTTCCAATTTTAGATAGTGCCTGTCAACTCCTAATGATGATAGACGATCCTTTTTCCTCATGTTTATAAAAAAAATTATTTATTTATGTCTTTATTTGGCTGCGCCGGGGCTCAGCTGCTGCATGTGGGATCTTTAGTTGCCACATGAGGGCTCTTAGTTGCAGCATGCTGGATCTAGTTCCCTGACCACTGATTGAACCCAGGCTCCCCTGAATTGAGAGGACAAAGTCTTAACCACTGGACCACCACTGAAGTCCCTTTCTTCATTTTTCATGGTTTCTTTTTTTCATTTTGCTGGAGGAATTTCTTCATAAAGGATGCGTGAGAAATAAAATTTCAGAGCCAATGCTGTCTGAAAATATCTTTATTTCTCCTTCATGCTTGATTGTTTGGGTGAGAAATTCTAGGCTCCACAGGAGGACATGCTGTGAGTGAAGGGAGAAAAGGGAAGGCTAGCCGGCCCAGCCACCCCACAGCATGCTTGGTTTCTGTACCTGCCAACTTTGAGCTTGCAGCCTCTCTGGGGCTCCACTGGGGGCACTGGCTCCCACCTCCGATGCAGTTTTCTTCCTTAAGTTTTTAGGTTATGGATTTCCGTGTTATGCTTTATCCATCAGTGTAGTCTCATCTGATTTCCATCTCTCCGAGAAATTTGTCAAAGTATCTGCTTTAGATATGGCATGCGATGCATACTCTTATGATGGTTTTAGGTAACTTTTTGGAATATTCTTTGAGGCCTCTGAATTGGTTTCTACAACTTCAACATAAACTCTCTTTTACCAGCTAGGTTTTGTTTTGCTCAGTCACGTGTCGTGCTGCCAAGCTTTTCTTTTGATGTCTTACTGTATCTGTTTTTAAGTATTTTGAAGATGTGTTGCTCTTACTGAAGTGAATTTTCACTAACTTTTTTGTTTATTGTGCTACTTATGTATTAATCTCATCATTACACTAAGGAAATTAACTTGTCCTCCTTGAGCACTTTCGTATTGATCATTCCTTTTGAAAGTATCAAATCTTTTTCCCCATTGTAAATTTGTAAACTTTAACCATCACAGTTAATCAAATTTCACTTGTGTAAGTATAAGAATTCATCTTAGTGATTTCCCAGTTTAATTTCCATAGCTGTATCTTGTGTTATTTGTATATCTAGTCACTCCCTAGAGATACTTTGTAACCAGTCTTTACTTACCCTCTTCAAAACATACATATTGAGTAGACATGGATAGATGGTAATACCTAATAGGAAAATAAAAGTACAGAGAGGTCAGGTGATCTGCCACAATAAGTTGTAGCTGCGATAAGATCCTGAATTTGAGATGTTTGCTAATTCAGTCTCCAGATCAGTTACAGAAATGCTGATGTCTCATGATGATATAAACCATTGCACAGATGTCATGTCTGTTTTTATTTCATGGGTGACCCTGTATCGTTAATTGAAGCTGTTTCAACCAGACACCAGTGCAATGCTGGGAAAAAAAACAACACAGTGGTCTCAGAGTTTTATGATGGAATGGTAAGAAGATTTTATAATAAGAGTTTTTAAAACATTTTAAATTGTAGATTTTGAAGTTATTGGGCTTTTTTTCATTCTGTCCCATTAGATATTTTAAGACCCAACAGCAATGATGCAAAACTTATTAAGCATACCTCGTCAGCTTACCTTAGGAGCCTATAAGCATGAAACAAAATATAAGTGCCATGAGTTCATAATTAATCCTGAGAAATAATGTATTCTGTAATGGTGAAAGGATTGTGTGATTAGTGACTATTAAATTTTTTTCCTTGTTATATATAGGTAAAATTTTTAGGAGTTAAAAAACAAAATATATATTACTAAAGAACAGGTAAGAAGGATGTTTTAAGTAGCTTTCAAAGTAGGCCTGCTTTGAAAAAGGTAGAAGGCAGCCTGTCATACACTCTGAAATACTATTTGGCTTTAATTCACTAATTACATTTAAGAATAGCATTTTGGACTTCCCTGATTAAGAATCCGCCTGCCAATGCAGATGACACGGATTCGATCCCTGGTTCAGGAAGATTCCACATGCCGGGGGGCAACTAAGCCTGTGTGCCACAACTACTCATGCTGCTCTCCAGAGCCTTTGAGCCACAACTGCTGAGCCAGTGCACCGCAACTACTGAAGCCCACGTGCCTGGAGTCCGTGCTCCACAAGAGATGCCACCTCAATGAGAAGCTTATGCACTGCAACAAAGAGTAGACCCCACTCACCACAACTAGAGAAAAGTCCGTGAGCAGCAACGAAGACTCAATGCAGCCAAAAAAAAAAAAAAAATACCTTTTCATTAATCTTGCTTAACCTGTCACTCAATCATTTTCTGTTTACTAGTCTTTGCTAACAAAATCGGCATGAAGAACCTTGCAGAACGTGATTATACTTGAGTGCACTGTGAAATGGTTTCTGTCTCTCTGTCTCTCTTTTTAACCTCTCACTTTACATAGTTCTGTGTTAATGCTGGGGTGTTGAAGACCAGAATGCCATGTTGATAGTCAGCCATGGTGTCTTTTCCTTTAAACTGATGTGGCCTCAGAATCCCCTACACATCATTTCATGCAACTGTTGCCAATCATTAGCAGTTGTCATTCAAGATAAAACCCATTTACCAACCCTGTGTTAACACTTATGTCACCATTTATTCATGTGTTCCTTTGATCTTTCATTTATTCGCTTACAACATATATTGAGCACCAATAATATGCCAGGCATTGTTCTAGGTTCAGAGGATAGAGCAGTGTCTAAAGTAGACAAAAGCGAGGGCTGCCCTCACAGAGCTTACATTCTACTGGAAGGAAGACAAATATTAAATAAATAGAACAATAAAGTGTAAGGTAGTGATTGGATGGCATGGGGAAAACTAAAGCAGGGGAAGGAACACTTTTGGTGGGAGGAGATGGTTAGAATCTTAAATATCAGATCAGAGAATGCTTCCTGAAATGGTGGCATTTGATCAGGTCCCAAAAAGAGAGGGGAAATGCCCCATGCGGCTCCCTGCGGGAAGAATGTTACGTGTAGGGGCAGCAAGGGCAGGAGCCCTGAGGGAAGAGCACGCCTGGCATATCTGAGGAACAGCAAGAAGGCCGGTGTGACTGGAGCCCAGGGAGCAGGGGCGCAGGGAGTGTGAGCTGAGGCCAAAGAAGTTAACAGGGGACCCGCTCATATAGGGACTTGTGGGGAGGGAGATGTGAAGGCTTTTGTGGGTTTTGAGCAGAAGGGTGACATTATATGACTCACATTTTAAAACGATCAATCGCCGTGGTTGCTGTGTTGAAAACAGACTGTAAAGCAGAAAGGATAGAAGCACAATAGTTAGGAGGCTATTGCAGTAATCCCGTCACAATAGAATTGTGGGTCGTACCAGAGTGATAGCAGTGGAGCTGGTGGGAAGGGGTCAGGTTCTGTTTTGAAGATAGGTACAATAGGATTTGCTGATCGTTTGATAATAGGATGTAAGAGAAGGAGATGAACAAAGAGTGACTCTTAAGGTTTGGGGCCTGAGGAAACAAAATAATATTGTTGTTGCTTTTTCTAGAGATAGGAAGTCTGGGAGGGGCAGGTTTCAGGGGAAAGATGAGGAGTACAGTTTTGGACATGATGGTTGTGTGGTGCCTGTAAGTGGAGATGTTGAGAAAGGAATTGTACTCAAAATCTGGTATTCAAGGAGAGGTCTAGGCTGAAGATATAAATTTGGAAGGTAATATATAGATGGATTTACAAGTTGTGAGGCCAAATGGTATCATCACAAGAGTAAGTGAAGATACAAAAGAGGTTCAAGGATTGAGCTCTGGGCACTCCCAACATTTAGAGATTAAGGAGATGACCAGCAAAGGAATTAGGAAAGAACAGTGAGTGTGGAGGGAGAAAAACTAGGTGCACATAATATCCTAGAGCCAAGTGAAGAAAGTATAGCAAGACACAGTCATTAGCCAGTCCAGTAAGATGAGAGCCAAGAAGAGGCTAGAGCCAGGTGGAGGTCCTTGGTGACCTTAACAGGAGCAGTTGAAGGAAAATAGGACAGAAGATCAGTTGAAATGGATCAAGAGAGAATGAGACTTGAGAAATTCGAGACAGTACTGTGGACAACTCTGTCCTGGAGCGTAACTGTAAAGGGAAAGTACCCTTTAAACAGTAACAAAAGCAGGATTTGGGGTCAAGAGGGTCGTGTTTTCAGGGGCAAATAGACCAGTATAGCTGTAGGCTCTAAGAAGTGATCTAGAAAAAGAAAGGGGTTCGGGGGATGAGAATGTAGGGGAGAAAGAAGTTGCTGTTTGACCATTAATGGTTATAGTAGTGTTTTGTTTGCATTCATATTTTCATGAAACCCATGACTGAATACTGATGATAATTGCCACTTGGTAGTCATTTAAAATTTAAAATCACACTCATTAAAAAATTTTATGGTTCACTTTCTACGTCTGAAAAAATATTTACTTGGCCTACTTTATTATGAACATAAAACAGATGTGTACATGATCAGTTTGGAAAGGTAGTAAGTACTGCTAATATGCTATTTTACTTTGTTATTGGTGAGTTTTTCTCCATTATAGATCTTCTTTCTCCAATACTATGAAATGTGCCCAATTCATAGAGCAAACTTCTCTTTTAAACTTCAAGTGCCCACATTTCTGTGTTTTCAACAAAACTAATATCATTAATTCATATATGTGTAGCAGTAGAGACAAATGTGTTTTATAAAAAGGCTTTTCTACAAATTAATTTTGATGTGTTAAAGCTTATGTGTGGAGTTTTATAATCTTGGGAAGCTTTTATCAGTAAATTGCACGTTTTGTATTATCTTCAGGTTATTTTCTCAATAGTATCAAATCCGTAAGGAAGAAAAAGATAATTCTGTAAATGGTATTGGAACAATTGATAACTTTTGAGAAGAAAAGTTAATTTAGATCATTGCTTCATAGCACTTATCAAAACAAATTTCAGTTTAATTAATAATAGTTAACTGTTTTCTTTTTGAAGTCCTAACCTGCTTAAAAAATTAGAGAGACGACTATCCTGACTGGGGAAGACTTTTAAAATTTGAGATGTTGGAAGAAATCACATTAAAAGAAAGACAAACTTGATTTTGCAGAAAAAAATTTGTCGCATTTCAAAAGGACAAAAGAGAAAAATTAATTTGTAGAAAATATGGCAAATGATTAATATCTTTAAAGCCCTAAAATAAATAAAATAGAATAAAATTTTAAACTTCAGTTGGTAAATGGACAAAAGACATGGACAGATGAAAGAGGAGATGACTCGTTAATAAAAAGGGAAAATATTTGACCCTGCTAGTAATTTTTTAAATGCAAACCAGATAATAATGGGTTTTCATATTTATATCAAGTCAGCAGAAGGAACCTTTAGTAGTTGTACCTATTAAGGGTGTGGTGAACCCTGTGTTCTATGAATTATTTGTGTGAGTAGGCCTTTTAGGAAAGCAACTTGGGCATAGTAATCAAAGGTCTAAAAAAGATGGGGATAGTTTTACCAGTTTGAGAGCATTATACTCAGTATTTGGTAATAATATCAGATTTATTGAGTGCTAACTGTTTGTAGTCTTCTAAATCTGTACATGTATAAACTCATTTACATCTACAATAATTTTATTAGGTTTATTAGGTAATCCATTTAGAAAAGGAAACGGGGGACCTCCCTGGTGGCACAGTGGTTAAGAATCCACCTGCCAATGCAGGGGACATGGGTTCCATCCCTGGGCCGGGAAGATCCCACATGCCACGGAGCTACTAAGCCCGTGAGCCACAACTACAGGGCCTGCACTCTAGAGCCCACAAGCCACAACTATTGAGCCTGTGTGCCACAACTACTGAGGCCCGAGCACCTAAAGCACATGCTCTGCAACAAGACAAGCCACTGCAATGAGAGGCCTGCACACCACAGCGAAGAGTAGCCCCTGCTCGCCACAACTAGAGAAAGCCCACAAGCAGCAATAAAGACCCAATGCAGCCAATAAATAAATAAATAAATAAATAAATAAATAAATAAATTTATTTTTAAAAAAAAAAGGCAAAGTAAAGTGAGGCATAGGGAGAGTAAGAAACTTGCCCAAGTTAACACACGTCAGTGATAGAGCCAGGACTTGATGCTAAACTCAGAACTTAGGCTCTAAAAACAGTAATATTTTTAGATAGAGTAATAGGGTAGAGGTTGCTCATTACTAAAGCACTTTAGAAGCTTATAAAGATATTTATACTGGTAATTGTAGAAATTTACTCAAATACTAATGATCTAGCTTTTAATAGGAATTGCTTCTACAAGGAATAATTAAAATGATAGTGAATGCTTAATGAGAACTTACTTGTGGAAATATAAATTGATACAGCCACTGTGGAGAACAGTATGGAGGTTCCTTAAAAAACAAAAACTAGGGACTTCCCTGGTGGCGCAGTGGTTAAGAATCCACCTGCCAATGCAGGGGACACGGGTTCCATCCCGTGTAATCATTAACCTATATTAGCTTTGCAAAAGTATTAATTCTTCTTTGGATTGATTTATTCTGAATTGAGGCTTCATTTGGACATTTAAAACAGAAAATTTATATATATATTAATGTATACATACACACACATATAAAATGTATGTATAAGCATTTATATAGGAAGCAGAAAACTAAAATAGGCCAAAAGAAGTTTAGATGTTTTCCCCTAGGATCTCATTGCTAATTAATCCAGTTCTTCTTCCAACATACGTACGCTTTGCAGTCTTATGATTTGTCAAAAATAAAGTATAGTGACTAAATCAGACAACAAAAATTTGTATCTACAGTGAATGCTGTCCTCTGACAAATGAGTTAAATCAGGTCTTCCTGACTAGATTTAAACACCCCCCCCCCCCCCCCACCGCCACACACACACACACAATGGAATCTTAGCCATAAAAAAGGAGAAATCTTGCCATTTGGGACAACATGGATGGAACTTGAAGGCAGTATGCTAAATGAAATGAATCGGAGAAAGGCAAATACAGTATACTTTCACTTATATGTGAAATCTTAAAAAAAAAAAGTTCATAGAGAACAGATTGGTGGTTGCCAGAGGTGGGAGGTGAGGAGTAGGCAAAAAGGTACAAACTGCTAAATATAAAATAAATGTCATGGGGATGTAATTTACAGGATGGTGACTGTAGTTAATGATACTGTATTGCGTATTTGTAAGTTGCTAAGAGAGTAGTTCTTGAAATTTCTCATCACAAGGAAAGAATTTGTAACTATATATGGTGACAGAAGTTAACTTCAGACTTACTGTGATGATCATTTTGCAGTATATACAAGTATTGAATCATTATGTTGTACACCTGAAACTAGTGTGTTTTTTTAAAATGTTTATTTTTGGCTGTGTTGGGTCTTCGTTGCTGCGTATGGGCTTTCTCTAGTGTGTCGAGCAGGAACTACTGTTCAGTGTGGTGCATGGGCTTCTCATTGCAGTGGCTTCTCATTGCAGAGCACAGGCTCTAGGCACGCAGGCTTCAGTAGTTGTGGCACATGGGCTCAATAGTTGTGGCTTGCCGGCTCTACAGCACAGGCTCAGTAGTTGTGGTGCACGGGCTTAGGTGCTTCTGAGCATGTGGAATCTTCCCGGACAGGGATCGAACCCGTGTCCCCTGCATTGGCAGGTGGATTCTCAGCTACTGTGCCACCAGGGAAGCCCTGACACTAGTGTGTTATATGTCAATTATATCTCAATTTTTAAAAAGGGGGGCGCCAATAACCTATTAGAAAAATAAGCAAAGGAAAAACAGGCAATTCATAAAAAGAAAGGGAGGGATGTCTCCTAAATATGTTAAAAGACTGTCAGCCTCAGAAATAATAGAAATGTAAATTAAAAGCATTCTGAAATACCATTTTTCACCTTTCAGATTAACTAAGACCAACAGGTTGACGCAGTAGGGAAATAGAGGTACAACGCTAGTGAGATTATAAATTAATAGAACTTCTGAGTCACTTGGCATTCTTACAAAACTGCAAGCACAAATATCCTTCGACCTAACAATTACTATTTACAGGAATTTATCCCCCAAGTGTATCAAAATGATTCTGCACAGCATACACATTATAGCATTGTTTGTAATAGAGAAAATGGAAATATTCCAAATGCACATCAGAGGGGACAGAGTAATGAGTTGTGTATGTCCATTCAATGAGGTCCTCTGCAGCCTTTGAAAGACTGAGACAGCCCTGTGATGTGGAACGGGCTTTCAGATGTAGTGATGTTAAGTGAAAGAGCAGGGTGCAGGGCAGTGTGGATAGTGTGACACCACTTGTGTTGTGGGCGAGGAGAAGTCACACTTAGGTGTATGCTCGTCTCTGAACTGATTATTTCTGGAAAGATACCAAAGAAACCTAACAGTGATTATCTCTGGGAAGAGCACTGGTTGGCGGTGGGCAGGGGTGAAAGACTTTTTTGAAAATGTTTATTGGAGTATAGTTGACTTACCATATTGTGTTTCATGTGTACAACAAAGTGAATCAGTCATACACGTATTAAAAGGAAACATTTTTTTCCATTGTCTACACTCTTCAGCCTTTTAATTTTGTATCATGTATATGTACTACCTATTTTCAAAAATAATTTTAAAACTAAAGTAATGAAAAATTATGGGACTTCCAGGTGGTTCAGTGGTTAAGAATCCACCTGCCAATGCAGGGTACTTGGGTTTGAGCCCTGCTCCAGGAAGATCCCACATGCTGTGGAGCAGCTAAGCCCACATGCCACAACTATTGAGTCTGTGCTCTGCAACAAGAGAAGCCACCACAGTGAGGAGCCCGTGCACCACAATGAAGAGTACTCCCAGCCGCAGGCTCTCCGCAACTGGAGAAAGCCCGTGTGCAGCAATGAAAGTTCAACACAGCCAATAAATTAATTAATTAATTTAAAAAATAAAATAATGAAAATTACAAAGAAAAATATGGATTGTTTTGACAATGTAAAAGTTTACCTGTGTTACAAAATGTATCACAAAAAAAGTCACCAGCATTGAGAAAAATAAGGACACATTGAATGTTTTTAATGTGCTAGATGCTTTACATGGATTACTTAATCCTCATAAATCCACTGAGAAATGTAAAATTTTAACTGTGTCATCTAGAAAGAAGGGATTAAGGGAGACTTTGAGATAACAGCATTCAGCTAGTAAGGGGCCAAGGGTATATTTGAACTCGAGTCTTTCTGATTTCAATGGTTTTGGGTTTTTTTCTTCAGCAAACCACAGGCCTTCCAAGTTAGTGATCCTTTTACGTTAACAAAAGTGCACCTGCCTCAACAGTCATGAGCAGCAGTTACCTGAAATGTCCACAAGGTGGAAATGTTGGATGATAGTGGGCATTTTTCTCTGTAAAACATGATGCTACCCTACCCCAGTGGAAGAGTTAAGTAGATATAATCTATTTTGCAGTAATGATATTTTTCTTTAGTACTTTGTTATGTAGCCAGCTAGAATGTTTTAGTCAGTGTTCCTCTGTCATAATAGTAGTTAATATGGTTTTTTATATGCCAGATGGTATTCCTTTTACATCTTTTTAAACAAATAATATTATGAGGTGTTTGCTATTATAATCTTCATTTTAGCAATGAGGAATAGAGCATAGAGATAATAAGTAGCTTATTTAGAGCAGCACAGCTAGTAAATGATAGCGCTGGAATTCAAACCTACACAGTTATTGCTGTCTCTTTTTTGAAAAAAGATACAGGTTTGTTTTCCCAGTGTGATTTTGTTTATGTAAGTTTTACCTGGACATAAATTTAAGAATACTGCTTTTAGTAAACTGTTATTAGCTGGATGTCTCTTGGACTGTATACTCCCTAATTTCCAAATTAATATGTATATGGAGAAAACAAGGACATTATGTCTTAAAATCTGAACTGTGAATTAAAATATTAGTGGCCAGAATTTCACTCTTAGCAGTAGAAAACATCTCAGATCCTCTCTTGAGGATCTTTCTTACCCACCCTCCTGTGTTTAAAGTTACATATCTTAAGTTGTCCACGTTTCATTGTGGAAACATTGACCTAAGGAAATGCCACATTTATTACTCTATGACATAGCTTGGACATGAGAGAAAAATGAATTAAATCAGTAAAAGTGTATATTTTCTTTAGTTGCTGAACTTAAAGTGAAAACCAGAGAAAATTTAGAAGCTGGGGGGGAAAAGAAGCTTTGATAGTGCAGAGCTTAAAAAGGGATTAAAAGCAAGTTGTGAAACTATAATTGTTTAAAAAATGAAATCAGGAAACTCAAAAAAGATGATCAGACGAAAGAAATATAAATAGTTCTGAAGAGAGCTTGACAGTAAGCTAAACTGAAAATAAGGTGGACTTGCTGAACTTCAAGCAGGTGAACCACCCGCTGAACCGACATTGAAAGGTCCTTGCGATTCAGCCCAACGCACTTCCCTCTCAGGACATCATGGTGGCCTACTGGCGACAGGCTGGACTCAGCTACATCCGGTACTCCCAGATCTGTGCAAAAGCAGTGACAGATGCGCTGAAGATGGAATTAAAAGCAAATGCCGAGAAGACTTCTGGCAGCAGCATAAAAACTGTGCAAGTGAAAAAGGCATAATCTACCCCGATTACAGCTTGAAATCCTGCATGTTCAAGGTGAAGATGTGGGGGCACGTGTTATGGAAGATTGAAAACCATCTCCTTTCATGGAAAAAACAAAAAACAAAGAAGCAAACAAAACCTGTCTTGTTCATAGATTGACAATGCCAATAAAGTAAAGTACGGTTCAAAAAAAGAAAGCAAAAAAGGTGGACTTTAAAAGATGGATTACAAAGGCTGCTGCCATGTTTCTTAGAGAAACTGTACATGTAGTTGTCAGCCATAGATTTCTCAGCAGTGGGGTCAAAGTATTTGTACTTTACAAGCAATCTCTAATGTGAAATATATGTGCATAATAAGAATGAATGCTGAATAGGCATTTTATCAACCCATTTCGGGGTCATTCTATGATGTTAAGCACAATGTTAAATCCTTTTTATTGCATTGTATGTAGAGCTTATCCTTTTGACAGGCACCAAAGTTCATTATAAAGCATAATGGGCACAAATTTTGTACTTCCCTGATAGTTAGAATTCGTGGTAAAGTTAATGTGTATATTTAATTTCTTCAGTTCTTGCTGCACCCATCCCAGCTGTTTTGTATCAGATGCACCCAGTGCCCAGTAAGCACTCAATAAATGTAGTTTACAGATGCTGTTTCTGCCTCTGAATGTGTTTCTTTTTCTTGAAGCACAGGGGAACTCTCTCTCTCCTTACAATCAAAGTATCTCCATAGTAATGTGACCATGCATCTCTTATTTGCAGTCGTTGTAGCATACAGAAGCTCTCTGGCAGCCAAGAGCATATCTTAAGTATTGTTCTGCCTAACTAGCACAGTGTCATTAGTTTTCACAAAGAACAGGATTCAGTCCTTCACACACGTTCCAAAGACGCAGCTGGTGGAAATTAAAACTATGATAGCAGAAATGAAAAAGCTTAGAGAAAGATGAGACTGATGAAATTCTAGCTGCATCTGAACACCTGAGAGGAGATTTAAATAGAAGACCGATATCGGTGGGGACTAAGAGGTGCAAACTACTATGTATAAAATAAATAAGGTGGGAATTCCCTGGCAGTCCAGTGGTTAAAAATCCGAGCTTCCACTGCAGGGTGCAAGGGTTTGATCCCTGGTCAGGGAACCAAGATCCTGAAAGCAATGCAGTGTGGTCAAAATAAATACATAAGTTAATAAATAAATAAATAATCTACAAGGATAAATGAAATATAACCTTTAAAAATTGTGAATCACTACGTTGTACACCAGAAACTCCAATAATATTGTACGTCAACTATACCTCAATAAAGAAAAAAAGACCTAGAGTTTGAGAGTTGAACTAATGATAGACACAAAGAAATCTAAGCCAGTTTAGGAATCATGCAGTTATTAGCTGTAGGGAAGATAAAATCTTGCATTAGAAAAGAAAGTAATTGTATTTATGGCCATGTAAATACTGAGTATTGATCTAAAAAAGTATATATAATGGGACTTCCCTGGTGGAGCAGTGGTTAAGAATCCAAGCAGGGGACACGGATTCAATCCCTGGCCCAGGAATATCCCACATGCTGCAGAGCAACTAAGCCTGTGTGCCGCAACTACTGAGCCTGCGCTCTAGAGCACCAGAGCTGCAATTACTGAGCCCAGGTGCTGAAATTACTGAAGCCCACACCCCTAGAGTCCGTGGTCTACAACAAGAGAAGCCATTGCAATGAGAAGCCCACTCACTGCAATGAAGAGTAGCCCCCACTTGACGCAACTAGAGAAAGCCCGAGAGCAGCAACGAAGACCCAAAGCAGCCAATCAATCAATCAATCAATCAATCAATCAATAAAATTGTTTTTAAAAGTATATACAGTTACACTGGAAGGATGGGTTTTAGGGAAAAGTTCCATGTGTGATGGAGATGGGGGATGAGGGAACAGAACTTAATCCTTAACGTCCATAGTGGGAATCAATATCTTAAAATGGAAAAACCCAGAAGGAGCAATACAAGCCTAAAACTTACAAGCATGGTAGTAAATATAAAATTCTTTTTTTTTCCCGGGGGGGGGGCGGTGGCACTCTGCCAACAGCTTGTGGGACCTCAGTTCCCAGCCAAGGATTGAACCTGGGCCACAGCAGTGAAAGTGTCAAATCCTAACCACTAGGATACCTCGGAACGCCCTAAAATTCTTAACATTAAGCTAAAAGAGTAGAATATGGCTGCATGTGAAGGGGGAGAAATGGGGAGTGATGAGTGTGAGTCAAAAATTATCCGCACTCTGGCTGTACAATTTAATTAAGTTTTACAAAAGAGAGATACATCACTTTTCGACATAATCTCCTTGGTTTCCAATACACTTTGTCCATCTGTCATCAAGCTTTCATATTCCCTCATTAAAAAGTGTTCCGGGCTGAGCTGTAAGCCACGATAGCACTGCTGTCTTCACTTCTTCATCAGAAGTGAATCCTGGTCCTTGTAGGGCTGCTTTCACGGAACCAAACAAGTGAAAGTCCAATGGAGCAACATCAGGACTATAGGGAGGATGCTTTAACGCCTCAAAATGAAGTTTTTGCAGAGTGTCAACAGGGTGGGCAGAAGTGTGCAGATGTGCACACCCTCAGACCACAAAAAACGAATCACTGCACCATGCTCTTCTTTCATGCAAATCACAAGTGGGGCATCCATTTTTGCTCCCACCACAGTTACACATGAACAGATGTAACACGTTCACACCTGCACAGTAGTGACTGGGGAGACAATAGCCTTGAATGGAAAACGCTGATAAGACAGTGTGGCCAACAGAAGTTTTAATATAACCACATTGCAGATGACTTTTGACTAAACCGCATACATCTTTCATAGCAAACCTTGGAGAACTATCTGACTCTGTAAACATTGAGAATTTATAACTTTGTTAAAATTTAAAATGATTTAAAATATAATTTACATAATAGACATGAATTTAATGGAAGAACATTGTATCTATGAATGACTTAGTCACTCCTGATTATATCTTTTAGTAATTCCCTGTAGCAACTTCTAAGAAAATAAGTCTGCTAAATACAAGTTCAAGACATATGCTCAGGGCTTAGTTATAGTTAGTGCTACACGAAGAGCCCAGTTATCATCTGGAACATCACTCTGCATTTCAGATAATATCCTGAGGTGAAACTAAGCAACAGAGGAATTGAATTACTCTTAAAACTGATCAAACTTTGATATGGATTTTTACTTCATTCTCAGAATAAGGGTTGAAATTTGGTTTAGAAACTTGATTGTGTTCAAATAACACACATAAGTAAGGCATGATATTTATAGAAAACACTAAGCAAAATCTCCAACCAACATTGCTTTCCTTCATCGGCTAATGTTTCCTAATCTCTGATGGTTTCTTCAGTCAGCCACTGTTATGGGTCTGTCCTGGTGCTTCTTGGATATATTCTACTTATGCATCTGAGCTGTCACTCTTCAGGCCTCTCTCACCTACCTTGAGTCATTCTTCATACACCTCTGGAGATCCTGATATGAATAAACCCATCAGAATGGTTCCAGAATCTTTTTTGTGTGTGGGGGGGGGGGTGTGCCTGCTATGTTGGGTCTTCGTTGCTGCACGCACAGGGGCTTTCTCTACTTGCTGTGAGCAGGAGCTTCTCATTGCAGTGGCCTCTCATTGCACAGTATGGGCTCTAGGCTCGTGGGCTGCAGTGGTAGTGGTGCGTGGGCTCTAGAGCACAGATTAGCAGTTGAGGCCCCTGGGCTTAGTTGCTCATCAGCATGTGGGATCTTCCTGGACAAGGGATCGAACCCAGGTCCCCTGCATTGGCAGGCAGATTCTAAAGCACTGCACCATCAGCGAAGTCCCAAAATGTCCCCAGAAACTTGAAATCTGAGGCTGCACCTGTGTTGGGGCCCTCTGCTGTCCTCCCATGGCTGGTCACATAGATTTGAGACCTGACCCTTGGAAGCCCAGAAGCTGCTATACTGGAATCATGTGGGATCAGAGAGGAAGAAAAATCTCAGAATGCCCAGCGTGGGGGAATGTACTAAATAATCAGAGAGATTCATTCCATCAACTGATATTTATTGAGCATGTAACATGTTATAGGTGCTGTTCTAGGTATTTGAAATACGGATATAAACAAAAGTAAAAAATTTGTGCCCTTCCTCCTGTAAGGACAGTGGCCCAGGATGGTGTGTCAGAGATGTAACACAGTAAAGAAGCTGTCCAGATGTGGAAGAAGGAGTGGCCCAATGAGGGGTATCAAAGCCTGAGTGGAGGGCATCTATTCCATGGTGTGGCAATGTTAGGACATTGGTTACATACAGGCAAATTGATCACATATATGCATGTGCTAAGGACACATTTTAAGGATATGAAGGACAGTGGGTGCCATGTGTCTCACTGTCATACAAGGGAGTTACCAACATGAAAAAGGAAAAAACTAGAATTAACCTTGTGGTGTGGGATTGGAACTGGAGGTATTATATGCATTCAATTCAAGTAGATAAATATTGTGTAAATACATATATCCTCTAGTTCTGTCCATTGATGGGGCCTGGGAAGAATGACACTTTAGTGCCCAGAGCTTCTTTTTTAAATACCGTTATCCACTATGAACAATAAGGGCTCTTTGGAGAAATGGCTGATTCCAGGCTGAAGCAGGGAAAGAACAAGGTGAGCCTTAGAACATCTTATGCCAGAGAACAAAAAAGTGCGCAAGGAATGATGGGGACATGTCAGAATGACCCAGAAGGTAGCTTGCAGAGGCTCTAGTGGCCAAGTGAGGGACAATGTGAACATCAAAACAAATGATAGTAGTGGATTATGACTCATTATAATTTGAATAAAGTAGGAAGCCCGGGGTCCATGCTGATATAATAACAGCATACATTGATATTTTGAGGAGGAAGAAACCTCAAAGTACCTTACCCTCTCCCAAATCCTTCATAGAGGAGGTGGCTTGCAGACATCACCTTAATCAAATGATCAATGCGAACATCATCAGTAAAAGAAAAGTTCAAAACTGTATGCCAGGGACTTTCCTGGTAGCGCAGTGGTTAAGAATCCCCCTGCCAATGCAGGGGACACAGGTTTGCTCCCTGCGCCAGGAAGATCCCACATGCTGCAGAGCAACTAAGCCCGTGAGCCACAGCTACTGAGCCTGTGCTCTAGAGCCTGAGAGCCACAACTATTGAGTCCACCTGCCGCAACTACTGAAGCCCGGGTGCCTAGAGCCCTTGCTCTGCAACAAGAGGAGCCACCGCAATGAGAATCCTGTGCACAACAAAAAGTAGCTTCCGCTCGCCACAACTAGAGAAAGCCCCACGCACAGCAGCGAAGACCCAATACAGCCAATAAATAGATAAATAAATACATTTATTTAAAAAAACAAAGAAAAAAACTTTATGCCACCTAAAAGGATGTGAGGAGAACACAATGTCACTTCTGTGGTATCCCTGTCAAAGAGGCATAACCTAATCTAATCAAGCAAATATCAGGAAAAACTTTGTCATTTCTCAACATAGCTGGTTTGTAGCCTTCAAAAGTGTTCATGTCAGAAAAGTAAAGAAAAAAAGCAAAGAAGTGATTTAGATTGAAGGAAACTGAAAAACATAACAACCAAATATAACACATGATTCTGAATTAGACCTTTTAATTAAGAAGGACTTATGGGGACACTTGAGGAAATGGAATAGGACCTGATGATGAGGTGGTCCCAATCTGTCAGTGTTACCCTCCTGATTTGGATGATGTTTTAAGGTTATGTGGGAATTACACACTGAAGGATTCAGAGCCACTGGGCACCATGTTGACAGTGTATTCTCACACTGTTCAGAAAACATAAAAGGATGTACCATACTGGCAAATTTGCAGAAAGATTGAGATTATGTCAGTGTCTTTAAAAAGTGGGAAAAACTCTATTCTTTCGAAAGTTATACTTCAGCAAGAAGAGACAAAGAAATGAATAAGTAAAATACGTCCATCAAATGGTTATAGGCTTGAGCCCTGGGGCACTCCCACAGTCCACAATCAAAACAGCAGAGAAACAGCCAGCCCAGAGCAACTGAGAAGGGGCGATCATTGAGACAGGATGTAAAGGAGGAGAAGCTGAGGAAGAAAAAGTTTTCTAGGAGTATGACATAGTTCACTGTGTCCGATGCTGCTGAGAGATCAGGTAAGGTGAACAGGACACAGGTGATCACTAGCACTGGCCCCAACGCATCATGGAAGGAGTCATGTTGGAGCAGATTTCAGCTGAGTGAGGAGAGAAGTCAGATTAAGAAGAGCTGAAAAGAGGAAGGGAGGTGAGGACGTGGAGCTGGTGAAGATAGGTACCTCGTCCCAGAAGTGCTGCTGTAAAAGAGTGGAGAATGATGTTGTAGTTGGAGGGTTATGTAGAGTCCACAGACAGCTCTTTGTGAGGTGGAGGGTTACCAGGGCAGTTTGTACAAGGATGGGAGTGAACCAGCAAAGAGGGAGAAACTCAGGATGCAGGAAACACTCAGCCTAAATTGGAGTAGTGAGAGGGCTGTGATGAAGATTGCATGTGGAGACACTGCCATTGGCAGGAGAAGAGGCCCTTCATCATAGTAATAAAGGGGAAAGAAGAGAGGATGGGCCCAGGGAAAGATGAGACCTGTGTTTTGGTGGTGAGGAGGGGAGAATTTTGTATGAGGTTGCTTCTGTTGTCTCAGTGTAATATGAGGCCAGGGCACCCACTGAGAGCAGGGAGTGTGGAAGGCCAGTGGTTGGGCATGTGTGCTGGGACTTTGAAATGAGAGAAGTGAACAGTCACTTTGGAGAGCGAGGACATCAACACAGAAGGATTGCAGAGAGGTGGCTAAGATGACCACGCTGACTTGAGAGTTATGAATTTAGTGAGGGGAATTCCAGCGGTCCAGCGGTTAAGACTCTGAGCTTTCACTGCCAAGGACGCGGGTTCAATCCCTGGTCAGGGAACTAAGATCCCACAAGCCATGTGGTGCAGCCAAAAAAATAAAAACAATAAAGTGAGATCTGTCAGCCTGCTTATGGAGTTTCCTCCAGCAGTATCCAGCTGTTTTGCCACCGGTAAGAATGCAAGAAATACTAAGTGTCCGATCATTTTTTTTCCAAATATGTACATATATATTTCTTCAGAGACTACATGTCTCTGAACAAAGAGAGACAAGGTATGAATTGCAAAGCTTTTAATGAAAATGTTTGTATTTTTTTACAGCATGCATAATTTCACACCTGTGGTTAATTAGCCGTTTCAATACTTGCAAACTCATCTGTCTCTGAATTTAGTCATAATGCATGAATCTAAGCAAATAACATTAAGGAAAAGCAACAGCCCATCTAATCCCTCCTTATATTCCTTCATGATCAGCAAGATGCATAAATGAATTCTTTAAAAAGGTCTAAAATAAACTGATGTGTAAATTGTGAGTTTATTTCTAAGAAAACATTTAAGCCAAACGTCACACTTTTTGTGAAACCAAGTTCTTCATTCCAGCTGTTTTCATTTTTAGCCATTGGGCATTCTACTCCTGTTTAAAATATTACTGCCCAACAAAGACTGGTTATCTTTTACAGTTTTTGGAGATGACAGAACAGATGAAGGGGGTCACATGTGTACACAGCTGGGATTTTTGCCTAAAATCAATGTGTTTAAAGATATTCTTTTCTTGTATTTTTATTACATATTGGGGAGTACTTCTGTCATTCAAGATTAAGTCTGGGTTATTTCTCTGGTTAAGAACTGAATGTACTGGAGATATATTTGATAATTACAACTTTAGACAAATATTCACCAGCATTAGTTCTGTTAGCAAACTGAAAAATATTGTTGGCCTATCAAACAATAAACTCATTAAACATTAAGCCTCTTAGAAGAAAGACTACATGCTCCTGCTTTTGTGAAAACATTATTTGTTTGAAAGAATGATAGTATGACCTTTCACTCAACTATTACTTCCTTAATATGAAAACCTTAATATGAAAAAGAGACAAATGAGCTGAAGAAAGAAAACTCCACAGTTACACTCCGCAACCCTCAACGTAACTGTTGAGATCTCGGTCTCGACAATGATTTTTCCACGCCACCCTGCAGAGAAAGATGAAATAAATGGTAATAAGCTTAAAACATACTTTCATGTAGTATACATACTTCAGACCTGTTAGGAGAACAAAATAGTTTATCAATACATGAAATACAGGCTATAGATCCATCCAAGTATTGCTGTTTATTAAATGGACATATGCATACCAAGTCTCCCCCAAGCCTTCACTAGAGCACAGAATGCTGAACAAAAATATTGAGTCCTGTGTAGTCCACAACACAACTGCCAAGTGCATTCCACATTTACTTAATTCCAAAAATAATTTCAGGATATGACAGGGAATTGTAGAGTGTGGAGAATTTTTAAAACTCTAGAAATTGGGGCTTCCCTGGTGGTACAATGGTGAAGAATCCACCTTCCAATGCAGGGGAGGCGGGTTTGAATCTTGTTTGGAGAACTAAGATTCCACATGCCTCAGGCAACTAAGCCCTCATGTCACAACTACTGAGCCCAGGCTCTGAAGCCCGCGAGCGCCACTAGTTAGAAGCCACCCACCACAACAAATAGCCCACATGCCGCAAGGAAGACTGACACAGTCAAAAATAATAAATAAATAAGTACTTTTTAAAAAATCTCTATAAATCCCCTAAAAAAAAGAGTAAAAGAATAAGATTCTGAATCAGTTAAAGTAGATTTTTTCTATGTAATATGTTTATCATAAATCTAAAGTTGCAATTTTCTGTTCTCAGGAGCATCCTTTGGTCCTTGGAGATATCCCCCCACTTCTCTCAGTAGCGTAAAACAGCTCTCCCCTTTCAGGCCTCACACACAGCATGCTCTGTAAGAGGCACTAACACAGTGTTGTGGGTCCATTCTACTTCAAACTCAAACAAACATAAAAACTCACAGAAAAAGAGGTCAGATTTGTGGTTGCCAGAGGTGGGGGTTGTGGGTGGGGTAGGGGTGGGGAATTGGATGAAGGCAGTCAAATGTACTACAAACTTCCAGTTATAAGGTAAATAAATACTAGGAATGTCACGTACAACATGATAAATATAATTAACACTGCTGTGTTATATATGAAAGCTGCTGAGAGAGTAAATCCTAAGACTTCATCACACACAAAATTTTTTTTCTTCTATTTCTTTAATTTTGTATCCATATGAGATAATGGATGTTCACTAAACTTATTGTGATAATCATTTCATGATGTATGTAAGTCAAATCATTATGCTGTGGACCTTATACAGTGGTATATGTCAGTTACATCTCAATAAAACTGAAAGGGAAAAAAAACATACCATGCTGTAATGCCTTGCTCACTGACAATCTTCTTTGCACATTTTACAGCTTCACTGATGTCATTTGTCAGCAAAACTGAAAAAGAGGTGGTAAGAAATGAAGACAACATTCATAGAAATTTCATGTTAACTTTAAATTAAGCCAGCTTTATTCTCTCAGGCTGAGGAAAGAACAACTGAAAGTTTTTTTTAAGAGTCCATGTATCTGTGAATGTTGATGGAAATCTCTTTCTCCATCGCATTTGGCTTGAAATAAAGCATATTGTTTCTCATTTACCAAAGTCATTGGAAGCTCTGGAATTATTAGCTAATGTGATATGTTTCTCTTTTTACTAAGCACTGTAAAAAAAAAAACAAACAAACCACAAAACAAAAACAAACAAACAAGCAGAAACCAGTCTAGCAGTTTTTTGCTCAGCAAATCTACTACTGGAAATTTATCCTAAAGAAATAAGAAAAAAAAAAAAAGAAAGAAAGAAATGAGAGGTACCCAAAGATGTATGTACAAGGTGTTTCACAGCAATTAATAAAAGGGGAAAATGGAAACAGCCTAAATACTTAACATTAAGAGTTGGATGGATATATAAAGTGGAATTGTATTCATTATTTAAAAAATAATAAGGATTGGTATTTTTTGGCAAATTAATTTTGTGTAATAAAGAGCAAATTGTAAAGCAGTAACTATAGTACAATTACATTTTTGTTGAAACACACATTGCTTACATGTTTGTATGTGGGGACATATGTGTATAGCTTTACAATCACACACCTGTGATGTATATCCTGAAAGAATATGTGTATACCAAAAGTTACCAGTGGTCATACATCTCTGGGTCGTAAGAATTCTTATTCAATGACCACAGATTATATTTAATAAAAAATATTTTTTAAAATAAATTAACCAGGTACAAAAGAATATTGTAAGACTATCTTCTCTATTAGGAATTTTAATATTTAAGCATTTAACAATATCAGTTTTGCAATACTTCTCTAATATATGAGGCACTAAAGATCCCATGTTATTTCTCTTTTAAAAGGAACTGAATAGAATATTTGTTTCACCCCAATCAAACAAAATCTGTAAATTAACTTGTTAAAATAACAGTGTTTATATATGGAAGCTATATTTTTTGGAGATGCAAACTAAAGAATTTAGAAATGAAACGTGATAATGTTTCTAACTCACTTTGAAATCACTCAGCCAAAAAAAAATATATATATATACACATAATGTATACATAAAAGAAGTGAATATGACAAAATGTTCACAACTGTTAAAGTACATGATGAGCATATTGATGTTTATTATACTAATGTTTCTAATTTTCCACATATTTAAAGCATTTTATAATAAAAATTAAAAACGATTTTTTAAAAAGGACCATACATATTCCTCCTCTTTGGTTAGTTAACTACTAATCCTTTTGTTTTCCAATAAAGGAGGGTAGGTTTAAAAGAAAAAAAAAAAAAAGACCACCCAAACAAATTATCCCTGCACCTCCCCAAACAAGGTAAGTAGGAGGAGCAGCCTGGTTCTTAACAAAGCATCAAGTCTAGTCATAATAAAGTGAGAGGTCATTCCAGAAACTTTCTTATATTGGAAAACAGCAACCTTTTATGATATCAGCTCTTTAATTTCTTACTTAAGGAATTATGAGGAGGATAATAGAGAGCTTCTACAAGTTAAGACAGAGTTTTTCTAGATCCCTGATGAACCCTTCAAGACCTTTCCTTTTGTATTGAATCTCTGTTCTTGCAAGTATAACCAGATGGGTCCTGTGCCATCACTCAACGTTCTATTGTCTTACCGCTGCAGGATATACCACAGCCGTTAACTGCGTCTGGGGTTTTGCCATTATTACACCAGTAGCGGCTATTGATTTGAAATATCCCGTAATCAGTGCTTTCGCTTCCAGGATTATAGTTTGTAGCTTCTGTATTATAACTGCTTTCCCATTTGGTCAAACAGATCCCTGAAAAAAACATAGTTTTAGTAATAAAGAGCAACACCATATGATTTATAGTTCACAGCATAATTATATAGTTCTATTTAATTCTATTTTACTAACGACTTTATAAGTATAAAGATGTATTATACTTGTAAAATATTTTAACACTTTGGTGTTAAACGGTCCTTAAGAGAATTCTTTTGTTAGCAAATCATCTGGTAATACTAATGAAACAAGATAACATATTTTTAAAAATATTCAAATAGCTGTTTTTTCCATTGCTATTATCCTTCTCCTGCTCTCATCCCTCAGGTAGGATTCAGCCTAGAACAGAAAGTCAACAGAGTTGTTGAGTGGGTTTGGTAATCAGCAGCAGATGCATATGCCAATGGAAAATTGCTTTTATTAGGAAAACTAAGGATTTTTCTGGGAGAAAGAAAATTTCCTATGATACCTAAAGGTGAATTTGGGTATCAAATTAGAATCCAGACAACAAGAGTCATAGAATAGGCACAACTGTGTCATCCACGCATCCATCCATCTAGTCATTTGCTCATTCATTCAAAAATAGTTATGGAGAGAAATGTCTGAATTCAATCTGAAAAATACACTGATTACATTCACATATATGGAATAAAATACAAAGTAACTTTTACTTAGGGCACATTTTGACTTCTGTGGAAGAAAATGAAAACTAATTAATCAACTAGAGTAAGAATAATAAAATGTCATTTCATGCCGCATTTCAGGGATGCTTATATAGATATGGATTAAGGGGAAATAGGTTGCTCCTGTCCCTGTTTTAAGAGTTCAAAGTAATTTTTTAAAACCTTTGCTATTAAACCCAGCATCATGGTAGGGGGATTAAAACCGAGAGAAATACTGCATGACTCAGGCTTGCAGAACCCAAGTTCCAAACTGGAAATGGCTGGAGTCGAACACCAAGGGCTTGGCAGACATACCCCAGGGGCTCAAAACTATCTCTCAGTCAGCCTACATGTGCCAGCTGGCAAATTTAGTGGCACTAGAAGAGTACAGTGAGTTCCGGCCTGCTTAGAATGGTATAGAATTTGGCCCTCCCATGCCTCAATCCTTCACGTGGCACATGTGATTCTAAAGGAACAAGCTGATGTTTTTTAGCCATTGTAAGTGTGCAAACCCTCAAAGGAATAAAAAAGTCCATTCACTCAAAGTCCCTTGCTTAGTCTTCATTCTCTATTAGCATCTGTTCGGCACCCGATTAACTATCTGGAAGGATGAGGAAGAGTTAACTTACAGTTTGCCAGGCTGACTCCCTTATAGCCATCCAATCCAAGTTTTTTCAGAGTTCTGGCAAGCTCACACCTCTCATATATCTTGCCCTGGACAGCGACAGAAAGGAGGAGAAGCCCCAGAATGAGGAGAGCCTTCATGTTGACTGAGAAGCAGGACCTCCAGACTGACCAGGGGGAGCTGGCCCTGGTATTTAACATCTTTCACTTCCTTCTTCTCCCAGTGGTTTGGGAGCTCCACCCTTTGAGATAAGTGGAAAATAGAAACTGTTTATTGGTCCACTGACTTTAAAAGTTTTCTTCCTTATGTTTGAAGAGGGATATTCTGATGTCCTAAGAATTAACCTGCAAGAAAGTAATAAAATGGCATTGCTGAAAGACATTGCTCAGGAAGAATTGGAATTGGCACTATTGCCAAAAGAGGAACTTCCTCCTATTTTATTATGAATTTAAGCAACTATTAAAAAAAAAAAAACCTGAATGAGCATTTTACACAATTGCAAATGAGCTCCAACCTTTCATAAACATTCATTTTCATTAAATTGTTTTATGTGCCTTCACTATCTTTCATCTTTTTCACTTAAAATTACTTTATATACACTTTCCACAGAAGCATGTGCCTCACTGCGTGTTGCTGTGACAGGTACATAGCACGACTCCATGCTGCTCAGCCAGACTCCTACACTAACTTTTTTGGTTACTATTGTGAATTCCTAATTTATTAATCAATGTCTTACTATTATAAATAAGCCTCATGTGACCAACATTCCTAAATCCTTTTTTTTTCACGTCTTTAAAAAAATTTAATACATCTTACATTATACAGAGAACTTTTATTTATTAAAAGATTCCCTAGAAAATGAAAAGACAAGCAATAAACAGGGAGAAGACATTTTCAACACATATGACTAACACAAGAAAAACATTCAAAATATTTTTTATAAAGTTGTATATTTAATAATAAGACAACCCAAGAAAAAAATGAGCACAGAACTTTAATAGGCATTTCATGTTAGACAAATGGCCAAGTAAACATGTTTCCAAAGAGAAACAAAAAGCTTAACCTTAATCAGAGAAATGCAAATTAAAATGAGATTTCATTTCATATCCATCTATGAGATTGGCCTAAACTTAAAATTCGGACAATTTCGAATGTTAGTAAAGAATAAAAATTGAAAAATCTCCTTTGGAAAATATCACACATTGTCTATTAAAGCTGAAGATATTTGTATGTTCCAAATACCCTATGTTCAGTGATACCACATTCATAATATATATCCTAGAATACAGGCTGGCAAACTATGGCCCACCGGCTAAATCTTGCCACTGCCTGTTTTTGTAAATAAAATTTTATCAGAACACAGCCACACTCATTCTTCTACATATTGTCCATGGCTGCTTTCATGCTACAATGGCAGGATTTATCCGTTGTGATAGAGGCCGTTGGGCCTGCAAAGTCTAAAGTATTTCGTATGTGTCTTTTTATGGAAAAAGTTTGCAAAACTCTGCCCTGGAGCAACCTGTGCATACCCATCAGTAAACATGTGCAAGAATGTTTATAGCAGCACTATAATAGCAAATTTTAAAACAATCTACATTTCTATTAACAGAATGGATTAAAAAACATGATATAATCACACAATAGAATACCACATAGGAATGAAAATGAATTACAACTATATGGTTAAATCTCATACTAATATGTTGACAAAAGAAGCAAGTCATAGAATATATAAAATATTGATATAAAACTAAAAAATATGGGTAAACAACATAGTTTTGGGGTACATGGTTCAAACTATGAAGAAAAGCAACAGAATTATGAACACAAAATTCAGCATAACTATTATGTTTGAGGGAAAAGAAAGGGAGTACAAATCTACAGGTCTTCAAAGCCTAACTCCTTTCTGACAATGCCTTACTTCACATTTCCATGTTAGAGCATAAAGGGTCATTGTAAAGCAAGGGAACTTTATAGGAAAACCTACACAGAGCACCAGAATATGCCACCAAAAATCTTGGCCTTTGGCATGAGGATTATTTTGAGCTGAAGGCAACTGAGAAGAAGCAGATCCAAGAAAAGCTCTCTGCCCTCCCCGTTTTCCTGAAAGCAGAACATACATTTGTGCAGAAATTAATCACCAGCAACCCTGGACACTTAGCCCCAAGACAGCAAAAGAGGACTCTACAAAACAACTTTTACTGACTAGCTATTGTCTTCCATTGGTTTGTTATATATGGATCGTCCCACAATGTGCCACCCTTGGAACCTAGTACTCTTTTCCTCTGTCTTGTCGCTCCTCTAAAAGTATACTGTTCTCTGGTTAAGATGATCTGGAGGTCCAGGGTGCAGCCACCTCTTTGAGTAACTCGTCCCCACATTTCTCATAAGTCTATGTGGGATATATTGATACATGTTAATAAACTTGTTTTTCTCTTGTTAATCTGTCTTTTCTTGCAGAGCCCTAGCTGAAAACCTAAAAGGGTACAAGGAAACCAATGTTTCCTCCTGTCCAGTTTCTGGTGATGAGGATGGCACAGTAAAAGGCTGGAACACTCCACTCTCCCTGGAGACTGCAGTTGGGATTTGGGATAACTGATGATGGACCAACAGCAGGTAGGAATTCTTACTATGTCAGTCTCCCAGATCTCTGTCTGTAGTGCACAGTCAAGAGAGGAGAGAAACATTTCTCCTTGTCCCTTCCTTTCCAAATTCACAGTGGCAGGAGAAAAACATTTGTGAAGATAGATCTTGAAACGTGACTCTTATGAATTTGGTTTTGGTAATCAACACCTATGGGTACTGATTCTTAGCCTCCCAGAAAGTCATGTTTTCCTTTGTCTCTGTCTTTTGTGTCACTTGTCATAAGGATGAAAAACCATAAGATGAGCATCTCCATTTGTCTTGTTTTATGTACTGAGAACTTGGCTTTGTAACCAGTGAGAATATTCCTTCTGGTTTCTGCCACTTGGGGGTGCCTGTTGTCTTTCAGGCTTGCATCAGCAGCTAGCCAGCCAGCTAGAAGCCTAAGACGTGAAGTGAAAGGCAACATTCTCTCTGTCCAACCATGTCAGCGCTCAGGGGAGTTTTTCTTAATAAAGGGTCTCAGTCCATAAGGGGTCTTTATCACCTCTACCTTCGTTGCCTTGTTTGTGAGGGAAAAATTCTCATCCCAGGATTCCTTTTCTGGTAACACAGAGAAGTAGGTCAGTGATTGAAGGTGTCTCACTCTGTGGGAGAGAGAGGTTTATTTGCCACCTGTGACAATGAAGGTCGTTGCTTTCTTAGGCTATCTCCCGAGTGGCTCTGCATCTTGAGAGGGCTACATTTCTTAGGGGATACCTCTTGTGTCCATGGTTAAGCCCTAAAATTAGTTTTAAGCCATAAAAGACTTACTGGTTTGGAGTCACAATTGAAACAGATATGTTGAAGATTTGGACTTTTACATCTAGAAGGATTTTTAAGAAAGCTCTCGTCTTAAACAAATGTCTTATTGGTACCTATGGGAAGACCAGATGAAAGGAAGGAAGGAAGGAAGGAAGGAAGAAAGAAAGAAAGAAAGAAAGAAAGAAAGAAGGAAAGAAGGAAAGAAGGAAAGAAGGAAAGAAGGAAAGAAGGAAAGAAGGAAAGAAAGAAAAGAAAGAAAGAAAGAAAGAGAGAGAAAGAAAAGAAAGAAAGAAAGAGAAAGAAAGAAAGAAAGAAAGAAAGAAAGAAAGAAAGAAAGAAAGAAAGAAAGAAAGAAAGAAAGAAAGAAAGAAAAGAAAGAAAGGAAGGGAAAAGAAAGAAAAGAAAGAAAAGACAGATACAGAAGAATACCCTGGCTAGTGTGAGAAAAGTAAAACACTTCCTTAACAAGATTAGGAGGGAAAGATCAGAGAACAAATGGCAAGAACTGCAGATAGCACTCAAGCTGGTGTAAAACTTACGTAAATCCCAGGCTTTTTTCCTGGCTATCCCTGATAGCCAGGGAAAGAGCTTTCACAAAGGTCCAGAAATTACACTGGAAGACTTGATTTATTGTTCCTTAAGCAGATCCCACCAGGTCCAGGTCTTCCCTGAATTTTGGGCCTGCACTACAAAAAAAAAAAAAAAAAAAATCATTGAACTATCCTATCTTACCGTTAGAGAAAAGAGAAATTACAGTAATTATCCTAGATTTCTGATAATAGGCAAATATGCCCCTGAGTTCCTTTTTAGCGTTTCTCAGTCCCTTGGAAATACTGATCTTACCATATCTTTGAAATGTAAGCATCCAAAGAGATAATTGTTGGCTAAAGTAATCATGGGCCTGGGGCAAAAAAAATGGAGAGACAGAGAAAGATTTTTTAAAAACAAACTGCTATTTGATAGCTCCATAAGCTCCCTTGCCCCAAATTTTGTCCACAGCCTCCATAGGTAAAAACCTTGTCTTTTCCACAAATATTACTACAGGCTCTTCCTGGAGCAGGGATCGAACCCGTGTCCCCTGCACTGGCAGGCGGATTCTTGACCACTGTGCCACCTAGGAAGTCCTGTGCCTAATATTTTAAATGAAAGCTATAACATCTCTGTTTGCATGTGTCTATATGTTTATGTATATCTATGTATGTATGTTCTATATATGTGAATCTTTCTCCCTCTGGATAGTATTCCTAAACACTTGTGAAAGAGTTCTACTTAATTGGCTTAAAGAAAATATAAGCACTTGTATAAATCAAGACAAGTCAAATAAGTTTATGTTATCTCTACTAGATGCTTGAGATTATAAAATTACAAACTCAACCTAAGAAATAAAGTTACAATAAAAATGATTTTCGTAACATATGTCAACATCGTAGGGAAAAATATCCACATTTAAATGTTTAGGTTCTTTTCTTCTGTGATTTCTGCTACTTGCGTGGTTTGTCAACAACAACAATAACTTAAAATGATGGTTAACTTTTAATATCTCATGAAATTTTCATGGCAACTCAACCATAATTGTTAAGAACACATGAATTAAATGGATGTAAGTGGTTGAAAAGTTTTGTAAATGCATTTTGCAACAATCATTATGTTTTATAAAATGTCTGCTTAAAAATAGTTTCCAAAATCTTTTCATAACCTTAACTTTAAATGACGGCTATTCATTGAATGTCTAGATCATTTCCAAATGAGAGAAAATACTGAACATTAATTGCCAAATATAAGTTTTTTTTCTGCTTTGACTTCTTATTACAGAGAAACTAAAGATATTTGGGTCTGTTAATAACATGTTCTTTTTTCCACCTTAAAATAATTGTACTATAAAAAGGCATATGTCTCTAGAAATTACAAAATGATGTAGACCTGGGAATTCCCAGTTCTAACCCAGCGGTTAGAACTTGGCGCATTCACTGCTGGGGCCCGGGTTCGGTCCCTGGTTGGAGAACTAAGATCCTGCAAGCTGTGCAGAGTGGACAGTAACTAAATAAATAAAAAGTAAAACGAGCAAATAAGATAGAAGATGTGGGTTCTAGGAAACAGGGTTCTAATACAGGAGAGAGGAGAAGGGAAATTATTGAGATGAAAGGAGAAGTGTCCTGTGGGCTCCTGGGGAAAACCCAACTTAGAGATGGCCTGGAAGGTCTGAACCCATTGAAAGGAGTTTGACAACTCTGGCGGAGACTTTGGGTAATGAATTAATACATGAATAAGTACATGGAAAACTAAGCAAACAGAAAAGTGAGGCAATTATTAATTCCAAGAAAACCAAAAAGACTTAAGAATAGAAATACAACGAAATTATACCATCATATTATACTCGTGTTTGTGCATGGTTGTAAAGGGGAACAGCAAGGGGGGGAGTTGAGAGAGAGCTAAATCTCCGTCCTCCTTGATGGAAATAAATAGAAAATATCTAGGACTGAAAATCAAAATTGAGTAGAGTTAATCATGCTCTTGAGATTTGTGGCTGTCATATTAGAATATAGTTAAAGAGATTACCTCTAGTGTTGGGAATTGGGTGGGAAATGTTAGACCCATTTTTTAACATTAAACTTATGATACTTTATTTGACTTAAAAAACATCCGTGTATTTTATGATTAAAAAGCATTTGAAAATGTTACTACTATGTAAGAAAAAGAACAAAAAGACATACACCAGAATGTTTACAGTGGTCATTTATGAATACTCTTCAGAATTTTTATTTAATTTGTATGTTTTGGCATTTTCCAAGTTTTCTTCTTTCAGCATATATTTCTTTTGCAATTAGCAAAATGATAAATAATTATACACACACAGAGGAATGTGCAGAATCACTAAAAAAAGGGTGAATATTTTGAAGTCCTCGACATTCCTCTGTATATGTGAACTCAGCCATATTTGTAGAAATGTTCTATTTAACTTTAAAATTACCTTTCTGCTATGCAGTTCTTCTGTACTCAAATCAGTGGTCTCTTAAGCTTCAACGGAACAGACTTAAATATTAAATTTTCACTGAGCTTCATGAGCTGCATTAAAATGGTATATAAGCTATATAAAAAGAAATGTGAGACAACATCTCAGAACAGTGCTGTTTTGGTAGGATCATTTTTATTGTATAGTTAATGTTTTTAAAAGACTAAAAAATACTCTTACAAGAATACAATTTATATTCCTCAGAATAAAACACATGTTGGCAAGCTCCTGGAACACTATGTCCCATCCAGGCTTTTATTTGGGGGACTGTATCATTGAAGGAGGATAAACTGGGGAGGGGGTTCCCTGAGGCCAGGGGAACTGAGGAGGCAAATTTGGTCAGATCTAAGATGATAGTGGTAGCAGGCTTGAAAAGTGGCAGGGCCCTGAATCCCACTCCCATGGAGGGTGGGGGGTGGGCAAGAAATCTCTTGGATGGCATGTAGCTGCTGGGGACATTGAACACTAATTGCCCTGCCTTGGGACTCAGTGAAGCTTTGAAAAGGAGCTTCTGCCTTCGGATGAGCCACGTCAGCTTGGGTAATAACCACCGTCTGAACAGCTCAGTGCTGGACTGAAACTTAAGGTCTTCCTTAAGTTTTCTGGATTCTGTAGTTTCTTGAGATGCTTGGAAGCTCCTGGGCAGGGGCTTAGCTAAAAATGTTTAAAAAGACTATCGTTGACTCACCATTTGGGGAAGTAGGGCTTAGAGACAAATTTTGTTTGATTGAGAAAAATAAAGCAAAGTGGTGTTTCTTGCACCCACTTATGGTATAGCAAATTTATACCCACTGAGCTATTTGATCTAGACTCACCTGCTCTGAATGTGATTGGAGAGAATGTGATTGGTGAGTGGGAAGTGAGATGGTTCTTGGGAACCCTAGAGATGAAACTGCTTTCCTGAAAATGGCTCTTTGGTTCCATGATTTAGGTCACCATTAATTCTGGAGGTAAGTCTAGGTGTTTCAGTTTTCAGCGACAGACTATTCGGACAGACCTCTCTGTCTTGATAATCTTGTTTCACTATAATCTATCCCACTGCTTTTTGTTGTTGCTGTTGCTCCTACAATCCTGCTTTTCTCTATTAGCACAAAATTAAAATCTGTTTGTGTCAGTATATGAGGGACATGAAAATGTATGAAAATAGGACAACCACGGCAAGTAACTGACGCTGGTAAATGAAAATTGCCTGTATCGATGAAAATTGGCATTGGCATGAGTTTCGTCACGGGTATAAGTAATCACTTGCCAGTGAAGCCGTGCCATTTGCTTGAAGCCATTATGGACCTCGGGGGACCACGGTCAGGGCAGCTGGACTCACCTCGTTCCCCAGCTGATGCTGTCCTTGTGTCGCTTGGCTCAGGGGTGCAGAGGACCTGGTCTCAGCTCTACTGTGGCAGCATGGCTGCTAGGAGAATTTGCAGTGGGCAGAGGGAGATGGGAGCTCCAGGGGAGCCCAGACGCTGAGAGGTTAAGGTGGACTACTTTCTTGTTCAACTAATGTAGTTGCGTAACAGCCTTGTGAAACAGGACCAGCACTCAGCTGCTCCCAGCAAGTCCAGCAGCCTGGGCCCCAGGTCAGAGAGGCTCCCTGTGGGGACATTCCCTGACTTAGGAATAGTGCTTGACCCCAATCCAAAGGTGGCATTTTGTTGGTCCCTCAGGTAGATGGGTCACTGAAAACTGGTAAATGATTTGGGTTTGCTTAATCCAGACCACTGTATTTTTTTCCTCAAGGATTAGTGACCACTTTCTGTTCTTTTAGCTCTCAATATCCCTGTAATTTAAGTTCCCACTCTTTGCAGAATAGGTCAAACAAGCAAGATAATTTCCTGCGTCTCCTGACACCATCCAGACTCCAGAAATCATCTAGCTTTTGTACTTAATTTACTCTATGGCCTTGCTGTTTTTGTGTTGAGTCAGGTAATTGGTTCATACTGAGAAAAAATCATACTATTTAACAAACACAAGAGAAATTATTTCTACTATGATGCCAATACTGTGCTATAAGAGTCTCTAGTTACTGTGCTCTAGCACAGAGCCACAAGTTACTGACCCATCTGTTGATCATTAAGCCTAAAAAACAGTACTAGCCGAGTAAATCTGCTAGTCATAGTGGAGGTTTTACCATTCCTGATACTTGCCATGTTCTCACTCTCTTCTCTGTCTTCATTCCTGCTGTTTCCCCAATGTGCTATGTAGACAGTGAAAGAAATGTGAGGATATCTGGTGGCAAAGTGAAAGTTGGAGGGGTGAGCCGGATCAGACCGGGGAAACTTAATCCCCCAAACAGTGAGATTTAGCACTTAATCCCAGAGACAATGGGAAAGTATTCATGAGTATTAAACTGGAGAGTAACTAGATCAGAATCTTAAGAAAACAAAACAAGACACTCTAGATTGGCCTCAGGGACCGCTGCTAGAAAACTGACAAGTAATCCAGATGGCAGACAAGGGTGGGGCCTGGGTAATGGAGTTGGGAGGGTTCAAGAGATATTTAGGAGATTCGAATGATCAAGACTGGAGATTATCCAGACTATTTCGAGACACAGGGGAAAAGGAAAGGTAAATAATACTAGCTTTTGTTTACCAGATGCTTATGAAGTGTTTGCCACTTAAAAAACATTACTTATAATTCTTACAGAGGTCTTAAATGTAGGTATTATATCCATTTTACAGATGAAAAAATATATGTCCTAGAGAAGAAAAGTCACTTGCCCAAAGACATATAGCTAGTGAGTGGAAGAGCTGGGATTTGGATTCAGGTCAGTTCCGTGGTCTTTTCAGTTTACCACATTACCTTGTAAAAGTTGAAGTGAATGGGAAGAAATTCCACTGCAACCCAATTCTCACCCCTTGACACTTTGTCCACCTCTTGTCTGATTTTAGTTCCCGATATAGTTGTGCAAACCCATTTTATGTATTTATTTTTAACGTGTGATTTTTCTCTCAGAGGTTGATCTAACACCAGGCAATGGAATGGAACAATTAGAGACTATTTAAAAATCGATATTCTTGATGTGCAAACAACCGATAATTGTATCGCAACCCAGTTGGCACCCCTCAATATGCTATAACTTCTTTGTCCACCTCTTGTCTGATTTTAGTTCCCGATATAGCTGTGCAAACCCATTTTATGTATTTATTTTTAACGTGTGATTTTTCTCTCAGAGGTTGATCTAACACCAGGCAATGGAATGGAACAATTAGAGACTATTTAAAAATCGGTATTCTTGATGTGCAAACAACTGATAATTGTGGAAAGCTTTTGATTTCTTTGTGAATACTTTCTTTGTAATATTATTTCTGTTATCTTTAAACTTCCAAAGTCAATGCAATTAGAACTTAGGCTGGATCTCACTTCCCCTTTTCACATTATGAACAAATATTTCCCTTTCCACATTGGTCAGGTTACAAAATCCCTTCTTAGTTTACACAACAATTGGGCATTCATCATGAGACATTATCATAAAATAGGTAACCAATTTTTCAAACATGTGATAAAACATAGTCTTGTTAACAAAGAGATGGAAATATTCCCATTTTTGTTTCTGCTTTCCAGAAGAGTATTCTGATTTCATTTCTCTGTTAAGTATGACTTTTGGGTTTAAGGTTTGGTTCAGTCTTTTTATTTGTGCCAGTGCAACTGCATAGCCATTAAACTTCTTTCATTGAACTAGAAAACAGTGATTTCAATCTGTAAATTAGCTCTGGTAACATCACAAAATGTTGGGAGAGGAGAGAAGAAATTGTTGCAAATAGGGGAATAAGGTCATATACTTGGGTTGTATTTTCCCCCCTCTCGACAAACATTTTATCGTTACCCTTAGCAAGCAAAGAAGGTAATATGCTTAACTTCTTCTTAACAACAATTTATATGTACACATTTAATTGAAGATGATGATGTTATCCCTTTGACTTCACTCTAAATTGTTTAAGATGCAGGCACGCATTTTCTCACTCCAACCCCCCATATCAGGTCAATATCATACCTCTGTGAGATGGCTGCTTGCTGGCATGGGAGTGGTCTATTTCCAACTCAGTCAAATAGGATCTGAACTCACAAGCATAGCACCATTTACACACAAGTCGCACAATGACCCGACCCAAAGATGATGAGGGCTAATATCAGTGCCTTACACGTTTATTTTGGAAAATAGTTCCCTTGACTGCCGATTCAAAATGATTTTCAATTAAAGAGTAATTTAGTAAATTAGAAATATTATTACAAATATAGAATGGTAAACTCTAACCTGCTTAAAAAAGATGAATGGGTATTTTAACCTCTGGGAAGTTAAGATAATTTTAAGTTTCCTCATAAGAATACAATCTTCTAAAATGGGAAGGTTTATACACACACACATACATACATACACACGTGACTGCTAGTTTTTGTGAAAAATAATGGGACTAAAATGAAGCTAAATAAAAACTACACTTAAAATATCTTCCTCATGTAAGAAGTTCAATCCACTGCAGGTCCAATATCCTTGACGTACTCTGGTGTGTGAAACCTAGTTTAGATCTGAATTCTGTGACAGGACTACTGACATGGCTTTCGAAGTAGTCTCCTTGTGTCCAGTTTCTCTCCCCTGCAACCCACTTTGCATCCAGAGCATGCCAACCTTGAACTCTGGGGACTCAGAGTTTATAACACACGTACGTCAATCACATGTAATCTATGATGTGATTGTCTATTCTGTGGCTTGCTGTCATATTGTCCTCATATTCATCATGATGAGCTCTTTGAGGGCTTGTGCTCCTTTAAGGTTTCTCCTCTGCCTTCTCAGAAAGAAGCACATTCATGTGTACATTGTAGGGATTCAACAAAATTGGTAAACTTCCTGTATAAAAAAATGCATTAAGGTGTTAGTCTTCTCTCTTGACCACCTGTGTTAAAAAAGTGTTTTGCTATTACAAATGATGCATGGAAGTAATACAAACTTACAGGTAAAAACCAACCACAGGACTTCCCTGGTGGCGCGGTGGTTAAGAATTCGCCTGCCAATGCAGGGGACACAGATTCGAGCCCTCGTCCAGGAAGATCCCACATGCCTCGAAGCAACTAAGCCCCCGTGCCACAACTACTGAGCCTACGCTCTAGAGCCTGTGAGGCACAACTACTGAAGCCCCTGTGCGCCTAGAGCCCATGCATCGCAAGAGAAGCCACCGCAATGAGAAGCCCATGCACCGTAACAAAGAGTAGTCCCTGCTCGCAGCAACTAGAGAAAGCTCTCGTGCAGCAAGGAAGACCAAATGCAGACAAAAATAAAAATATATATAAATAAATAAATTTAAAAAAAAAAAAACTACATAAGGATGTGCTTCTCCAACATGAGAAAACAATTATAAAAGATAATCTAGAATTTTGAAGAGAGAATCATTTTTTATAAAGAGTTAACTCAGGCCTCTGGAATAAATTAGAAATAAGACAATATGTTTGAGACACAGGGTTCCTCATGCCAATGTATGTAAAAACTTGAAGGTATTATTCAACGCTTCACTAAAGTCAGTAAGGGAAAAAAATTTCTACTTCAATTGTCAAGAAATTATACATGAATAATTGTATTATGGAAGAAGGTCATGTGTAACATTTGGTCGTAAGTTTAGGAATTCATTAACTGGTTCAATAAATCATAAAAGTTGACTGAATATTTCCTGTATTAGAGGCACCATGTTAATGCTGAGGATAGCAAGGTGAAAATGAGCTATGAGTAGAAATGATACGAGTCACTTCGAAACTGAAACATTTAATTGCTAGTGCAAAACACTCCAGTGCGTTCTATCTGCCTTGGCAACTGGTGAAGTTGTATGTGTCAGAAGGTGTAGCTACCTGTGGGTAAAACCTCTGCAGCCCGGGTGCCTGTGTGACTGTGTGGAACAGAACCACTTGTTGAGCCATGAAGACACTGCGGCATGAACAAGAAATAAATTGTGTGTTCAGCAATGGACATCTTGGGAGTGTTTTGTTATTTCATCATTTCAGATGGAGGTAAACCAATTTAAAAACAAAGGAAAGGGAGGCAGGTGCTGTCGCCGTGACGTCGGTCGCCACCTGCCCGGGCCCTCTTGCGCCCGCCTTGTCGGCCATGTCCCTTGTCGGTCCTTCCTGTGCCGGAGCCGCTGAGTGGCCAGGCCCCGCCGGCCGGCCTTTGGGCACCCCCGTGGGCCTCAATGCCCATGCTTCTGTTCTTTGCTCCCATACAGACATCACAGTGCCTGACTTCTCTGACTATGGTCCTGCTGAAGGGTTAGATAGTACAAAGTCTTCAAAAGAGAGCAGTGAGGCTAGGAAAGGTTCCTCCTGTTTGGTAACTGCAACAACTGCTGTGGGTGTTGGGTATGCTGCCAGGAATGTCGTCTCTCAGGTTGTTTCCAGCATGAGTGCTTCTGCGGGTGTGTTGGCCATGTCCAAACTCAAAATCAAGTTATCTGATGTTCCAGAGGGCAAGAACATGGCTTTCACATGGAGAGGCAAACCCCTGTTTGTGCGCCGTAGGACCAAGGAGATTGACCAGGAAGCTGCAGTTGAAGTGTCCCAGTGGAGGGATGCCCCGCATGATTTAGAACAAGAAAGCTGACTGGGTTATCTTGATAGGTGTTTTCACTCATCTTAGTTGTGCACCCGTTGCACACGCAAGCGATTTGGTGGTTATTACTGCCCTTGCCATGGGTCACACTATGAGGCATCCGGCAGGATCAGGAAGGGGCCTGCACCTCTCAACCTTGAAGTTCCCTCATATGAGTTCACCAGTGATGATACAGTGATTATTGGTTAGAGACCTGGACTGCAGTCATAGGCTTCTGTCAGTCTTCGTGTCACCTCAGAAGAGTTATTGAAGAACAAGCCTTCTGTACTTTGAATTAGTTGATTTGAAATATTTAAGGATTCCTAATAATGTGTTTGCAAACACGTGAAGTAAATTGAATTTAATGTTGAATACTTTCACGCATTCACCTAATAAAGCCACTGTTAAACATTGTTATGCTCAAAGACTTCAAAGGTGCAGTGTCTTTGACAGTTAATTCTAATTAAAAATTACAGACCAGTGTATGAGCAAACAGAAACAAAGGAAAGGGAGAATAGACAAGTCTCCCATGCAAAAGTCTTCCAAAAATTTACATAGGTTCTCTGCCCACAAGGAAGCAGAGTGTAAGTCCCCACTCCGTAAAGTGTGGGCTGGGCATAACGACTTCCTTCCCCAGAGTACAGCATGGACAGGAGGGAAAACGAGTAATTTCACAGCAGAGAGGCCTGGCGAATGCAGCTTCAGCCCGTGGATCAAGGTTAACACCCACAGTAATAAGTTATGCAGATCGTATGTATCCTAGATGCCATGTGATGAAAATGGGATCTGTGGTCTTCCTTCCCAAACACATAATCCTTGCCTAATCACGAGAAAAACATCAGACAACATCTCGTTTCTCCTTACCAATCTCTCTCCTCTTTAAATCATGGAATTCAGCTGTCCATTTATTTGTAGCTGTTGTTGCTGCTGTTTTTTTATCTGTTTTCTTTTTTTTAAAACTTTTTATTTTATATTGGAGTATGATTGATTTACAATATTGTGTTAGTTTCAGGTGTACAGCAAAGTGATTCAGTTATACACACACACACACACACACACACACACACACACACACGTACGTCAAAAATTATCCGCACTCTAGTTACATTAAAACTTCTGTTGGCCACACTGTCTTATCAGAGTTTCAAGGCTACTGTCTCCCCAGTCACTGCTGTGCAGGTGTGAATATGTTACCTCAGTTCATTTGCAACTGTGGTGTGAGCAAAAAATGAATGCTCCACTTGTGTGTGATTTGCATGAAAGAAGAGCATCGTGTTCTGTGGTCTGAGGGTGTACCTGGTGCCATTATTTATCGAAGACTTTGTGCACAGTATGGAGGAAGTGTTTTGTCACCAAGAAGTGTGTCTGAATGGACAGAGAAGTTCAAGGAACGTCGCACAAGTGTTAGCCATCAAGAAGGAGCCAGATTCACTTCTGATGAAGAAGGGAAGACCGCAGTGCATTCGTGGCTCAAAGCTCAGCCTAAAACATTTTTTAACGAGGGAATACGAAAGCTCTTTGACAGATGGACAAAGTGTATTGAAAAGCAAGAAGATTATGTCAAAAAATGTATTTGTCTTTTCTAAAAGTTGATTAAAATAAAATCTACAGCCAGAGCATGGATAATTTTTGACTCACCCTCGTATTCTTTTCCCATTTAGGTTATTACAGAATATCGAGTAGGGTTCCCTGTGCTATACAGTAGGTCCTTGTTGATTATCTATTTCACATATAGTAGTATGTATATGTTAATCCCACACTCCTAATTTATCCCTCCCCCCCACCTTTCCCTTTTGGTAACCATGAGTTTGTTTCCTGTGTCTGTGAGTACCTTTCTGTTTTGTAGATAAGTTCATTTGTATCCTTTTTTAGGTTCCACATATAAGTGATATCATATATTTGTCTTTCTGACATACTTGGCTTAGTATGATAACCTGTAGGTCCATCCATGTTGCTGCAGATGGCATTATTTCATTTTTTAATAGCTAATAGTCCATTGTGTGTGTGCGTGTGTGTGTGTGTATACATATATACAGCACATGTTCTTTATCCAATCATCCTTCAACGGACATTTAGGTTGTTTCCATGTCTTGGCTATTGTACATAGTGCTATTTACCTAGGGGTGCGTGTATGCTTTTGAATTAAAGTTTTGTCTGGTTGTATCCCCAGGAGTGGGATTGCTAGATCATATGGCAACTCTATTTTTAGTTTTTTGAGGAGCCTCCACACTGTTTTCCATAGTGGCCGCACCAATTTACATTCTCACCAACAGTAGAGGAGGGTTCCCTTTCCTCCACCCCCTCTCCAGCATTTATTATTTATAGACTTTTTAGTGATGACCATTCTGACTGCTGTGAGGTGGTACCTCATGATAGTTTTGACGTGCATTTCTCTAATAATTAGTGATGTCAAGCATCTCTTCATGTGCCCGTTGGCCATCTGTATGTCTTCTTTGGAGAAATGTCTATTTAGGTCTCTGCCCATTTTCCGTTTGGGTTGTTTGCTTTTTGTTACTGAATTGTATGAGCTGTTTGTATATTTTGGAAATTAAGCCCTTGTCGGTTGCAAATATTTCCTCCCACTCCGTAGGTTGTCTTTTTGTTCTGTTTATGGTTTGCTTTGCTGTGCTAAAGCTTATACATTTGATTAGGTCCCATTTGTTTATTTCTGCTTTTATTTCTATTACCTTGGGAGACTGACCTAAGAAAATATGGGTATGATTTATGTGTGAGAATGGTTTGCCTATGTTTAGTTTGAATAATTTCAGTGGGCTCTGGGCTACAGGAATGCTCTCTAGTTGTTTGCTCCCTGGCCCTGGGGTGATTTAAGGCAGGAGAGATATGGGCTCAGTGTGTGAGAGCTGGGTAAAGGAGGCAGTCAGAAGTATGGGCTCTCGACCTGCCTGTCAGCACATGAAAGGCATGTTCCAGGCGAATTATTTACTGTCTCTAGGAATTAGCTAGTCCTGGGAGGGGCAGTCTCTCCCCAGCCAGCAAGACCCCCAAGATGCTAACGCATCATAAAATACAAAGCATAAAAACATGATCAGTATGCTAAAACAGAATAATGCAATATTCTTGGCGTATTAATACAGACTTTATGAGTGTCTGTCTCTTTCACAGTCCCTCCTGTCTATGTCAACCCCATTCTCAGCTCAGCAGCTGCTGAAAGATGATTCCGGTTTTTTTTCCCCTGGGTGATCCAGGCCCTGGCTTCTCTCTACCACAGCCACATTTTAACGCGTCCTGCCTGGTAAGGCTGAGAGCCCCACTGAAAGGAAGGCCTTCTAGACTCTGCTGGGGGTCGGGGGCGGGCAAGACTAGGGGATAAGAGACTCTGGAAGGAGCCAGCTTTGTGGGAAGACAGACATCCATGTCCTGGGGCTGGAAGAGAAGGCGTCCCAGTATAACACCCAATGAGAGGTCAGTCATGGGTCACCATGCAATCAGCATCCTGGCAACAGAGAGCATCTATTCCCCCTGACAGGGCTTCCCACTTGCTTCAGCAACAACTGTCTCCAGGCTGGTGAAAGGGACAGTCTCTTGGCCTCTCCTTGAGAAGGACAGAGGCTTACCAATAGTGGTAAGAGCTGTGATGAACAGGGCATTTTCTTGAGTTGTCTGGGCTGTCCAGTTTCAGGATGAAGTGGGAGTAAATAAGATAGGTACTCTGGACTGAGGGAAGTATCCTTGGATTCTTTGAACTTCAAAAGGAAGAGGTGTTTAAAGAAGATAGAACACAATTTTCTGTTACTGTGGCCAAGGGGACCTTAACTGGGAAAACACTTCTGAAGGGTGAAGCAGGACACTAAGGCAGGGTACCTTTCAAGATACAGAATTATGCGACAGGTACTGGCTAAATATCCTTTCTTTCCAACCTTGTCCGACCATGAAGAGGTTATCCGTGGCTGAATCAGCACCATCAGAGTCCACGTGTCCTGTAAGTGATATAAACTTGGCTCCAGGCACCTCATACACATTCGCCCAAGTCACCATTCTCTCTTTAAAAAAAAAAAAAAAGATGAAAAAGCTGCACTAATCTCTATGATCCCAGCCAGGGTCATCCTCATGAAGTCACACTCTACGAAGAATATGCTCACACTCATTATTTAGACTCTATGAAGCTCAATTTCTTCCTCTACAAGATGAGAGGACTGATGCTTACTCTGTAGCTTAGTTGAAATCATACCATGAAGATTATGGCAAATTTTAAACAGTCAAGAAATGACAGCTCCTCTTCTTCCCTCTCAGTTCTTTCTCCTCTCTAAACAATAAAGACAACTTATTATTTTAATACATCACATGCCATAGTATTTACACGTAACACTCTCCTGCCTGAATAAACCACAAATCCAGAGAGACAAGAATATATGAGAAGATTTCATCATAGTTTATACAATCTTATACTAGAATAAGAATCAGCGAAAACAGAGAACCTATGTTACTTTCATGGCATCTACTTCTTAGTTAACTTTAGAAATTTTTGAGGAAAAATAAACAATAAAAAGGTACCACCTGGAAAGACAGCTATTAAAAATTGATCACAGTAATCAAGATAGTATAATGTGGAAGGAAAGAGACACATAGGTCAATGGAACAGGATAGAAAGCCTAGAAATAGACTCATACAAATATGCCCAGTTAATTTTTTTTTTTTTTTTTTTTATAGTTGTGGCACACGGGCTTAATTGCTCCATGGCATGTGGAATCTTCCCAAGGCAGGGCTCGAACCCGTGTCCCCTGCATTGGCAGGCGGATTCTTTTACCACTGCGCCACCTAGGAAGTCCTGCCCAGTTAATTTTTAACAAAAGAGCAAAAGCAACTTAATGGAGGAGGGATACCCTTTTCAGTAAATGGTGCTGGAATAACTGAATATCCATTGGCAAAAAGAAATAAACAAACAAAAGAACCTTGACCGAAACCTCATACTTTACGCAAAATTATACACAAAATGAATCCTGAACTTAAATGTAAAACTATAAAACTTATAGAAAAGAACATAGGAGAAAATCTTTGAGACCTAGAACAGGTAAAGAATTCTTAGACTTGACACCAAAAGCATAATTCATAGGAAGAAATATAGATAAATTGGACCTCATCAAAATAAACTTTTGGTCTGCAAAAGACCCCATTCAAAGGATGAAAAGACAAATTAGAGACCAGGGGGAAAATTTGCAAATCACTTATCAGACAAAAGTCCCTTTATCTAGAATACATAAAGAACTTTCAAATCTCAACATTAAAACAGAATAATCTCATTAGAAACTCGGCATTGGCACAAAGACATTCACCACCATTTCTCCAAAGAAGAAAGATATACAGGTGGCAAATAAACAAATGAAAAGATTTTATCCTTATTATCCATCAGAGAAATGCAAATTAAAACTACACTGAGATATCATGACACAAATGAGAATGAAAAAATTAAAAATCGCAATAGCACCAAATGCTGGCAAGGATGCAGAGAAACTGGCTCACTCATATATTGCTGGTGGTAATGTAAAGTATTACAGCCCCTCTAGAAAACAGCCTGGCAACTCCTGTCAAAACTAAAAATGGACTATTACACAAGCCAGCAATTCACTCTTGGTATTTAACCCAGAGAAATGTCTTCTTTTCACGTAAGAACTCATATATGAATGTTCATAGCATTTTATTCTTAATAGCCAAAAACTGTTAACAATCCAGATTTCACTGAATGGGTGAATGGTCAAACAAACAAACTGGTTAATGGGTCCACATCATGGAATGTAATACTACTAAGTGATTAAAAAGGAACAAACTAGGGCTTCCATGGTGGCGCAGTGGTTAAGAACCTGCCTGCCAATGCAGGGCACATGGATTTGAGCCCTGGTCTGGGAAGATCCCATATGCCACAGAGTAACTAAGCCCATGCACCACAGCTATGGAGCCCACATGCCACAGCTACTGAAGTCCACACGCCTAGAGCTCGTGCTCTGCAACAAGGGAAGCCACTGCAATAAGAAGCCCACGCACTGCAATGAAAAGTAGCCCCTGCTCTCCACAACTACAGAAAGCCCACGTGCAGCCACGAGGATCCAATGCAGCCAATAAATAAGAAATGAAACTAAAAAAAAAAAAGGAACAAACTATTGCTACACACATTTTGTAGGACCCTCAAGGAAATTATACTGAAAGAAAAAAAAAGCCAATCTCAGAAGGATACGTACTGAACGATTCCACTTATTTAACATGTATGAAATAACATAATAAAAGAGATGGAGAATAGAGGAGCAGTTACCAGGGGTGAGGGATGGGAGTGAGGAGATGGGTATGGCTGTAAAGTAGTGAAAGAAAGCAGTCTGTGGTAATGGGTACTGTTGAGTATCTTGATTGTGGTGGTGATTATCCAAAGCTCCACATGTGATAAAACAGCACAAGGCCACACATACGCACATACAAATAAGTACATGCAGAACTGGTGACATTTAAATAAGCTCTCTAGATAGTATCAATGTCAGCTTTATGACTTTGATGCTGTACTATAGTTGTACAAAATGTTAACATTGGAGGAGGCTGGAGGGAGAGTGCACATGATTCTTCAGTATATTTCTTTGCAAACTTCTATGAATTTATAATTATTTCAAAATAAAGAATTTTCAAAGCTGCTATGAACATTTAAAAATATAATTTATTTATAATTTTATCAGACACCCTAAAAGACTTTTGTATTTGTTAAACTTTACTGAATCTAAAACCTCTTTTTTTCTCATACCTTTCATTGAAAACCTTTCAACAGAATTATTTTGACACTTAGAAGCTGGTATGGACAAAACAGGCCAGTGAGAAATGTGTAACTGCCAGGTGTCCAGAAATGATCCAGACATCCTGTCATTTTAGGATAAAGAAAATAAGCTGGGCATGAAAGTATACCCTTTCTCATTAAATTTTTTCCTGTGTCTGTTGCAGGTTGCTTGAACCTCAATATTGTTTTTATTTTTGTTTTATTCATTTGTTTATTTTATTTTGTTTTATGACTGTAAAAAGAACGCAGAGGTTGCAAAATTGCAAATAATATAGAATTGTTTTTAAAAAGAAAGTGAGTTCCCCTGCCTACAAATCAAAATAGATTGTAATAAAGATACCAAGAGTAATAGTTTTATTTTTTGGTGGTGAAAATCTGAAGCTGATTTTGATAAGTTAAGATAAAGATGGTAGAAACTAGAGCAACTACAAAAGAACCCTAAAAATAGTGGAAAATCATTAAAAAATTAAAATGCTACATTAGAAAAATTTGTTTAATGCAAAAAAATGTAGTAAGGGAAGAGTAGTGGAACAAAAAAGATGAGACATATAAAAAACAGAAAGTAAAATGGCAGATGTAAATCCAACTATATCAATAATAACATTAAATGTGAATGTGTGAGAGGAAAATTAATACCAATTCTTCACCAACTCTACCAAAAAATAGAAGAGGAAGAAATAGTACCTGACCCATTTTATGAGGCAAATATTACCCTGATATCAAAACTAGAGAAAGACATCACAAGAACAGAAAACTACAGACCAATATTTCTTATGAATATGAATGTAAAATTCCTCGACAAAGTACTAGTGAACTGAATGCAGCAACACATAAAAAGAATTATACACCATGACCTAATGGATTTTATCCCGGGAATACTAGTTGGTTGAACATCTGAAAATCAATGTAACATATCACATCAACAGGATAAAAAACAAAAATCACACAATCATCTCAGTAGACACAGAAAAAAGCGCTGAAAAAATCCAATACCCTTTCCCGATGAAACCACTCAAACTAGGAATAGGCGGGAACATCTTCAATCTGATAAAGGACATCTATAAAAATCCTACAGATAACATTATTCTTAATGATGAAAGACTGGATACTTCCCACCTAAGAACAGGAACAAAACAAAGAAGTCCACTCTCACCACTTCTACTCAACATGGTACTGAAGGCCCTAGCCAGGCCAATTAGTTATGAGAAAGAAATAAAAGGCATCTGGATTAGAAAGGAAGAATTAAAACTCTCTCTATTCACAGATGAGATGATCTTGTATACAGAATATCCTAAGGAATCCATTAAGGAAAAACCTATTCGAATTAATAAACAAGTTCAACAAGGTTGCAGGATACAAGATCAATATACAAAAGTCAATTGCATTTCTATACACTTTCAATGAACAATCCAAAGATGAAATTAAGAAAAGAATTCCTTTTACAAAAGCGTAAAAAAGAATAAGATACTTAGGAATAATGTTAGCAAAACAAAGTGCAAAACGTATACACCGAAAACCACAAACCATTGTTGAAAGAAGTTAAGGAAGATCTAAATCACTGGGAAAATATCACATGTTCATGAACTAGAAGACGTACCATTGTTAGAATAGCATTATTCTCCAAACTGATCTACAGATTCAACAAAATCCCCACCAGAATCCCGGTAACTTCTTTGTAGAAACTGACAAACTGATTCTAAAATTCATATGGAATTCGAGACCCAGAATAGCCAAAACAATCTTGAAAAAGAAGAACAAAGTAGAAGACGCAAACCGCCCAATTTCAAAACCTATTACCAAACAATGGTAATCAAGACAGTGTGGCAATGGCTGGGAGGGCTAGACTCAAAACGACAAATAACAGGCATTGGTTAGAATGTGAGGAAACTAGAACCCTCACACACGCCTGGCAGGAATGTAAAATGGTGCAGTCATTTGGGAAGATAGTCCAGCAGTCCCTTAAAAGGTTAAACACAGAGTTACCTTACGACCCAGAAATTCAACTCCTAGGTTTCATTTCAAAAGAAATGAAAACACATGTTCATGCAAAACTTGTAAGCAAATGTTCATAGCAGCATTATTCGTAACAGCCAAAAAATGGAAGCCACTCAAATGCCCACCAATTGATAAACAGATAAATAAAATACATTTAACAGAATGCATGTAATGCAATATTATTTGGCCATAAAAGAAATGAGTGATGATACATATTACAACATGCACGAATTTTGAAAACATTAGGCTAAATGAAAAATGACAGTCATAAAAGACCACACACCATATACTTCTATTTGTATGACTTGTCCAAATAGGCAATCCTATAGAGATGGAAAGTAGATTAGTTGTTGTCTAGTGCTAGCAGCATTGGAGAGAAACAAGTAACTACTAAAGGGTGATGAAAATAATTTTATCTCAATAAAGCTTTTTTTTTAAGTCAAAGAACAAAGACTAGTTACATATGGAGAAACAAAGGGTGACATGAGAATTCTTGTCAGAAACAATAGAAACAATGAAGTCATTGGAGCAACATCTTTAAAGTACTGAAAGGCAAAAACTGTTAACCTAGTATTCTATACACAGAAAAATATCTTTCAAAAATAAAGGTGAAGCATCACACTTCTAAATAACACTTGGATCAAAGAAGTCTCAAAAGAAATGAAAAAAATTGTTTAAATGAAAATTTCAAAAATACAGCTTATCAAAGTGTATGGGATGCAGTGAAAACTGTGCTTACAGTAAAAACTGTACTTGTATATACAACATTAAATACATATAGTAGTAAAGAAGCTGTAAAATTTAAAAAAATGCTCAGCTTCTACCTTAGGAAACTAGAAAAACAAGAACAATTCAAGCCTAAAGCAGAGTAAAGAAATAATACAAATTAGAGCAGAAATCAATGAAATTGAAAACAGGAAAATAATAGAGAAAATCAACAAAACCAAAACCTGGTTCTTTGAAAAGATGGGTAAAATTGATAAACCTCTACTAGGCTAACCAAGTAAAAGAGAGAGGAAGACACAAATCACTAAATTCTTATATATGTGCTGATTAGCACACGTACTGATACAGAATGAACTTCAAAAAATTATGCTAAGTGAAAGAAGCCAGTCACAAAGGATCACGTATTATATGATTCCATTCACATGCAGTGCCCAGACCAGGGAAGTACATAGAGATAAAACAAATTAGTGATTGCTAGTGCTGGGGCTAAGGGTCAGGCTGGTGATAGCTAGACGGTAACTGGTTTCTTTTTGAGGTGATGAAAATGTTCTGAAATCAACTTTGGTGATGGATATACATATCTGTGAATATACTAAAAACCACTGAATTGTACACTTTAAATGGGTGAATTGTATGGTATGTGAATTATATCTCAATAAAGACGACTAAGGGAAAAAAGCAGGCTGCAGAATAGTGTGTATAGCAGGCTACTTGTGTAAGAAAAGAGGGAGGGAGGTGACCAAACATATCAGCACAAAATGCTTATCCATGCATAATATTTCAGGGAGGACACAGGAAACAGAACACCTTTATTGCCTCCAAGGAAGAGAACTGGTGGCTGCAGGACGTGTTTGAAGGAAACTTTACCTTGTGTTATCTTTTTGTACTTTCTGAATTTAGACCATGTGCCATTTATTAGGCAGATTTACCATGAAGCTAAGGAAGTTTAAGCTTTGGGGCCCCTCTCTTGCAGGGCTCTTCATAAGGGCCCAAGAGGGGCCCTAATAACACCTTTCCGTGGTCATATATGTTTGTAAACTTTCCAAACATGAGATGTGTTAACTTCCAACAGCTAATCGTGCTGTTTCTTTCCACTCCAAATTCCTCTGGCTGTAAACATTTTTTGGGAAATGGTTAAGGGAAAGTAGACTAAAGAGATACTTTTAGTTTGGGTTATGTGGGTAACAATCATTTCCACATACAGTAACATTATTGCTAGTTGACCTGGTGTAGAAATGACTTCCAGAAATATTGTCTTATTATCCACTATGCCAATGCATCTGGCATTGTAATAACAAGGTGCAGGGATGGACCTTGAATTTAGACATAGATATGTGTGGTAGGCAGAATGGTGGCTCCCCAAAGATATCCCATGTCTTAATTCCCAGAACATGTAAAGATGTTAGGATACATGGTGAGGGAGAATTAAGGTTGCACAGGGAATTAAAGTTGCTAATAAGATGATCTTAAAATAAGCAGATTATCCTGGATGATCTGGATGGGCCCAATGTAAGTTAAAGGATCCTTAAATGTGGAAGAGGTAGAAGAGTCAGTGTGAGAGTGATGCAATGTCAGAAAGACTCAACTGGCCATTACTGGCTTTGAAGAGAAAAAGGGACCACGAGCCAAGGAATAAGCCTATAGAAGCGGGAAAAGGAAAAACAAAACAAAACAACACGAAAAAAACACCACCACCACCAGCAACAAACCAAAAGCAAATTCTCCCCTAGAACTTCCAGAAGAGATGCAGCCCTACTGACACCTTGATTTTAGCTAAGTCAGACTCATCTTGGACTTCTGACCTCTAGAACTGGAGATAATAAACATGGTGTTGTTCTAAGCTGGGGTAAATTTGTGGTAATTTGTTACAGCAGCAATAGGAAACTAATATACCATGTAACTTACTTTAATAAAACATGAGAGTGACCTTTAATTGCCAGTGTGGGACACCACCACACTCTCTTTGACTTGCCGTGGTAAGTTTTTGTACATGACAGAGATGGAGTGTTCATTCACCTTGAGTTCCTGAATGAGCACGAGTGATCCAGCCTGGACAAATAATATGAATAAGCAAAAGAATCTTTGTTTTTAAGCCACTGAGGTTTCAGGATTTTTTTCTGTTGTTGTTACTGTGGCATAACCTAACCGAACTGACTGGCCCTCAAAGGTAGGAATCATACAACCAAGTTGTTATTTTCACTGTATAAAAGGGGGGTAAGTGTGGTCGTTTCAGTTTCTGGCAAATACTGCATCCTCATTAAAAAGAACAGGTGTATAATAAATGAGGTAATGAAAAACGTCCCAGTGAATTATTTCACAATTAAAGTGGGAGAGAAGTCCTTAAGGCTTATGTAAATATGCTTGATGCGTTTCACTTTACTGTTGAATAGGTCATATTTGGGATGAGCACGTTGGCTGAAAATTTTCATAATCCTTCCTTCCCTAGAATTTCATAGTGTGTATTATGTGACTCCGTCTCTATAGGACAGTGATTTTTGTGGTATATCCTATGGGAAATGGAAAGGGAGTTCAGTCTTTGTTCTAGAGTGGTTGGTCAAAATTTATTTTTTGCTATTAAAGAGATTTTTAAAAGTTCCAGCATCACAAAGTAAAGGTAATTTCAAGTAAATGTTTAGGGTCACAATCAAATTTGACACAACTTCTATGAAGGTTTTTTTTTTTTTCATAAATGAGCTGTCAGATTTCAGGGCATTTCCAAATTTTCTTGTGCAATGACTAATTTTAAATAATAACCAGTTTTTCACCAATAGCCTTGTCACAGTGACATTAACTTTGTGTTATCTTTGTAGATGCTACTATTTTGTGTCAAATCAGCAAGAAATTTTATTTGTTCCCAGTGTATTCTTATTATTCACTCCTCTTCTTTAATTGTATTTTCACACAAGGCATAAAATTCATGAAAAAGTGAGACTCTACCTCCACCAAAACCAACTCTCCATTTCTCTCTCCCCCAAGCCCCTGGCAACCACCACTCAACTTTCTGTTTCCATGATATTTATAGGAAATTTGGAATCATAATTTTGACTGGGGACTAAACCAGATGTTTCATGAAAGTGGAATACGACAGTATTTTCCTTTTGTGACTGGCTTATTTAACTCAGCATAATGTCCTCAAGTTTCATCCATGTTGTAGCATGTGATAGGATTTCCTTTTTTTTTTAAGACTGAATAATATTCCATTGGAGGAATAAAACACACTTTATTCATCTGTTGATGGACATTTGGGCTGCTTCCACTCTTGGACACTGAATAATGCCGCAATGAACGTGGGTGTGGGGATATTTCTTCAAAGTCCTGCCTTTCAATACTTTTGGAGATACACTCGGAAGAGGGATTGCCAGAGCATAAGGTAGTTCTGTTTTCAGTTTTTAAGGAAATTTCATGCTGATTTTCACAGTGGGTGCACCATTTTACATTCCTACCAGCAGTACACAAGCATTCCAATTTCTCTACATCCTCAGCAACACTTATTTCATTTTCTGTTTTGGGGTTTTTTGGGTTTTTTTTTTTTTTTTGATAGTGACCATCCTAGCGGGTATGAGGTGATGTCTCATTGTTGGCTTAATTTGAATTTCTCTAGTGATTACTGATGTTGAGCATCTTTTCATATGCTTGTTGGCCATTCTTTGGAGAAATGTCTATTTAGGTCCTTTGCCCATCCTTTAATCGGGTTGTTTTGCTGTTGAGCTGTTAAGAGTTCTTTGTATATGCTAAATATTAACGCTTTTCAGATACATGATTTACATTTTTTTCCCATTCCATAGTTACCCTTTTACACTGTTGATTATTTCCTATAATGCACAGAAGTTTTTAGGTTTGATGTGGTCCCACTAATCTATGTTTGCTTTTGTTGCCTGTGATCTTGGTGTCATATCCAAGAAATCATTGCCAAACCCAGTGTCATCACGTTGTTCTCCTATATTGTCATCTAGGAGTTTTATAGTTTTAGAAGGAGATGAGGACTGAATACAGTTTTCAGAGCGAGCACGGCCCTACCTACATCTAAACGTCCAACTTCTAGGCCCCAGCACTGTGAGTCAATACATTTGTTGCTTTTGTGGTGTGTTGTGACAGCAGCACTAGGAAACAAATGCAGAGGGTGTCTCCCCTGCCCCCTTGTTGTTCTGGCTGGTTTCTAGAAGGTGGAAGGAACTTTGGATCTAAGCTGTCACCAAGTTCACTGTCCACTATTATTTTCCACTTTTACACAAAAACTCTCTTCCTAGAATTGCCTACATGATTTTCCAAAAAGGAGTGGGTTCTAATTCCATATGCTAAGTTACAAATGAACCTGAATAAATGAAAATTCATAAGGAGAATATGTGTACACGGAAGCAAATGGACTTCTCCATAGTATAAGTGTGACTGCAGTAGGAAAGGCTATTGAGTTACTGTGAATTTGTGTCCTGCTAAGTGCTTGCATTGTTAGAAACAGAGGCTCTTTTTAAGTAGATACACACCAAGTTCTGGGAAAAGTTCATTATGTCTACCAAGTCCCCTATGAGGACACAGGTTTCATACGTGAGAGAAATGGGAAGCTCCATTGTTGGGACTATGGAGGCCTTAATAAGTCACTATTCCAGACTTTTATATACTCTCACTACTCCCTGACCAGTAGTAGCTTATTGGAAGGTGGCTATTTTGTAAAAATGTGTGCTCTTTGGGGCCTTCAGCTTTATGGAAGGCAACAAGTGGACGATGGCCTTTCAAATGTGGCTTGGCCATTCTTGAATATATCATGACACTCAGCTTGTGTAAGACCCCAGACATCCACTGATTAATAACATCCCCTTCCAGCTACTTTCCCACTTCTTTGCTCTTTACAACAATACTCTTTTAAAAACTATCTCCTTTCTCTCCCTCCTGTGTTCACTCCAATCATCTTTTTATCCTCACCACTCCATTAAAATCATTGCACTCGGAGGCACCAGTGAATTCTACATGGCAAACCGAAAGGTCAATTCAGTCTTCATCTTATCTCAACCCTCAGTAGCACGTGACACACTTCACTCCCTCTTTTGTGAAACTTGGCTTCTGACACACCCTCCTTTTCTTTCCCTCTCTCCCTCCCTCCCTTCTGCCTTCCTCTCCTTTCCTTCCTTTCTCTCATCCTCCCTCCCTGTCTTTCCCCTCTCTCTCTCCCTCCCTCTCCTTTCTCTCCTTCTTTCTTGGTTCTCTTACCTCTTGGGCTGCTGCCTCTGTCTGTTTGGTTGCATCCCTCTATTTTCCCTCTTTCTAGGCACAGGAGTGTACTATGGTTCAGGCTGCTGCCCTTTTCCCTTTATCCATCATCATTCTCTCAGTGATCTCACCTGGCCCCACTGCTTTCAATACTATTTAGACACTGATACTCGCACATTGTATCCCTAGCCATGATACTGTCAGGTATGTACATCCAAATGACTACTTCATATCTCCACTTGGTAGTCTAATAATTTTCTCAAACTCAACATACCCAACACAAAACTTTTTATTCTTGTTCCCATCAGAAAATGTTCCCACCCCACCCTCCAGTCTTCTTCATCTTGGTGGAAGATAACTCCATTTTTTTTTAAATTTCTTAAGTCAAAAACTATAGAGATATCCTTGATTTCTTTCTCTCACATTCACTTTTTGTCCATCAACAAATGAAGTTGGCTCTATCTTTAAAATATACTCAGTCTCACTGCTTCTCCACTGCCATTACCTTAATCAAAACCACTTTAATTTCTCACCTACACGAATGCAAAATCATTCCAATTGGTCTGCCTGCTACCACAACTGCTCCCTAACAGCCTCTTCTTCAGATAGCCACCAGTGATAAAACGTAGGATTACATCACTCCTCTACTCATACCCTTCCAAGTTTCCTGTCACACCATGAGTAAAAGCTAAAAGCTTTACCATTCCCTATAAAGTCCTATACAATCGTGTCCTGACTTGGACACCATATTTGACTTCACATAAACCCTTCTTCCAAGACATCTTGAACACTGCAGCACCACCTCTTTTAGGGCTTACCCTGAAAATTACATAAAAGCACTCAGAAAGTTAGTTCCTGGTCTGTATCTTCTTCAGCCAAGTTAGCTCCATAATATCCAAAAAGAACTCAGTCAGTAGAATAGGAGCGCCCCCTCCCACCCCCAAATTGATGAAAATATATCTACTGCTTCAGAGAAAAATTACCTTTTCATTTCTTCACTAATCTTGAGATGAACACATTTTTTTCATCTCGCCCTAGAACACTGCCTGGCATCTACTAAGCAACTCAGTAATTCCTGAAAGAATGAATACCTAGAACTCATTGGTAATGAAGGCCTTTCAAGTATTGGAAGACACTATTCACCGCCACCCACATACTAGCTTCCTTAACCCATCCTGGCCTGCCACCTAGTGGCAGTTGCTTCCAATACTATGCTAGGGCTCATTGTGCCCCAAGAAGACGTGGTCCTGGTCATCTCCATCTTAGCTAAGTTCTTCTCAAGAAGCAGACTCCAAGTGAGGTCATCATTCCAAGATTTGGGGGCCGTTAGCACAAACGCCTATTTTTCGAAAGTTTTTGAAAAAAGGAAGCACCACGTGCCCATAAAGAGGACAGAAATGCTTTGGCACAGGTGTGTTACTGTCTAAGTGCCAAGGCTCACCCAGAGTGGCTCTAGGAGGCATAAACTCCAGAACAGTCGTCTCAGTGAGGGAGGATGACTGTTCAGTCGACGTCCAAGTACAGTGATTGTATTGGCCACTGCATCCCATCCAAGACAATGAATACACAAAATATACTTCTGTGTAGCCTTACATGCAACTCAAAGTTTCAGAATGTTTATCTTGTTACTGACCATTGTGGGTAATTGCACTGTCTCAACATCCACTCCAGTACGCCGGGACACTGGTGACCAGGCATTTGGCTTCCTTTAACCAGTACAATGTTAAGACCAATTTTAAGGCTGTTCTGAGAGAAAGTAGTGTCATAAGCTCACTTCTGATAAATACAAACCTTATGCTTTACATTGATGTTATTTGAAACACATCAAAGCAACGGTAGTTTTAAAATATGCTTTTCCAAACTACACATGCTCCTTCCTTTCATGTTGAGAATCTGATCGAGCAAGAGACTGGTTATAAAATCATCTACCTGCTATCACCATGCCCTCAATGGACTGTGCTATCTCCCACTTCAAGTCAACTTGTACTCAGATGAATCTTCAGATATAAATAGGAAACCAATTGTTTTAAAGTAGCATTTGTAATGTTTTTGGAGAAATACCTTAAGTATTATCTTAAATACTTGTTACTAGCATTATCTAGGTATGATGATAGCTTGATCTAGAATTCAGTTGGACTTAACACAACAAAAGGCTATTCCTATCATTGCAATTTTATTGTATATTCAACATATTACAGTTCGAAGAGTAAAGACACCTGAGTACCAACCATTCCGATTAACAAATACATTACTGCCACCTTAGAAGCCTCCTGTGGCATGCTCCCTTGATTGTATTCTCTACCTCCCTGCCTCCGGAACTGCTAGGCTAAATGTTGTTTATGGCTTCCTTGAACTTTTCTATTGTTTTCCTTATATAAGAATCTCTAATACACACTCCAAATTTTGCCTGTTTTGGAACTTTATATAAATAGAATAATCCTGTGCAAATTCTTCTGTGACTTGCTTCTTCCAGTCAACATAATTTTAAGATTCACTTTTGTTGTTGTGTGCAGCTAAAGTTCTTATCTTCTCAGTCTATGTAGTATTTCATTGTATGGATGTCCTACTATTCATCTACCCTATTTGTTGGTGGACATGTGACCTGTTTCCAGTTTTTTGCTATTAGAAATAATGTTGCTACATACATTCTTGTAAATGCCTCCAAGTGCAAAGATACAAGTTTCCCTGCTATATATATGCACATTTACCGTATAAGGCAATGCTAAACTGTTTTCCAAAGTGGTTGTAAAATTTACACCCTTTCCAGCAGCATTCTTCATTGCACCATATCCTAGCCAAAATTTAGAACTGATTAAACTTTTTTTTTTTTGGCCAATCTACTAGGTGTGAAATGGCACCTGTGATTTCAACATGCATTTCTTAGATTACTAATGAAGTTGTTATCATTTCATATACTTATGGAATGTATTTCGTAGGAAATGTCAGTTCTTGTCTGTTGCCCATTTTTATACTGGGTTTCTGTCATTCTCTATAGATCTGTAGTTTATTATATATTCTTGATATTAATCCTTTGTCAGTTTTGTGGTTTAAGTATCTTTCCCCAGGTTGGAGCTTTTCACTCTGTGGCGCCTCTTAATGAACAGAAGTTCTTAATTTATTTATATTTATCAATATTTCCCTTTATGATTTGTACTTGTACCTTAAGAAATCCTTCTCTAATCCAAGGTCATAAAATTATTTCCTATAGTTTCTTCTCAACAGACTAGCTTTGCCTCTCCCTTTAATCCACATTTAATCCACCTAGAATTGATATTTATGTATATAGCATCAGGTAAAGATCCCATTTTTGAATTTCAGTATAATCCATAGCAATTTCCACCTTAGCATAAAATCTAGTTTTCATATATGTGTGTGTGGGGGGGGGGGGGGGGGTTTCTGGTCCCTCGATATTGTTCCATGGCCTATTTATTTATTCCTGTACAAAGTCTGCACTATCTTATTACAGGCCTTGGTATGTGACAGAGCAGCTCTTCTCTCGTCTCTTTCTTGGTTATCATTTACTTTTAATTCCACATAAAGTTTAGAATCAGATTGTCGATATATCCAGTAGGACCTGACAAACCTCTTGGAATTTTAATTGGATTTGAATTAATGCTAAGTCAATTTGGAGGGAACTCATATTTACAACATTAAATCTTCCTATTCATGAACATGGCATGTCCATTCATTTGGATCTGTATTAATGCCTTCCACTAAAGGTTTAAAACTTTCTCCAAAAGGGCTTGCACATCTTTTATGAGATTTAATACTATCTACTTTATATCTGGTTTCTATACTGATGTGTTCACAGAACTTTCTAACTTCTTGATTCTAATAATTTATCTTTAGAGTCTTTCATACCATCTCCTATCTTCTGCAAGTAATGACCACGAAGTCCCACTGTCATATTCTCTAGATTGGCTCTTCTGACCCTGAAGTGGATCTGAGGACATTTGTTTCCTCACCTTTAAAATGAGGAACTCCCACGGAATTGATTTGATGCTTACATTAAAAATACCCCATGGGAAAGTGGCCAGCATATATTAGTCTCTTCAACTGCTTTCCTCCAGACAGCACATGGTTTTCTTTGTGTGCCCATGGTGTGTTGCACACTGCAGTCATTCTGAGTATTCACTGAGTATATATTATTTCCTGGCTCTCAAAGGGCAGAAAGAATATTCCTTGGCTTAAATCCCCTTCCTGAATGCCGAGTATAGTAGAGTGGACACTCAAACGCTAAAAAATAGACAGGCTTTTCACGCAGGGTGAAAAACAAAAAAATTACATAGCTAAGTAAAATTACCATGAGAATTCTATTCAGAATGACATTAGAATACTATAATCTTCAAAGAAATGTTACATATATTCTCCTAATAAAGGACTTATACATAAACACAAAATATATAGGTACAAAACTCCTTCCCTTCAAATGACCCTTATTATGTGCACTGAACAAATTTAGAAATATTTTCAGTATAAAGATGGCAATAAAAAGTTTTATTAACTGATTTCATCAGAATAATCAGAGTATTATTATTATCGTTATTACTTTGATCTTTTGGTTTGACTACTGCTGTGACTTAACAGGGACAATGGATCAGAAAAGAATCTTTCAAATCTTTCTTGGATGAGAGCTTGGCTTGGATTTTTCAGTTCTTAAGTCTGCCCTTAGTTGGTTATATTACTTTGGGTCTGAATGCACACACTTAACTGTTTCAATTATAAAATGAAATTACTAAATTATGACCTACCCTTTTATTTCTTACATAAAGTTAGCACTAGATGGCAGCACACGAATATTTTAAAATATTTACAATGCATTTAAAATTAAGCCACTGTAAAAAAAAAAAAATCACAAAATATTTTTAAAGATACCAATTTTCACCTCCAAAATTGGTAATTTTTAAAGCACCCATGATTGAAAAGGATGCAGAGAAATAAGCATTTTCACATACAGCTGTGGTGAAGGTCAATCGGAGGGCAACCTCGTGTCAAAATCCTCAACTGCTCATGCTTATTGAATTAAGCACCATAAGAAACTACTTTTTGGAAAAGATGTGCATTTAGGTTTACTTATAAAGATATTCATTATAGTATCCCTTACAGAAGTCAAGAATCTAGTGAAATAACCTGAATACCCACTGGTAAGGATTAAAATGCCCTTCATATAACCTACCTATGCAGTCTCTCTATAAAACTGACTTATTCACACAACATGCATGTCCAAGAACTTCTGCTTACTAATTACATTACATAAGACTCAGTGCATGTGTTTCTAAACTATATCGATAGTATTTTTTCCTGTGATTTCATGACTTAGTATTATGTAAACCAATAAAATGTGAGTGCAAACACAAAACTACGTTAAATGCTTTGGAAAGGCTGATGAGTCACTTTAAAAATCACAGTTGATAAAGAGGGACATTACATGAGAAAGGGGTCAATTTTCCAAGAAGACATAACAATTCTTAGCGTGTATGTGCTTAACAACAGTGTGTCAAACTACACGAGGCAAAAACTGATAGAACTCAAGGAAAAAAATTAAATAAAACAAAAATCACAGTTCACAGTGTCATACTTCACACCCAACAAGATGGCTACTAGAAGAAAAATGGAAAGTAACAAGTTTAGTAAAAATGTGAAGACACTGAAATTCTCGCGTATGGCTCGTGGAAATATAAAGTGGCACAGCTGTTGTGGAAAAGCTTTATGTTCCTCAAAAAGTTAAATATAGAATTACTGTATGGTCCAGCAATTCCACTCCTAGTTATATATCTAAAAGAACTGCAAGAAGAGACTCAGATACTTGTACACCAGGGTTCACAGGAGCATTATTCACCACGGCCAAAAGGTAGAAACAATCCAAGTGTCTACTGACGAATGGAGAAACAAAATGTGGTATGTGCTTACAATGGAATACTCAGTCTGAAAAAAAATGAAATTCTGATATGTTACATGCATCTTGAGAACATGTGAAGTAAAACAAGCCAGCCACACAGGACCACATATTGTATAATTCTACTTATATAATGTACCTAGAATCCACAAATTCATAGAAAGTACAGTCGTGGTTGCCAGGGAGGGGCTAGAAGTAGGACAGGAATGGGGAGTTATTGTTTAGTGGGTACGGAATTTGTTCAGAATGAAGTTCTGGAAATATAGAGTGGTAATGGCTGCACATTGTGAATGGACTTAATGCCACTAAAATGTATATTTTAAATGGTTTAAATGGCAATTTTTGTTATATACTTTATAATTTGAAAATGCTGAATTAGCTCTTACAGCTGTACTATCATAAGCTTAAGCTAACAGGATGCTGTGGTAGACCTAAACTTTAAGGACAGTCATTTACTACTGAACATCTATGTGCCATATGCTGATGTAGGCACTTGGGACTTACAAGATCCATGCTTTCATGGGCCTTATAGTCTCAGAGACAACAAACATATTGTGCTAGGTAATAATGTGTTAGGTAATAAACACTTAAAAAAATAAAGCAGAACTAAGGGAGAGAGCGGGTTCCAGTCTTCAATAAAAGGTGAAAATAAATCTCATTAAGATGACACTGTCATGCAGATATCCAAAGCATTCCAAGAAAGGAAAATGGCCCATACAAAGACTAAGAGAGAGGAACATGCCCAGATTATTTGAAAAAGGAGGCCAGTTGATTCCCTGGAGGTCCAGTGGTTAGGACTCCAAGCTCTCACTGCCGAGGGCCCAGGTTCAATCCCTGGTCGGGGAAATAAGATCCTACAAGCTGTGCTGTGTGGGAGGGAGGGAGGGAGGGAAGGAAGGAAGGAAGGAAGGAAGGAAGGAAGGAAGGAAGGAAGGAAGGAAGGAAGGGGAAGAAAGAAAGAAAGAGAAAAAGAAAGAAAGAAAGAGAAAAAGAAAGAAAGAAAGAAAGAAAGAAAGAAAGAAAGAAAGAAAGAAAGAAAGAAAGAAAGAAAAAAAGAAAAAAAGAAAGGAAGAATGAAAGAAAGAAAAAGGAAAGAAAAAAAAAGAAAAAGGAAAGAAAAAGAAAGGGAGGGAAGGAGAGAGGGAGGGAGGGAGGGAGGAAGAGGAGGGCTTCCCTGGTGGCGCAGTGGTTAAGAATCCACCTGCCAATGCAGGGGACATGGGTTCCATCCCTGGGTTGGGGAGATCCCACATGCCGCAGAGCAAATAAGCCTGCGCACAACTACTGAGCCTGTGCTCTAGAGCCCATGAGCCACAACTACTGAAGCCTGAGCAACTAGAGCCCTGCTCTGTAGCAAGAAAAGCCCCCGCTCATCGCAACTAGAGAAAGCCTGTGCACAGCAATGAAGATCCAATGCAGCCAATAAATAAATTTAAAAAAAAGAGAAAGAAAAAAGAAGGCCAGAATGGCTGGAATGCAGTGAGCATGGGGAAAGGTACTGGGAGGTCTGATCTGACAGCTAATATGAGCCATATTATGGAGGAACCTTTTAAGGACTGGAGCTTTACTCTTGTACAAATGGGGAGCTGTAGCAGGATTTTGAACAGAGATAGGACAGAAACTCTGATAGCTGTGCTAAAAATACACTTTAGGGAGGCAGGAGCACAAAGCATGGAGACCTGTTAGGAATTACTGCAGTAGTACAGGCAAAGAATGAAAGCAGTGGAAGCAGCAGTCAATTGTCAGAGTCTAGGTATTTTCTGATGGTAGATAAGATATCCTGCTGTACTGGATGTGGGGTGTAAGAAGTCAATCGTTTCAAAGTTTCTGCCCTAAGCATTTGAAATGATGTTGATGTTAGCTGTTGGGGAAGTCTGTGGGCTGAGTAGGTGGTGAGAAATGGGTGAGGATGAAAGAATTCAACCATGGCATGCTGTTTGAGATGTCTATTAGATATTCAAGTAGAGATGTCCAGTAGGCTAAGCCTCCAGTTGGGGGAAAAGGTCTGAATTGGAAATATAAATTTGAAAACTGACAGCATATGAATACTTAAAGCCATGAGACAGGAAAAGAGCACCAAGGAATGCAGGGAGACGAAGCCTCCTGGGAGTACCCCACAATTCAAAGGTTAAGGAAGAAAAGGAGAAAAGGAGACTAAAGATGTAAGGAATAATAAAAATTTAAATTAAAATTCCATTTATGACCTCGTGTTTTATCTGCCTATTTATGCTGATGAATTGATCAACTTCTAATAGGAGAGTAATGTTCCATCCTCAACATTCATGTAAGCAGGAGAAAAAACTGGTATAAGGTACCTTTAGGTTATTTCATCCAGGGGTGAGGAGTTGTGCCATTTCTCTCCCTCCTCCCTTTAGTGTTCATCTACATACTCAGATCACTTAGAAAGCCAAGGACAACATAAAACTGATTACTACAGAAGTTTATAGCTGGGCAGTTTCCCACTGTGTACAATATACATAGCATGTTGGTTGCCAGCAATCCTGAAACAATTTCTGAGATGTATAAAAATGATTTCAGCCAACGTTTACAATCATTATACTATTAACTGTGAAAAGCCAGCCTTCACTAAATTCAGCAAAAAACCATTAGCTCCAGTCTTCAGTCTGCAAACCACTTTCTAATAAAATGAGCATGTTCTTAGGATAAGTTAGATTCCAGCATTTCATGTTTTCATTTAAGGATATTTTCTCCTTTATTTGGAAAAAGCGGGAGAGAGAATAATGTAAAATGACTTACCAGTTTCAGGGGAAAAAGAACTAAAGTGGTACACAGTGGTACTCAAGTTTCTACACTGCACTGGGGTGGGGCCCAATTCCCGAGTCAATGCCAAAATTTCCCACGTTAAATTAACATTTCCGCAAATGTTACCCATCCATCTTATATCTAAGAGGATAGCTATAGTAATTACATTGGTAAAACCTGTGCAAGTATTAATATGAAATTTTTTAAAAATAAAGACAAGATCCCACTGAGTTGCTATGGCCTGTTCTATACAGCACAGTATATTTTACAGAGCAGGTATGCTCAATATTCATGGAAATGAATTTTGGTTTTTTTTTTTTCCTTCTAAATTTGGCCATGCTGCACAGCATGTGGGATCTTAGTTCCTCCACCAGGGATCAAACCTAACCCACCCCCTCCCCCCGCCCCCACCAAATTGGAAAGGCAGAGTCCGAAGCACTGGACCGCCAGGGAAGTCCTGGAAATGAGCATTTTAAAGTAATATACTCCTAAATGCTTACAGGTATCAATAGTTAATTTAGCACTTAACGGTAGTGGGGGCTTAGTTCGATAACCATTCAGCACATAAGCTGTGTGGATTTGGAGTCATAAACCTATTCTAACTTCAACTCACCATTCTGCTAGTGATAACCCCTCAGAGCCTGCTGGCTCACTTGTAAAAGGAGAACTATCTCACATATCTTACAAGCTAAGAAACTCCACTGAGGTAATCGCTGTAACAGCAATTTTAAAAAATGCTCATGGATGGACCTTGAGCACATAATGCTAAGTAAAAATAAACCAGATAAGTACCGGATAATATTTATGTGTGGAACATAAAAAACCAGATATGTAATAAATCATGATGGCACTCCCCCACCCCCACCCCCAAAAAACAGTGAGGGCGTGGGTGACTCTATTCTGCAGTTGGGCTGACAACTATTAAACTGAAAAGTGATGAAGACTCTCCCTATTCTCCCATATTTACTTTCTTCTCTATTTCAACTGTTAACACAAAGTTATGGCTTTAATCCACTTGTCTTCTAAACTCCAAAACCATGTAACTACTGAATACATGACTACTTGCTATTTCTTGGATCTCAAAGGCATTTAAGTTCAGCATCTCTCCTTCTTTCCCAATGTTCCCCATCTCAGGCAATGGCATACCGTTAGGCTCCAAACGTCATCCTTCTCACCTTCTCATTTCCAAACTTCCACTAAGTTATTACCAATTTTGCCTCAAGTCTTTCAATAAGTCAACTTCTCTCTAGTCAAAGATTCTTGTAACAGTTTCACTAGCTTACCTCATCTATTCTTTACCCAATTTAATGTGCAGCCAAGCAGTTTTCAGAAATACTTTGACACCACACACTTCAATGATGCCACATCATTCCTGGAACAATCGTTAATGTGAGTTACAAGCCCTGCAGAGTCCTGGCCCTTGCCTGTTTCTTGAGCCCCATACATATACCATGTTCCTCACTCCCTACTTCAGTCAAATCACTATTTTTCCTAACATGCTCCCTCCTGCCAAAATGCCTTTTGTGCAAACCTCCCTTTGCCTAGAAGGTACTTCCCCTTCCCTTTTCACCAAGTTAAGTCTTATTTCTTCTTCAGGTCTCAGTATAACATTAAGGAAGTAAACTATTTTCTCAAGTTTTCCTAGAAGCTATAGGTTTTTCTGAAAAATAAACAAGCAAACAAAAATTATATATATCCCTGATCTAACATTGAAAACAGCAGCTGATTGGAATTGATATGACATGAAAATTCAAGAACTCTTAGTGAAATATAAAAGAAAAACAAAGATACCGGACAAGACAGCATTGGAAAACATTTCTAATATGATTTGTTTTATTTTAAGAATTAAAACTAGAAGACTGGGAAAATTCTGTCTACAAATCCTTTATTATTATTTTCTGGCCACGCTGCATAGCTTGCAGGGATCTTCATTCCCTGACCAGGGATCCAACCTGTGCCCCCTGCAGTGGAAGTTCGAAGTCTTAACTACTGGACCACCAGGGAATTCCTGTACAAATCCTTTATTAAAAAGTTCCCTCTTTCACCAAATCAGGCCTTGACTGACTCCTATTAAGTTCTGTGTAGCACCTGATTAAAAGATGTTCCTAATAATCTTTCTTTCAAATAGAAAGAGACTCTGCAAGAGACTCAGTTAACTCAATGCAAGTGAGGATCAATGAGCACAATCCTCTTCATAATGTAAACAAATAACAGTGTATTAGGGGAATTAATAAAACCTCAACCACAATTTTAATGGGGTCATGGAAAGAGATCCTAGTAATGGTCACTTATTTCAATAACCATATGTTATTTCAACTGTTTAGAACTGCTACCTTCAACATACACTGCAGCATACAGATGAGAAATCTGGGGTCTGACAATGCCTGGCACACAAATCTTTATTGAAATCATAATTTGTTACTGTTTTAAAAGTACTCTATATTACTTCAAAGCTAGTATATTTTTTGCTGCAACCTAGAGACATTTTTACTTGATTAAAGTCTAGTATGGTTAATAATCCTCTAAAATTAGACAAATGTTTTCTGGATCTTACATTTAAAAATAAAGCAGCCTAGAAATCTTTTAGGTTTCTAAATCCTAATTTTAGTCAGAAATCATCTGCTTTAAAGACCATCAAAATGCCAATACAAAAGAAAATAACCAGTATTTTCTGGAGGCTGGCTTAAAGTACAAACAGTCCAATTTCTGTTATACTGCATATTGCAATTAGATACGAATTATTCACACCATACACAATGGATAACAAATTATAAATCAAACAAAAAAGACAAACTGCAAAGTATTATAAAAGCTGTTTTATTTTCAATACAAGATAAATACCATGCTTGATACTAGTGCAGTTTAAAGGCCAACAATGGCCATATAGCAAACTGCTGAACAGTCACCTAAATGCTAAAGAAAGAAAAGACACAAAGTAAACATTAAACACAAAATTGCAATTACAAACATTTTAATAAAATGGAATGACCTTTTTAATAGAAGCTAATATGGAAGTTTAGTTCTCATGGACACCAAAAAGATGTTTATTTGATCAAATGTCACCTTACCTTTTGCACAGAAATCTTATTGTGAAGTCACCATAAAGTCAATAGCTAAAATTTTAAGACTTTCTTTGGCCTTCTGGTACTAGACAAATTATTTACAAACCGTGGTTCAGTAATTCATGTATACTGGTAATATGATACAACTTTTTATTAAGGGCTTTCCATTAAAAATTGTAAAACAACTTTGTAAGGCTGTACAAGGCTGTAAACTACTTTGCTAATATACCATGGAATGAAGAGGAGGAAGGAATAATAGACCTTTTTTTAAGGCTAAAGTCAATGTTATAGATGCATTCCTTAGAATACATGATGATTTACCCCAAAGGATCCTTTCCCATTAAATACCACCTGAGTACTACAATTTTCAAAGTAAAAAAATAAACATGAATTCACCATTTTAAAATAATTTAACTTACAGAATGCTGAGAAGTGTTACGCAGTAACAATGAGACAAAAAGAACACATCTTCAAAATGAAATGTTTTCACTAAATGCAGGGTCTGTCCAATTATGAAATTAATGTAAAACATTTACACCCATGGCAGAGTTTTAGGATACTCCCACATGAAAAACTCTCCGTAGATTTTACTATCCGCAGATACCATTTCAAGATTTGTGTGACTTCAATTAAATTCTACCTAATATTTTATAAAACTCCCACTACAATATGCTAATTAATGTACCAGGAAGTCTTTAAAACATTAAAATCTGTCTATACCTAACCAAGTATTTGTATGTCCCATACAAAAACCACTAGTAGCTGCATACTCAGAGTGAATGCCATCAACCTGAAATTTTAAAGAAATTGGTTAAGACAAACCTAAATCAATCTGAACAAGATACAACTGCCTGAATATTTTGAATATTCATAAAAATTCATATTGCTTCTTTCTAATACCAAGAAAGAAGAGTATAAGAACTTCCTCCCAGAAGCCTAGACATTTTCAGACATTTAACATATTTTCTATTTCAACTTACAGTAAAATACTTTAATCTTGAATCTTTTGAGTTCTCTAAATCAAAAATCTCACATTACAAACACAAGAAATGCTATATGTAAGGCCACATCTTAATAAATTTATAATTTTTGGTTCAATATTTATTAAAAAATTAGTCTAAGGCTTCTAAGAGTCAAGTTGCTAAAAAATAAAATAAATACACCAGTGTTTAAACTGAAGGTTAATGTAAAAAACAACACCACACACACACTGTACGAACAGAAAAATAGAATGCTTTGCTACAAAATCCCACTTAATATATTTTAGCACAAAAATGTCTAATGTGTACAATGGATAAGTGTGCACTTCAAGTACGTACAACTACAGGAAATATTACAGATGGCTATGGGATGCAAATGAACTTAATAAAATTCAAAAGGCAGTTATCTGTAAAACAGCTAGCATCTCAATACTGTATTCTCAGTAAAGAATCAGAACATAAACTTCCTCTAAAATAACAAGCTGAAGTTTAAAACACAAAAGTGGAGCCATCTTACAAGATACAGAAAACGTAATGATCATTCAGATATGAAAACCAAAATGTCGAGAGCACTCCAACAGAAAGTCTTGTAGTAGCATCTCACTGTATAAAACAGTATGTATTTAGATTATTGGCACATTTAAATACATAAGGGAAAGAAAGTCTTTACCCTTCCAACAATTTTCCCCTTTCACGATAAAATGCTATACAACATTCATTAAAACCTCCATGTTTATTTCAAGAACTGACCTTAAGCTAGTAGAAAACAAAGCAATATTCTCCACGGGAGAATTAACTGAAAATAATACCTTAAGCTACAATCCATAAGTTTTTTGTGAACTCCAAATTGTAGTTAACCGCTTAAGAATATTCTAGGTAAATGGGCTAAACTATGATCATTAGCCACTGCAACTTAGTCCAAATCTTGCTTATGAAAACTGACAAAATAAACACTTACAAATTCTGGAATATCCTTTCCAAAACCTATGTCCTTTAACCAAAACAAGCATGTTCAATTCGAAGTGTTGCTTCAGAAGCAATACCATTCAGGTGCTGTATCACTCATTCATACCTTTACCGGCTGAAAGGAATGTGACTGCATAGCACTAATAAAGGCTACGGTTTAAAATTAAACTCAAGTTTTGTTTTCCTATCCACTACAATTATTATCAAGAAATGAAAAGATCTCTGGGACTCTCTTTTTTGGTGTCTATGTAAAGATTTATCTCTTTGGATTGTTTTTAAACATTAGAAAAAAGTTTTCAAATAACATCAGCCCATTAAAGGAGGGGGGCGGGATATGAAGAATAAAACGAAGCTTGCATTTTCACCTTCACTGCTATACATTTATGTATCAGATAAAGACTTTGCAAAAATTAGTCAAATCAAAAAGATATTTCCTTCTGTTAACACTTAAAAATAACACACTAACAGCAAGCAATTCTAGTACACTCACATTGTCTGCAACAAAAGTCACGTAATGAGATCAGCCAAGTAGGGAGAGTGATATAGAATGAGCAATTAAAGGGTTCCACTGATAAAAAAAAATGAAAAGGTAAATGAAGGATTTTAATTAGTACAAAATTTCCAGTTTTCATTTCAAGTTCAAGCACAGTTAAGATTTTTATGATTCCATTCTTAAACTGTTCAGAGAAAATTGTATCCTCATGGACATTTACTTACCTTTTAAGCTTACTATTAACTAATTCCTTTGTAATATATTTATGTCCACACTTCTTCACATTACGGCATTGTAATATAAAAAAAAGCTAAGAAATAACAAAAGCTAACAACACCTACACACAAAGCAATAAAACTGATTTTGATACAACTCTCAAATGTTAAAAAGGCAACTGCATTTTCAGCAAGATAGAACACTTAAAAAATCATTTCTGCCAGCAAACAGTTCTGATAAACACCAATGATTCCATGCACAAATACTCTAATCACAAAATGTTTTTAAAATAAAACTGGCAATAATATGGATAGTTTGAAACAGCTAATTCTGTAATAACTAGTATGATAGTGGACAACATGAAAGTGAAGAACTGCAGTTCTCTGGAGGGCTTCTAAGGTTACACATTACATAATATCTAGGGTGCCTAAATAAGCATTGTCCTAAAATTTGGCTATACTTAAAAAAAATAAAAAAGTGTACTATCAGAAGATCTCTCAAAGATAAACAGATTTTAAAAACATTAAAAACAAATTAATTTGCTTAAAGATTTTAACTCAAATTTCTGAAGTACTGATTTAGAATGACCTTCCTATAAAAATGTCTAATCAAACAGATACTCTGCTTATGCTAATTTTACAATTAAGAACACATGCTAGCCAGGTGCTTTTAATGTGGGCTTATATGCAGGGCGGGTTTGAAAAAAATCTTTGACTAACTAGGTAACTTTAGCATGAATTAATAGGTTGCATGAATACACAGAACTCCTTCAACTGTGGCGATAGGTACATCTATAATCTCCCATTACACATCCAGGAGAATACAACCCAATGCTAATAAACATCACATCCTTCAGAAATCTATTTTCTGTAACTGGAAAATAAAACTAAGGCTTTCTTTACTCACATTTGTCTGCTGCATGGCTGCCTATATTTACAACGCCCATGGCTTCAAAAATAAACCATGAGCACTATCAATATAAAATAGCAAATAACTGCCGCATCAAATCAGAATTGTCAAAATATTTCTTCAATGCTAGCAGTTTACAATTAAGCCTTTCAGTACATCTGTGTTGTAATTAAGCTGCATTACTGTAGCAAATCACGTGTGGATTTTTACTAAAATGTTAAAACCACAAAATCTTTGTTGACCCCTAACACAATGACTGGACTGCTATGTCGTGAAATTTCAGTTTTTACAAGTTTACATACCATTCAGCAAAGTCACAAGCTTAACTAGGTAAAAACAGCTAGAAAAGCAGAATATAGAAATAGTAAATATCCATGTAATCACCTATTCTAATATCAAAATCAAGGGCAAGAGACACTTAATTAGTATGTTTAATTCACTGAACGCAAGATTAGATTGATGCATATCCAAAACCGCTACTGCAATGTTTTTTTAAAGGACAGTATAAATGTCATAGTAACATTATCTTTAGATATTGCTGAACACAAGACTTTCCCTGAGGTGTAAACATCAAATAACTTGAACAGCTTTACACATCAGCCCCATTAAACAGTTTATTACAACACTACATCTATTGTAATCAAAGTGGTGCTGTTTACAGACATTATCATATGAACATTTTTAACAAGAACAAACTACTATAAAACAAGCATTTACTTGACGTTTTTTTCCAATTGCTTGCACATTATAATGGCCAAATGTATATAACCAGTAATAAAGTTGCAAAAGCTATAACTTTTTAAATCACACAGGTTTCCTTCAAATAAAACAGTTAAGCAACATAAAAAATAAAAGTAGAGCTACTGGTTACCATTTATGCAGATTTGCTTTATTCAGATCTATTCCTGTTCATTTTATCCATGAATCCTTACAGGTTCAGTTCAATCACAAGAAGCAAACTGCTGGACAAGCGTCATTTTTCCCCCATGAAGACTGTTTTGTCTTGGAAGGTGTTCCTCTTCCTTCAGCTGTAATGTGTCAAAATTTATGATGTAGATTTTGCTATTCCCCATAATACACAGAAAAACGCTGGCTTAACTATACATACACAAGTCGTGCATCTACTTCACTGTTACGTATTCTAACACAAAATAAGAATTAACTGAAACAGTAGCTGCCTTTGTGATGGAGAAACGCTCCCAATGTATGTGATGATTAAAACTAAGACATTCTGATTTCGTTCTTCTTAAATATTATTGCCTTATAAATTTAATGACCGAAACAGAAATGAAAATGTAGCAGCTACTGTTTCTGTGAAGATGGAAACATTTATAAGTCATTTTCTAAAGTATGCATACTACAAAAATAAATGGAAAAATGCTTGGATGATTTTAATGTAAATATTTTTCATTCACCCACATAAATTCTATATAACTCATAAACAATTAAATGAGAACTGAATATAAATGCAATAAATTATGTTACAAATTAGTTGTATTTATTTGACAGCATACAGGAACTTCTGTAAATGTTATATATCAAGCGGTCCTCCATGTTACAATATAAGCTCAGTATGCACATTTAAATAAATATAACGACATCCACATACAAATCTTTACATATACAAATTTATAACATTACTGTCACTCTATTCCACCTATATTGAAATATCTAATGTAGTATATAAACTAAGCCAAAACAAGCTAAATGGCAATCTACAATGATAAATTTCATTGAAAACTCACATAAAGAAAAAAAACCCCCAATAAATGAGATAACTAAAATTTCAGGAATACATAAATATGCAAACTTCAGGTAGAGGTTCACAAAAGAAACATTCAATTGACATGGATATAAGTGATCACGGAAATATCAGATATTTAAAATATAAATTCCAAGAGAGTGTTTCAATAAGATGACGTAAGAGGCAAAAGGGCAAAATGCTTAGTGACAGTCTTCCATAAAAGTAACTGAAGAATACTTTTTGCTCTACAATTAAGAGTAATTAATATTCTGTCACAGCTATAAATTTTCTTTTATGTCCTTTCCTCTTCAATTAGGGAATAAGCATCTTAAGAGCATCAGTACACATATGCATTCCCACTACCTAGCAGTAAAAACTTAGTTTTTATTTGCCTATTTTTCAAATAGATACTTAAGCCATTTCTAATGTTTCCTTTTATTGTACTTTATCTTACGCTAATAAAGCTTTTGGTGGAATTATTTCATGGAAAAAATCTAGAAAGGTAGCTTTCATATATTTTATCTTTACTACTTTGCAATACACTTAAAAAAAAACTGGTACTGAGGTATTAAACAGAGACAAGGCATGTGTTCTAATCTGAAAAAATAGATTAAATGAGAAATTCATAAATCTTACTGCAAAAGAATGCTATGTCCCTAATTATTTTGTCATGCTGGAAGGGATAAATGAGGAAAAAATTAAGTCAGAGTGAGCAAAACAAAAATACCCAACCCTTCCAAAAAACATATGGCATATGCTGCAATTTTATATCCTCCAACAGAGAATTTTTTACTACTGTAGAGAATCCTGTTTGTGAAATTACAACACATGTCTTTAGGATGAATGCACTTATCTCTTGCTTTATAGATAGATCTGTACTATTAATATTCTCTGATTTTCACCATACAGACATAAAATCTGGGGGTAATCTAACAGTTTTTATTTCTGTTTCTAAACACTTTACATTTATTTATCCATTTGGAAATACAAATCGTACAATCTCAAAAAAAAAAAAAAAAAAAGCAAATTTGAAGGCAATACAACCCATTTCCAATAACTCAATTCCATATTATAGTCTCATGTTTCTAAGTAGAAATCTACATAAACAAAGATACCAAAAAGAAGCTTAGAAGTGACAAATACATTCAATACTTATGTTTTCAGAATACCATGTGGTCAAATCTGTAATGTCAAAGCCACAAAATTTCTTGCTTTAGCTATCAGTTATAGAAGGAAGATATATGTAAACAGTTATTTAAAAAACTAAGACAGATGGAATCTACGGCTCTTTAATGAAGTATATAAAGTGACCACTAAGTTAAAATTTCAATACAGAGAAGCATCTGCATTTTGAGATAATGTAAGAGCAAGTCAATACTAACAACTCAAATTGAGTGTTTCTGTTAGAAACTTATCCGAACAAATTTATTGTTATCAGTTAATTCATCTTTCAAGTAAAAGATCCAAATATATATTAGATATGTCTCTTTTACAGGTTTTCACTTTAATGTACTGAATTAGGACCGTAATATAATTTGAGAGAGATACTTTTATTTACTCAGTATAATAAAATTCACTTTTACCTGAAAATTTCTCAATGAGAAGAATGAAGATGAGGTGGGCAAAAGAAATAGAAGTATCTAAATACAAGTTAACTTTTTTTAAAATCAAAATCCCTTCTTGCATTGACTAGAACATATTACACAAAATCCTGTTTATTGTAGCTGTTTACAAAAAACTCCCTCACTACCAGGACATTTTGTACTTTCATCTTTTCACCTCTGGAGATGGTACTTACCTCATTTTAACTAAAGCATTTCATTACACTATAAAATATACACATGACTGTTGCTCTAGGCAGTCCACTAAATAGTAGAAATAAACTTCACAGTTAAAGAATACTCATCTTTGCCCCCAAATGTGACAAAATGGACATTTGAAAATAAGCTGCTGTGTGATTTAGATTTCACTATGAGAGTTAAAACATGCTACCACCAAGGCAAATTAGTAAATCTGGATAGCATATGACACCCTTACTCCTTTTTTGGTTATTAGATTTCCTTTAAACAATGCTAACTATTCATTCAAATCATTATTTATTCAAAACAATCTAATTTACAAACTAAAACAATGGTAGTAAATTTCACACTGAGATGAAGGTGAGAGATCAAGGTGACACATTGGCACTGATTTTTTTTTTTTTTTTAAACAGGGAACATTAATCATTTGTAAACAAAACCATATTCTTAAACCACAGTGAGCAAAACACACACTATACATCCATTCTAGGGATCACTTCCTATCCTCTTCTCACTTCAATTAACATAACTGTGTAGTCAGACAGGTTTTGCAAATAATACTAAAAGCAAGGAAAATTAGAGTGAAAAAAGTGACAGCTGGCACATCCAGATGAAGCAGTTAGGATATACGGGGAAATCATAAACACACGGCCGGACAATATTAGTCACATGACCCAAGAGTTGCAGAAATAATTTTTTAAATCTCATTACCACCAGCATCATTCATCACATAATTAGAAGAATTTAATTTTCACATAAGACTCAAAGTAACACTAACTCTTAAGGAGATAAAATATCTTAACATTTAAGAAAGAATTTTTGATTCTTTTGCCTTTTTGTTTTTCCCAAATTAACGCAAAGCTATAAATTGAATAAGGAATGAGAAACACCCTAAATCTTGTACAATGACAACAAAATCTAAGATCATGATATTTATGATAGGAGAAAAGTATTCATACAGCAAAGGAAAGTACTGAACCTATACTCCACACACTGCTTAAAATTTAACCAAAGGAATGGACGATCATTTGAGAAAGTGTAAGACGCATGTGTCAGAGAGAGGGAAAGCACAAATAAAAGAGCACTTTAAACAATCATTTCATTTCGTTTCCTTTCAGTGTACAAAGAACAGTGGAACTGTTAACAGAAATTTGCTGAGTAAGGTTGTTCCCAACAAGTAATAAGAGGAACACAAAAGAAAATACCTATGAAAATAAAGTTATTTCTGTAAAAACTATACAATCCTAAACCACTAAGTACTTTTGTTTTGCTCAGAGTGGTCTGAGAATAGAGGCAGAAATTACAGAATATGAAGCACAATGTATTTACATGCTGAAATTTACAATACCGATAGTCCCATTAAAATATTATATATTTGAACTTAGATATTAAATGCTTTTAGGAAAACTAATACATTTTTTAAATGAGAGAATGCAATTAACATTACCAACAGTTCAAACACAAAAAAAATTAGATGGGACAGACATTAACAGCTTGCCAACATCATTAAGTTTCCAGTTAAATTAAGAACTTGACCTTTTAGCCATTCATCATCACTTTAATAATAGATTACATTATTGTTTTATTTGTATACAGACTTACTACTGACATTCACTTTAGCTTCCAAATTACTCTTATTCCATTTAGCCCATTTAAGATTGACACGAAAGTTCAAAAGGACTCATATTTTAAAACTTCTAAAAAAGGTCAATAGACCTTATTATGATGGTGATTAAATGTGCAGATATTTTTTATTTGCTTAAAAAAGTTTTTCACTTGGATATATTTAATCCCAGTCCCCACCCATTTATTCACATCTACAGCCGCAATAAATACTATTTGGCATAGCAAAGTTACAATACTTCAGGATAACAGAATTTTTTGCACTGGAAATGCTTATGTAAAATTTTGTTTGGATGAAGGCACATAACAATATTACAACTCAATTCTGATTAATGTACAAACAAAACATGGGAATTTTGGTATGGTACACATCAGTGATTAAGGAAAAATGTCAACAATAGTTTGCAAGTTAGGAATTCATAGTTAATGTCTGAATGTAATGAAACTCAAACCATGATATAGTTAGGTGTACCCATTACTGGAATGTAATGTTAGTTAATTCAAAGTACTTAACAATGGACTTTTCAGAAGGAGTTTACTTGATTATGATAGTTTAACTAAAACCAGTAAGAAAACCTGTTAATTAACTTCGGGTAAACTGGTTCAGAATGCCCTTAATGGGCATATCTTGGAGAAGACTGAAAATGTATGCAAGTTCCATTATCATGACTTCAGTAACTAGAAGCTTGCTGATAACTGACAAAGTCTACATAAAAATATAACTTGAAGGACCTGTACCTTACTTTAAATAAATGGCTGATATATGTTAAACATTTCAATAAGTTAGCCACAATTCACCTTAAGCAACTGATAGATACTGAGAATATTTTCATGGATGGGATCAGATCTATTCAACTTGGGGAGGAGACGGTGGGCTACATCCTTAAAATTTAGTGGTTAGTTTTACATGATACAACAATTCAATTCTTATGTCCAAAAACAGTATCAATTTCAATAAACTTAGTTTTAAAAATAAAAAAGTGTTTTGCCTCATTAAAATGTTTTGAGAATTATTTATATTAAGTTCTTTAATACAGTACATGGAGAACTATTTTAAAATTAAGGTTTTGATATATACTCAAGATGCATATTCAAAATGTAAGGAAAAGTATTAAAACTTGCCTTTTCACTTCAAAAAGCCCTTATAACTGTAAATAATGTAACAGCTTATTTGTGTACCATAAAAATAAGACTTACATGCTTGTTTTCTAAGTAGTATGACTTAAAAAGGATCTTGTTTGCTAAAATATATCTACTTCACTTAAAGAAACGCTATTCTGTCACAGAATTACATACAAGTCTTTCATTTCGCCCATAACAATTTAAATACTAATAATTACCATAATTGAATTTTCAATATTTCCCAATTTTATTCATGGAAAATAATCATGTAAAGAGTAATTACCTATAAGGGGTTTGTTTTAGCCTAATTTAATTTGGATATGCCACCAACATATGAAGGAAAAAAAAATCTGTTTACAGAATAACCTTTGTGTCACATGCACAAGCCTTACAGTGCCCTCTCCCCACTTTTCACATGAATAAATGCTGTTCACAAATATAAAAATAAAATTACACGTGAAAATGAAGTATAAACAGACAACTCTTCCCGCTTTATGAAAAATGTACACAGTAGATAGTTTTAAAATACAGAAAAAAAAGACACAATGATTATGGTTTATGAATGAAACATTAAAGAAAATTATTTCAAGGTTATTCTAACCTGGGATGTATGATTTGATACAATTTAAAATTCTCTATATGGAATACCCTGAATCCATTTTAATTGAGTAACTTTCTTATCTTCTATGCAAATTAAAGAATACGGTTTCTTTTCTTTTAAAAACAAAACCCAGATGGCAGGAAAAGTGTCTTTTCTAAAAAACAAAAAAACTTTTTTCTCAATGCTGAGAAACCTCCTGTATTTAAACTATTATCAGATTTTCTTTAAAATTTTTAGGGATAAATAAAGTTAGTTCAAGGAGAGAAATTTTAAATTTATTTTTTAAAGTCCAAGCATATTATATATAGTATGAATTAACTCTCTATTTTATATTTTAAATCATATGCAAACTATGTATGTGATTAAAAGAATTCCAATTTTTAGATTTTAGAAGTAGACAATGAGTCCTCTTGATTATTTTCTTGCTTTCTTAGGACCATTAACAATCTGAAGCCTAAAAGCTGTAACTCAAGCAAGTAACAATATTCAAGGATAAGAGGTCAAAATGTTTACCTGTCATTACTCACCTGTCATTTATCTCAGATGTTCCCAGAAGATTAAATTCAGAACAAGTAGTTGGACCATATAAAATGTGGGTATATACTGTATAAACAATAGCCTCGGAGTTATAATTACTATTAATAATACACATGCTGAAGACAGCAGGAACAAGGAATACCCACCTTCTAACGATGACGATACTCGCGCTCTCGGTCACGCTCGCGGTCCCGGTCCCGGTCCCGGTCCCGGTGTCTCTCTCGTTCTCTGCTTCTCTCTCTGTAATAATCATCATGACGATCTCTACTGCGGGATTTATGACGCCGACTCTTTTCTCGTGATCTACTATGATCCCTTTCTCTTGATCGTTCACGTCTTCTAAAAGAAATTACTGGATTAATGCTCTCCATAGATAGCTTAAAAAGATATTTAATATTTTGGTTTAAAAATACCTAATGCAAAAAATAATTTGGACAAATCTAGTTTACACTAAAATATCCTCAACTGCCAATAATGATTTGCCAACTCACCTACAAGCATGAACTAGGAATCCCATTTTTAAAAACATTCACCCCAAAACTGGGAACCAGACACACCACGGCAACACATAATATCATCTATTACATGTACTATAACTAGTAGCCTAAAACAGGTACGCAGCATTTACTGAATGAAAAACATGAAGGTAAAGGAGATAAAATTTCAAAGGACTTGTGTTTCAAGCTAATGAACATATATAGAAGGTAGTTTTCTAGACATAAAATTCACGAAATCACTCAATATACAATAAGACTTAAATACATGAAATTACCTCCCATTAACAAAGGTTACCTAAACCAATATGTAAATATCAATTTTACATTTACAACTAGCCAAAATTTGGTTCATCACGAGTGTTACCCCACTAAGAACCTTTCTAATGAAATATATACATATGTATGCTTCGGCGGGGGGGGGGGGGGGGGAGGTGCTGAGGGACATAGTGGAAAGCAGAGAAGAAACTTAGTAAACATGACCGGTAGAAAAGACTGAGATGCCATGCACATTGTTACTTAATAAAGAGAAACGTTTCATGAACTGCCTTTAAAAACAACAACAACAACAAAACAGGTACTTTAACCAAAATATATACCTTAGAAATCCTATTCGTCTAAATTCTGAAATTCACAATAAGGAAATAACTGCCTGTTAGTTTAATCTCTATTTTGTATTTCTGCACCAGACAGCTCAACTTAGCAAACATTATTAAGCGCTAAGCTTGTGATCAAGGCAGAAGTTATTATTCTGGACTTAAAAAGGTAAAAGAAGACTGTAAGGGGACTTTCCCTGGTGGTCCAGTGGTTAAGAATCTGCCTTCCTGCTGGGCAGTGGCAGTGAGCCACAGGTCCTAGTCAGCTACGTGATCACAAGGATAAACAACCGATACACTTATAACTCTTCTGTACCCATAAGATCATTCTCTTTTTCACTTTCAGTATAGTATTCAATAAATTACATGAAATAAAAAAAAAAAAAAGAATCTGCCTTCCAATGCAGGCAATGTGGGTTTGATCCCTGGTTGGGGAACTAAGATCCTACATGCCGTGGGGCAACTAAGCCTGTGTGCCGCAACTACTGAGCATGCAGGCCACGACCACAGAGCCCGTGCACCACAGTGGAAGATCCCGGGTGCCACAACTAAGATACAACACAGGCAAAAATAAAATAAAATTTAAAAATAAATATTAAAAAAAAAAAGAAAAAGACTATATAAGATACAGTCTTTCACTATGACAAATTTATTCAGATCCAAACATCCATATACTGGATCACAAAGGTAAAAATTACAAAGTTGGGGACCATGACAAAGACAAGCTCCTTTTCCTAACTTAATGAAGACAACTCTACCACCAAAGTACACTAAAGACCTAAAAGTATCATGTCAAGATTAAAGATCTACCTTTCAAAAATACGTAAAATCTCAAGGTTAGCAGTAATACCAAAAAAAATAAAGAAAGGAGCTGCTTAATTAAAAATAAACTAAGAGGGACTTCCCTGGTGGCGCAGTGGTTAAGAATCCACCTGCCAATGCAGGGGACATGGGTTCAATCCCTGGTCCGGGAAGATTCCACATGCTGTGGAGCAACTAAGCCCATGCGCTACAACTACTGAACCTGCACTCTAGAGCCCGAGAGCCACAATTACTGAAGCCCATGTGCCTAGAGTCCATGCTCCACAACAAGAGAAGCCACCGCAACAAGAAGCCTGAGCACAATAGTAGCCCCAGGTCTTTGCAACTAGAGAAAGCCCGTGCACAGCAACGAAGACCCAGTGCAGCCAAGATACATAAATAAACAAACAAAAAACCTAAGTAGATCGTTCATTTATTAACTCCCTTGTTCAAGAAATATTTATTTAGCACCTATTCTGTACCAAGCACTGTTTCATCATTACAAATACTGTAGTGAACAAGACAGGTAAGGTCCCTTCCATCTTTCAATGTATTCTAGTGAAATGTGCGTTAGTAATAAATAAGAATAGACTGTAGTTATTATTAAAGAAATAAAGAGAACAAACATGACAGAATAACCTGGGAGAAGACCTCTCCTAGCAAGTCAGATTGAGTTGAGGCATGAAGGATAAGGAGCCAGCTATGTGAAGAGCCAGGGAAAAGGGCTGCAAGCAGAAGAAATACCAAGTACAAAAACAGTGAGGTGGGCAACTGCTTGATGTGTTAAGAGGAAGAGAAGGGAGACCAATATGCCTAGAGAATAGTGAGCAAAGAGGAGAGGTACACAGTGAGGCTGAAAAGATAGGCAGGGACTGTATTACACAGCATTTCAATGTTTACAGTCTTATTCTAAGAATAACTGGAAGCCTTTGAAGGGTTCTAAGCAAGCAAACACCTGACATTTGATTTAGGGTTTAAACAACAATGACAACAAAATCACACTAGCTGCTGAGTAAACAGTAACAAGTAAAATCAAAGTCCTATGTAGTCCCAAACACAATACTTTTTTCTATTTGTAAAGTAGCAGTTTTAAATAAACATGAGACAGGAAAGTTTTACCTTGATCCAGAACCATAAGACTTGGATTCAATTCCATGAAGGCAATCTTGCAAAGAGCTAATAAGAACTTTGCAACGATCATCAGCAGATACTTTGGATTGTTTAATTAAAGAAATTGCAGTTACCAATGTCTCAATAGCACTCCCATAATCACCTGTGAGTGGAAGGAGAGAAGCTAAAGTCAAATAAATTTTGTTTTCAAAATACCACCAAACCATTTGGGGCAACCACTTTACAAACGGAATGCACTTTAAAATAAAAGGGACTTCCCTGGTGGCGCAGTGGTTAAGAATCCGCCTGCCAATGAAGGGGGCACGGGTTCAATCCCTGGGAAGATCCCACATGCTGTGGAGCAACTAAGCCCATGCATCACAACTACTGAAGCCCGCACACCCTAGAGCCCGTGCACTGCAACGAAGAGTAGCCCCTGCTTGCCACAACTAGAGAAAGTCTGTGTGCAGCAACAAAGACGCAATGCAGTCAAAAATAAAAATATTAATATACTTAAAAAAAAATAAAATTAAAAAAAGATATTTAAAATAAAATAAGATAAAGTAACTACAGACAATGTCTTAATTTTTTTCAGTTTCACCACTGGGAAAGGCTTTAATGCACATGAAGTTTACACACTGTTACTATTATAGTTGTGTGAAACACATTATCATTTAGTAAATATGAGAATAAATGAGCTGCCTTAAGGCCTCTGAGCCATTAAATGTCAGGGCTAATATTTAAATTTACACCTAAAATTTTTAAATTGGGGGTCTTTCTACTATACTGTGACATTCAGTTCCCGTCAATGCATTTTAAATAAAGTTTACATAATGATTTAGAAATATAAAAATAACTACATGTACATGACCTCTCTTCAAGATTGTAATTACAAGTCTTAGGTCATTTCTAATAACATACATAAGAAATATTAATACAGAAAGAAATATACAAACCAGCACTGGCATCAGACACAGCTCTTGAAATAGCACTGCTTGAGATTGCCCTATTTCTATTCATGATTTCTTCAAACTCAGCTTCACTCAATGGCGTTCTTGCGGTATCCATTTCCCTATAAAAATAAACCTTAAATCATACTCAGAAGATTTTCTAAATTAGTCATAATAGTGTAAAGCAATTCAAATAATTGCTTTTGACAAATGCCTTAGAGCTGGTACTTTTTCAGACTGAAATATGCTCCTTTTCCTACGAACAGTGCTGGTCTAAGGAAGATTCCCTTACCCCATTTATCTTTCAGCTGAAATACAGCAGCAACTTAGAAACTTCAACTTTCTGGAGGCCAAAAATGATACATTTACATAACTACAATATACTGTTTTTCAGAGTTATACAAAAACAGATATAATAAATTGTTCTGATGTCTCTCTCTCTCTCTCTCTACTACGTATGTATATCTAAACAAAAAAAGGCTGACTGAAAAAAATATCACCCCATCAAAGCCCAGAATTTGGTTTCATTTATATTTGGATCCTCTAGGTGCAGGGCGCAATTCACAACAGAAGGATAATAAATGTCTGTTTGACTAATATAATTTCAGCAGGGACAAGATCTTAGACTTATCTTGTTTGCCACTGAAACCCTAGAAGAATATCTGGCAAATAAAAGGTATTCACGGTACCTGTAAATATTTGTTGGGAAAAAAATAATAAAATCTCAAGATTTTCTAAAGCTGCTGGACAACTTTAAAAAATTGTGACTACATGTGTAGTACAGGTAAAGGTAAGCTTTTTGCCATCTTAGTTATTAGTTACTAGGTAGGATGTTTAATTGAGGCAAACAGTAGCAGTTCATTCCAATGAAATGAGGAAATAGCTAATATAATTTGCTGCATGTTTATAAGGTATTATTGTCATTCTCAAACTTTATAAACAGCCTGACCAAATTACAAGTTGTTCAAAATCCATGTATCATTTCAATTAAATTCTGTGACTTATACCCATCTTATCCCCTAAAAATAGCCCATGTAAGATACTCAGTTTTCTCCAATTTTCTATTAAAAATACTCAATAACCAAAAATATATATACCCACAAATGTATTTTTAGAAAAACTGATACTGTAGAAATTCTACTATGTTAGGAAAAGGACATAAGATTCAAATTTTAAACTGTGAAACCAGGCCACCTAACCCACCCCCATACAGAGTGAACACTTAATAGGTAGTTGCTCACTAGAACTAAGCTGAACAAAAGAAAAGTTGTGCTAGCTTCCTAGTTATAACATTTCTCAAAAGAAAACAAAGCATTTTTGGCAGTCACATAAAGACACAACCTCTATGGATAAATAACTGTCAGGAGACTTTGTTCACAGCATCAAATGTATTTCTCTGGCCCTGTGCAACTGTATGGAATTAGGCAGATGCTCAAATTCATCCCTGCAGAACACTGCCAGACAAACTGAAATACAGAGTACAAGGGTGAGTCAAAACTTCTCCACACTCTGGCTGTATAATTTATTTTAATTCATTTTAGAAAAGACAAATACATCATTTTTCGACATAACCTCCTTGCTTTTCAATACACTTTGTCCATCTGTCAACAAGCTTTCGTATTCCCTCATTAAAAAATGTTTTAGGCTCAGCTGCGAGCCACAAATGCACTGCTGTCTTCACTTCATCAGAACTGAATCCGTCTCCTTCTTGATGGCTAACACTTGTGCGACCTTCCTTGAACTTCTTTAGCCATTCATACACACTTCTTCGCAACAAAACAGTTTCTCCATACTGTGCATAAAGTCTTCGATAAATAACAGCACTAGGTACACCCTCAGACCACAAAAAAAGAATAACTGCACACTGCTCTTTCGTGTAAATCACCAGTGGGACATCCATTTTTGCTCAAATGAACTGATGTAACACATTCACACCTGCACAGCAGTGACTGGGGAGACAGTAGCCTTGAATGGAAATAAGACAGTGTGGCCAATAGAAGTTTTAATATAACCTGAGTGCAGATAATTTTTGACCCACCCTCGTAGTTCAACAGTGATAGTTAAAGACTACAAAATCAAATGATAAATTTAAAAGAAATTGAAGGGGGGCAAATTCAAGTAGTTTTTAGAGATTAAGAACATAGCTCTCCAGATTACGATTTGAGTATGGATAGCTTTAAAAGTACTTTGAAAGGGGGGCTTAGGGATCACTTGGTTCCACCGTGGTTTCCATGTAGCTTTTCTCTAAGGATTGCCATTAACTATTTTAATTTCCATAAAGCCTGTGTTTTACAAGTCTTTGTCTACCCAAATATGCTTGTAAATATTTAATGTTCCCATTTTAATTAAAAGCTAGTAATTTTGCTACTCAGGACTCATAAAAAAATAAATTTATTAGACAGGTACTATTTATGAATATTTATTATTTACTATTATTCCTAGGTAGTATTTACAGGCACTATTTATAGTACCTATCTAATAAACTGAGCTAATTCCTAAACAGTGAAGAGACTTTAGCATTCTATGTACTGTCATCAATGGTAAATGAGACTGACTTTAAAATCTTAAAAATAGCTTAAGGATTCCATCTGTTCATTTACATTATCTTCATTAACCTCTTTTAACTTAAAACAGATGGAAATAAAGTGACCTGCCCTAAAATCACATGGCTGTGTAAGAGCCAGAGCTGGATTACTCCCAACCCTGTTCAGTATGTTCTTCACCATATCATACTGCTTCTTCTAAGATAAAACAGTACAGAAAATTATGTATCTAGGGAAAAGGTAATGATTTTTTAAAAACTTCACTGACAGAGCGAAAACTATCTTTTGCAGCTTAAATACACCAAGTCTACTTTTATAAACACATACTAACTTACCTTCCAGGAGGCCCATAGTCACCCCTATCATATGGTGGAGGCCGACCATATGGATCTGTTGGTGGTGGACCCCGGCTATCTGATGTAGGCATGCCGCTGTTAGTTGGTGGAGGAAAGAAAGCCGGGTTCACATGTGGAGCTGGCGGTGGGGCACCTGGAGGTGGTCCAGGAAGATGCGGAGGAGGAGCAAGTGTAAGGGGTGGCCCAAGAGGGCCAGGTGGGCGAGGTGGAAAGGGGCCTGGAGGTGGAGGTGGTCCCTGTTGTGGAGGTGGTGGACCAGGAGGGGGGCCGTAGCCTGGAACTGGAGGTGGAGGACCAGGAGGAAGCGGACCCAATGGAGGCTGCCCAAAAGGTTGTCCAGGAAAAAGAACTGGTGGTGGAGGGCGATCTCCTCGATTAGGAGGCCCAGCTAAAGGAGGAGGCAGAACCTGACCAGGAGGTGGAGGACCTGGTGGACCAGGTGGGCCAGGAGGACCTAAGGGTGGACGTGGTGGAGTCTGTCCAGCTATAGAATAAAGGAGAGAGAGAGAGAGAGAAAAAAAAACACTTCAATAAGGTATTTTAGTCTTCATGAAAAATTATACTTTTAAAAGCATAACTCATAGACCAAGACTCTTTCTTTTTAAATGAAACCTATATGGTAAATGCTACACTAACAATTACAAAGGTGAAGTATATCCTTACACATTTAACTAGCTCAATTTATGCTTTAGAAAAATTACTGAAACAAAAACTTTAATAGATTACAATGCTTAGAGATAGTTTCCATCTTTCAGCGTACACACACTTTTTACAGTGAAATCACCCACCTTATATTCTACTCTGATGCCAAGCTAGAAAGTGAAACAAGGAAAAATGGTCTTGAAAGGATTTTTTAAGAGGTAAGAAAATAAGACGGATGTAAATATTCTATATATAAGTCAAGCAAGTTTGGAGAAAAATAAAGACCTTTTAGGCCAAAAATGGGTATTTCCTCTATGCTGTGCCCCATATGCCATGGAATCCTAGTTTCCAGGAACAAAGGCCGAGTTCCTTTAACAAGATGCTTGATCAAATTTCCTGGATTCCAAAAATAGCATAACAAGGAGAGTAAGTCACATTAATAATGCATTACTTGAAAAAGAGAGAAAAGGAAAAGAGGTATTAGGTAGACACATTTTATCCATGGTAATTTAAGAAAAATTTTACCTGGAAAAGGTGGAGGTGGCCCTCCTGGTCCTGCTGGCCCAGGAAATCTGTCCCCACCAGGAACAGCCCCTGGAAAACGGCCCCGTCCTCTACCACCTTGTGGAAATGCTGCACGTGAACTGCCTCCTGGAGGACCAGCTTTACCTTCCCCAGACATTTGTCCTGATTGTGTAGCTGCAAATATCCAAATACTCATAAATAGCATTTATTAAAATAGTTCTCTGATCTGTAACCACTGTTAGATATTAGAAACAACTCTATTTCAAAGTTCATTTACACCATATACTAACTTGCAGATGCCCTGGGCCTGTCCCAACTACATGAGCAGTACCGGTTTAGGAATACATTCACATCTATTTAAGTTCTTTTGAAGTCTCAAAAGATCCAGGCTTAAACGTATTTCCAATAAGCAAATACGAGTTACTTTCAAAATAACTCTGCAGCAGTACTCTGCAGCAACCAAGACCAAAATTCTCCAACAAAAATCTAAATTTCAGTAAGTATAAATCATTTAAATTTTGTACCATTCATCAGTTAAAACTTAGCACTTAAAAGCGCTAGAACATTAAGAAAAGCGATCACTTAAATTTCCATTAATTACATGATCCTCCATTTATCTCTTTCAGTGATAACATTCATAAGTGTACAATGGCAAATCTTTTCTATAATCACCTTACCAAGCGGTGAAAGGCCTTGGTGCCAAGCAGAAAATCAACGAATACTTTCTGATTATCAGTGGTTTCTCCCCCACCATAACACACATCCCCATAACTTTCCTTCAATCTAACGATTAGAATGTTGTTTCTTCCTTTCTTTAGGATGGGAATGACAGGACAAGAATGGCAGGGCTATAGAACTTCCACACTGTTGTATAATGTTGGGTCTGTGACATCTAGAGAAAGATGGGAGTAGGTTTCCAGTACATGGGACCAGTCATAATCAGTAATTTAAATCAAATTCAAAGCATGGACTTTCTAAAGTGGATTCTCCAATGAAGTAAACAAATATTAAGATGACTTCTCCAAAATAACAACTAACAAATGCTAGCAAGATTGGGTAAAATGCACAACTTTTAATAAAAGCCTCTGACGGGTTGCTTACTTTTCCTGGACTGCATTTCAAATTGACTCAGGAACTGTTTATTGCATGGAGTTACAACAGGATTCTGACCGTGAAGTTCTCTTTTAGGCAACAGATCCATTAACTTTTTTGAGGATGCTTCAGATCCAACACCAACAAGGGCAAACCTAAAAGATGTTTAAAGGGGTGTGGGCAGAAAGGGAGGAGGGATTACCTGTTACTACTGTTATTAAAAACGAAATGGACTAAATTCAACTTTACCTGAGAAAATGGAAATTAGTTCTTAGAACTACACAAAGCTCATACTTTGATCTTTAACTTTTTTTTCTAACAACACATCATATTACTCACTCACCTAAAGTGTACAGAATTCAGTGGGGTGTTTTTGGTTTTGTTTTTTAGCTTATTCAGAGTTTTACAACAATGGCTACAATCAACTTTAAGAACATTTTCGTCACTCCAAAAAAACCCCATAACTGTTAGCTGTCACTCCATTTCCTTCCATCCTCCAACCCTAAGGAACCACTAATCCGCACTGTCTTTATGGATTTGCCTATTATGGACATTCATATAAATGGAATTATACAGGATGTGGTCCTCTGTTACTGGCTTTTTTTCACTTAGCGTAATCTTTTCAAGCTTCAAGCACGTCACAGCATGTCAGCACTTCATTCCTTTCCGTGGCTGAATAATATTCATTATATGGATATACCATGCTTTCCAAAAATCCATCAATTGACAAACAGTTCGACTGTTTCCACTTTTTAATTATTATGCATAATGTCACCATAAAAAGATGCTCAATACCATTAGCCAATAGGGAAATGTAAATCAAAACCACAATGATACCACTTCACACTCACTAATCAAAGACAATTAACAAGCTCTGGTGAGGATGTGGAGAAAACTAGAACCTTCATACACTGCTTGATGGGATACACTGCTTGATGGGAAACGCAAAATGGTGCAGCCACTTTCACAAATATCCCGGCAGTTCCTTAAAAGGTTAAATATAGAGTTAAAATATAATCCAATAATCTTCTCCTGGGAGTTCCCTGGTGGTCTAGTAGTTAGGACTTGGTGCTTTCACTGCTGTGGTCTGGGTTCAATCCATGGTCAGTGAACTGAGACCCTGTAAGCTGCATGGCAGGGGGAAAAAAAAATCTCCTGGGTGTATACATGTACCTAACAGAATTGAAAATGTATGTTCAGGGGACTTCCCAGGTGGCGCAGTGGTTAAAAATCCACCTGCCACTGCAGAGAACATGGGTTCAATACCGGGTCCAGGAAGATCCCACATGCCGCGGAGCGACTAAGCCTGTGTGCCACAACTACTGAAGGCTGCACACCTAGAGCCCATGCTCCGCAACAAGACAAGCCCGTGAACTGCAACAAAGAGTAGCCCCCAATCGCCACAACTAGAGAAAGCCTGCGCACAGCAATGAAGATGCAACACAGCCTCCCCCTCCAAAAAAAAAAAAAAAAAAAAGTATGTTCATATAAATTGGTATATGAATTTTCACAGGGGCGTTATTCATAAGAATAAAAATGTAAATTTTTTATAAATGTTTATAAATTAACTTTCACTAAAGATTTGTCTGTCTATATGAAAGGGTGGTTTTGGAACAGTGGCAAATCATATGGGGACTACAGTGTAACCTATTTTTTTCTCACATGCTACACTGATGTTGTTTACTATTTTTCAATCAGAATTATTATAAAGTTCCCTATTTACACAATTAACATACATAAATCTGGTATAATGTATAATGTGTTGCACCAACAATAATAACCCCCCCCCAAAGACAAAAAAAGTTAAGAGTGCAATTTAACCTATTGTTTGCTCTCAGAGAATTCGTGCCTTAGAATAAAGAATGGGATGTTTAATAGTTTCCACAGTCAGATCTCATCCCCATGTGCCTCTCATAGGACGAGCAGCTCATTTTGCTTATGAGAATCTACCTACTATTTAAAAACACAAAATTATTTTTAAAAATTAAAATTAACATTTTTAAAAACAGCCCCAAATTCAAGCTATTTAATTGAGTAGCAGCAGAGGTAGAAGAGACAGTAACAGTGTAACCTATTTGGATGAAAGAAACAACCCCCCCCCCACATATGCTCATGCAAAAAATGGTATATAAATATTCATAGGGGCCTTATTCGTAACAGCAAAAATGGAAACCACCCAAATGTCTACAAAATGATGGATGGGATTTTTAAAATGTGGTGTGTATCCACGTAGTGGAATATGTACTGACACACGCTATAACATGATGAACCCTGAAAATATTATGCTAAGTGTAAAAAGCTAGTCACATGGGACCACATTCTTTTTATTTTTTTATTAAAAAAAATTTTTTTAATTTTGGTCTGTGTTGGGTCTTCACTGCAGCACGCAAGGTTTCTCTAGTTGTGGCAGAGTGGGGGCTACTCTTTGTTGTGGTGCGAGGGCTTCTCTTGCTGTGGAATACATGCCCTAGAGCTCTCGGGCTTCAATAGTTGCAGCACGTGGGCTCAGTATTTGTGGTGCATGGGTTTAGTTGCTCCATGTCGTGTGGGATCTTCCAGGACCAGGGCCTGAACCCGTGTCCCCCTGCACTGGCAGGCGGATTCTTAACCACTGCATCACCAGGGAAGTTCCAGCACTACATTCTTTATGATACCATTTCAGAATAGGCAAACCCACAGAGACAGACTGCTAATGATACAGCATTTCTCTTGGGGGTGATTAAATATTCTGGAATTAGACAGTGGTAATGGTTGTATAACTTTATAAATAAACTAAAACCCATTGATTTGAACATTTTAAAAGGATGAATTTTACAGTGTGTGAATTATATCTCACTAGGAAAAATAAATTCAAAACAGAAAAAAATGAGTGTCAATTCATAAAGTTACAGAATATTCTAAATTATTCTCAGAAGGACTCTTAGGAGCCTTTTCTCCTTAGTATTCAAAATGGTCCTTTAACTAGGTCCCTGGCCAACAAAGTCTGCTGTTTGATTCAAGACTATCTTGGGTCACAACATTTAGAAACAATTTAATTAATTCGCTAATTCAACAAATATTTATTGAGCACCGCCTCCTATATGCCAGGCACCATTCTAGGGTTAGGGATACAATAGTGAACAAGGCTCTTATGGAGCTCTGGATCTAAATCTAACAGAAGACAAGAAAATAAATGAGTAAAATACACTATAAGAAAAACTAAAAAAAGGAAACAGTGATGAGAGCAGAAGGGTGGCCCGGGAGGCGTGCTCTTAAGCAAAATCCTGAATGAAGTGAGAGATCCCAAATATGGATATTTTGGGGAAAACTAAACCAAAAAGAAGAATAGTGTAAAGGTCTTAACTAGCAATGTGTCTGAAGAACAGCAGAGACTAATGTGACTGAAGCAGCACAGAAAAGGTAAAGAGTAGTAGGAGACAAGGTCAGAGAGAGAGTGGGGAAACCAGTTTTAGTGCCTTGCAGGCCACAGTGAAGATTCTGGGTTTTATTCTGAGCAGTCAAATATTGATGTCACTTTTTTTCAACTTCTGCTATGTGTCGTACATATAGACTGTAGAGAATTAGAGTGAAGGCAGGAACACCAGGTAGGAGGCTACTGCAGAAGTTCAAGTAAGAGATAATAGTGGCTCAGACCAGGTAGTAGAAGTCAAGTTCATGAAAAGCAGTCAGACTCTGCACATATTTTGAAAATATTCCTAGCTACCATAAACTGGCACCATTAACCAATATAAAATAAGCATATTAAGCATTTTTTTACTTTATCATTCTGCATCTAGCAAAGTATCTTTTAAAAAACACAAAATCTGCACCTAAAGATTTATATAAAACAAAGCCTGCCACATTATTTATTATAGGCAAAAAATGGAAATCCAAATAACCAAAAATAAGAATCGTCTAAAATGTTACAGTAGCATTCAAGGTATGACTGAAAGAACTAATACATTAGAAAAGATGTAAATTTGTTGTTAAATATTTGTTTTAGTCCGTGTATCAAACACATTATAAAACATGAATTGCAATCCTACAGTTTTTGCAATAAAAATAAAAAACCCTGAAAATATATTCACTAAAATGTCAAGAGCTATCATCTATGAATATGAATGGTGAGACTGTGGCTTCTTCTTGTCTCACGTTTGGACATCTCTATTTTATACTGATCCCATAATGATCTTACCTCATTTGTGTAGTTTAACAGTTTAAAAAAATAAAGCAAAACATCCATGTTTCATTATTCTTCAGTTGCCCATCTTCCACTATCCCTTAATCACAGGGAGAGTAATGCTTCTTCAAACTGTCATTTCAACAATCATTTCAACCACAGATGGAGAACACTCAGGAAAATTGGAAAAGAGAGACCTAATCTGTCTACACTCCCAGCTCCACTAGTTTTAGTGAGGTAGACCACAGGACACATGAAATGAGTATGAATCTTTGTGCAAGAACCTCCTGACAATGTAGAAATACAACATCCTATACATGTGCAGTTAGCATTAATTTCAAGGAAGCTACCCCCCAAATTGTAATCACTAGCTACTACTTCCATTAGGGAAAAGAAAGAATTAAAACAAAATTCTTACCCCTTTGACTGGCCATTTGCCCGATTTTCAAAAAATTTTATCTCCAAAATATCATTTACTCCCAAAGAATGAACTGCTTCAGTTAAGTCTTCATCTGTTGTCCACTGCAAGATATTTCCCCCTCATTAGCCATCAAAACATATCCAAGATTATTATTGTTTCAATTTATTTTTTAAGGGTAAACTCAGGATAAACAAGAGAAAATTAATGCTCAGTGCAAACTAAGTACAATTACTGCCAGTCAGCTTCCAATTTTTAAATAGCACAAAAGCACGTAAGGACATAATTTCATTCCTTGATAAGAGTTTTGGAAATTAGAAGGTACATACCCTTAGAGAGAATATAGGTTTTTTTTTAAATTCTTAATGAGTTTTTGGTCTCTTTCAGCTTTCAACTGCTATGACTTTAAATTTTTAATAAAACCAATCTCACTTGTCGCTTCCTTTCCTTAAAGGAAATTATTTGGGGAAATAAACTCCATCTCACGCTTCAATGTAAGATGGAAAACAAACAAACAAAAAACCTAACGTACTGAGTACCTACCATGTACTTTATATCAAATATTTAATTCTTAAAACAGAGAAGTCCTATATCACTTCCATTTTACACATGATGCAACAGAGAGGTGAAAGAGCTTGTCCAAGGTTATAAAACTAACATATGTAGGAGCTAAGACTCAGAGGCTTACATAGCAACCACACTCTTCATAACTACATTGCTACTGTCTGCTTACGTAGCAACCACACTCTTCATAACTACATTGCTACTGTCTCCAATATTATAAAAATTGCTCAAACTGGGTGGTAGGAGATAGGTCAATTAGTTTTTAAAAAATGTAAACATTTAAAAATAAAATGCTATTAAGGAAATGGAACAGTAACAAGTTTTGATTTCTAGACAATTTTTAAATTTTCAAGTACGTGTAATAAATGTTTCTAAATAGAAATGCAAAAATTCTATAGGACTGTTTTAGTAAATATTTAAGATTTAATGCTAATAAAATATAGATAACACTAAACATCCAGCTAATGAAACTCCCAACCAATAATCTCACAGTCTCATAAACAACCCAAATTAAATACAGTGTATACAGCAGCATTTCCATAAATTAGATTTCAAATTTAAGAGCGAAAATGAAACTCAACATGTCCGCAGTATGATTTAGATAATGAAAACTCTTAAAACCAGGAGTGGTATTGTGTCTCTTTCTACACTTCTGAGTCCTGGTTTGAGACCTTATGTGAGCATTTTTCTTTGTAAAACTAGGATAGCTTAAGTGTAGGAATAGCAAAGTAAAAAGAATTGATTTGAAGATAAAGCTGAATTATATTTAACTGGAATCTCTACCAAAACAAGTTGAATGTCTACAAAATTCAGAACTAGAAGAATTGGAATTTACGATATTTTAAAAGTACTTGTATTTCCCTCCTTGTTGCATAAGCAAGCAAGTAGAACCAACCTCGCAATTTTAAATTCTTATTTTATAAAACTGGAGAAAAACACTAACTACTGGAACAGTTCAAAATCAATCACCAATGATTTAATTCATCTGTTAAGTCACTTACCCATGTTAGATTTCCAATATACAACGCGATTCTCTTTCCAGTATATGTATAGACAACATTTGGTGCTGCTCCTTTACCCACATCATCACCAACAGTTGGTGGGAGAGTATCCATATAATCCCGATCTTCTGGGGCATCTCCATTATTTGCCGATGGAGAGATGACATCATCATACAAATCTATCTGATCATGCCCACCATATTCAGCTTCCTGAGATACAGAAATAATGCTCTAGATTATACAATAGTCAGACTACTACTAAACAGATTTGAATGCAAATTCATTCAACTATTGTGTTTTAAAAATTTGGTAGAAGATAGAAAAGGCCAAAGATCTCAGTACAAATCTTTCACTTTATGCCACAGATGTATTCTTCCTGAACAGTGCCTATAAAGTGAATTTCTATACAAGAATCCTATTTTCCCACAAATATTTATTATAATATAGGAAATAATGTCCCTCTGGGAACAGAATAACATGTAGACAAAATAAAGTAATAATAAAGAAACTTTCCATGGAAGTAAAATACTCTAAAAGTAACAACATGTGAATAAAAATAGATAAGGCCTAAAAAAATTTGACACAAAAATATCACAAACAGAAATCAGAGCCATTACAAATCTTTAATATTTAACTGCAGAAAAATACAACTATTATTATCAATGGTATTCAGGATCTTGCTTCCCAGCTCTGTGAAAGCTATTAGTTTTAGAAAAAGCATAGTGAGCTAAGCCATAGGAAAGGGATAAAGAAATATGGGTATGTAAATGATTCCATGTCACAACAAATGAACAGGGATAGAGAAACAATAATTAAATACAAGTTAAACTATCCAAATTAGTATCTATTAATAGTTTTATTATTCTCAGTCAAAAAAGAGTTAATGCTTACCTGACTTCTTAGATACTTAATCAATTAGCAAGAGATATCTACATAGTCAAAGAGAAAAGGGATACAAACAAGGCTCTGGTAAAGCTTTGCCACTGAGTGTCACCAGCAGAATTAAAGCAATGCTAGTAGATGCTACTTACATGCCTAAGTGATAATGCAAGTAAGAGGAAAACGAAAAAGAAGCAAATATGTGAACAGGAGAAAAATGGAAAAATAGGGTTCAATCTGTAAATAAGCACAAGAAAAATGAAATGCAGGTATTGGCACAACACTGAACACCATGTAAATTGCCTTTGGTAACAGTTACTGGGCCACAGGCTTGACTAGCCAGTATCAGGGGAAAAGCTCTATTTTTACCTTCCTACCTTTCCACCACTCAGTACCTAAATGGATGTGAACTATTTTATTCTTATGAAGTAGAATATTTGCACTAATAAGGGAAGAGAGGCAATTACACTTAGAAAACAACAAATTGAAAAAAGAGTTCAGACATAACTCATATCCTCTCCATTAATACGATTCACTAAGGGTGAATACAAATGGCATATAAGGAGAAGCTAATAGTTTTAGGGACTAACTATTATATGGATAAAGAATGACACAGAAAAGGCATTTGTAAAATTACTGTGAATCAACAAAATACTGTTATTAAAGGCCCCAAGGGAACATGGCTATTGTTTTGTTATTCAGAAGGGAGCCAGAAAAAGATTAAAAAAAAAAAAAAAAAACAACAAAAAAAAGAAAAAGAAGAAAAAAATCTAGAAGGGGAAATACCACTTATAATACAGAGCCAAAGGGACCTGAAATTCGTAAAATTATTTCAGGTAATCTGCATAACGAGGTTATCTAATTTACCGATTATGTAACAGAATCTCTACATAACAATATTGTTATGAGATTGAATGTCTGTAATTTATGAGGTTGAATGTCCCTTGTAAGGGACAAGATCTCAAGGTAAGTCAGAGAACAAAGCCATCTTTAGCAATGGGCAGCAACTAAGACCACAAATCACTGAATAATGCCATAATTCTGTTTGCACAGCAATATCAAAATAACCTTTGAGAACTGAGTTTTCCTAAAACCAAGTAACATGATCAAATTGCAGTGATAGCAAAAATTAGAAAAAAGAAGGGTGAGTTTTGTTATGAAGTTTCAGTGCAGCTGAAGCTTCAGGTGGCATAGCTACAGCAGTGATTTCACATACTTAAGATACCAAAAAGCTTCCCACAAGGGACTGGGCACTTTAAATTCTTTTGCAGTCCAGCTCTGTACACCAAGTAGAATTATTATTACTATTATTCAAAAGAAGTTGTGTTTCTATCCTCCTCAGCAGAGACTATAATCACAATATATGGTCTGAGGGAGAGTAAAAAAGTGCAAGGATTATTAACATCATCACTAAAATAAAATTATTTAGATTTACACTTTCATGAAACAGGTTAACACATTATGATTTTTCATTAGTTGTAAATCTAGGAAAATGTTTACATAAGTACACAATAATTTACAAGCATAATTGCAGCTACACTAACCTGGTGAATCACAATGACTTACTATTTTTGTCCGTCCATGAATTCCTATGTTGACACCAACCAATTTTCCATATTGATATGATTCTACCAATATTTAGGATCAGCCATTTTGTCTGGTAGTTGGACTGCTTCCAATTGGTTGAAGTATGATGCTAATTGAAACCATGATCCTGGGGTTTGATCTCCATTTGGACTAGTTAGCTTCGCTCAGTTCCAAGGCCACAGCCTGTACTTCTAGCCCCAATGGTATGCATTTGGATTTGGTGAAAAAATAGTAATGAATCTGAATACATTTGCTGCCATTACTAAAATGCAACTCAAAACATACACTCTTCTGTGGTACTGTAATCTTCCTTTTCACCTTTAGCATATCACACCTATCCTCCAGATTTAAAAACACACACACACACACACACACACACACACACAGAGAACACAGCCTATTTTCTGTTCCCACTCTAAAAGGGGGGAAAACATGCACATTCTGAAATTACGTAAAATGTATATCACAGGTCATGTATAAAGAAGGTTAGCTTTTTTAAAAGTCTATGGACAAACTTTGTCAAAGAGAAATAGTCCACAGTGTCAAGTTCTACCATGCACTCTTTTCAATTATTACCATTAGGAAATTATAACGACATTCAAAAACAAACAAAAATAATCAACATTACCCCTCTAATTATTTTAGATACCAAATACTGCCCAATTGTAACTATCTACTTTTTATAGCAGCTAATCACCAACAGAGCTGTACATTATATATAACTTCCAGTAGGCAACAGCTCTTAGGGCTTGTTAAAAAATCCACTTAGGTTATTTCATTCCCTATACTCTAATTACTATAATCATTTTAAAGGCAAGGCATCCTTTCAAGATTTTACACTTCAAGATTAAGTTCCTCATGATATATGAGTAGCTGTCCCCGAGACAGAGAAAACACTTGAATTAAGATGGACAATAAGATAACCAAAATTCAATTAGTTCCTTTTAAAAGCAATGTTTCTCAACCTTTTTTTTCATTATCACCACTCCCTCCCTCCAAAGAGTTTTTTTTAGACATACTTTCCCTAATCACTTCCTATAAAATTTTAATGTCACAGATACACTGCATACTATTACTGGGATGACTGTGGTACAGTCGTACTACAATCTTCACACTCCTCGACAGGCCCAGCACTGCTTTCAGTGATTCAAAAACTGTATTAGGATCAATACATTGTATGACACTACCACTAACGGCACAGCAAAGGCCACTTGTTCAAAGTCCCTCTATTAAAAAAAAAAAAAAAGGAAATTTAATAGTCATTTCCATTTAGAGAAATATAAGCAGAAAAAAAAAGAAAAGAAATATAAGCAGGGGGAAAGGTTTTATTTTGCATTTAGAAAATGTAGTCTATACCATGGAAGAGCACGCAAAATCCAACAGCAGATAATCTAACACATACTTATCTTTTTAGAAAATATTTCACTTTCTGATTTTGTCTTTCAAGTAGATATTAAAATTAGTTTTTAATCCTTGTAAAAAGCTCAACTAATGGTAAGGAAGCCAACTTCGTACTAAAAATATGCCATGTAAACCACAAAGTGGACAACTGAATGAACTACTCATAAATAATAAAACTGAGTAAGAAGAGTTGCAGCTCCCCTAAACATTTCTACCCAAGTTTCTGAACCAAGCTCTACGTACCTCAGCTTCCACCTTACAAGCCTTATCTTAGAGGTTTCTCTATTCAACATAAATTAGAAATAAGATTTCACTAATACTTGCCTAATAAACTTATTTTCCAAAATTAGCTAGACATTGGCTATAGTAGATACACAATAACTAAACATACAGTATAATGACTCATGATATAAAGACAAGTAGACTTATAAGCATGTCTAAATCTGTAACTTTCAGGTGAATTTTTTCCCACTACCTATACACATTTTCATTTTAAAGTTGGATGGTCAGATTACTAAATGAGCACTGCTATCAGTGAACTACCACTAGGTACATCCACCAATAACTAAACGCTACATTAAGAGCTTTTGCTCCCCAAACAAGCAAAATACACACTACTTCAATGTACCCAGTATAGGCTTTCCTGAAGTTCACAGAATTTGACTTCCCTCTCCTCTGCCAACAAAAATTCTACAGATAAAGATACACATAAAGGAGTGGTTTCTACAACACATGACCTGTCAGAGTGTTATATTTATGTAGGTGTCTCTCAGTCCCACCACAGTGCACTCTAAGGGTAGAGACTATCGAAACTTTGTATCCTTCCTGTTGGTATATAACAAATAAGAAATGTATATTGAAATACTGAGTTAAATTTTTTTAAATTTAGTTTTGGTCAAAATAAAAGTCTATTAAATATTCTAATATTTAGTAGTAACTACTACCTTCAAGTACAAATCCCAGTTCAAACTGAATTCATACACTAGAGAGGCTGAAACCAACTGCTTTCTGCTCAACTCCAAATCCAAGTAATGCAGAGGTTTGGAAGGAGTTCAAATTCTTCCACTGCAGCAACTGTTCTCAATTTGGTTACATCCAAAGACCTTCAATTTAAGAACTAAAGAGCAGCTATAAAGAATAACTGAGTCCCTTGTGCCTTCTCCAATTTTATTCTCCATTCTTAATTCATCTGGTGAAGAAAAACTATTCTATAATTTCACTTTCTCACACCATCTCCAAATTAAAGTTTCTTCTAAGACAGCTGAATGTCTCAGACTTTTTGAAATAGGTTTACACCGTTTTTTACCAAAACACACACATGAAAAAAAAAAGCATCATAACAGTATGACCATTTAAAATAGAAAAAAAGAAAAATACATAAATTACAAAGAATTTCAAAGTATACAGTGCAATTAAAACTACAGCTCACACTGAAGAACAAAGACTTTTTAAAATGTTTACAGCAGTTTAGAAGTCAAAATAAGTCAAGACCTGTTATACTCAGAACATTTTACTCAACTACAGCAGAGTCATACAGTTTACTATTGCAACCAGTAGAAGTAATGTCACCAGCTAATGAGTGCCAATTAAACCAACGATAATGTTGTAGTTGTCTCTAATTCTGAAAAAATTTCAGATAAATATTTCAATGACAGTAACATTTTTAAAAATGAAGGATGAACCTCAAAAACCACCAACTATGCTTCTGTGGCCATATTTTGAGCAGGAATTACCACTGCAAGCAGAAGATTACAAAGGCTAGTGATACACAAAATAATAACAAAAACAAAGCCTCTATTTAACCCCATCAACCAATTCAAAAGTATAAAGATTTTACTGGTAAAAAATGACACAACTATGTGTGAAGTATAATGCTATAGGTACAAATCAACAAAACGTTACATTTTTAAAAGAACCCTGTAAAGCAGTTCCTCATCAGGGCCACAAAAATTTAATTTCTTCTTACCTCCAGCTCAGTCAGCACTAGCTACTACACAGGGATAAGCAAGTAAATCGCTCCATCCAGCTATACAGATTAGAGAAATGCCCATCCCAAATTAAGTATGCAAAAGCCTAAAAAAAAATGTCATTAAAAGGTTCTGAAGAAAGCTCAACTTCTAAACTTGTAGCCCAACTCTTCCTTTACTGTGGACAGAAAGACAAAGCAAATACCTTTTCTTGCAAGAAAGCTAATGAAGACTGTCTTGAACATTTAATTACTCACTTTCTTGCAGATATGGACTTCTTTTCGACGGAATGTTACACTCTGATAAATAAATTTCCTAGAAGTCTTTGTCTAGTGACCTTAAAAAAGGATTAGAATCTCACTGTGTTTAGCACTCAAGGTAATTTTCTGAATAGTCACTGACACAACTCAGGCATCACATATCCAAAATATAAGCACAACAAAAAGGAAGATTTTAAAACTTAACGTTCGATTACAAGTGGTTACATTTAAATATATTCAGTCTTTAACGGTGCAGGAAACATTTAAAGCTAACTGAAATTTTTTTCCTAATATTTAAACCAAGGGCACAATCATCCCTCAAAAGAGACCAGCAAGGATTTCCAGCTTTCCCTATTTAAAAAAAAAAAAAACTTTAGCTCCCAGTCACAAATAAGATCCTTAATGGGGGGGGGGGGGGGGGGGGGGGAGATACAGAAACACCTTAACCAGAATTTTAATAAGCTTCTCATATGGACCTGGAAAATATAAGAAGTAAAGCTATTAGGTGCACTGCAATTAAGTACAACTTGATTTTTAAAATGTGTTACTATATAAAAGGCAATAAAGATAGGAGCAATAGGCTCACAGCTTAAACGTCACGACTCTAGTAACAACCTTTTGCAAGGATGCCCAACAATCAGACATCATAGCTCCGCAGCTAGTCCTTCTAGGGAACTGTGGCCTGTGAGATACCGGAAAAACCCTGCATTCTCACTTTCTCCAGCCTTTCAAAACCCCTCAGAGGACAGTACACATTTTGCTTTCGGAAATCGGGTCATAGCTACAATCCTTTATTTTTAAACTAGCACCATGTGAATTTCGGGTGAGATCCTTCAGCCCCACTCCTCTGATCTCTTGGTGAGCTACCATCTTTTTCGTTCCATTCACCCCTCGCGCTTCCAAGTCTTCCTTTTCACCCCGGCCACCTATCTTCATAGGTATTTTCATCACAAAGGCCAAGAACGAATGGGCCTCAAAGGCACTTCAAGCCCTGGACCACGGAGGCAGGGCCGGCGCATGGACTTTTTAAACACATCCAAGGGCCCGAAAGTCAAAGGACTTGTTGCAAACGGGCCCACAACGACGCCGCCTTCCCAAAGTGTGAGGGGAGGAGGAGGAAGGCGCCACGCCGAAACCTGTCGCAAACGCGAGCAGGAGAGCACAGGAAGCTGGGCGCGCGGGATACAAAGGACCGTGAACTCGGCCTTCCACGAGGCGACCGTGGGCCGACAGAGACAAAATGGAGCGACCGGAGGAATCGGAGCCCGAGAGGCAGGGCCGGGAGCCAGGCGGCGGCCAGCGCGCGCCCCGCCGGGCTTCCTTCTCGCCGCGGCAGCGGGGGCAGGGACGCAGGGGCGGCCCGCTCTCCCCGCCGCGCACACGCCGCCCCGCCGCTCGGGCCTAACGCGGCGGGAAGCGCCCGCCGGCCGCCGCCAACAATGGGGAGCGAGGCGGCGGCGAGGGAGGGGCCGGCAGCGGCTGCACGACGGCCCGCATCCGCGCTCTGGGCCCCGCGGCGGATTGCGGCGCCCGCCGCCCGCGAAACGACGCGGTAGAACGAGGGGCGAGGGGGGCGCCGCGCCAGGGTCGGGCGACGCGGCCCACAGGCGCCAAGGGCGCACAGTCTGCAGCCGCGCCGGCTCGCGGCCCGCGGCGGGCCCCGGGTCCGCGTCCCGGCCGCAGCGCCGCCCACTTCGGCGGCGTGGGCCCGGGCCCTCACGTACCTGGTTGAACTCTTCGCCCACATCCGCGTAAATGTCTATGTGGTCCACACCGTCCGCCATCTTCCCTCGGCCTCTGCCGCCGCCGCCGCCGCCGCCGCCTCCAGCAGGTCCGCCCGCCGCGGCAGCAGCAGCGGATCTAGCGGCGGGGGCGGGGCGCGCTGCGTCACTTCCGAGGCCCGAGGGCCGAGGCGGGGGCGGCCGGGGGCGCCCGGCTCCTCCGCCGCCGCCCGCTCGGTGGGCCGAGGAGGAAAACCGCGCCTCCGGGGAGCCGGCTGGTTTCTTTTGTGTGTCTGGGTTAGGCTTGGGGGGCGGGGCGGGGGGTGGTCCCAGTCGTTTCCAGAGACTGTGTTTTCACGTCGTTCCTGGCACGCGCAAACGTTTTGTGGTATTTTCATTTCTCAGTTTTCCTGACATTTCTCACAGCCAGGACTTTTAGAGACGTGGAGATGTTATGTCACGATGAAATACAAAGTGTGGCCTCGCTTTCTGTGAGCGCCCCGAGAGGATGTCTTCCCCATGCATCCTCAGAGACAAGCAGAGTTTCGTTTGTAAACGCTAGTTACCCGTTGATGGTTATCTTGAGTTATTTGCATGCTACTTATGTCATTTGCATGCTGTTTATCTTGCCATCTGTATCTTCGGCATCGTCTTCTTTCTTCTCTCCTCCCCCCCCCCCCCCCCCCCACCTTCATCGCCTTTCATTTTTTTCCTCCTTTGAGCTGCAGTTAGTTTTCTCTCGGATAGTTTATATGCTTCTAACTTGAATGCGGTCCTTCTAGGGCCCAGTCTATAAAGTAGAGGTATCTTGAGGCAAGGGGCTTGTCTCTTAGACTCATAGAATGTCAGAGAGGGAAGGGAGCTGGAAAAGGTGTCAGGTCCTAACATCTTACTTTACAGATGTGAGAAAGAGAACTGAGGCCTACGGAGTCTAAGTGATTTAACCGGAGTCACGTGGCTGTTAAAGCTTTTGCCACCAACATAGTAGTTCACCGTTAGAGAGGGTTTCAGTTACCTGGGGTTAACTGCAGTCCAAAAATGTTAAGTGGAAAATTCCAGAAATAGTTCGTAAGTTTTAAGTTGCTACTTTTCCGAGTAGTGTCAAGAAACCTTAAGCCATCCCACTCCAACCAGCCCAAGAAGTGAATCATCTTTTTGTCTAAAGAAGTTTTTTTAATTTTTTTTATTGTGGTTAAAGTCACATAATATAAAACATACTCTATGAATTTGACTATTCTAGGTACCTCGTGTAAGTCGGATCAAACAGTATTTGTCTGCACCTAATATATATTAGAATGCATTTTTAAGGTTAACATATGTCTTGCAAACAGATTGTACCTTTTTTTTTTCCTGTGCCATTAGGTAGGCACTCACCAGCCATCTCCTTCATGCATAGTAATATACATACGTGGATCCCAGTCTCCCAGTCCACTCCCCTCCCCACTTGGTGTCCATACGTTTATTTTCTATGTCTGTGTCTCTATTTCTGTTTTGCAGATAGGATCATCTGTACCATTTTTCTAAATTCCGAATGTATGCTTTAATACATATTAATCCAGGAAGAAACATTGTATATGTTGGGTTCAGTACTATCTGCAGTTTCAGGCATCCACTAGGGGTCTTGGATCATATCCCTTCAGGTAGGTGGTGGCTACTACACTTTATTCAAAGGTGTCTCTCCAGTTTGAAACCTTCTCCCATTCTTTATTTCTTTTTCACCCTTTTAAAAACCCAACCAAGTTAGAGTGTGTTTCATAAGATAATACTGCCCAGAAATTCTTCATGCAATGATAAGCCAAGTGATATCTGTAATTGATGTGGTGGAAAAGCTTGGTTGGAGTCTTAGAGACCAGTCTGGTGATCTGGATACAAATTTCTAGTCAGACACTTTACCAGCTAAGGTACTTCTGTCAAGTTACCTATCCTTCTTCATGTTCAATCTCACAGTCTTTAAAATTGGGGTAATAATATTTACATCATCAAGGTTGAAGGCTGATAGTGGTTTAAATGAGGTAGTATGAAAAATGCCTATCCGCTTCTGCTTCTTGGAAATACTGATTTCCTTTTTTCCATGGGGCTGTATAGAAAAAAAGAGCCACTCACAATAAAAGGCAAGAGCATTTTTGAGATTGGTAACGTGGCAGGTACTATAATGGCCCATCATAGAGGTGCACATCCCAATCCCTGGAATCTGTGAGTATGTTACCTTACATTCCAACACAGACTTTGCAGCTATGATTAAGTTAGGGGTCGGCAGACAGGGAGATCATCCTGGATTTCCTGGTGGGTCCAAAGGAATCACAAGAGTCCCATATTATAAGTGAAGGAGCAAGGCAAGAGTCAGAGGAGAATTGAGGATAAAAGCAGTTTGTGTTCTTTCAGTACACTTAAAAATCATTCCAAGATTCTGACTTCCTTTGCTACCTGTGAAAAGTCAGCTGTTAGCATGACTATTTTTTTTGAAGGTCATTGGAGATTTTCCCCTCTGGCTGGCTGCTTTTAAGATTTTTTTCTCTTAGACTTTGGTTTTCTGCTCTTTTACTATGTATGTGTGAAAGTGTATTTCTTTTTAGTTATGATGATTGGAATTCATTGGGCCTCTTGAATATATTGATTGATGCCTTTCATGAGTTCTGGAAAATTCTCAGACACTCTCTTCAAATATTGCTTCTGCCTCACTCTTCTCTCCTATAATTCCAATTAAATGTTTGTTAGATCTTTTCTATCTACTTTTTATCTTACCTTCTCTTTTTTATTTTCCATGCCTTTATCGCCCCATGCTTCATTTTGAATAGCTTTTTTTGTGATATATATTTTGGATTACTAATTCTCCTATAGTGTTAAATTCACCTATTGAGCTGTTAATTTTGTTTTTTGGGTTTTTTTTAAAATTTTCGGTTCTGGAATTTCTATTTGATTCTTTTTTTAAATCTGTTAGGTTCATTTTAATGACTTTTTTTTTTTTTTTTTTTTTTGCCAAAACTGTCGATCTTAGCTTTTATCTCTTTGAATGTAGTGGGCATCACTGGTGTACAATCTTGGTCTCTGATAATTCCAATATCTGGAGTCTCCTTGCGTCTGTTGTTGATTCTTATAGTTATTTATTTTGCATTGTGTTTTTTTAATTTGGCTGTGTTGGGTCTTAGTTGTGGTACCCGGGATCTTCATTGTGGCATTCAGGATCTTTCATTGCGGCACACAGGCTCTCTAGCTGTGGAACGTGGGCTCCAGAGTGCATGGGCTCAGTTGCGTCACTAGGGCTTAGTTGCTCCAAGGCATGTGGGATCTTAGTTCTCTGCCCAGGAATGGAATCTGTGTCCCCTGCATTGGAAGGCAGATTCTTAAGCCCTGGACCACCAGGGAACTCCCTATTGTGCATTGTTTATGCTGGTTTTCACTCATGTTGTCTTGTTACCTGACTGTCTTTGTAAGCTGGACATCATAATTGAAACACTTGAAGAAATAATGTGAGACACATGATGATTTTTTTTTCCTTAGAGGATTTTCATTTTCTTCTAGCAGGCGCCTTGTGGTACCAGCAAACCTAGATGATTGGAATCTTGGGGAGACTGCTTTAGTTTGGTTTGCCCTTACTTTCCAGGGTACTGTCCTTGTGAAGACCAGTTCAAAACATGGTTTACCAAAATCACCACTTTTGACACGTTCAGAATTATACTTTTGACAGGTCCTAGACTCCATATTTTGTTCCCATAGATGTCAGAAGTGGAGCTCAACCTCTCAGGCGTCTCTTTTGAATCTAAAAACGCCCCCCAGGACAACAGCACTCTGAACGTATAAACACTATCCCCTTCTGCTTCTTGGCCAGGTAATTCCTCACTCACTTCCTGGTTAGCTTTTTGATGATTTTATTTTATTTTGAAAAATAATTTTTATACAGTTTTTATTATTTTTTTAATTTTAATTTTAATTTTTTTGGCCATGCTGTGTGGCTTGAGGAATCTTAGTTCCCCGACCAGGGACTGAACCTGTGCCCTTGGCATGGGAGCTCAGAGTCGTAACCACTGGACCACCAGGGAATTCCCATATACAGATTTTAAAGGTTACTTACAGTTGTTACAAAATATTGGCTATATTCCTTGTATTGTACAATACATCTTTGAGTCTGTCTTACACCCAGTAGTTTGTACCTTGCACTCCCCTAACTTTTTGATGATTTTAAAATGTTGTTGCGGGGTACCTCCTTATTTAGCCACAAAATGGAACATTGCAGCAGCTTACAAAGGAAAATGCATAATAATAATGACAACAATGACAAACTCTATTGCTTATTGAGTAGCTTCTACATAAGAGTCTCTTTGTTAGACATTTTACAGTCATTAATATGCATAGATGGGGCTTCCTTGGTGGTGCAGTGGTTAAGAATCCACCTGCCAATGCAGAGGACACGGGTTCGAACCACGGTCCGGGAAGATCCCACATGCTGCGGAGAAACTAAGCCTGTGTGCCACAACTACTGAGCCTCTGCTCTAGAGCCCACAAGCCACAACTATTGAACCCACGTGCCACAACTACTGAAGCCTGTGAGCCTAGAGCCCATGCTCCTCAACAAAAGAAGCCACCGCAATGAGAAGCCTGCACACCACAAGGAAGAGTAGCCCCTGCTCACCACAACTAGAGAAAGCCCACACACAGCAACAAAGACCCAATGCAGCCAATAAATAAATAAATTTATTAAAAAAAATATGCATAGATGAAAGACAGGAGACTTGGGTTCTTGTCCTGGCTTTACAACTGACTAGTCAAGTAACCTTAGACAAGCCCTCTCCCTCAAGTCCTCCATGAAGGTCCCTTTTAGTTCTGAAGTTCCGTTGTTCAAAGCTACATAGAATTGAAAGTTCAAGGTGCCTTGGGAGAAATTTGACAATAGTATATTAAATATTGCAGAGGAGTTTCCTTCTAGCCCACCTGCACTTGTTTCCTATTGCTGCTGTAACAAATTACCATAAATGGAGTTACTTGAAGCAATACAAATTTATTATCTTACAGTTGTGGAGATCAAAAGTCTAAAATGGATCTCGCTAGGCTAAAATCAAGGTGTTGGCAGGGCTGGATTCTGGAGGCTCTAGAGGAGAATCCATGTTCTTGCCTTATCCATCTCCTATAGGCTGCCCGCATGCTTTGGCTATGGTCCCCTTCCCATAATCACATCACTCCAATAATAGAAATAATATGAATTAAAATATTTAAGAAGAGTAGCAAAGAGATTGGAAGGGAGATAAATAATGTTCTGAGTTTCCCTGTACATCTGCTTTTTCTCTGTAGAGAAGAACTTTCTCTCCTTTTCCATGTACATGGCGTTGCAACAATGGCAACCTTAGCTTTAGAGTTCAAATAACCACTATGCAAGAAAACAGCCATCTATCTTAGTTTCAATTACAAAATCTAAGGAGAAAGCAGCCCATTAGCTCAATTTTAATAGAAGTCTACTCCTAGTCCAATCAAGTTTGTCAAAGACGGTGGGGTTGCAGAGTAACAACTTGGCTTACAAATTCTACCTTGTGAGTTAGGAAAGCATGGAGAATTGTTAGTGAAAGATGGTTGCTTCAAACTAAGCAGACACCCCAAAGGTTGTCAAACACATTCCATGTACTGAATGAGAACACATAGACAAAAGCCTGATAGTTGGGGAAGGCAAATCTAAATCCATAAATATTTAACACGTGCTATCATTCTGACTTACTCCAAATAAGTCAATGCCATAACTTCTGCAGGAACATGATTTTAGTTCTAACATACTACAGGCCATACTTTAGCCCTATGGTCCCCAAAATTTTTAAAATACCCCTATCAGTAGAACATTTTAAAACATGCAGCCATAATATATAAAAATGTAAATATTATTTTATTGAGACATTTTATGTTAATATTTTTATGCCATGGACATATATACAAATATACAGTTTTAGAGGATGAAATAAATAAGATTTTTCAAGGTCTTGCTAATCATAATGGCCTGATATTATCATTAGTAGATGTTAATCTGTGTTCCAAATCTTCTTGAAGTTTTGGGGTTTACTCTTGTCAAATCTGATGGCATCATCATTATTTTCATCTGTTGTGTACTTGATGAAGGTTCATATTAGATACAGATAAATGTTGGTTCTGCCATTTTCTTGCTGTCACTTGTACTTTCATTATTAGTATTAACGATGAACCATTGTTTCTTAGGATTATTTTTCAGACGATTGGGCGTTGTATGAAGGTTAGTTTAGTGAAAGCTAGAGAATATAACCTGTAAATCTATGTAACTGGGCTCTCATAAACTGCCATGTATCATAACACACTGCAAGTGAAGGATATTAAGTGCCTGTGTGAGGGAATCTTTTTAGAATCCTCTGCGTTGAGGAGGAAATTCCCCTCTTTCCTCAGGATTGCCCCCATTAGGAGGGATTATGTAGGAAGCAAAAGAAGTTAATGATTCAAAGCTTCTCACTTCATGGGCCCTTTCCACAATTTGACACCACTATTTTTTTCCACTCCACCTTCCTCTCTGTCATACAAGCCCCACTCATGCTGGATGGGGGCTGGAGTGGCATCTTTTTTAATCTAAGTGGAAATTGAATGAAGTTTGGGGTTAAAAGAAAATATTTATGTGTAAGTTATTGCTACCCATCCTGATATAGGAATGCTTTCCAGGAATATTTTTATTGCTACTGTGCCAACTCACCCAGCTTCTGTGATATGAAGATACAAGGCCAGATGTTATATTGTGATCTGGGCATGTCCAACCATGCTAGACTCTAGAGGTATGTGGGTAGTGGAGGAGGAACAAAGTTTGAAATGTATGGAATTATATACCATTCTTTAGAAAATTAACCTAAAGAGACATGCAAAATTATAAGTGGAAGATTTGATTCTCATTAATGCCTAGTCAAAATGAAAGTCTCTACTGGCAGGATATAAATTTATCATATAAAATTATCAACTCACCATACATTTTTTTTTCTCTTTATGAGAAAATCACATCAAATTGAAATTCCTGTGTTGTTTCGTCTAAATAACTATTTGCTTCCATACCTTATTTTATATTCATAATCTTTTTGTTCTTTTTCTTTAAGAAAGCTCCCCAAATATAGGCATATGAGGCCCCAGAAAGCCTTGATTCATACCTTCCACATACCTTACTGATATAAAACCACTTGACATATGAATTGAGTGAGGACGCTAGTGTTAATGTATATATTAAACATTAGTTCAGCTGAAGTTTTAAATTTTTTAAATAAAAATTATAACAGTACATCATCTAGCATCTTTCTGTATCCCAGTGAAAAGATTTGTGTACTCCACTTCAGTGACAATTGGTTAAAGCAGCTATTTTGCTATGGCTAAATAAGAAAGATCTATTAAAGTCCAAAAAAGTGGGGCATTCCCTCCTTGAATCAGTCAGTTCCACATTTCAAGCACTGCATTTCCTGTTAACCAAGTTCTGTTAGACTGAACCATCTAAAATTGCAGTTTTTATAGGTTGACAGTGATCTCGCATTGGCAAATTCATAGGTTCACCCTAATATATCATTTAGGATGAACTCAGCTGCAAATAAAAGAAAGAGGACTCAAATTGACACTAAAAGTAAGAAAATATATTGTGAGGTATCAGTGAACACACAAAACTGATTAAAAGGCTTGAGAACCGAGTTTGGAAAACAGGCAGAAAAACAAAAGGAGGCAAAGCAGGATCGTGCCGCCTAGGAAGCCTTCACTAGCATTGTTGTTGCTGGATACTTGCTGTCACTCTGCTGGACTCCACCCTTAATGGTTGCTCCTTGCTAGACTGCTACACCTTTGACTGAGCGGCAGCCACCTCGTACCTACTCTGTGTTGTTTTTTTGTATATTCCCTAAAGATTCAAAATCCAGGGCTGGAACATTAAGCCTATAGCAAAGGATCACGTACACACTGCCAGGATGATCGGATACTGCCCAAAATAAAAAGCTCATCTCATGACTTCCCTGGTGGCTCAGTGGTTAAGAATCCACCTGCCAATCTAGGGGACACAGGTTTGAGCCCTGCCCCAGGAAGATCCCACATGCCGTGGAGCAACTAAGCCCATGCACCACAACTAATGAACCTTAACTCTAGAGCCCGAGCCACAACTACTGAGCCCATGTGCTGCAACTACTGAAGCCAGCACACCTAGAACCCGTGCTCTGCAACAAGAGAAGCCACTGCAATGAGACCCAATGCAGCAAATAAATAAATAAATTTACAAAAAAAAAGTTCATCTCAAGTACATATAGGCAAAATACTGGCTAAAAGCACATCCAAATGTTAATATGATTTTTGAGCAGTGGAGTTCTGAGTATTTTTAGTTTCTTATTTATTTACACATTTCTGTTTTCATTATTGCTACAATATATATTTATTAACTGTATAGTCAAGAAAAATTTAAATTTTAGTTTTAAAAATAAAAAACCATAGAATTAAGATTTTATTATGCAGTATAGCTATTCATTTGGACTCAAGATGGAGCTTGGCATTTAGAAACTTATAATTCTGAGTCACACACCTGATTAAAAAATAAAAACATCTGAAGGCTACACTGTAGCTTGCCATAGGCTATTTTTCAGCATTTGTGTGAAAATGTGTTTAAAAAAACATAAACAGTTCTCGCCGTGACTTTAAAGTGTGTTGTTTGTTACAAGTGGTCTTATTTTGTGCTTTGTAAAATGTATGTCTTTGTGTTATTAATGATTTGTTTCTGGAAATTACTGGAGGTGAAATGGAAATATAAAGTCCATGTGAAGGACTGGACTTCAGCAAAATACAGTAACATTGATATGAGTGGAAGTATTTTTCAACATCAAAAATCACTTTTTAGGAGCTTAGTGGGGCTCAAAATTAGTAATCACGCTGTTTAGTTTTTCCTACAGTTTATACAGCAACTAAATAACATGCGATGATGTAATTTATTCATTCCATTATTCAACACACACACGCACACACGCACACATAAATATATATATTTTTTTTCAGCTGTGCAGCTTGTGGGATCTTAGTTCCCTGACCAGGGATTGAACGTGGGCCCTTGGCAGTGAAAGCACAGAGTCCTCACCGCTGGACCGCCAAGCAATTCCTTTCACACATATTTTTAAGGTAGCTACTGTGGGGGGCGCCACTGTAGAAGGTAGTAATGAGTGTTGCAAATGGAAATAGAATTCCGTCATGCAAGGTAATGTGCAGTGTCACAGATCTTGTCTTGAGACTCAACATTGTCACTTGAGACCCAAGCGTGACATTTGGGGCAATAATTACTTAACCTCAGTGGGACCCATTGACAAAAATAAGGGTAATACTATCTACCTTAAATAGAGGCTAGGTTGAGGCGAAAGAAATGGGAAAGAGCCAACAATTATTGAGCATATAGTACTATGTGGCAGCTCCTGAAATGAATGCTTTATAAGCATCGACTCAAAATAGAAAGTATATGCACAGTGTGGGCTGTGGGATGTGGGGGAGCTGGTAGTCCTTAGAAACACCGATATTCCTTTGGAATTCTCCGGGAAGATGTGCCAGTCAGAACTCAGCAAGAAAGAGCTGCCACACTCAACGGGGAAAGTAGAGAATTTGATAGAGCAATCATTTCTGAGGGTGTGGGCAGGGTTAAGAGAAACTAATATAGGATGATGAAGCACTGTAGGGCAAGCTTGAAGGGACAAAGAGAGCAATCAGTTACTAAAACTCAGAGAAATCTATGATGGTAAAAGAAGACTGCTTGCCTAGGCTGTAGCCTGCAGTAGAGGCACGCAGTGGAGAGAACCTGGAAAGTAAATACCTGATATTTCTCCTCTCTTGACCTTAGATCTCCTGGTAGGGCCTCCCTTTGGATGAAGCCAGTTGGCAGTGTGGAAGAGGTACCACTGAGATGGTCCATAAAGGTCACCATTGGGGTAGAGAGCAGGGTGGAAAGGGTGGAAAGCGGATCTGGAGGGGCAAAGAAGGATATGCAGCACAGAAAGTGTAGAAATGAGCAGATGTTACCTCCCATGTATATTCACTTGTGGGATCAAAAAGCTAGAAGGGATCTTTCTAGGCTAAGTTTACTTCACAATCTGCCTTGCTCTAAATTCTAGCCCCAGAGTGATGAGGTTAAAGTGTATCAGTCAAATCTGGTTAAGCCTTCCACATGGCCAATTCAGTGATTTATTTCTTCAATGGTGAGCACTTATATCAGTTTTTTTAAAAAAAAAAAATGCCCCTTCTTCACGAAGTCAAGAAGAGATAGGACTTCCCTGATGACACAGTGGTTAAGAATCTGCCTGCCAATGCAGGGACATGGGTTTGATTCCTGATTTGGGAAGATCCCACATGCCAGGGAGCAACTAAGCCCATGTACCACAACTGCTGAGCCCTTGTGCTGCATCTACTGAAGCCTGTGCACCTAGAGCCTATACTCTGCACCAAGAGAAACCACCGCAATGAGAAGCCCATGCACTGCAACCAAGAGCAGCCCCCACTTGACCACAACTAGGAAAAGCCCGCACACAGCAACAAAGACCCAACACAGGCAAAATAAATAAATTAACGTAATTTAATTAAAAAAAAACCAAAGTCAACAAGAAATGTTTCATTTGAGGAGCTAAGGAAGCTATTATGGAGCATAAGTTCTAACTAGCAAGCTAGTGTATCTCCAGCTCCACCTGATTTTCATGGATCTTTCAAAAGGAAGCGAATCCTGCCACGCACTCATTTTTTTGTAGGCCGTCTCCCTGCTTCAAGAAACAATCCCAACTACCTGGAGCCAGGAATGAAAATACCTAGAGAGAAGTTACAAACTATCTCTGAGCTAGGCTACAACAATGTCAAGACTGGCCCTGGAAGGAAGCAGGCCTGAAGAAAAGAGCATGGGTGTTGACAGTGATGATGATGGTGATGGTGATAAACCCTAATGTCACACTTATTATACTGCGAATTCCTTGAGGTCAAGCAACACATTTTATTCATCTTTATATCCCCACAGCATCTGGAAGAATGCCTTAATTGTAAAAGGTATTAAATGAATGTTGGCTGAATTGACTTGTTCAAAAAGAATCAAGAAATTTCAAAGCTAAGAAGGATCCATGAATCCAAGTTTCCTTTTTGTTTTTTTTAATAGAAGAGAAAATCTAATTCTAAACGGGTTGGTGGTAGAGCAGTGAAGATCCCACATAAATCTTTGAATAAACAAGTAAAAGAAGTTAGAACTGAGATATACGTGTTTACTAGGTAATGTTGAAAGAAACAAAAAGGAAAAAAAAAAAACTGTTGAAAAGCCTGAGCTCATTCCGTCTCAAACATGTTAAATTTTCCTTTAACTATTTCTCAAATACTTTCCATTCTGCTACTATTTTTAAAAAATATTTATTTATTTGTTTGTTTGTTTGTTGATTTATTTGGCTGCATCAGGTCTTAGTTGTGGCATGCAGGATCTTCATTGCAGCATGCAGGATCTTTCATTTTGGCTTAGTTGCCCCGTGGCGTGTGGGATCTTAGTCCTCTGACCAGGGACCGAACTTGCATCCCCTGCATGGAAGGCAGCTTCTCAACCACTGGACCACCAAGGAAGTCCCCCATTCTACTATTATTATTTTGCCCCCGGCCTTCATCCCCATACATCACCAACAAAGATAATCTAATGTGCTAATTTTGCAATGGAGGAAAGTGACTTGCTCCAGAGCATAATTAGAAAGGTTGTATTTTGTTTCTTTTTTATAAACCATTATCAAGTTTTGTAAAGTGGGAATGGAATCTTGATCTATTAGCAAATACTTTGTTGCCTTAGTTTTCCTGGCTTCCTTTGCAGCTAGGAACTTGGTTCTGGCCAATGCAACCTAGTTGGAATTCTGCTAGTAGCATATGGGAAAAGTTTTGCTTTCTTAATAAATAGGATAGATATAAAATTTCTGTTCACCACCACCCTCTCCTTTTTTCTGCCTTGAGTGTAAATTTGGTACCAAATGGAGTTATGGCAAATGTACGGCAACCATGAGGCAGTAAACATGTCACAAAAGCCAGCATGATAGTGACAGTAGAATAGATAGAAATTGCTTGTGCTAAGGTCCTATTCTGGACTATGATAGAACTATTGAATAACTTCAGATATAGGTAGAAAAAAATTATATGTTAAATTGTTATATTGTTATATATGTTAAATATGTCATTCAAAGAATTCAAGGTAACCTCCAAAATCAGAGTTCTGGAGATCAGAAGTCTGAAATGGGTCTTACTGAGCTAAAATCAAAGTGTCAGAAGGACTGTGTCCGTTTTTGGAGGCTTTAGGGGAGAATCTGTTTCCATGCCTTTTTTTCAAGGTTTTTTTTAAAAATTATTGATTGATTGATTGATTGATTGGTTGTGTTGGGTCTTTGTTGCTGCACATGGGCTTTCTCTAGTTATGGCGAGCAGGGGCTACTCTTCATTGTGGTGCACAGGCTCCTCATTGCAGTGGCTTCTCTTGTTGCAGAGCACGGGGTCTAGGCACTCAGGCTTCAGTAGTTGTGGCACATGGGCTCAATAGTTGTGGCTCATGGGCTCTAGAGCGCAGGCTCAGTTGTTGTGGCACATGGGTTTAGTTGCTCTGCGGCATGTGGGATCTTCCTGGAGCAGGGATCAAACCTGTGTCCCCTGTATTAACAGGCGGATTCTTAACCACTGCACCACCTAGGAAGTCCCACCCATGCCTTTTTGATAAAAGATCAGTCAGTCTTTAGCCTTAAAAACTATCTAGCAGAAACCTTTGGCTGTGTGATTACTTGAACAACAGCCCCCAAGCCTGTAGCACGGAAATCCCTTTTGAAAACTAAGCAGCCCCAAATAGAGCACGTTCTACAAGGCCTAGTTCGGACGTGGCCACAGAGAAGAATAGACAGGAAGAAACTCCCATAGAACAAAATTTGGGGTCATGGAGAGAAAAGGACAAGGATTTAGGAAAAAGGCTCCCACTTCTCCTACCTGTCTTCCCCCAGACAGCAGTAATAGCAACTGCCATATTGGATAACCTAGGGACTCGCTCCAATACTAGGGCAGGGAGTCTTTGCAATTACTGATCTGCAGGATTTGATGATTGTGATGAACCAGAAGCTGTTGTGTCTTTCCCATTCTTTTTAAAAATAGATGGTTTAAAAGACTATGTGTATATATATGTATATGTATGTGTGTATATATATATATAGGCAATCCTGTTGCTGCTGTACAATTTATAATAGGATGACTGGAGGCACGTGATGCTCTTTTAGTTTATAGCTACCAGATGATAAGGAATTAGACGTGGGTGTTATAAGTCGGACTGAGAATTAACCAGAGATTGTGAACTTTGAGCTGGATGCAGAAACTGGATGAGACTTTTGTGGTTTATGCCCCCAGAAAGGAAATAAATGTGTGGGAAGAAGGGTGCACATAGATATTTGGGTGGTTGGAGGGGCAGAATGGGTCAGAGACTGTAAGTTATTCCTCCAGATGTCTTCTCTTCTTTGTTAGTATTAGAAGTCTTTAGTTTGGCATATGGCTACCCAGGAAGACAATACATTTCCCTGCCTTGCTTGCAGCTGAATTATTCACATAATTAAGTCCTAGGCAATGGGATCTGAGTGGGAGTGATGTTTGTGACTTCTGGGTTGCACTCTTTTTTTTAAAATAAATTTATTTATTTATTTATTTATTTATGTGTTGGCTTGGCTGCGTTGGGTCTTTGTTGCTGCGCTTGGGCTTTCTCTAGTTGCAGTGAGTGGGAGCTACCCTTTGCTGCAGTGTGCGGGCTTCTCATTGTGGTGGTTTCTCTTGTTGCAGAGCACCGGCTCTAGGTGCATGGGCTTCATTAGTTGTGGCACGTGGGCTCAGTAGTTGTGGCTCGCGGGCTCTAGAGCACAAGGTCAGTAGTTGTGAAGCACAGGCTTAGTTGCTCCACAGCATGTGGGATCATCCCAGACCAGGGCTCGAACCAGTGTTGCCTGCATTGGCAGGCAGATTCTTAACCACTGTGCCACCAGGGAAGTCCCTGGGTTGCACTGTTAAAAAGAGTGGCATATTCCCTTCCTCTTCGCTTTCTTGTTGGTTGAAATGTGATATGATATCACATCTGGGACCATGAAGGTCAAGAGAACACCATAGGGATAGGGATGCAATAAGATAAAAGGAACTTGGGCCCCTGACACTGTAGAGTGATTTACCAGATTTACATGAAAAAGAAATACCTTTTCTCCTGTAAAGCCACTATTATTTTAAGTCTTTATTTATGTGGCTGAAATCACATCTTAACTTTCATATACATGTTGAGTTTGAGGTGCCTTTAAATTTCTTATGAAAAGTGTCAAATATATGCAAAGTAGAAAGAAGAGTATGATAATTTCAAGCGTACTCAACTTTAACTTCAACAACTACCATTTCATCTATCTGATTTAAGCTAAATCCACAACTCCCCCTCTTTCCATTGGCATATTTTGAAGCTAATTCCAAATATTGTATCATTTCTTCTATAAACATTTTAACATGTATCTCTAAAAGACAAGGATTTTTTTTTAAAGAAAATTTCAAATGCTTTTGAGTGAAAAAATGTAGACATCTAGTAGGCAGTTGGGCGTATGTCTTTTTTTTTTATAAACTTTATTTATTTATTTATTTATTTTATTGGCTGTGATGGGTCGTTTTTGCTGTGTGCGGGCTTTCTTTTTAGTTGCGGTGAGTGGGGGCTACTTTGTTGTGGTGCACAGGCTCCTCACTGCTGTAGCTTCTCTTGTTGTGGAGCACGGGCTCTAGGTGCGTGGGCTTCAGTAGTTGCAGCACATGGGCTCAATAGCTGTGGCTCACAGGCTCTAAAGTGCAGGCTCAATAGTTGTGGCGCACAGGCTTAGTTGCTCCGCGGCATGTGGGGTCTTCCTGGAGCAGGGATCGAACCCGTGTCCCCTGCATTGGCAGGTGGATTCTCAACCACTGCACTACCTACGAAGCCCCGGGCATATGTCTTTTAACATTCAGGAGAACAGTCTGGCCTGAAGGTACTGATTTGAGAGGCCTCCTCAGGGGTGATATTTAAAGCCTTGACAGTAGATGAGTGAACCAGGGAAGGTGGCCCCCTGGTTTGAAAAGAGAAAAATTGTTATCAGTTTAGATGAGCGAAGGTTTCTTTACCTGATGTCAGGTAGCATGGGGGGCTTTTGAAAGACAGTGCACATGGGAGGAAACTTGCATAGACATTATTTTCACTACCCCAAATCCATTCCATGTCTTGATTTTCTTTGGGGTAGAAAACTCCAATCTTATTTCCTAGGTGCGTGCTATTTGTTCAGGGATGGTCATATATCTTCGTCACGGCTGATGAGACCCAAGGAATGTTTGCTGGGACTTATAAGAAACCCTCCCAGTTCTTGAGGAACTACTTGTATCTGCCTGGATGGTGTGGTGTGTTGGAATGTGCTGGAACTGCTGCAGTCACTTTGTTATGAGAGGATTCTAGAACTACTGAAGGCCTTGCTGTAGAGACTGAGGATGAAGTCAACACTGAGTGGAGAGAGACAGAGAAACCCAGTCCTTAATGATACAGTTTGTGCTGCAGGTTTAAGCGTCTTAAAGCCAGCCCTCGCTCTGGATCTTTGAGTTAAGATCGACTGATTTGCTTTGTTATTTAAATAGTTTTAAATTGGATTTTCTGTCACTTGTAATGCAAAGTGTTCTGACTGACAGAGTAGGCCATGAGGTTAATCTTTTTCAAGACGTGGAGGGACAACAGTGCTGGTCATCTCAGTTTTAGCATGGATGAGTAATGTGTTCGCATAAGAAAAATAACTACACAACGTCCCCCACTCAACGTGTTTCACTGATGCTTAGCATCAATAAACATGGATTGCTTTCTGGCAGATAGGAGGATTTCCTACAGGCTTTCTCTAGTGGCTTATACCTTCTGCAGGTACTGGCCCGTTGATGGGGGTAATGGTGGTACTCAAAAGTATGAGTAAATAGCAAATGTGGAACCAGCTGCCATGAAAGAAAGTATTCTGGGTAGTGAAATGCAGTGGGTTGTGTATAAAATCCTCTTTGGTTGTGGGATAGACCTAGTTCTTCTCTCTAGAAGCACAGCATGGAGTATTGCTCTAAGACTTACCTAATACACCCAACCAGGCAGACTGGAGGATACAAAATTATATGTTTTTGAACCTCCTTCAAAAAGCAGCCAACACAGCAGTTCTTAGAGGTGGATATTTCTTTGACAAAATGTTGAGGGGAGGGAGGATGCATGGTGTTAATGTCTGGCTAGAACAGGAGATGAAATGTACCATATTGACACAGGATGACATCAACCTTCAAGGTTGTATTGAATTCATGGGGCCGTCATCACCTAAATGTGGTTTCATTCTGCAACACTGACACTTCAAGGAATCATTAAGCCAAGAGTGCTCAGTGATGTGGACTATTACTAAAGTCACCCCCTCAATGATTTTTCAATATGCAGAAGGGGGAATTTCTATGCCTTTTTATGCGCCATTGAGAAAAAAAATGGCAGCCATGAGGACTATTTGCCAGGAAGAGTACCCACACTTCTTGACAGTGATTTGTCAGGGAAATTAGCTGAGGTCACATATCTCTCATTGGGTTAATGGAAGACGGCATGTGAATATTTCAAAAAAGCAATTCATATCTATTCAAAATTTAGCTCAGAATACTATAGTTTGTTAAAACTCCATAGACAAAGGCCTATAGAGGACAGGCTTATTTTCATTTTTTTTAAGTACCTAGAACCCAGCATCTGGAGAAGCCAAAAGGGATTTACAATTTAATTATAAAGTATTTATGAATATCTGCATTAGCAAATCAAGCATCTTCTTTGGAATGTAGGTACTAGGATGACAGGATTAGTAACCACATTTGACAATGTTAGAATGGGGGGTAGCTCTCTTAGAAGAAAGCAAAGTATCTTAAGTGGTAGAGGGAACTCCTAGAGACAAGAGTATAGAGCCTCCTGCTGGCAAAGATAAAAGACCAAAGAGAAACAGTGACCAAAAAAATATAGTAGAACTATTCATTGGAAATGCTGTCAGAAATAATGAAGTGGGAGACATAGAGAACAAACTTTGGTTACCAAGAGGGAGGTGGGTGGGGGAGGGATGGATTGGGAGTTTGGGATTAGCAGATGTAAACTATTATATATAGAATGGATAAACAACAAAGTCCTACTGTATAGCACAGGGAACTATATTCAATATCCTGGAATAAACCATAATGGGAGAAAGAAAGAAAGGAAGAAAGAAATAAGGGAGGGAGGGAGGAAGGAAAGAAGGGAAAGAAAGGGGCTTCCATTAACAAGCAAATAAAAAAAAAAAGAAAGAGATAAAGGGAAAGAAAAGGAAATAATGAATTAGATCAGAGCGTGAAGGTTTAAGGTTGACAAGGAAGATTAAGTTTGTTGTCATCCTTGGCAGGAGAAGCTGAGAGTTTGCAAGTGTATCCTGAGAGACAGGTGTAAAAGTTGACCCAACCAGCACAAATGAAAATGGCAGATGACCAGAGTAAGAGTCAAAAAATCGGTAAAGAAGTAGAAGCAGCAGTGGTGTGACAAACCAGAGTTACAAGTGTTGGTCTCGTTTGGGATAAAGAAATTGGTCAGCGTAGATGTGGCAAACCAAGTCTGAGGGCAAGTTTAGCGAACAACTTCTCCAGAGCTTCTGAAGTGGTAGCCTCTGGATGTCCCTGGCCAGGAACCTACAGTGCATATTCATCTAAGATCTACCTTCACCCCCAACTCCCACCCCCACCCCTGCGCCTGTTTTGGAAAAGATTAGGAGATCTGCCTTTATGGTGATGATGGGACCTCAAAGAGGTCACTGAATTTGCTGCCTGCTGCTATTGGGTCCCAAATTTCTGGGCCACCCTCAGGCATTCTGTTTCCCTGAAGGCAAGGATTACGTGTGTGTGTGTGTGTGTGTGTGTGTGTGTGTGTGTGTGTGTGTGTCTGTGTGTGTTTTAATCTTTTCAGCCCCTACCCTCCCTAATATAAGGCCTGGTTCACAGTAGGTGTTTAATCCATATTTGTGAGGTAAATGAATAAATCATTACACCAGACCTGTGGGAGGCCTACAATTTGGTGAGGTCTCAAAGAGTAATTTACTTATATATTCATTTTCCTTTCACTGTATTTCTAGTCTATCCTCTTGCATAAGAGATTTGGAAAAGCTTACAAGAATGGATATGGTCCATTAGAAAATATAAATAATAAATAAGTCAGGATCATTAGAAACATATTAGGCAAAAACAAGTCAGTGGAGTGGAATGAGTTATATAAGCAGTAGGATTCCATCTAATTATCTAAGGTGAGCCACAGATAAGGATTTGAGTTTTCTGCTGAAAAAATGAAGGCCAGTCATGATTTTTTTCTCTTGACTACAAAGGCAAAATATTCTATTTTTTTCAAGAATTTTATTGGAACTTAACCCTAAAATAAATTTCTGGTATGGAGTTTTATACCTGGGACTATGAAGAGTGTGGTAAACAATGTCTTTAATGATATTCTTACAACAAATTCAATAAGGTGTTTCTTTTTTTTCTTTTCTTTTTGGCCGTGCTGCACTGTGTGCTGGATCTTAGTTCCATGACCAGGGACCAAACCCGTGTCCCCTGCATTGGTAGCTCACAGTCCTAACCACTGGACTGCCAGGGAATTCCCCCATAAGGTGTTTCTAAAGCTGTGTCTTAATAGGGTGCTTCTAAACCTGGCACATGACCCATAGAGCAACTCGTTGAAAGCAGTTTTATGGGAGACCAAGGAAATATGGTTCGAGATTGAAATTTTCCAAAATTTTAGCTAAATCAAAGCATACATCTAGAAGATCTAGAGGAGTGCAAGTCTTTCAAACAATGCTCCATTAGGATCACCTCTCTGAATTAGATCTCTTACGAGGGTTGGGAGCAGATCATTGGAGTTTATATCTTCTCTCAAAGCCTGAAGTGTCATTGTTCTGTGTTGTTCATTTAGGATGGCATTTACTATAGTTATCCAAAGGGATTTTTATCAGCTTTTATGAAAATTGAGGCACCTAACCAAAGCATTCTTCAGAATGAATGACTCGTTCTCTTCTTTTGTTATCTATGACTGCCTAGCAAACTACCCCTAAATTTAGTAGCTTAAAACAACAATGGTTACTATTAGTACCTCTCATAGTTATAGCGGTTGAATGGGCTTAACTAGGTGTTCTTGCTGTGCTTTTCTCATGCAGTTGTAGACAGTGCGTGGGGCTGGAATCACCTGAAGGTCTTCTCACTCACATGTCTGGTACCAGGTTGAGAAGACTCAGTCAGCTGGGTGCTGGAACAGCTGAGCTCCTTGGGCAATTCTATCTCTATGTAGTCTCTGCATGTAGTCTGTCCAGTTACATGGCTTTAGGAGAGCTGGACTTCTTACATGGTGGCTCAGAATGAGAGGGAGAGAAAGAGAGAGAAAGTCAGGTAGAAGTCATATTACCTTCTTTGACCTAGACTTGGAAGTCATGTACTGTCACTTCTACCACATTCTGTCCATTGAGGCATGTACCAAGGTCTGCCCAGTTTCAAGAGGAAGGGATATAAACTCCAGGAGGTACTGATGGGGAAGTGGTAGAGTTTAGAAGTGCATATGGGGAGGCTTCCCTGGTGGTCCAGCAGTTAAGACTCTGCGCTCCCAATGGAGGGACCCTGGTTGGATCCCTGATCAGGGAACTAGATCCTGCATGGTACAGCTAAGAGCCCCCATGCTGCAACTAAAGCTCCCGAGTGCAACAACTAAGACCTGGTGCAGCCAAATAAATAAATAAATATTTTTTAAAAAAAGAGAGCATGTGAGCCGGGCGCGGTGGCGCGCGCCTGTAGTCCCAGCTACTCGGGAGGCTGAGGCAGGAGGATCGCTTGAGCCCAGGAGTTCTGGGCTGCAGTGCGCTATGCCGATCGGGTGTCCGCACTAAGTTCGGCATCAATATGGTGACCCCCCGGGAGCGGGGAACCACCAGGTTGCCTAAGGAAGGGTGAACCGGCCCAGGTCGGAGACGGAGCAGGTCAAAACTCCCGTGCTGATCAGTAGTGGGATCGCGCCTGTGAATAGCCACTGCACTCCAGCCTGGGCAACATAGCGAGACCCCGTCTCTAAAAAAAAAAAAAAAAAAGAAAGAAAAAAAAAAAGAGAGCATGTGGGACCAAAAATATTGTTGTAGCCATTTTTGTAAAATACAATCTGTCACAACCTCCTCATTTCAAAGGTCCACCAAAGGAGTAGCTATAACCAAGACAGGGTTATTGTTAAGAACCTATTCTGGTCTTCAATAAATGAACAAATTCAAGTCCCTGATGCTTTTTTATTTTCATCATGGAGTATGGACGAGGTGACTTAGCATGGAAGCTTTTCAGACAGGCTTTTACTAATCACTCACCACAGATAGAGGAAAAAGTGCATGATGCTCCCATGAAAAATCCAGGAGCACCTTTGAAGCCATCCCTAATTCATGTCTCCAGCAGGAGAGAATGTACCCAGGTCATCCAAGGGTTTTCTGTCATTCAAAGAGCATTTAATAAGAAAGTGTGGTGGGGGGAGAACATAGTCCTCCTTTAAGCCCTTCAACATAGTTATCTGGTTTGCCAGGAGACAGATTTGTCAAAAAACAGATACAGACTCTTGCTAAGTTGTTAAAATGCAGCTTTTGTATAAAAACCAACAACTGGGAGTTAATACTCTGCTCAAGAAGATTAACACAGAATCATTCTAGTTCAGGATTAAAGGCAGAGGAAAGGTTAAGTTTAAAAGCAAACAGGAAAAACCAACTCTGTAATTTATTTACTGTATTTAAGTTTTTAAGTTGTGCCCATTTAATTCCAAGAATGTGAGTCAACTAATAGTCTATTATGTTATTCTTGATAATTTTTTCTATTAGGTAATAGTGGAGTATCTATGCTTGAAACTTGTATAAAATATTGTTCCAGAAATCCTCAGTCTGACATATCTTAAGGAAGAAACAGGCATCAGATTTAACTGGAACGTTTAACAAACAGATGGGTCTATATTTCAAAGGACATCATTTAGAACAGGCCTTGAATAATTTTGATAACATAAGGTCTTCACCTGCTGCTTTATTTAAATTAAGCCTTCTAACCAAATGAGATACATGAGGAGCTTTTCCTAGGGACCAGTGAAGACTTCAGGAACTGCAAATTTCAATGTAGTCTTAGGATGACACTAGCAGTAAGAAAAGGAGGCCTCCCAATTGTCAACTGAGATTTGTGCTTATTTACACTTATCATAAATAATTGTGTCTCCAGATCTATCTTCATTATTGGCTCTGGCAGTAAAAACCAGGCCTCCCACAACATTCACTAAAATCTCATTTTAGGCAATAGGTTTAAATTTAAGGAGCTCCTGTCTGACCCTTTGTGTTCTTTTTATACATCATTGCACCACTACAAGTAATGATGAGAGGAGCATTAACTAGAATTCTGAACTCCTAGGACTCCAAATTCCACCAGCCTCCCAGGTGGATGTCCTGAGAAAGTGCTCCTCAGGCCCTCCTCCTTCAGTGACCCAGTGGGAAACGCGCGCAGGTAGTATAGGGAGAGTAGAAACCTCTGTTCTCAGACCCCCGGGAGTGGTTGTTGCAGACAGTGTTCATTGTACCCAACAGTCCTTGGGAATAGAAATCTCTAGTGTTTGTTTCTTTTTTTTCTTAACTTTCATAGAGGGATAATACCCATACACCAAAAGCACCAATTCTAGGTGTAGAGCTCAATGAACTGTTGTATCTATATATACTTGTGTCATTACCACATAAACATCTAGAAATTTTCCAGCACCTCAAAAGATTCCCTCTTGCTTCTTCTAAGTCTTCACTCCAAGTCCATGGAGAGGAAGGGTGGGTAGTCACTACTCTAACTTTAATCATCATTGATTAGTTTTGACAATTCTTGAACTTTGTATAAGTGGACTCGCATGTTATGTATCTTTTTAAACTTGGCTTCTTTCATTCAATATCTATGAGATTCATCATGCTCTTGCATGTACCAATAGTTTGTTCCTTTTTATTGCTAAATAAAATATGTTCTACTTTATGACTATACCTTAATTTATTTACCTATTCTTCTGTTGATGGGCATTGAGTTGATTCTGTTTTGGCTAATATGAAGAAAGCTGTGATGAATCTTCTTAAGCATGTCCTCAGTGGACATATATAATCACTTCTGGATAAATTCCTAGAACTGGAATTGCTGTCATGTGGTCAGATGCATTTAGTTTTAGCAGAAACTGCCAAATTGGTTTACAAAGTGGTTACACTGTTTTACATCAGCAATGTAGGAGAAACCCAGTTACTCCATACCCTTGCCATCACTTAGCGCTATTGGTCCTTTTAATTTTAGTCATTCTGGTTGCTGTCTAGTGGTATTTCTTTCTTTTCTTTTTTTTTTTTTTAAGAATTTTTTTATTGATTGATTGATTTTTGTCTGTGTTGTGTTGGGTCTTCATTGCTGCATACCAGCTTTCTCTAGTTGTGGTGAAAGGGGGCTACTCTTCATTGCGGTGTGCGGGCTTCTTATTGTGGTAGCTTCTTTTGTTGCGGAGCATGGGCTCTAGGCGCGGGCTTCAGTAATTGTGGCACATGGGCTTAGTCGCTCTGCGGCATGTGGGATCTTCCTGTTCCAGGGATCGAACCCATGTCACCTGCATTGGCAGGCAGATTCTTAACCACTGAGCCATCAGGTAAGTCCACTGGTATTTCATTGCAGTTTTAATATGCATTTCCCTAATGAGTAATGATGCTGAGCATCTTTTCATGTACTTATTGGATGTTTGGATATCTTATTTTGTGAAATGCCTGTTCAAATCTTATGTCCACTTTTTAGTTCAGTTGCTTATTTTTTCCTTATTGATTTGTAGGAGTTATTTGCATATTCTGACTGTGAATATTTTGACAAAAATATGTATTGTAAATATCTTTTCTCGGTGTGATTTATCTTTTTGTTCTGTTAATGGTATCTTTTTTTTCTTTCTTCCTTTTTTTTGGGGGGGGGGCATGCTATGTGGCCTGTGGGGTCCCAGCTCCCTGAACAGGGCCCCAGCAGTGAAAGTGCTGAGTCCCAACCACTGGACTGCCAAGGAATTCCCAAAAGAATTTCAATGAAGTCCAAATTGTTGTTTTTTCTGTTGTACTAGTGCTTTTTGAGTCTTGGTTAAAAAAATCTTTGTTTACCCCAATGCAATGGTATCAGTCAAGTTTCAACCAGAGAAGTAGAACCAGGAGATTCATATTTTAAGAGATTTATTGCAAGAAATTTTCTTATGTGAAATGGGGGCCTACTAGGCAAGTTCGAAATCCACTGGGCATGCTATCAGGAAGGGTAGGATGGAACTCTTGGCACGGGCTGGAGCTGATGTCTACTGGCAGAATTTCTTCTTCATTGGGGAAGCCTCAGCTCTGCTCTTAAGGCCTTCCACTGATTGAATCAGGTCCACCCAGATCATCTAGGATATCTCCCTTACTTAAAATCAACTGATTATGAACTGTAATTACATCTGCAAAATGCCTTTACTGCAACACCCAGGTTAATATCTGATTCAATGGCTGGGGACTATAGTCTAGTCAAGATGACACATTAAAAGATCATCATATACAAAACAGCATGGAGATTTCTCAGAAAACTAAAAATAGAACTATCATATGACCCAGCAATTCCACTCCTGGATATATATCTGAAAAAAAAAAAAAAAAAAAAAACTCCACTAATCTGAAAAGATACATGCACCCCAATGTTCATAGCAGCATTATTTACCATTGCCAAAATATGGAAGCATATTTCTCTCAATAGAAGAATGGATAAAGAAGACATGGTATAGATATACAATGGAATACTACTCAGCCATAAAACAGAATGAAAATTTGCCATTTGCAACAACATGGATGGACTTGAAGAGTATCATGCTAAGCGAAATAAGTCAGACAGAGAAAGACCAATACTGTATGATATCACTTCTATGTGGAATCTAATATATAAAAGAAACTAGTAATAATTATAACAAAAAAAAGAAACAGACGCATGGATGTAGAGAACAAGCTAGTAGATAACAGTGGGGAGAGGGAAGAAGGGAGGGGTAAGATAGTGGTAGGGGATTAAGAGGTACAGACTAGTATGTATAAAATAAATAAGCTACAAAAATATATTATACAGTGCAGGGAAAATAGCCAATATTTTATAATAACTCTAAATGGAGTATAGCCTTTAATAATTGTGAGTCACTATGTTACACCTGTAACTTACATAAAATTGTACATCAACTATACCTCAATTTTTTTAAAGAAGGATAACCATAGCCATTAACACATTTTTCCATGTTTCCTTCTAGAATTTTTTTGTGTTACCTTTTTAATTTAGTTGGATGATGCCTCTTGGAATAATTTTTGTGCCGAGTGTGCATGGCCAAGCCTTCATGGGGTATGGTTATGGGGAACAATATGCTTGGGGAAGATGGGCTCTGGTCACTGTCTCAGGGGATGAGTCGCAGATTGATTCAAGCCAATCATGGTGATTCCATGTCCTTTGCAGTTATTCGGCAAATATTTATTGAGTACTTACTATGTGCCAAACATATTCTCAGTATAACAGTGAATAAGACAAATTCCCCGCTAGAGTGGAATTTCCCTTTGCAAGTAATTGGTTAAAGATTAGGTATGTGACCCTGTTCTGAGCAATGGAACCTGACGGGAAGTATGCTGTGAACATCTGGAGAAGGTGTCAATTCTTGATAAAAGGGACAGTTACAGAGAAAACCTCCCTGCCTTGCATATGGGAGCACATGATATTTGGCGTTGCAGCAGTCACGTTCTGACCTTTAGGGTAACACCCAGAGAATGACAGAGAAGCCAACCCAGAGCCCTGACATCTTTGAGCTCTTTATTAACCAATTCTGGAATGGCCTACCTCCAGGTTTCTTATGTGACATAATTAGATATTCTTATTGTTTAAGCCAGACTTGGGCTTTCTATTACTTGTAACCACAGATACATAGATTTCCTAGCGTACACCACTGCTCTCTAACACCTGTGCTATAACTTGCCTCTGTTTCTTTCCCCATCCAGCTCCAGCCTTAATTCTTAAACCTCAGACACTTAGAACTTCTCCATCTACCATTCTAACTTGCTTTGGCCTTTAATGAACTAAATGACCTCTTCTGCTGAGGTCACTCTACCCCCAAAGTTTCCACATCAAAAAAACATCCACCTCAATTTTCCTGCCACTTTTATCTTCCCTGTCTAGTTTGGCTTCCATCTCCCCAAACCCCACATACACTAAGCTCCAGTTGAAGAGGTAGGCACTAGACTATGGTTATATAATGTTTGAGCCACAGTTGGTGTATTTTTGATGGAAAGCCACATGAAATACAATTCTAAGGAAGAGCAAAAACTAAGAGCCTTGCCCTGAAGCCAGGCTTCAAAGACGAAAGTGGACATAGAGTAGAGTTGAGAGAACATGTTGTCCTAGATAAAGAAAGACAGAGAATAGCTGTACAGCGATTCCCAGTTACCACATGGCCTGACTATACTTACTGCAATTGAGTGCCTTGGAAGTCCCCTGTATTCTCATACTAAAACTCTTGCTTTAAGCAACCCTGAAAGGCTTCTGTTCCTTGCAAACAAATCACCTAGACTATGTGGCTCTTGCAGTCCCCACGGGGACTTATTCTTTTAAGTGTACAGTTCCCTCTGTTAGAGAATGTTATCAAGTGTTTAGGAGTTAAGCCAGGTATCTGTTTAGTACACATCCAAGTTGCACCAGCAATAACGTCTACAGATTCTAGCCTAGGATTCCGAAGTGGGGAACAAATCTTTCCTCAATCTTTCCTCAGAGTTCCTAAATTCCAGGAGTTCACTTTCTAGAGAAGCTGAGGGCAAGCATTTAACTCCTCTTCTGTCTTAATTTGGGTTGTTTACTCCCAAAGCAGAGGCTGGGACTCTGAGTTGACTTGAGTTCAGGTGGTTCATATGGGAGCAGAAAAGAGAGAGCAAGCAGAGAGTGACACAGGGCAGGAGGAAAAAGTCAATAAGTGGTGTATTATTGGGCTGGTTACCGCTGCAGGTGACTGAGGCTCAACTCCACTGGAAACGTTTTGAAAACCCAAGTAGAAGGTGCCTTAGAATCCATCTGCTCTGTCCACCATTAGTTAAGTTTTGTCCCCAGGGTATTAATTCCCCTATACTTTTGGACTGTCCTACATAGGCTGAGGGAACTCTGTGGTTTCAGAAAAACCCCAGAGGCAGAACAGCTGAGAGTTACGGGGGCATTCAATGTGGGACACAGGCAGTGCACATGGGGACTGT